>NC_133324.1:482991981-483591981 GCF_042186555.1 Aquarana catesbeiana | reverse complement strand
GAAGGTTGGTGGTGTTTTCCTGATCCTATCACTACCGCAGGCAGCTAAAAAAGCTACAAGTTATTTTTTTGCGAGCTCTGCACAGTGTTCAGCTAAAGCTACCTGTAGAAGGTTGGTGGTGTTCTCATACTACAGGCAGGCAGTTGATTTTGCTAGCTGCAGTATCAGTACATATATATATATATATATATATATATATATATCCCAGCTTAGTGCAGCTACAGGCCATTAGTATGTCTGGAAGGCCAAGAAGGAGAGGCAGACAGTCACAAGCCAATAAGAGAGGGCAAGCAGGCTCTGTGTCTAGTGCTGGTCGTGGAGACGATGCATCCTCATCAGCATGTGGCCGTGGGACACGCTTGGCCTTTTTTTCGGCAGCTAGCCGTGTTGAGCCGCAACATGCCGAAGACTTGGTCGAGTGGATGACCAAGCCGTCCTCATCCTCCTCATCCTCTCTCACTCATGCTCAGGGTACTTTGGCAAAGCAGCGGCCTCTTCCCTCGGCTCAATGTCATCAGTGACTCCTTCCCTAGCCCCACCATGTCCTCCTGAGGAGTCCCTCGAACTGTTTGACCACAGTGTTGGGTACATGCTCCAGGAGGATGCCCAGCATTTGGAAGGCTCTGATGATGATACTGAGCTCGATGAAGGCAGTAACATGAGCACGGACAGAGGGGGTGCCAAAGAAGGACAGCAATCTGGCAGTCATGCTCCCCCTGCTGCAGTATACTGCCAGGTTTGCTCCAGTGATGAGGAGGGAGGGGATGATGAGGTCACTGACTCAACGTGGGTGCCTGATAGGAGAGAGGAGGAGGAGGAGGCGGCACATCACCAACGAGGCAGGATGCCCTCCAGGGGCCAGCCTAAGGGTAGCACATTGACTGCATCACACCCCAAAGCTCCACATGTGCAGGGCGCTGCAGTCTCTGCGCGTTATTCAAAATGTTCTTTGGTGTGGGCCTTTTTTGAGACGAGTGCCTCAGATCGCACCGCTGCTATTTGCAACATATGTCTCAAGCGTATCTCGCGTGGCCAAAACATCTCCCGCTTGGGTACCACATGCTTGACCAGACATATGTTGACCTGCCATGCAGTTCATTGGCAAGCGTATCTAAAAGACCCACACCAAAGAACAAAAGAGGACCTCTCCTTTTTCCTCATCAGCTGAGATCTCCAACCCCACTATACCTTCAGTCCTCTCTGAGACCTGCATTGAGAGGAATGAAGGTGTAGAATTAGGTGTGTCACAGCCAAGTACTTGTGGGCAATCTGCTTTTGGTACACCGACGTCAGATTGTACCAGGCAAATTTCCCTGCCCCAGCTGCTGCACCGCCGAAAGAAGTTTGCTCCCAGCCTGACACTTACCTCGTATGTGAGCCTGACGTGCAGAGGGAGACCTCTCGTACAGCCCTGGTTCCCAGATCACTGGAGTTGAGGACAGTGACCGTAGGAGCACAGTGGGGTATGAGTGCCTGGTGGATTCTCTGGAACTGGAGATGATGTCCACTGGGAGACACTGGAACTGACTGGAGTGCCGGGTGCAGGTAAGCTGGATACAAGTCAGCAGGTAAGCCGGATGCAGGTCAGCAGGGTGCAGGTGAGCTGGATGCAGGTCAGCAGGATGCAGGTAAGCTGGATGCAGGTCAGCAGGCTGCAGGTAAGCTGGATGCAGGTCAGCAGGCTGCAGGTGAGCTGGATGCAGGTCAGCAGGCTGCAGGTGAGCTGGATGCAGGTCAGCAGGATGCAGGTGAGCTGGATGCAGGTCAGCAGGCTGCAGGTAAGCTGGATGCAGGTCAGCAGGCTGCAGGTGAGCTTGATGCAGGTCAGCAGGATGCAGGTAAGCTGGATGCAGGTCAGCAGGCTGCAGGTGAGCTGGATGCAGGTCAGCAGGATGCAGGTAAGCTGGATGCAGGTCAGCAGGGTGCACACAGCAGACAGAAGCAAGGTCAGACAAGCCAGGTCATACACAGTGGATCAGTTCAACAGATTCGGCAGGCAAGGAATAGTCAAGTTCGGGCTGGTTTCTGGTAACAGGAGATCAGACAGGCAGGTACACAGAATCAGAGTCAGGGAAAGCCAAGGTTCAGGATTGGAGACAGCAGCGTGGTCAGAGAGCCAGGTCAGATGATCGGATGCTGATTACAGGAACAGGTCACAGGTGAAGCTGCAGATCAAACAGCAAGTGCTGAATTGTGGAAGCCCCTCTTAAAGGCCACTGGGCGCCAAAGCCGAATCACTGTGCGTGCGATCTCTGCGATCGGCACATGCGCATTGGCGCACGCCTGTTCGTTACTGGGGACCTGTTGGCGGGGATGCGCCTGAGCCCTGTTGCAGGTCTGGAAGTAGTATGTCCATGACATTGCCCCCCCCTTAAGGGCAACCTCCGGGTGTCCAAAAGAGCTCTTTTCTGAGGATGTCTGCGGAAGAAGGCCTGGATCAGTTCTTGGGCATGCACATTTTGCTTAGGTTCCCATGAGTTCTCCTCTGGTCCATAGCCCTTCCATTTGATTAAAAATTGAAGTTGGTTACCTCTTCTCCTGCAGTCTACAACAGCCTCCACCTCATACTCCTCGTCCTTATTAATAATAACGGGTCCGGGTGGCCCCGTTCCTCTGTCCGGGAAAGGGTCGGGTACTGTGGGTTTAAGCAGAGACACGTGAAACACCGGGTGCACTTTGAGCGACTCAGGCAGGGTAAGTTCATAGGAGACCTCATTCAATTTCCTTTTAACTGGGAAAGGGCCAATGAATCTGGGTGCCAGCTTCTTTGAAGGGCAAGCCATCTTGAGGTTGGTGGTAGATAACCACACCTGATCACCTGGTTGGAGACGTAATTCACCTCTTCTCTTCCTGTCATAAAGCCTATGGTTGGTTGCCTGCGCCTTGTCCATAGCTTCTTGCAACAACTTGTTGTTGCGACCCAGGAACTCGACAGTGCTTTGTACTGCTGGAACAGGAGATTCTGGAATAATGTTAGGCAGGAAGACAGGATGGAACCCACAGTTCGCAAAGAACGGTGACTGACCTGTGGCTGAATGGCTGGCATTGTTGAAAGCAAATTCCGCTAAAGGCAACAGTGCTACCCAATCATCTTGGACAAATGAGGTAAAGCAACGGATGTTCTGTTCCAGGGTTTGGTTCGTCCTTTCAGTTTGTCCGTTAGTCTGGGGGTGGAAAGCAGATGACATGGAAAGTTCAATTTTCAGAATTTGGCATAGTGACCTCCAGAAGCGGGAGGTGAACTGGACTCCCCTATCAGATACAATGTTGGTTGGTACCCCGTGCAGCCTTACGATCTCCCTGATGAACACCCGGGCGGTTTCCAAAGCAGACGGCGTACTCTTTAGGGGTATGAAGTGGGCCATCTTAGACAGACGGTCAACCACTACAAAGATAGCTGTATGTCCTTCAGAAGGGGGTAGTTCCACTACAAAGTCCATGGCAATCATGCTCCAGGGTCTGTCAGGAATTGGTAGTGGTCTGAGGAGGCCCCAGGACTTGGTCCTGGCAGACTTGCTTTGGGTACAGATGACACATGACTTAACATAGTCCTTGCAATCCTCCTCAAGCTTCGGCCACCAAAACATGCTCTGGATTAGTTCACGAGTCTTGTGAACCCCAAAATGTCCGGCCAGCGGGTGGTCGTGACACAGGCTCAACACTTCTGTCCGGCAACTTTCTGGCACAAAAATTTTGCTGTCCTTCCAAAGCATCCCATCCCTGGGTATCAAGATTGATCCTGGAGGACCGGACACCCCCTCTGAGGCTTGTTTTAGACCAGACATCAGGTCTGTCTGGAAAAGCAGAAAGTTGCCCTCAGATAAGATGGTGTCCGGAACTGAAGTTTCTTTGGGGTCATCGTACATCCGAGAGAGAGCGTCAGGCTTGATGTTCTTTGATCCTGGCTGGTAGGTGATGTGAAATGAAAATCTGGAAAAGAATAACGCCCATCGTGCCTGACGCGGCTTCAAACGTTTGGCAGTTCGTAAATATTCCAGATTTTTATGATCCGTGTAGATAAGTATGGGATGTGCCGCTCCCTCTAGCAGGTATCGCCATTCTTCGAGTGCGGCTTTAATGGCCAAAAGTTCACGGTCCCCCACATCGTAATTCTTCTCTGCAGGCGAAAGCTTCCGAGAGAAGAAAGCTATGGGGTGCATGAGATCCTTGAGTCCTTGGCGCTGAGAAATAACTGCCCCCACAGCTGTTTCTGAGGCATCAACCTCGAGTAGGTAAGGAAGAGAGGGATCCGGATGGCTCAAGATGGGGGCAAAGGTAAAGAGACCCTTTAGGGTAGAGAAGGCAGCTTGAGCCTGGGGATTCCACTGGAATCGGACGTTTTGTCTTGTTAGCTGGGTGATCGGAGAGATAATTGCAGAAAATCCTTTGATGAACCTTCTGTAAAAATTGGCGAAGCCAACAAAACGTTGCACCCCCTTTTTATCTGAGGGTGCAGGCCAGTCCAGAACAGCTGTGACTTTTTGTGGGTCCATCTTGAACCCTTCTGTGGAAATTACCAGGCCCAGAAATTGGATACTCTGCCGCTCAAATTCGCATTTTTCTGGTTTGGCGTATAAGCCATGCTGACGGAGTCGGCAGAGTACCATCTTGACGTGTTTCCGGTGCTGATCCAAGGATGAGGAAAAGATCAGGATATCGTCTAAGTAGGCTATGACGAAAATGTCCAGATAGTCTCTGAAGATATCATTTATCAGGTGCTGGAAAGTAGCAGGGGCATTACACAGGCCGAAGGGCATCACCAGATATTCATAATGGCCAAACCTGGTACGGAAGGCCGTTTTCCACTCGTCCCCTGCACGAATGCGAACCAAATTGTAGGCCCCACGAAGATCGAGTTTGGTGAACACAACAGTAGTTCCTAATCTTTGAAAAAGCTCAGGTACCAGGGGTAAGGGATACCGGTTCAATACCGTGACCTTGTTCAGCTCCCGGTAGTCCACACAGGGACGCAATGAGTGGTCCTTCTTCTCCACAAAAAAGATCCCTGCCCCAGCTGGAGAGGCGGATGGCAGGATGAACCCCCTCTTAAGGTTTTCGTCAACATATTCCTTTAAAACCTCCAACTCCCGCTCAGACAGAGGGAAAATTTGCCCAAAGGGGATTTCAGCTCCGGGCAGTAACTCAATCGGGCAATCGTAGGAACGATGAGGAGGAAGTGTCTCTGCCCCTCGTTTACTAAAAACGTCTAAGAACTCGTGATACTGTTCAGGTACTGCTGAGCGTAATTCTGAGTCAGCTTCCAGGCACAGCAAAGGACCAGATATCTTGGAAGGTAAGGGCAGACAATGTTCTTGACAGTAGAGGGACTGCAACCTGACTTCTCCGGAGCCCCAGTCAATTTGCGGGTTGTGGGCCTGAAGCCACAGTAGACCCAAGATGATCGGGAACAGAGGGGAAGCAATAGCATCAAACTTAAGCAGTTCCTTGTGGTTCGAGACAGTAATTACAGGCAGTGGGGGAGTCTCTTGAGTCACCTGGCTAGATTTAATACGGGATCCATCTGCCAAGAAAACAGAAAGTCCTTGAGCCCTGTGCTGGAGTGTAATGCGTTGTTGGTTGGCAAAGTTCAAATCAATAAAACAACTGCATGCACCGGAGTCTATTATTGCAGTAACAGACACAGTCTTTCCAGAAAACTGAAGGGTGATGGGAATAGCCAGGTGAGTAGAGAGAGCTGGGTGACTGTGTGGTGGGATGGATGAAGATCTACGGTACTTGGCAGGACACGAATGTACATAATGGCCTGGTCCCCCGCAGTACAAGCACAGGTTGAGCTGTTGCCGACGTAGATGTTCCTCGGCAGACAATGCGGGTCTCATTAGTCCGACCTGCCCAGATTTCTGAAAGTCTGGTATTAGTTTGGTTGGTGCAGGATTAACTGGGACCGGTCTAAGGGGAACAGGACGAGAGGTCGTAGGCACTTGGGGTAACATCCAAGTTGGTTGAGTCTGCTGGGTCACCCTCTCCATCCTGCGTTCCCGGAGACGACAGTCTATCTGAATAGTTAGGGTCATCAAGGATTCCAGGGAATTTGGTACACCGACCCGAGCCAGTTCATCCTTTAGTCCTTCTGACAAGCCTAGGCGAAACTGGTGCCGTAAAGCTGCATGGTTCCACTGCGTATCCGCGCTCCAGCGTCTAAAGTCCATTATATAATCTTCGACCACTCTGCGGCCCTGCTGGAGCGTGCTAACAGCAGCTTCGGCAGTGGAAGTTCGTTGGGGGTCATCATATAAGAGTGACATTGCGTCAAAGAAGGATGACAAAAAGTCCAGAGAAACATGGTGTTCTTCCAGCAGGTGATGAGCCCAGGCTTGTGGTTCTCCCAGCAGAAGTGAGACAACAAACCCCACCTTGGTGTTTTCCCACGAAAAGGTTAAGGGTAGTAAGGAAAAGTACAGCTCACATGCATTACGGAAAGTCCGAAACTTGCTTCGATCCCCAGAAAACTTCTCCGGAATTGGGACCCTGGGTTCTGGAGATAACATCATTACAGGGAGTGCGGGGGAAGCCTCTGATGACAACCCACTGGAAGAAGGGTTTGTAATACTCGTCCGGGACTGCACTTGTCTCACCAGGTGTTCATAGCTTTCCTGAAGCGATTTCACCTCTTGAGTGAGGACGGAGAGTAATTGGCAGATTTCATCAGTAGCAGAGGTCCCTCTTGCAGGCTCAGGCATGGCTGTTTGATACTGACACGTACCTCGTATGTGAGCCTGACGTGCAGAGGGAGACCTCTCGTACAGCCCTGGTTCCCAGATCACTGGAGTTGAGGACAGTGACCGTAGGAGCACAGTGGGGTATGAGTGCCTGGTGGATTCTCTGGAGCTGGAGATGATGTCCACTGGGAGACACTGGAACTGACTGGAGTGCCGGGTGCAGGTAAGCTGGATACAAGTCAGCAGGTAAGCCGGATGCAGGTCAGCAGGGTGCAGGTGAGCTGGATGCAGGTCAGCAGGATGCAGGTAAGCTGGATGCAGGTCAGCAGATTGCAGGTAAGCTGGATGCAGGTCAGCAGGCTGCAGGTGAGCTGGATGAAGGTCAGCAGGCTGCAGGTGAGCTGGATGCAGGTCAGCAGGTTGCAGGTGAGCTGGATGCAGGTCAGCAGGCTGCAGGTAAGCTGGATGCAGGTCAGCAGGCTGCAGGTGAGCTGGATGCAGGTCAGCAGGCTGCAGGTGAGCTGGATGCAGGTCAGCAGGATGCAGGTAAGCTGGATGCAGGTCAGCAGGCTGCAGGTGAGCTGGATGCAGGTCAGCAGGATGCAGGTAAGCTGGATGCAGGTCAGCAGGGTGCACACAGCAGGCAGAAGCAAGGTCAGACAATCCAGGTCATACACAGTGGATCAGTTCAACAGATTCGGCAGGCAAGGAATAGTCAAGTTCGGGCTGGTTTCTGGTAACAGGAGATCAGACAGGCAGGTAAACAGAATCAGAGTCAGGGAAAGCCAAGGTTCAGGATTGGAGACAGCAGCGTGGTCAGAGAGCCAGGTCAGGTGATTGGATGCTGATTACAGGAACAGGTCACAGGTGAAGCTGCAGATCAAACAGCAAGTGCTGAATTGTGGAAGCCCCTCTTAAAGGCCACTGGGCGCCAAAGCCGAATCACTGTGCGTGTGATCTCTGCGATCGGCACATGCGCATTGGCGCACGCCTGTTCGTTACTGGGAACCTGTTGGTGGGGATGCGCCTGAGCCCTGTTGCAGGTCTGGAAGTAGTATGTCCATGACACAGCCATCCACATGCCTAGCGGTTGAATGCTAGCTTGGCAAAATTGCTAGCACTTCAACTGCTGCCTTTTCAGTTGGTAGACTCTGCCCCCTTCCGTGAGTTTGTGGAATGTGCGGTTCCTCAGTGGCAGGTACCCAAATGCCACTTTTTCTCACGGAAGGCGATTCCGGCTCTCTACCGGCATGTGGAAGGCAATGTCCATGCCTCGCTGGACAGGGCGGTCAGCGGTAAGGTGCATATTACCGCTGACTCATGGTCCAGCAGGCATGGACAGGGACGTTACCTAAGTTTCACGGCGCATTGGGTGACTCTGCCCGCAGCTGGGAAGGATGCAGGACAAGGTGCTGTAGTGTTGGAGGTTGTTCCGCCACCACGCCTCCAAAATGATTGTGACACACCTCTCTCCTCCACCCCCTCCTCTTCTTCTTCCTCCATGGCCTCTTCCTGTGCTTTTTCCTCGGAACCAGTAGTGCTCCGTAGCAGTTCAAGGGGCTACGCAAGTACGCAGGCCAAAAGATGCCATGCGGTGCTTGAGCTGGTGTGCTTGGGGGACAGGAGCCACACTGGGGCAGAGGTTCTGTCAGCTCTGCAGGGGCAGGTTCAGAGGTGGTTGACGCCACGCCAACTTAAGGCAGGAATGGTGGTTTGCGACAATGGCACCAACCTCCTCTCTGCCCTCCGACAGGGACAAATGACCCATGTGCCCTGTTTGGCTCACGTCCTTAACTTGGTGGTGCAGCGGTTCTTGGGCAGGTACCCGGGCTTACAGGATGTCCTGAGGCAGGCCAGGAAAGTCTGTGTGCATTTCCGCCGGTCTTATAATGCCAGTGCTTGGCTGGCTGACCTCCAAAAGGAGTTTAACCTGCCCAAGAACCGCCTAATCTGTGACATGCCCACCAGGTGGAACTCAACTTTGGCCATGCTGCAGCGGCTGCACACGCAGCAGAGGGCCATCAATGAGTACCTGTGCGACTATGGCACCAGGACAGGGTCAGGGGAGCTTGTTTTTTTTTCCCCACGCCAGTGGGCCATGATCAGGGATGCATGCACTGTCCTGTCACAATTTGAGGAGGCCACGAGGATGGTAAGCAGTGACAGTGCATGCATCAGTGACACTGTCCCCCTTGTCCACCTGTTGGAGCACACGCTGCGTGGAATAATGGACAGGGCACTTGAGGCAGAACAGAGGCAGGAAGAGGAGGACTTCCTTAGCTCTCAAGGCCCCCTTTATCCAGACAGTGTTCCTGTGTTCCCGCCGATCACACAGGAAGAGGACGAGGCGGAAGAGGAAGATTGTGTCAGTATGGAGGTGGAGCCTGGCACTCAGCATCAGCAGCAGTCTTTAAGGGATCAGTCCCAAGAAACACATGGACTTGTACGTGGCTGGGAGGAGGTGGCTGCGGACCATGTCGTCCTTAGTGACCCAGAGGACTCCGGACCGAATGCCTCAGCCAGCCTACGCTGCATGGCCTCCCTGATCCTGCAAAGCCTGCGTAAGGATCCTCGTATTCGTGGTATCAAGGAGAAGGACCAATACTGGCTGGCAACCCTCCTTGATCCACGTTACAAGGGTAAGGTTGCGGACCTTATCTTGCCATCGCAGAGGGAGCAGAGGATGAAATATCTTCGGGAGGCCTTGCAGAAAGGTCTGTGCAATGCGTTCCCAGAGACTGGGAGGTTACAAACTCCTGTTTCTGGACAACGTGTTGCTGAGGCTTCGGTCAGTCAAAGAAGGAGCGGTGGAGAAGGTGGCCATCTGACCGATGCGTTCAGACAATTTTTTGGTCCGCAGCCCCAAGGTATGATCGGTTCCAGCAACCATCGCCAGTGTCTGTTTTACATGGTGCAGGAATACCTAGGGGCAAGATCTGACTTGGACACCTTTCCCACCGAAAATCCTCTGGGTTACTGGGTCTTGAGGATGGATCACTGATCCTGAAAAAATGGGCGTTTTTAAAAGTTTTTTTTGCATTGATACATGTCCCCTGGGGCAGGACCCGGGTCCCCAAACCCTTTTTAGGACAATACCATGCAAATTAGCCTTTAAAATGAGCACTTTTGATTTCGAACGTTCGAGTCCCATAGACGACAATGGGGTTCTAACGTTCGTGCGAATTTTCGGTCCGTTTGCAGGTTCTGGTGCGAACCGAACCGGGGGGGTGTTCGGCTCATCCCTAGTCATCATATTGTGATGAGGGGTTTTTTGACCAATTCATTTTTGTTCAGTAAAAAGATTATATTAGATTTATATCCAAAGTGGTCATCGTGGTATCCTATCAACCCCTCAACATTCAAATCTGGGTGACAATAGGTGCCCCTGCTCTCCTTTAAGATTTTGAGATGATACATGCTTTACATTATACAGTTTTTGAACATTGTCTGATTTATCTAGTTTTAGGTCCATCTATTTTTTTTTGGCATCATATTGTGATGAGGGGTTTATGACCAATTCATTTTTGTTCAGTAAAAAGATTATATTAGATTTACATCCAAAGTGGTCATCATGGTATCCTATCAACCCCTCAACATTCAAATCTGTGTGACAATAGGTGCCCCTGGTGTATGCGGACCCCAGAAACACCCCTGTAGTAAGCAGCAATTCCGGCAGTCATTATGACTATAGAATCACAGAAGCAGATCTTGCTGCTCCTGTGTAAGTTAAAACACTCACAGAAAAGTGCCTGCCATGTCAACAGATGTTACAATGTAACAATGTTGTTATTGCTATATTGTAACCACTCTGATTCATTCATAGCAGATCAAAAGCCTTTAATATGCATATTATGTTAGTTAAAGCAACCTTCCAGTTAAAACGATAAATAAACTGTGTTCCTCTTTAACCCCCTGTTAACCCTAATCAGCCCTAATTAAATCCTTCCTCCTGTGCTTCCCCCCATTACAGATTATGTGAGCAGACTGCAGTTCCTCTTCAAGATAACAAAGTAATAGATTTTTTTTGCTATAAATAAGACTTTATTTTGATGATATTGATTGGCTCGTAAAAGACAGGTCCTTGTTTTGGTTTGATTTTTTTGCAATTACAAGCTATTTTTAAACACATCTTGAAAAACTTTAAAGAACAAAAAGAAAGAAAGTAACAAAAATAAATAAATAAATCTTTTTTTTTTAATTATATATTTATTTTTGTTAATTTGTTTTTTTCTATTAATTAATTAATTAATGTTGTTTTCTTTCTATTTGTTCTTTAAAGTTTTTCAAGATGTGTTTAAAAAAAGCTTGTAATTGCAAAAAAAAAAAAAAAAAAAAACCCAAAACAAACCAAAACAAAAACCTGCCTTTTTACGAGCTAATCAATATCATCAAAATATAGTCTTATTTATACCAAAAAAAAAAAACTATTACTTTGCTATCTTAAAGAGGAACTGTAGTCTGCTCACATAATCTGTAAAACATCTTTGTCATTATGAAGCTTCCCTCCAACCACTTTGGAGTCGGCGTCACTAACGTAGGGCCAGAGGGGTCCATGACCCCCCCCCAACATTATGCTGTGCCCCTTCATGTGCCCCCCCAATTAAAATGCCCGCATCTTGCTCGGGTCGCCGGCCGTCATAATAACATAGGCTCTCCTGAGGAGAGTGTCCTGTCACTCCTGCGGGAGACCCCCCCCCTTCACTCCCTCCCTCTCCACGCTGACACTGCGAGAGAGAGCAACCCAGGTGGGAACACATTTAATTTAATTTCAATTGCCGTGTTCCCCGCCGCTTGCTGTCAGATACAGCCCCGCCTCCTGGTCCCGGGACCTTGATAGACAGATCACCTGTCCAATCCCAGTGATGGGTGATCTGCCAATCAAAGTTCCCCAGCTAGGGGCGGGGCTGTATATGACATTGTGCGGCGGGAACACGGCAATTGAAATGAAAGCTGTTATCGCTGTGTTCCCCACGCTGCGCTCTGAACACCTGGGCAGCTCTCCTGTCCCTCTCCTCCCCTGCACAGGTAGGCTGCATAGTGGGAACAAGGCTGCATTGGTGTGCACAAGGCTGCATTGGTGGGCACTGGGCACAAGGCTGTATTGGTGGGCACAAGGCTGCATGGTGGAAACAAGGCTGCATTGGTGAGCACAAGGCTGCATTGGTGGGCACTGGGCACAAGGCTGCATTGGTGGGCACAAGGCTACATTGGTGGGCACAAGGCTGCATTGGTGGGCACTGGGCACAAGGCTGCATTTGTGGGCACAAGGCTGCATGGTGGGCACAAGGCTGCATTGGTGGGCACTGGGCACAAGGCTGCATTGGTGGGCATAGGGCTGCATTCATGGGCACTGGGCACAAAGCTGCATTGGTGGGCATAAGGCTGCATTGGTGGGCACAGGACTGCATGGTGGGCACAAGGCTGCATGGTGGGCACTCGGCACAAGGCTGCATTGGTGGGCACTGGGCACAAGGCTGCATTGGTGGGCACTGGGCACAAGGCTGCATTGGTGGGCACAAGGCTGCGTTATTGGGCATTGGGCACAAGGCTGCATGGTGGACACAAAGCCACAGAGCATGATGGACAGGACGAGAGGGTCAGGTGAGCTTACATTTTAATGGCCACTGGAGCGATACTAAAAAAACATCCATTTATTTAAATAGGCAGAGGGATTTGGGATAGTGCGCAGGTAACTTTCTCTTTGGTTTTTATTGTATGTATCGGGGCATTGTTGCAGCAGTACAGGGCTTAATATTGTATATTTGTATGCATTTTATACCCATTGTCAGGATATATAAAGTGATATATACATATATATATATATATATATATATATATATATATATATATATATATATATATATATATATATATATATATAATTGCATTTTATAGTTGGCCCCCCTACTTTTGTCCCTGTCCCCCCATGTGCCTCCTCTAAATATGGAAGCTGGAGACACCATTGGTCTGTCTGTTCACTTCCTGGATTTACACAGAGCAAGAGCTGAAATGGTTAAATGCTAATATGAAGAAAGAGTAGCAGTGAAAAACCCAGGGGCAGTGATAATTCTTGTGCATTAATTTGTTGTGGTCTTCATGATCAGAGCTGTGGCAAAGGTGAGCCATTTGCCTATATTTTCCTTGTTAAAAGCTGTTCTGCCTCACCACAGAGATTTTGGAGGTATGTAATATATCAAACTGCATATTGTCAGTGCAATTGATAAAACTACATATTGTCAGTGCAGTCTGTTGTGTGTCGCAGCATCTTCAACTTTAACAAATCTGGCTGGCTGGTTGTTTTTATAGAGATTTTGCCAAACTTGTTCTGGCTGTAGAAGCAACTCCACTGATGAAGTCAAAAGGTCATGTGTACAAGTGTCGGCTGATTCCCCTTTTTGTGCTTTCTCCACCATTGTACAAGACAGAATTCCTTGGGTGCATAGTGGGGTAGTGCTTATTTGGGACTTTCAATCAGTTGGTTTGCTTTTAATGACAGCTAGAAGTGTTTGAGTAAGGCCCTTTCACACTTGTACAGCCTGAAAGTTGTGCAACTTTGACGCCACTTGAAGCAATGCCTGTGTAATCTTGAGGTCTATGGACCTCAAGTTGCATCAAAGATCAAAGTTGGACCAAAGTAGTGCAGGTACTACTTTGAAGTTGCTGCATCTTGAAGTTGCACAGATTTGAACGGTACGCATTGGAAATCATGGGGTATGACTTGTCTCGTGCGACTTTGCAGTCCCAAGTCACAGGACAAGTGTGAAAGGGGCCTAAGGAAAATTAGAACTATTGCTTAGATATGTGTCTTACCATCTATGAAAGGAAGGTAAAAAGTCACCAAAGGTTACCAAAGGCCAGTCAACTGTTTTATGCATAGGCCTTCCCAATCTGGCTGTTGGAAATCCAACACGCACAAAAAAAAGTATTCAGAGGAACTACATTCAATCACTCAAACATTTTTTCATGGATTTGGACATAAACACTCTCAAATCACCCAAGCATGTGCTTTTCTGCCTGTTCAAGTTAAAGAGAGAGCATGACTCTGGAGCAAGTTTATATTCCAAAAATACATTGTTTGGCTTTGGGAAACCTTACTGTCCATCCAAGAATATCCTACTAGGTTGATCACTGATTCTCCAAAAGTAAGTTAAAGCTGTCTGTTGTGGTCTAGAGATGCCTGTCGACATTGGCGTCATCACCCCATCTAGTCAATTTCAATCATCTCAAAGCTGATATCAATAACATTTTAAAACATGTCTATTAGCAAATGTTTTCTCTGAGTTTAGCTGGTTCTGGTCATATCTCCACCATACTCTTTCTCTATCTTCACAGTATAACATACATTGCTAGGAGCAACTGAAGCAAGTTTTTTATACAAAAAACTGGACTGAGAGACCTTTTACCATAGTTAAATGATTCCTGCGTGTCAAACTGTCATTTCAATGTAAAGCCATAGCCTACAAATGAAATTCCTAGCAGATAAGCTTTTTGTTGCCGAAGAGACTATGATATCTTTTTTGCAGTAAATGTTTCTTACATACTTGCTGACAATTTTTCTTCTCACTGTACACTGGGCGTGCATGTGCAGCTTAGTGTGCATTCTTGGAAAATGTCTTGGTACCGGAAAGAATTAGCTCCTGTGTGCATGCACAGGAGTTATGCCGCGTACACACGAGCTGACTTTTTGACAGACTAGGTCCGACAGTCTTTCCGATGGACTTTGCAGTGTACGTTTGCCGGACTTTTAAACGAACGGACTTGGACACACGCGATCACACCAAAGTCCAACGGATTTGTACGTGATGACGTACGACCGGACTAAAATAAGGAAGTTGATAGCCAGTACCCAATTGCTGCCCTAGCGTCGGTTTTAGTCTGTCGGACTAGCATACAGACGAGCGGATTTTTCAACTGGACTCGAGTCCGTCGGAAAGATTTGAAACATGTTTTATTTCTAGGTCCGTCGGACTTTTGGGAAAAAAAAAAATCTGCTGGAGCCCACACACGATCGAATTGTCCGACAGAGTCCGGTCCGCCGGACCAAGTCTGCCGGAAAGTCCGCTCGTGTGTATGTGGCACTACATCATCCAGGGTCAGCCAATCAAGATGGCCAAAGATGCCAAGGTTTTTGTACCACATGTTTTACCAAAAACATTATTTTTAAAGTGGCGCTGTTGCCAACATGAATCTCCCAATAAAAGGTGCCCTTGTCAAGATATAGTAAATTCTTAGCACCCCCTTTTCCAAGGCCACCAAAGTCTGCTGTGATGAAGAGAAATCACTGCTTAAAGCCTCTTCAGAAAAGGACTCTTCTGGTAGCGTTGATCACTTGTGTCCTTTGCTGGGCTCAGTGGTTCCTCCCACTAACATATACAGTGTACAGTATATCACTATAGTGTCCTTAGAGAAAAGAACGACAAAGAAGACTGACACTCCTGAGAGTGTCAGTTCCTGAACAGACTTAAAGCAGTGAGCGTTGCTTTAGAGTGCCATTATTAATGCATATGTCAAAAAATCAATAAGCACATGTCATCATTGTTAAATCACATTTTTTTTTTTTTTTTACATTAGAAGCTCCTCTTTCTTGCTATGTGTTAAAAATTGCTGATCCCTGACCCCAACCTAGACAGCCAGGAACACATTATCTCTGGCTACCAATCATTACTGCAAGAAGAAGTCTAAAAGGCTTCTCCTACAGTATTTCACAAAAGTGAGTACACCCCTCACATTTTTGTAAATATTTTGTTATATCTTTTCATGTGACAACACTGAAGAAATTACACTTTACTACAATGTAAAGTAGTGAGTGTAGAGCTTGTATAACAGTGTAAATTTGCTGTCCCCTCAAAATAACTCACACAGCCATTAATGTCTAAACCGCTGGCAACAAAAGTGAGTACACCCCTAAGTGAAAATGTCTAAATTGGACCCAATTAGCCATTTTCCCTCCCCGGTGTCATGTGATTCATTAGTGTTACAAGGTCTCAGGTGTGAATAGGGAGCAGGTGTGTTAAATTTGGTGTTATCACTCTCACTCTCTCATACTTGTCACTGGAAGTTCAACATGGCACCTCATGGCAAAGAACTCTCTGAGGATCTGAAAAAAAGAATTGGTGATCTACATAAAGATGGCCTAGGCTGGACCTAGGCTGGGCATCACTAAATGTCCGGCCCGAGCTGCTTTTCTTTCTGGACCGCTGCGATTGCGCCATTTAGTCAGCGCTTTTGTCCCCAGCCTCCTCTGCTATCATTAGCAGAGTAGAGAGGAGTGGGAGGAGGGACAATTCTGGACTGGGGGCAGGACCAGCACTGAGTGGAGCAAGGTAGCTGCCTGTCACGTTCATCGGGAGGTGATTGGCTGCTAGGAGACAGTCCTAGCAGCCAATCACCAGTTCGCTGATATGAAAAGTCAACTCCCGCACCCCGCCCAGTGCTGCTGTGTCTTCAGCTTAGGATTGTCCCACCTCCTGCTCTCCACTCTGTGAAAGGTAGGAGAGTGAAGGGAGGAAAATATATGGAACTGTGAAGGGTGGGGGTGGGGGGGGCAGTGCTATGTAGGGGGTCATGTAAAGGGGGAAATACTGTGTGGGGTGATATGTGAAGAGGCAATACTGTGTGGGGCGATATGTGAAGGGGGCAATACTGTGTGGGGTTGATATCTGAAGGGGGTGATATTTGAAGGGGGCAATACTGTATGGGGTGATATGTGAAGGGGGCAATACTGTGTGCGGGTGATATGTGAATGGGGCAATGTTGTGTGGGGGTGATATGTGAAGGGGCAATACTGTGTGGGGTGATATGTGAAGGGGGCAGTGTTGTGGTGGGGAAGATGTGAAGGGGACAAGCAGCTGCGCAGAAAATGTGTAGGGGTACCATTGACTCTTAAACGCACTGAAATGTAAGGTGTAATTTCCCGCACATGGAAATTGCATGGTACAAACGCACCATGAAGTTTCCATGTGGCTGCATTTTTAAAAAGGTGCCAGGACATTTTCCCAGCAGAAAATGGTGATGTAAGGAATCTGAGTCATCGCAAAAAACTGCGATTCGGACCTCAGCCGGAAGAAAATTTTACTAATCGGACCTCCATGAATTTTAATTCAATATCCCTGGCCTAGGATATAAGAAGCTTACCAAGACCCTGAAACTGAGCTGCAGCATGGTGGCCAAGACCATACAGTGGTTTAACAGGACAGGTTCCACTAAAAACAGGCCTCGCCATAGTCGACCAAAGAAGTTGAGTGCACGTGCTCAGTGTCATATCCAAAGGTTATCTTTAGGAAATAGAGGTATAGAGGTTGATGGGGTCAGTCTGTCAGTGCTCAGACCATACACCACACTCTGCATCAAATTGGTCTGCATGGCTGTAGTCCCAGAAAGAAGCCTCTTCTAAAGATGATGCACAAGAAAGCCTGCAAACAGTTTGCTGAAGACTAAGGACATGGATTACTGGAACCTGTGTTCTGAAGAGATCAAGATAAACTTATTTGGTTCAGATGGTGCAAAGGGTTTGTGGCGGCAACCAGGTGAGGAGTACAAAGACAATACGTTTTGCCTACAGTCAAGCATGGTTTTGGGAGTGACATGGTGGGGGCTGCATGAGTGCTGCTGGCACTGGTTGAGCTGCAGTTCATTGGGGAACCATGAATGCCAACGTATACTGTGACATACTGAAGCAGAGCATGCACCCCTCCCTTCGGAGACTGGTATTCCAACATGATAATGACCCAAAACACACCTCCAAGATGACAACTGCCTTGCTAAAGAAGCTGAGGGTAAAGGTGATGGACTGGCCAAGCATGTCTCCAGACCTAAACCCTATTGAGCATCTGTGGGGCATCCTCAAATGCAAAGTGGAGGAACGCAAGGTCTCTAACATCCACCAGCTCCATGATGTCATCATGGAGGAGTGGAAGAGGACTCCAGTGGCAACCTGTGAAGCTCTGGTGAACTCCATGCCCAAGAGGGTTAAGGCAGTGGGTTAATGGTGGCCACACAAATTGTTGACACTTTGGACCCAATTTGGACATTTTCACTTAGGGGTGTACTCACTTTTGTTGCCAGAAGTTTAGACATTAATGGGTGTGTGTTGAGTTATTTTGAGGGGACAGCAAATTGACACTGTTATACAAGCTGTACACTCACTACTTTACATTGTAGCAAAGTGTCATTTCTTCAGTTTTGTTACATGAAAAGATATAATAAAATATTTACAAAAATGTGAGGGTGTACTCACTTTTGTGAGATACTGTATATACACTGTATATACACTGTTGCAGTGTTTTTGTATAAAAAAATACTTAGGTAGGTCTTCGTTTTCACACATATATGGTAACACCACGATTTATAATTGATTTAAATGAACTGTTATGTCACTGATATGCATCTAATATGACATAGTATTTAAATAGAAAAAAAATGTGAACAGGTTTCAAAGTTCTTTCCAATAAAACTGGAAACAAGATTTTTAATACCGTACATTGATACAAATTGATGAGTTAATTTATGTTAAGTAAGTCTCTTTTTGTATATCTAAATAACATTATCAACATTAAAGAGACAAAGTTACATTTTAAATAGTAAAAATGTATAACATTTATTAGTTTATAGTTTATTGAAACAGTAAGGCCCTGTTTACACCTGTGCGCAAGGTAAACATACAAACAATTGAATGCCTTCCCCCCAGCGCACAAGAATGCATGTCTTTATTGTTGTTGTGCTGTGGTGCCATTCATTATTCATGACACCTTGCTAACACCCATGTGTTTTAGTGCTCCAGAATGCATGGAAACAGAGGCGTAACTAGAACCTTCAGGGCCCTAGAGCAAGAAACCATGAAGGGTCCCTCTGGCCCCTGACCGGGGCTCTCCCACTAATCCCGGGGCCCTTTACTCTCATCAAAGGACCCTTTATTACGGTCTTGCAGCGGGTCACCTTCCTGCCGTCTTGGGGCCCCCCCGCCACTGGTGTCAGTAGTTTTTTATTTTTGTTGTTTTATTTTTTTATTAATTTTTTAACATTTCATTTATTTTATTTTTTTAACAATTACATTTTTTATTATTTTTTACATGTTTTTTAGGACCCCTGTTGGGGGGCTTTGGTGAACTATCAGGGGTTTAACCAGACCCCTGATGTCTCACTTTTGAGACAGAGAAAGAGACTAAGGATACATTAGTCCCTTTTTCTGCAGCCTCAGCTTCACAGAATGAATGAACAGGAATACCTCTGAACGGAGCTTCCTGTTCATTCATAAACAGTTTACTATGCACAGCTATAAATGAATAAAAAAAAAACCAGAGTCATACCGATCACTGACTCTATTAATTGAGACAAGGAAGGGGCCAGTAAATTACACATTTACCGGCCCCTTCCCTGCTCTCCATCCTGACAGATCCCTGCGGGAGGTGGGAGGGGGAAACCTGGCAGAGCTGCTGGGAGAGGGGGCCAGGAAAGCACACAAGACCCGGGGCAGCAGGACAGGGATAGAGAGGTGGCGGGAGTGGCATGTGGAGAACCGATGCCCTCCATTTCTCTCCTGCAGCCGCTGAATGTCTGCGGGAGGGAGAGGAGAAGACGTAGGCATTCAGTGGATACGTGGAGGGATCGGTTCCTCTACATGCTGCCGCCCCTGTCTCCCTCCTGTCCAGGCGTACAGGGCATCTGCATAGGTGACCACTGTATGTACGTCCCTGCATGGAAACAAAGTATAAATGCACTGCGTTATGATGCAGTGCAACATTTGAAAAAGGTGCAAGCACCTCTGGTGGGATTTTAGTGCTTTGGGCAGGCCCTTTGAATGAATGGGATGCTCTAATGCAATGCTCGTTGTTGCACGTGAAACACACATCAATACTTATGCACTCTCCCACCTGCATAGTTGTGAAAAGACACTGTCTGTTAATGTTATTTGTTTATATTTTTTGTTATATGTGTATAGTTGTATTTATAAGGTTGCAAATTAATTCCAGTTCTTTCTATTTAAAGGAAATCTCTGTTGAGGGTAACATGTTGGCTGCCACTGCTGACCTTTCCTTCTGTTAATGATAAATGCCTGGTTGTTAAGCTGCTCCAGTAACCACAAAGCTTTCTAATCTGAAACAAGCAGATAGGGAATTTTGATTTTGCTCTGAGTTTATTTGCTGCATGCTTGTTCCTGGGTCAGTGTCTAAAAGTGATTGTAAAGGCTCGTTCTTTTTTTTTTTTTTTAAAAACATGTTATACTTACCTCCTCTGTGCAGTTGGTTTTGCACAGAGTGGCCCTGATCCTCCTCTTCTTGGGTCCCTCTTTGCTGCTCCTAGCCCCTGCCTCCTTTGAGTGCCCCCTCAGCCAGCAGCTTGCTACAGGGGGCACCCAAGCCGAGTCAGAGCGCTGTGTATCCATTCAGACACGGAGCCCCGACCTGGCCCCCGTCCCCTCTCTCCCCTGATTGCCTGACTTTGACATCCGTGTGAGCCAATGGCGCCACTGCTCTGTCTCAGCCAATCAGCAGGAGTGTACTGTATGGCTGAGGGGATCATGGACATCGCTGGAGAAGGGGCTCAGGTACGTAATTTGGGGGTGCTGCTACACACAGAAGGTTTTTTATCTTAATGCATTAAGATAAAAGAACTTCTGCCTTTACAACTCCTTTAAGCCAAAAGACAGTCAAGTAGCTAGCATTTTTAGTGGTGGTTCAACAATAGTAGCTGCCGTGTCTCACTCAGTACAGTCTTCCATTAAGGCGCACCTATGTTCAAAATTGTATTTCAATTATTTCTAGCCTAGTTTTAATAATCTGAATAATCCTGAAGTTTGTACGTAAACTTACTTTGTGTAGGTCCCCACTCATTTACTTCCTTGAATTCTGTGATTTCTCGTCACTATGTCCTGTGAATGGGCCCTGCGGAGTCAGTACAAGGATCACAGCTTGCAGGCAGCAAGGTACCATGGGATATGTAGTCCTTAGAAATTGAAAGTAAACAGCAAAAGAGAAGCAGCAAAGCATGCTGGGAATCCAGGAAGTTGTGGAAAGAGATGGCCAGCAGATAGGGAGAACTCATAACATGAAAGGGTTTTTTCCAGGTAAGCTCATATTGGGTTCTCAAATATAACTATTGTTGGTATTGCTTTTACAATACTGATATTATAAAATGAAAGTGTATGCTGTGACCATAGAACTCCTTTAACCACTTCAATATCAGGCACTTTTGCCCCTTCCTGCCCAGAACAATTTTCAGCTTTCAGCGCTGTCACACTTTGAATGACAATTGCGCAGTCATGTAACACTGTACCTAAACAAAATTTTTATAATTTTCTTCCCACAAATAGAGCTTTCTTTTGGTGGTATTTGATCACCTCTGGGGTTTTTATTTTTTGATAAACTAAAAAAGACAGAAATTTTTGAAAAAAAAAATTTTTCTTAGTTTTTGTCATAAACATTTTTTTCCCCTTCACTGATGGGCACTAATGAGGTGGCACTGATGGGCACTGATGAGGCGGCACTGATGAGGCTGCACTGATAGGCACTGATGAGTTGGCACTGATAAGGTGGCACTGATGGGCACTGACGAGGAGGCACTGATATGTAGAATTGATGGGCACTGATATGCAGCACTGATGGGCACCAATAGACAGCACTGATATGCCGCACTGACAGGCGGCACTGATGGGTACTGACAGGCGGCACTGATGGGCACTGACAGGCGACTGTGATGGGCACTGGCAGGCAAGTGTGATGGGCACTGACAGGTGGCACTGATAGGTGGCACTGATGGGCAGCACTGATGATGAGGTACTGATGTGTTACTGACAGGTATTACTGCTGGACACTGATTGGCACTGTGGTGGGCACTGACTGGCACTGTGGTGGGCTCTGATTAGCACTGTGGTGGGCACTGATTGGCACAGTGGTGGGCACTTGAAAGCTTTTTTATTGGGGGAATGCTGGGCACTGATTGGTAGTCTTTTTTGGACATCTGAGGGGGCTGTGCTGATAATCAATGTGCGGATTATCAGCACAGACCCCCCCTCTGACAGGGAGAGCCGCCGATCGGCTCTGATTGGCTCTCCCTGTCAGCGCGAACCGAGGAATGACATTTACCGGCACTTCCTGGTTCACGCTGTGATCAGCTGTGATTGGTCACAGCTGATTACGTGGTAAGAAGCCTCTGACAGAGGCTTCTTATCACGATCAGAGATGCGGGGTGTTAAACTGACACACCGCACTCGCGATCGCCGTTCTGCGCGCCCCCACGGCGCGCACCGGCATGTTATCCTGCTGGACGTCATATGATGCCCAGTCAGGATAACAGAACCACTTCCCTAGAGACACTCTCCTGTGTTCCTGTTAAAGACTTGCTTGGCTGACATTCCTTCTGGCTGCAGATCCTTCTTGTTCCACTACGCTCATCTCTGGCTCGCTGACGTTTTGGCTTGTCTGACTATCCCTTCCGGTTCCTGAACTCTGGCTATGTTTTGACTACGTTTACTCTTTTATTATTATTATTATTAAAAAAGTGTGATTTAACTGTACTTCTGTCTCAGTCTGATTTATGGTTTCTGACACTTATCAAGTCACGTGTGCTATGTTTGTCTAACATCTGGAGATATCTTTCTTCAGTGGGAAAACCGTACTTACGGTGTAGCCAGTTTTACAGTTGTCAGCACCTGTTGCTTTGCAAACATTTGCCAAATGGGGAATTATTGATCTTATCTATGATTTTTCATTGATTTCTTTTGGAGACCTGCTCTGCCTGATCCTGCACATTAGGTGTTGCACACATTCGCCACACAGCAAATGCAAAGAGCTTGTCAAATTATAAGCATTTCCTGCAATGTGTTGTGGGGGAGGGGAAAGTTGGAAAGATATATCTTCAGATATGCAGGCACATGTAAAAAGAAGCAAAGGCTGCTCCTTTCCCTATTACAACACTGAGACAGCTTATGTGGTAATAGCAAAGACAAACCTTCCAATTTAACAGACTAAGAGAGGATATCATAAGGCTTACTCTCGAGAAGGAAGTGCTAAAAATGTGCAAAGTGTGCTAAATCCTTTCAATGTTTATACAGTAGTTCATCTAAAGAGTTTTTGTTATCATCAAAACTCCATATTCACTTCAAGTAAAGCTCCAGCCTTCATTTACAAATTGCTCAGGATTTTCAAAAATCAAAAATGCAGCTTTCACTTACAGCCAAACTTTCCAGTCCTGAAAGAAGGGATGGGGTTCAGGTTCAGATTGAATTGAAAGTGGAGCTGCACCCAAAAGGATGAGCTCCGCTTGATCGCACCCCCCCCTCCGCTGCCACATTTAGCACTTGTTGGGGGGGGGGGTACATAGTTTTGGCAGGTACCCTCTCCCACTTGCTGGTAAGATCGGCGCACGGTGATCTGTGACATTTTCAACCCCTATCTCCCCCCTCCGCTGCCTTCTGGGACACACAGAGGCTCCAGGAGAAGGCGGGACCATTCAGAAAGTGCAGCGTGACTCACGCATTCGCAGTAGGAAACAGGCTGTGAAGCTGCAAGGCTTCACTTCCTGTTTTCCTTACTACAGATACCGCGCCTGTGCACACCAATGTTTCGCTAGGCGACCTGTCAGAATTTGTAAAGGAAGGGATGTTCCATCATCACCATCTTGCTACATCCCGCACTCATCCACAGTAAGGATACAGTGAGAAGACGGCAAGCGAATATCCTGTTACACCCACCAAAGTCTTGAATTTTACACTTATTTTTAACAGCAAACTCAGCTTATATAGTAAAATACAGTATTTAAAAATCCGTCTGACTGTTTACATGTTGAATTTTAATAGCAGCGGCAAACCTGCTGATCTCACAGGTTTGCTAATCTGACAGAACACCGCTGCTTTGAAAAATCAACATCAAAACAGTCAGAAGTGAATTTCACTACATAAGCTGAGTTTACTGTTATAAATAACTGTGTAGTGCAAGACTCCGGTGGGTGTAACAAGATGTCCACTTGCTGCCTTCTCACGGTGTCCCTACTGTGGATGAGTGCAGGGTGTAGCAAGATGGCGGCGGCGGAACGTCACTTTCGTTACAAATTCTGACGGGTCACCAATTATGACGAAACACCTGCACTAGGGGTGTCGACATCGCAGGATCCCTGGACAAGTAAGTGTCCTTAACGGCTTGCCGACTGCCGCACGAACATTTACGTCGGCAGAATGGCACGGACAGGCAAAAGGGCATACAGGTATGTCCCTTTAAATTTGCTGCCGTGTGGTAAGAACTGTTTAAGACTGTTACCATAGGAGACAGCATTCCCGCATGTGCAGATGTGGAGCCTTGCTGGGGCCTTTCCCTGCACGGCTGTCTTCCTATTGAAGTTTCGGAGTCTGCCAATTGAATCTATTACAACTTAAGGGTGGCCTAGCCCTAACCCTCTTTCCCCCCAAATACAAAAAGGACTGTCAAAAGAAATAAAACCTCTTTTACATTAAAAAAGTGTCTGGCGCCTAATGACTTTCATCATCTTTGCACCCACTATGCCTTACAACCCATTACATATTGAAGGATGTCAGCTATCTTTGGCCTTGGAGGTCTTCATTAGACTGGACAAGGCCAGAGACCTTACTTCATAGGGAATTAATTTCAGTGGTAAAAGTATAAGTGAGACTACGCTAGGCCAAACTTTGTTTAAGGACTTGCCAGCCCACTTTTATCAAAACAGAGATCAGAGCAAAGTTCTTCAATCCTGGTTTTCCCACGCAGGAAGTTCAGTTTCACATAATAAAGCAGATTCCAAAACTACCAAGCCACCTGACTCTTTCTTCAGCGCAACTGCTATTCTTGTCACTGGTTCCTCAGAACTACTCACCAGACCTGGCTCACTCAGCCTGTATTCGCAACTCCCTGCTGTATGGTCTAATTCCTGGCCTCTCAATAGGGGTTTTCCTAAAGTCCTGAGCTCTCTCACTCTTCTGAGACTTATGCCCTGTACACACGACCGGTTTTGCCTTCGGAATAAACTCCATAGGAATAAAGGTTTTTCCGACAGAATTCCGACGGAATTCCGCTCAAGCTGTCTTGCATACACACGGTCACACCAAATTCCGACCGCCAAGAACGCGGTGACGTACAACATGTACACCGTCTCGTAATTTTGGTACGTCGGAACAGCATACAGACGAGCGGTTTTCCTGATAGGAATTTGCTCTGTCGGAAAAATATAGAACATGTTCTAAGTCTAAGTCCGTCTGAATTTTGGATGTAAAAATTCCGATGGGGCATACACACGGTCGGAATATACGATGAAAAGCTCCCATCGGACTTTTTCTGTTGGAAATTCCAACTGTGTGTACGGGGCATAACAGATTCCTTCAGTTCCCTGGACTTGCCTAGTTGTTCCAACTTTCTCAGTCTCCCAGACTTTCTCTTATGCCCCGTACACGTGATAGGATTTTCCAACGGAAAATGTTCGATGGGAGCTTGTTGTTGGAAATTCCGACCGTGTGTAGGCTGCATCGGACATTTTCTATCGGAATTTCCGACACACTAAATTTGAGACCTGGACAAAGTTCCACACATGCTTGGAATCAAGCAGAAGAGCCGCACTGGCTATTGAACGTAATTTTTCTCGGCTCGTCGTACGTGTTGTACATCACCACGTTCTTGACGTTTGGAATGTCCGTCAAGATTTGTGTGACCGTGTGTATGCAAGACAAGTTTGAGCCAACATCCATCGGAAAAAAAAACATGGAATTTGTTGTCAGAAAATCCTATCGTGTGTACAGGGCATTAGTCTCCCAGACTCATGTAACCGCCTCAAATCTCTAAGCACGATGAACATAGAATCTAACAGTGCTGTCTCTTGAGTAGAGCACCCCTGTCTCTAGATAGGATTACACACCTGTTTTCAAATGGGAGCACAACTCCCCCTGGCTGCAGCCCTAAGCTTTACCCAAGCCGTGCTTTTAAGGAATGTACACATCTGTACACGCACACAACCTGCAAGTCTCCAGTAAGACCTGGATACAGGATTTAAGGCTTTGTCCCCACCCAAGACATTTTGAAGCCTTCAAGCTTCACATTGTGATCTGGGATTACAAAACCCACTTACAAAAAACACTCCGGAACCAAACACTCTGCATTAGAGGGAACCCGATGTCATACCTACATTCCTACATCCATTTTCACTAAATCAAATCAATATTTTGGTGTGTCTACCCTTTGGTTTCAAACCAGCATCAGTTCTTACAGTTGCACACTTTGCACAAAGTCAGGGATTTTGTAGGAATAGAGTCAGGTGTAGGGTTAACCAATTATACCAAGTATGTGCTAATGATCATCAAATTCATATGTAGGTTGAAACACAGTCATTAACTGAAACAGAAACAGCTGTGTAGGAGGCTTAAAACTGGGCGAGGAACAGCAAAACTCAGTGGAGGTTGTGGAAGACAGTTTAATGTCACAGGTCAAACACCATGACAAGACTGAGCACAGTAACAAGACACAAGGTAGTTATACTGCATCAGCAATGTCTCTCCCAGGTAAAGATTTCAAAGCAGACTAGGGTTTCAAGATGTGCTTAAAAGGGTAACATTGAGGACCGTAGACACAGTGGTCAGCCAAGGAATGCAGCAGATGAAAGACACATCATGCTTACTTCTTTTCAACATCGAAAGATGTCCAGCAGTGCCATCAGCACAGAAGTGGTGGAAACCAATGAGACGCCAGGTATACCTATCTACTGCCCGGAAAATTCTGGCCAGAAGTGGGCTTCATAGAAGGATTGCGGCCAAAAAGCCATACTTCCGACATGGAAACAAGGCTCAACTATGCACGAAAACAGAAACTGGGGGGCAGAAAAACTGTGTAATAATCTCGTCCTGCGGCCTGCCAGGTTGCATGCTCGGATAAGGGTCTGGTATGGATTTTTGGGGGGACCCCACGCCATTTAAAAAAAAACTTTGTCGCGGGGTTCCCCTTGAAATCCATCCATATCCAGGCATACTATAGACACCCCCCAGGCCGAAATTTAAAGGAATATTACACTTTTATTGT
Source organism: Aquarana catesbeiana (assembly GCF_042186555.1). Classification (NCBI taxonomy): domain Eukaryota; kingdom Metazoa; phylum Chordata; class Amphibia; order Anura; family Ranidae; genus Aquarana; species Aquarana catesbeiana. The sequence continues at coordinate 483,565,295 of NC_133324.1, read as the reverse complement.
TTCACTTTAAGCATTTTTAAAATCACTGCTCCCAAAAAACAGCCGTTTTTAAAACTTTTTTTTTGCATTGATCCATGTCCTCTAGGGCAGGACCCGGGTCCCCAAACCCTTTTTAGGACAATACCATGCAAATTAGCCTTTAAAATTAGCACTTTTGATTTCGAACGTTTGAGTCCCATAGACTTCAATGGGGTTCTAACGTTCGTGCGAATTTTCGGTCCGTTCACAGGTTCTGGTGCGAAACGAACCAGGGGGTGTTCGGCTCATCCCTATTGTAAATTCTTAAAATGGTGGCTGACTCACTTCCTCTAGAGAATTCTCCCAGAATGCACTGGTCCCCAAACACTTTTTATAACAATAACTTGCATATAAGCCTCTAATTAGCACTTTTGGTTATTCATGTTCGAGTCCCATAGACTTTAGGTTGTTCGCGTGTTCGAACAAATTTTTTGCCTGTTCGCATGTTCTGGGGCGAACCGAACAGGGGGGTGTTCGGCTCATCCCTGGTGTCAACTAGCACCCGGTCCTGCATTTCAGGCAATTGCTGCACAGTGGGCATCTTGCTCCACCTCGTGTATAGTGAGCAGCACGCTGAGTTTTTTTCTGTCCTCCACTGGGGCGTGACTCTACTTACACGCTTGTTTGTTCAGCATGCAAGGAACTGTAAGCAGGCTTCAGACAGTGTGCGCTGTAGTGACACCTGGTGACAGGCGCTGATGACTTGCAGGCACTGTCCAGGTTTAGTTTTAAAACTGCGTCACAGAGCTGGAACTGAAAGCAGGCAAACTGTACAGCGATCACCATTAACATAGTAAAGTCTCTCCTGTGATATCCTACTGTGTGGGACTGACTGTGCAACATCCCATCAAAGACACCCCCTCATTGCCTTCCGTTACTAGGGGCTACAGCAGATATCCACAACTCCTTTTAGTGTGTTAAGCAGGATTAATAAAGTCAAAAATTTTTCTTCTCTGCAATGCAGTGAACAATGCCCGCGCCATGTAGAGCGCTGGACATATTTGTAATCCGGAGCGTGATCGTTTGCCGTGGTTGCCAAGGGTGTTAGCATATGTTTACAGTCACTGTTTGCAGAGCTTTTCGTGGTGGTGAGTGTCCATTGAAACAACTGAGTGCAGGGGCGTGATGGCAGCGCTGATCCTGAATGGTTGCTATGGACAACAACACTTAGCGACAATTCTGTATTTGGTTGCTATGGGCAATGGCATGTGGCAAAAGTCAATTTAAGAGCAAACATAGTATTTTCCCTAGGTGTACCCAAAACTTAGCAAAACAGGCAAAATCTCCCCCTTGGCTTTAGCGGTTGCTAGGGGCAACGGCCAGCAGGTTAACTGTGAAGGCAGATCTCGGTGTAACCTTCAAATGTAGCCATGGTGTTGCAGCTAGTAACAAACAATCCGCCAAATTACCCCACTGCCAGACTTCATACATCACTTCCAGAGACAATGAACAGTCTTTTGAGAGTTTTATTTTTGTTGTTTTATTGGGGGGTACTACTTGGATAGGGATTGGAATATGGGATGCTCATAGGATTAATCATTGCCATCATATTTACAATTGAAGCACAAAAGCACAAAGTTAGAGCCAGAAGATTAGATGCACATGGACATTAAGGCTACATGCACACGGGCGTTTTAAAAAGTGGGCTGTAAAGCTAGTACAGACGCCAGGAAAAAAGCAGCGTTAAAAAACGCATTTTGCATTGAATTCAATGCACGTTAAGCTGCACTAGCTTTCAGCCACGTTTCTCTGTCTCTATTCAAAAATCAATGGTTCCCTATGGGAGCCCATTGATTTGAATAAAGGTCACACCAGAAGTCGGATCAAGATGATCCAACTTGCGGTGCGACTTGTGTGCTAATAATTTTGAACCCCGTGAAAATAAAAAAAAAATTGCATGAGGTTCCCCCCAAAATGATACCAGACCCTTATGCGAGCATGCAGCCCAGTAGGTCAGGAAATGGGGGGCGAGCGAGCGCCCCCCCTTCTGGATCATACCAAGCCGCATGCCCTCAACATGGGGGGGTTGGTGCTTTGGGGCAGGGGGGGCCCAGATTCCGATAAGCCCCCAGCCCGCAGACCCCGACAAACACCGGATAAGGGTTATCGGGAAGAGGCCCTTGTCCTCATCAACATGGGGACAAGGTGCTTTGGGGTGGGGGGCGCAGGGCCCCCCCTGGCACAAGGCACTAACCCCCCCACGTTGAGGGCATGTGGCTTGGTATGGTCCAGGAGGGGGGCCTCGCTCACACCCCCCCTTTCCTGACCTACCGGGCTGCGTGCTCGGATAAGGTTCTGGTATGGACCCCCACGCTATTTTTTTTGTTGTGGGGGTTCCCCTTAAGATCCATACCAGACTGAACGGTCTGGTATCGTTTTGGGGGATGGACCTCACGCAATTTTTTTTTAAATTTTCGCTGGGTTCCCCCTTTAAGATTCTCAGCACACAAGTCGCACCGCAAGTCGGATCATCTTGATCCGACTTCTGGTGTGACCTCTATTCAAATCAATGGGCTCCCATAGGGAACCATTGATTTTGAATACAGACAGAAACGCCGGACGAGGCTTAACACAGTGTTAAGCCTCATTAATTCGTGTTTAACACCTTTTGCTGGCGTCTGACGTTTTTACAGCTCTAGCGCTGGAGCCTCAGAACAAACTGGTCATGGGTTTTTTTTTGCAGCTTAAAAATGGCTATGCCATTTACAGCTCAAAAACGCCATGGTGGGCATAAAGCCATAGACTAACATGGAGTGGCATTTTTAAGCTGCAAAAAACACTCAAAAAAACAGCTGTAAAAACGTCCATTTGCATGCAGCCTAAATATAAATCTCCTCCTGCATCCCCATGCAGACTGTTACTCCTCCTCTGCTCGCTTCACTATTTGCTTCCAAGGATTCCTCATTCAATACCGTGTTAAAGAATGAAGACACCACTTCTGAACGTGTAGAAATGATGTTCCCAGAAACTTCTTCCCTCCTGCACAAAGCTTAGTTTCTTCCACCCACACTAGTTTCCTCCTGAACAAACTTGTAGTTACTGAAATGAAGTATGTCACATCTTTCTCTTTTGGGTAATAGGGGCCCACTCTGAATAAATCCCTTTACTGGCTCTGGTTGCTCGCTGCTACTAGGCCTGAGGCCTGCAGAACCTCTTCCCGGAGGCCTTATGTTAAAAGCATGACTTTAGGAAATGGACTACTGTTCCCAGCCAGCCCAACTTGCAAATCATGTGCCTTCAGGTCACATCGACTTGACACAGATCCCCACAGTCTCTTTTCTGATTCAGGATTCCCCATCATCCACCGTGTGTTTGATGGAGACTCTGCTAATGACCTGTAAAAGCTTCCATGTAAAAAGACTGTGTAAAAAGTTCCCTCACAGATTCCTTGGCACCTCCAGCCCACCACTGTGGTAACACTCACCGTTCTTCCACAGCCCTGAGTTTTTGATGAGGAACTTGACCAGACCATGCATTCCGACAGCTTCACCTGCCCCTCTGCTCCAGGAGTTCTCTACCACTCGACCGTGTGGTGGCAGAGACATTGCCATTGACCAATGACCATAGAGGCAATGTTCCTTCACAGTTCTCCCCAGGCCTCCTACTGCGATCGGCGCACCCCCCAGATGGGGATGGCCTCCTGCTACTGCCTAGCATTCCTCTCCTCACTTCACTCAGCCGACTTCCCTCCCTAGTGGCATATCATCTCAGCTTATATATGAGGCAGCTCCCTGCCAACACCGATTGGGGATTGATCAGGGCTCACACACAAGCTGCTTGCCACTCCAGTTCCAGGCCCAGCCCCTCTTCCAGAATCTTCTCCCTGGAAGCAGGGGAGGAGCCTCAGAACTGAAGTGCAGGTGGTCAAACCTACTGCTACTCTGACAACTCCCAAGCCCCAGATCAAAACAGACAGAGGCCTAACTTGTAGCATAGGCCTGCTTAAATTTGCCTGTGCTGGAAAACCCTAGTAAAATAACCCTTACTAGCACCTACCTATTGGGAGAGGGTGCTACAACTGTATATATTTATACACACACACACTATACAGTATTTACTGTATATATAAGCAATTGAAACAATTAGTTGTGGGAGAGGGAAGGGGTTTACTGAAGCCATGGATGACCAATAGACCAAATGTTGCCCATTTCTATAAAAATTACAGGTGTAGAGCGTTAATGTCCTAATATCTATGGGTGTATGTTGAAATAAGACATAGATAAAAAAATAATAACTCAAAAGGTGTCTATGGCAACCCATTAAATGTTTCCTTTCATTTTATAACCTGCATAATTAAAACGCAGTTGGAATATGGTTTCTTGCTACTGTTTTCCATTACTTTTGATTATAAATAAACAAGCAAATGTATTCACGTTACGTTAACAGGTAGCTTGAAACGGTGCATTGTGATTTGATTCTTCCTGAACGGCTGCTTCTCACACAAGGGAGGATGGAGAAAAGCAATAAGATAGCACATATCAATAAATATGTACAAAGCACATTAACCCATAGCGACCAGAGATTACCCGTAATCTTAAATTAGAGTGCTAGATTGATTGATACGGGTTTCTGCCCTCAACACATACTATTGCCATTTGTGCTATTTATAGAATTAGTGTGAAAGTGCAGTTAATCAATTACCAAAATTTGATCAGTAGAATATAATGGTGCATTCTCTAACTTGCCTCTTGGTTGCTATAGTGAAGTTACTCCAGTGATGGGATGGCTGCAAAACAGTACTAAATCCTGGGGGAGCACAAATTATTCATACATAAATAAATACACGGAAATATGTTTTAACAACTAGGGCTAAATAGATTGATGACATCATCTACAGATGATGGCACAAAGTCAGAGTGCATATTTTTTCTAAATTTCTGATAGAATTATAACTTACATATAAAGATACCTGATCAAATCAACTGTATTCATACATATTCGATGAGATTGTAGAAACACTGAGTAAATACAGTACTTTGGAAATTGTGAATGAGCTCTAACCAGATTGTAGAGTTAGACTTACATGCTTCAATCCTTCCTTGTAAGATTTAGTAAAATACAGTATGTTATTTTTTTTTGTACTATCCTAAACTTGTACCATACAAAACTTTGTAGGTACATTACTTTATGTATCATTTTCATGCAGTAAAGATAGCTATATGTGTTACATTTTTATTATACAATCTACTAAGTTTAAATTGATGGTATAAAACAGGGGTCTCCAAATTTTTTAACCACTTCAGCCCTGGAAGGATTTACCCCCTTCCTGACCATGCCCTTTTTTTTTGATACGGTACTGCGTCACTTTAACTGACAATTGCGTGGTCGTGTGACGTTGTACCCAAACAAAATTGATGTCCTTTTTTTTTTTTCCACTAATAGAGTTTTTTTTGGTGGTATTTGATCACCTCTGTGGTTTTTATTTTTTGCGCTATAAACAAAAAAAGAGCAACAATTTTGAAAAAAAAAGGAATTTTTATTACTTTTTGCTATAATTAATATCCCCAAAAAATATATAAAAAAAAAAACAAATTTCTTCCACAGTTTAGGCCAATATGTATTGTTCTACATATTTTTGATAAAAAAATTGCAATATGCGTATATTGATTGGTTTGCGCAAAAGTTATCGCGTCTACAAGATAGGGGATAGATTTATGGCATTTTTATTAATATTTCTTCTTTATTAGTAATGGCGGCGATCTGCAATTTCTATCATGACTGCGACATTGTGGCAGACAGATCGGACACTTTTGACACTATTTGGGGACCATTGGCATTTATACAGAGATCAGTGCTATAAAAATGCACGGATTACTGTGTAAATGTCACTGGCAGGGAAGGGTTTAAACACTAGGGGGCGATCAAGGGGTTAACTGTGTTCCCTCAGCATGTTCTAACTGTAGGGGGGGTGGTATCACTAGAACATGACAGAGATCACTGCTCCCAATCACTGGGAGCAGCAGATCCCTCTCATGTTGCTAGGCAGAACAGGGAAATGCCTTGTTTCTCCCCGTTCTGCCTCTCCGTGCCACGATCGCGGGCCACTGGTGGGCATCGAGTTCGCAGGACCTGCGGGCACGCTCCCGCGGCGCACACCGCCGGCAGCACGTGCGCGCGCCCCCTACCGCAGATAACGCAGCGACGTGCGGGTACGTTGTTTTGCGCACCCGTGCCACTTTGCCAACGTATATCGGCGTGAGCTGGTCGGCAAGTCGTTAAACAAAGGGCCAGTTTACTGTCCTTCAGACATTAGAGGGACTGGACTGTGGTTAGTGGTATTAGAAAATGTTCTAGTATCAGTGTGAGTAAACAATGCCCCATCTTTGATATAAGTGGAAGGAATGGTGCCCCATCGCTGTTGTCATTGGGAGGAATTGTGCCCCATTGCTGGTGTCAGTGGTTGGAAAAGTAGCCAAGGACCAGATAAAAGCAAGCAAAGGACCTCATCTGGCCACCGGGCCGCAGTTTGGAGACCACTGGTACAGTATATAAAAAGAAAAATATCTCACACAACACAAAATTATTATGAAAATATTTTCAGCGTCCAATGAGATCTGAAAATAACAGTCATGTGGCTGAAATATAGATACATAATTACATAGTTACATTGTTACATAGTAGGTGAGGTTGAAAAAAGACACAAGTCCATCAAGTTCAACCTATGTGTGTGATTATATGTCAGTATTACATTTTATATCCCTGTATGTTGCGGTCATTCAGGTGCTTATCTAATAGTTTTTTTAAACTATCGATGCCCCCGCTGAAACCACCGCCTGTGGAGGGGAATTCCACATCCTTGCCGCTCTTATGCCCCGTACACACGGTCGGATTTTCCGATGGACAATGTCCGATCGGAGCGTGTTGTCGGAAATTCCGACCGTGTGTGGGCGCCATCGGACATTTTCCATCGGATTTTCCGACACACAAAGTTGGACAGCAGGAGATAAAATTTTCCGACAACAAAATCCGATCGCATTAATTCCGACCGTGTGTGGCCTGTTCCGACGCACAAAGTGCCACGCATGCTCAGAAGAAATTCCGAGACGGGACAGCTCGTTCTGGTAAACTTAGCGTTCGCAATGGATACAGCACTTTCGTCACGCTGCAATGTTAAAAATGGTTTAATACAGCGCACTCTCTTCTTCTTTATAATGTGACAAGAATTAAGTAGTTTTGCTGCTCATATTCACACACACTTCTCACAAACTTCTTTCGTTACTATTTATCGGGATTCCCTCAATATATTTTGATTTCTCACATCTGACAACATATTTTTGTATATTTTAATTTTTTTTTTTGCCTTTAATGTAGAATCTTTTTTTGTGTTTCTCTTTTTTTTTTTTTTTTTTTGGTGATTTTGATTTGTACTCCCGAAAATGTTTGTGTGTTTTTTGTGACAAGTTCCCACAACACCATTGATATGTTGTTCTATTTAATCTGTAGGAGATTGTTTCGTGTTGTTGTCCCTTGGTAATTTCACATTTTATGTTAGAAATGTACCTGAATCGTCACCAACAAACTGTCCTTTTTGGATGAAAACACACACAGGAGAGTAGAATTTACCTAAAAAAATTTTATTAAGGGGTCACAACTATAAAAAAACAAAGAGGGAGGCAGCGCTGGAGAAACTGCAGAAGTGGGCGAAGCCTTGGACCCCCAGGGCAGACATCAATTATTTAAAAGCAAAATTGGTGGCCTGAGGAGTCCATATCTAAGGGAGGGCAGTGTGGTCCCAGAGATCCGGAAAGCAGCAGATGACATCTGTATCCCCAGGCTGTGGTCATACGAGAGACTGCAGCTTTTGTCAGACCAGACTGAACCCAGGGCAATCACTCTTTGGTCTTCCTTCCACGCTTCCTTACAGGCTTTGGCTGTGGTGGTGGAGTTGTGGCAGCAGGAGGAGGAGGAGGAGGAGGATCGTCGATCTCAATGACATCCATCTTGGGTGTCAGTTCCCCACTCTCCCCCTTACGTAGGACTTTATAAATCAGGTCCTCAGAGAGCTTGCGTTGGCCCTCCTGCATGCCCTGCAATTTGGTGGCAGCCATGCAGGCAAAGGCCTCTGCAGGACTGGGGAAGGCTCTGAGGGACGCAGAAGCCTCCTGGATCAGCCTGTATGCTGAATCCTGCACAGGACTGGGAGTGGCCTTCCTGGCCCTTTTGTATGGCAGGCGGAGGGGAGGAACCTGAGACTCAGTCAGGCTGCGACTTGTCCCAGGCTTCTCTTGGCTGACACTTAGCCCCGCCTCCTCCTGGCTGACACTAATCCCCGCCTCCTCCTGGCTGCCACTAATCCCCGCCTCCTCCTGGCTGCCACATTCCACAGCCTCCTCCTGGCTGAGGTCTTCCTGTGTATGAAAAAGGGACATAGTTTTAGTATTTTTTACATCAATCACACACAATTTTCACCTCCTGACTGCTGCAAATTGAATGTTAACAAATATAACAGACTATCCTTCTGAGCCCAGCATTTTGCATTCTTGTCCCAATTTTGGGTGCCCACTACTGTCTATTGATATGTAAAACACTTTTTTTAATCAGCAATTAATGATCAATAATAACATCTAGTAAACATCATTTATTTATTGCCCAGAAATCTGTCGAAGAATGCTATACCTGACTCCAGCTGGGCTCCTCCACTTCTTCCTGGTTGGACATCGGAAGCCTCAGCTGGTCTGGAAGGAAGCGTGGAAGGAAGAGTAGAGAGGGATTCCCTGACTTCAGTGTGGTCTGACAGAAATCGCAGTCTCTCATAGTACCACAGCCTGGGGACATAAACGTCATCTGCTGCAGCTCCGGACCTCTGGGAATCTGTGACCTTCTTGCGCTCCCTAAGATAAGTGCTCCTCAGGCCACCAATTTTGGCTTTTAAATAAGGGATGGTTGCTGTGGGGACCACCGGCTTCACCAACTCCAGCAGTTTCTCCAGCGCTGTCTGCCTCTTCTGTTTGTGATTATAGTGGGGGTGTCTCACTTGCCACAGACAGGGCAGCTCCCTGTACTTGTCTATGAACAGGGGCAGGAAATTGTGGTCCTTGAACCCATCCATTTTCTCTGCAAGACACAACACAAGACAAACCCTAATGTCAGGCCAAACTCCCATAATCTTGTTACAATATAGGCTTCCATTTCGAAGCAGTATAGGCCCAAGTTTAGATCCCACCTTCGTTATCACGATCGGCGTCTCCGATGCTCCTTCCTCCGCTCACAGATCGTACGTAAGACGCGCGCGTGTTACGATTTATACACACCACTGCGCATGCGTATAACTCCGCCCGCCCCTGACGTTCTTTCTAATCTATTCCAAGCCCCTTTTCGTTCGGCGCAGTGGGGGAAGAGCACATGGCGGATAGACAGCAGGATCGTGCTAATTGTAGCAACGAGGAGGAGGAGGAGGAGGAAAGGCCGGAGCCTGAAACGTCCCGATCCAGAAGGAGATTAAAGGACTCAAACATGTCCTTTGGGGAGATGTTGGAGATGGTGGACATCCTGAAGAAGGCCGACTATGATGGAAAGTATGGGCCTTACCCCAACCCCAATATCCGAAAGGCCAAGATCATGGCGAAAGTGGTCAGGAGTCTGCACCGGAAATTCGGGGTACGACGATCGAAAGATCAGCTCAGGAAGCGGTGGTCGGACCTGAAATTACGAGAACATGAGCAGTACAGAAAGATCCGGAGAGTGCTGCAAAAAAGTAAGTAGTTGTGCTGTGTTCCTATTCTTTTTGTGTTTATTACGTTCGTGCTGCTCCATGTGCTTTTAGGAACTGTTGTACAGTTTAAAATGGCAACTTTCATGTTCATGGGCACATTATTCGTTCAGATCACACATTTTTATTTCGGACTATAAAATACCATTGTTTAGGCCATATGCATTTGGCCACCATTTTGACGCCCTATACTTGGCTTCAAAGAATTGGGTTGTGTAGATGGCTTTGTTACTAGAATGAAATGCAAACTAGATTCTGTGTAAGGAGAGGACACTGAGCAGCTGTTTTCACATCTGGACACTGGAGCACTAGTGTGGGACACCAGAACACCATTTTTATTAGGGGGGCCACACAGGTTCTCCAGTGTATACTATAGGGGGGTCTCCATCTGTGAAGCTTGTACTAAACAGGTAAAGTATTGCAGCTTGACAAAGGACACTAAAAAAGCTACATCTTGGAACTCGGCTAAAATAGATAATTGTACCCCACTTCCAAGCAATGTTTCATCTTTATAGTTCTGACATTAAATATCTGTGTGCTAATTATACCATTTTCGTTTTACATAGGGGAGAAAAGACTCGGAGGAAGCCCCTCATCCGAGGAGACCAGAGCCCCCCCCCCTCTGGAAGAAGGGGAAATCCCCCCAACACAAGATGAGCAGGAGGAAGAAGACGTGGTGGAACTAGTCACCACAACAGGTGAGTGTCTGCAACCACAGGCTCAGATAAGAGATGGATGGCGGCATTTTTTTGGAAACCTAATTTATTTTGGGGTTCCTCTCTTTTTAGGTGATCGTGAGGTTGTGGATGAAGATCCTTTCACATCCGAGAGTGCACAGATCCTGATCGGGGAGATCATGGGGTGTAATTTACAATTGGAAATCATCAAGCAAAACATCAATGATGTTATTCCAAAATATAAAAACATCATTGATGTTTTGGGGCGAGTTTAAAACCCCTCCAAATCACTTTCTTCTTTTGTCTGCTACAATGTGCGAAATGTTTTTGTGATTTTTCCCAAAGCCACATTTGGAGGATGCACACAGTGTGTCAACATGTGCTATCTGCCATCACGGGAGATCAATGGACGCGTTTTGGGGGTGCAACCCCTTCCTCAATAATAAAGTAGTGGTGAGGAAGGGCTTTCTCCCCCAAAACACGTCCCTTCATCCCCCATGATGGCAGATAGCACATGTTGACATTGTGAAATTTGTGTGCATCTTCCAAATTTGGCTTTTCCTGGGGTGATTTCCCCCCATCTGAACGCAATATCAAACACAGTTCCTAAATACTCATGTCTGATATTGCCTTCCAGTTCTACCAAATGTGAACTTTGTAAGATCAAGATTTGTGTCTTTCTTGTGGGTTTTACACAGGCCTGTTTTCTATAAAATGCACATTTTGATTTTGGATAATGACACCACAAAAATTGTTATACAACAAACATGTTGGTTTGTCAGAAAAACCTTTGGTAAATGCACATGTGATTGTGCAGGTATTAAAAAGATTGTTCATCAAGAATGTGTGGATTATTGTCTCAACGCTACAACACTTTTGGGGTGATGTAATTGTTGTTTTATGAGAAAATGGGGGTCATTTCCTAAGGGCAAATCCACTTTGCACTACAAGTGCAGTTTCAGTGCAGTTGCAAGTGCACTTGTAGTGAAAAGTGTCTTTGCATTTAGTAAATAACAGCCAACAGTGCTTTGTATAATAAGGTTACACAATCACGACATTTTCTGCACTCCACACATTTCTGTCAGGGTCAGCTAAAACAAACACAAGCAGTAAATGTCCACAAAGAAGAGCCTGGGGGGAGATGCCTGTCGAGAACTTGAGGTCCTGCAGACTTCTCCCTGTGGCCAAATACCGCAAGGTAGCGACCAACCTCTGCTCCGGAGTGATGGCTTGCCTCATGCAGGTATCCTGCCTGCTGATATAGGGGGTCAGCGAAGCCAACAAACGGTGAAACACGGGGTCCGTCATCCTGAGAAAGTTCCTGAAATCACCAGGATTATTCTCACGGATCTCACAGAGCAAAGGCATATGACAGAACTGGTCACGCTGAAGCAACCAATTCTTGGCCCATGAACTCCTCCCCACCCTGTTCATGGACTGGACTTGTGTCAAGGTCAGGACCCCAACACCAAGCCCCCGCACAGCACGAACTCTACGAGGAGTACGCATACGAAACATGGCTAGAAAACGGTCGGCTGCTCAGAACGAAGTAACAGAACGCACTGAAGAACAGCAAGGCCTGTGAAGAGCGACCTGAAAACCAGTAACAAACGAACAAGAATACAATGACTACCTAAAGTCACGCGGAACTTGCTGCACGTACTGAAGAGCAGATACAAACCCACAAGCACAAACTAAATGGCAGAAAACGATCTGAAAGCCACGAGTCTGAAAAAGCGCGAACCTTTTGCTAATCTCGTGTTTTACTAACACGAGATTAGCAAAAGGAGCCCAAAGGGTGCCGCGCTTGGTTCTGAACCGGCCTTTTCTAGTCTCGTCGTACGTGGTGTACGTGACCGTGTGGTTGTCGATCGGAAATTCCGACAACTTTGTGCGACCGTGTGTAGGCAAAACAAGTTTGAGCCAACATCCGTAGGAAAAAATCGTAGGATTTTGTTGTCGGAATGTCCGAACAAAGTCCGACCGTGTGTACGCCCTATTACAGTAAAGAACCCTCTAGGCAGTTTACGATTAAACCTCTTTTCTTCTAATTTTAGTGAGTGGCCACGTGTCTTAATAAACTCCCTTCCGCGAAAAGGTTTTATCCCTATTGTAGGATCACCAGTATGGTATTTGTAAATTGAAATCATATCCCTTCTCAAGCATCTCTTCTCCAGAGAGTATAAGTTCAGTGCTCGCAACCTTTCTATATAACTAATATCCTCTAGACCCTTTATCAGCTTTGTTGCCCTTCTCTGTACTCGCTCAATTTCCAGTACATCCTTCATGAGGACTGGTGCCAGAACTGGACAGCATACTCCAGGTGAGGATGGACCAGAGTCTTGTAGAGTGGGAGAATTATCGTTTTATCCCTGGAGTTAATCCCCTTTTTAGTGCAAATCCCCTTTTTAATGCTCCTAAGGATCCTTATCCTTCATTTATGTTTTGTGAATTGAAGTGAATATTTTCTAAATCCTTCAGTAACCAATCATGAGGCTTTATGCAAGGGTTTTGCACAGTCTCCCTTAGGGGTAGTTTTGCACTCTTATGCCCCGTACACACGGTCGGATTTTCCGACGGAAAATGTGTGATAGGACCTTGTTGTCGGAAATTTCGACCGTGTGTGGGCTCCATCACACATTTTCAATCGTAATTTCCGACACACAAAGTTTGAGAGCAGGCTATAAAATTTTCAGACAACAAAATCCGAATTTCCGATCGTGTGTACACAAATCCGACGCACAATGTGCCACGCATGCTCAGAATAAATAAAGAGATAAAAGCTATTGGCTACTGCCCCGTTTATAGTCCCGACGTACGTGTTTTACGTCACCGCGTTCAGAACGATCGGATTTTCCGCCAACTTTGTGTGACCGTGTGTATGCAAGACAAGTTTGAGCCAACATCCGTCGGAAAAAATCCTAGTATTTTGTTGCCAGAATGTCCGATCAATGTCCGACCGTGTGTATGGGGCATTAATGTGTTTCTTTTTACTGCCGGTGTGTGCATATAAATAAGTAAAAGTGGTTACATTTCTGTTTTAGGCACGCCATGGTTTAGCTGGGGCATACCAGTACCCATGTCACCAGTGAGATCTGTACCCAGCACACACAGTTTATCTTTCTGTTGTACTTTCAGTAAATAGGGCTCAATGTGCTATATAGAAAATAACACACACACATAGTATATACTGTATGCAATTCAGTATATATACAATGCTGTGAAAAAGTATTTGCCCCCTTTCTGATTTTTTTATTTTTGCATATTTGTCACACTTAAATGACTCAGATCATCAAACAAATTTTATTACTACACAAAGTTAACCCGAGTAAATACAAAATGCGGTTTTTAAATGATGGTTTCATTTATTAAGGCAAAAAAGCTGTTCAAACCTGCCTGGCTTTGTGTGAAAAAGCGATTGTCCCCTAAACCTAATAACTGGTTGTGCCACCCTTTGCGGCAACAACTGCAATCAAGCATTTGCGATAACTGGCAATGAGTCTTTCACATCGCTGTGGAGCAATTTTGGCCCACTCTTCTTTGCAGAATTGTTTGCAGAATCCAGCCACATTGGAGGGTTTTCCAGCATGAACAGCCTGTGTAAGGTCATGATACTGCATCTCAATTGGATTTAAGTCCCGGCTTTGCAAAGGCCACTCCAAAACCTAAATTTTGCTTTGTTTGAACAATTTGGGGGTGGACTTGCTGTGGTGTTTAGGATCATTGTACTGCTGCATAACCTACGTGCAAATGAGTTTGAGGTCACAAACTGATGGCCGGACATTCTCCTTTAGGATTTTCTGATAGAGCTCAAAATTCATGGTTCCATCAATTATGGTAAGTCATTCAGGTCCTGAAGCTACAAAGCAGCCCCAGGCCATCATGCTACCACCACCATGTCTGACTGTTGTTATGATGTTCTTGTTATGAAATGCTGTATTAGTTTTATGCCAGATGTAATGGGACGCATGCCTTCTTAAAAGTTAAATTTTTGTCTCATCAGTCCACAGAATATTTGCCTAAAACTCTTGGGGATAATCAAGATGTTTTTTGGTAAAATGTGAGATGAGCCTTTGTGTTCTTTTTGGTCAGCAGTGGCTTGGACTTGGAACTCTCCCATGGATGTCATTTTTGCCCAGTCTCTTTCTTATTGTTGAATCATGAACACTGATCTTACCTGAGGCAAGTGAGGCCTGCAGTTCTGATATTGTTCTGGGTTCTTTTATAACCTCCTGGATGAGTCGTCGTCATGCTCTTGGAGTAATTTTTGTAGGCCGGCCACTCCTGGGAAGGTTCACCACTGTTCCAATGTATCTCCATTTGTGGATAATGGCTCTCTCTGTGGTTCACTGGAGTTCCAAAGCCTTAGAAATGGCTTTGAAACCCTTCCTAGAATGATACATATATATTACTTTTTTTCTAATCTGTTCTTGAATTTTTTTAGATTGTGGCATGATGTGTTTCTTTTTGTGATCTGTTAGCGTGCTTCACTTTGTCAGACAGCTTCCATTCATGTGATTTCTTGTTTCAACAGGTCTGGCAGTAATCAGGCCTGGGTGTGACAATTGAAATTTAACTCAGTTCCCCAAAATATTGTGGTTAATCACAGTTCATTCATGATTCAGCATGGGAGGGGGCAGTTACTTTTTCACATAGGGCCAGTTAGGTTTGAACAGCTTTTTTCCCTTAATAAGTTATATAATAATTTAAAAACTGCATCTTGGATTTACTCAGGTTATTTTTGTGTAATATTAAAATTTGTTTGATGATCTAAATTATTTAAGTGTGAGAAATATGCAAAAAAATAAAAAATCAGGAAGGGGCAAATACTTTTTTCACAGCACTGTATATATACTGTACAGGATGCCGTGGCTGTGTCCTTGAAGGACGCAATATTTCCCCTCTGTTTGGACTGTAGTCTCTTTAAGTAAGCAAAAGGGTTAACTCACCTGTCAGAGGAAGTGAGTTTAAAAAAAGACAGGAAGTTGTAGGTGGGAGTGGAGGAGTATAGGAAAGAAGCGACCAACTCTCCTAGGAAGAGAAAAGGGGGCCGTGCCACATCCAATAAAACATAAACAGCAGAAAAATGGGGTTCCCCTGAGTGGATTTTCCCGGCACTTGCACATAAATTGTAGATAGTAGCAGAGTACAGACTCATATAGAGAGTAAAAAAGTATTTTTATTTAATGAGAAAATTCATTTTATAAAAACAACGTGGATGTCATGAATAACACAACAAATTACATAATGAACATGATTCGTAAAAATACAACAACAATGATATGGTATACAGATAAAAATCTCTTTCCAAGTCCGACGTGTTTCGGGGGGAAATATACCAGTCCTTCTTCAGGGAAAAAAAATGGAAAGGGGGATTGATCTAAATTAATAGGAAAACATATACATAATAAGTAAATTAATTATTATATAAAATTATCAATAGAAATCGATTGATCACCTACCTGGGCCTGTTATCATTGGTTACTCTGAGGAAGAATTTTTTTTATAAAAACCACAAGAAAAAGCGAGGCATATTAAGAGGGATGGTAGCCACGTATATAGGTGAAGACACAGGTGCTGTTCCTTTAATATAGTGAATTCAATTAGATGTTGATAAATCATAGATCTCCAAAAAGGAGACACAAGGTTTCACCTATCCCTGTCCCTCCCGGGTGCGTGCAGGCCAGAGCGATATACTGGGGCTAGAAAGGCAACCCTGTAAACAAGAATTAAATGGGTATCAGATGTGTGGGCGTATTGTATTATAAAAGTATTGGAACAATAAACGGGGCAGGCTGGTGTGGAAGAATGTCACATGCATATTAGAATTTATAAAATATAGTGTAGTTTGCCTATATTGTACAATATAATTGTACTTCTTATTATAGTATAGTATGTGTAGGGAAATACCAAACATACATGATATAATATGACCGGCAAAATTTGTGTAGCGCAGTATAATTTGCCTGTATTGTATAATAAATTTATAGTTTAACTCATAGTACTTGTAATAAAATATGTATAGGGAAAAGAACAAAGTATAAACACTGTATGCAGGTAGTTTAAAGCTAGCATAAATTATATGTTATTTCATAGTGCAATAGTGTTAACTAATTTATCAACACTGTTTCTTAAGTATGGGTCTAGTGCTGTGGTTGAATATTATAAGAGAGACCTAAATTAAATTAAAAAAGAGACTGTTGTTTTAGGTCTCAACAAAAGAAGGGCAGTATGGCAGATTGGATATTCCCATGTAAAAAATCCCCTGGCAAAAAATTTTGAGAAAAAGTCGCACTTTTTCGGGCATATAAAATCTTTTCAAGATTACATGAAAAATAATATTAACCCACTGGGACTCCGTGTCCAGATCTTCCCTACCTTGGAAGACCTGGACAGGGTCTTCAAATCTACATGGGAAAATACCCTACAAACTTGCTCACGCAGTCTCATGCAGATACTAATTGATGAATACACAAAAAGATCTACAGCACTAGACATTGAAATTACTAAAATCTGTGAACATCTACAGAAATTCAGAACACACCAATCAGTTATAAACAAGGAAAAAAAACTGAAAATCCATCTCAAATCTTTTAACAAAGATATCCTTATTAAGAAAAAACAGAAATTTCACAGGGACGGAAAAGCATACAAGTGGAACCAGAATAAAAACACTAATAGAAATATTCATACAACTTCTAACTCTTTTCCTATTAAAGCCACATCGCACAATTCCCCGTCTGTCATCCCTAAAGCAAAACCCTCACTTGGCACCAAACGCCAATTCCAAGGCGATTCCACACAAGACCATAAATCGAAAAAACAAATTTCAGAGAAAACACCAAAATCATTACACTCTAGCCCCGCACTTCTTGATAAACCCATTAATGGACCTTCGTCCCACCATACTACACAGACACACATACCTCTCACCAATCAGGACACTATAAACGCACAGGAACCAAATCGCAATGACTCTTCTTTTTTAGACCAGGTATTGGCCGGTCTCAAACCACCCCCACTCAATCTCAACACCTATACACAAATGACACTTTAAATGCTCACCTAAACACATCCATACACTTGGACACTGATTTGAGCATTATTAATTTATCCTCACATTCCCTATCATAAAACGAAAAATCAATTCTAAAGAAAGGATTAAACTTCTGCCCTAATTATAATCTAGACAAATTTGAGCTCTATAAAGACCTTCAGCTATTTGTCCGCAAAATAATTTTAAAAAAGCTCTACCAAAAACAAGATGCCAGAACTACCTATACTCTCCAAGAAAACCAAGCTCTAGATCAGCTTATCGCCTTGCTGGAGGAGAGCGATACAGCCGATCTCATTGACCAAATAGACCTTCCTGAATTCTTCAATCTATAGAGGCATCAGATGCTGATGACCGGGTACATCCAACGATGTCCAAATTAAGGAAGAAATCCGATCTCTGCCCACCACCCAGTACATGTCCAAATGCAGCAACTTTTTTGAAACTGGTTAACAATGATTTAGACAAACTTAAAATACGATTGAGGGGACCCTCCAATTTAAACCCAGGAGAACTAGAAGCACTTAACTCCCTAGCGACTAATGACAAAATTACTATAAAGCCATCAGACAAAGGCGGGAATGTAGTTGTCCTAGATAATGACCAATATATTAAGATCTGCAAGAAAATTTTGGACAATATGGACTGGTACCGCCGTATGCCGACTTCCATTATTGAAAAATACAACAAAGAATTTTACACGTTAGTAGACTCTGCATTCCTAAATAATACAATCAATAAATCTACTTGGACTTTCATCAGAAACAACTTTCCCAGGACTCCTAAATTTTATGCACTCCCAAAAGTACATAAAAATCTGACAGACCCACCAGGTAGGCCAATAATTTCAGGTATCGGCTCAATCAGTGATAATGCCAGCAAACTAATTGACGAGTATCTGAGGCCATTCGTAACCTCATTCACATCCTATGTAAGGGACACCAGTCATCTCCTAAAAATTCTGGAACAACTGTATGTACCAGATCAAGCGTTTCTAGCCATAATTGACGTAGAAACGCTCTACAGTTCAATTCCGCATGAACGTGGACTGGCAGCAATCAGACACATACTCCAACAGAACCTGAGTCTTGATCCTACGTATAATGAATTCATTGTAGCACTGCTCGAGTACATCCTTACCCATAATGTTTTCACCTTTAATGGCTCCCACTACCTCCAGGTGCAGGGGGTTGCGATGGGGACATGTTGTGCCCCATCGTATGCCAACCTGTACCTGGGGGAGTGGGAGAAAGCCTTCCTCTCTAACGAGGGCCCCACCCACTATACCAACCACATTTTCGGGTGGTACCGTTACATAGACGACATTTTTGTCGTCTGGGACGGCCCCCCGTATGTACTCGAGCAGTGCATTTCAAGAATGAATAAAAACGAGTTCAATTTAACATTCACAATGTCTTTCAACAGAAATCAGATAACCTTTCTAGACATAGAGATCTACAAAGACGAACAAGGCAAACTCTCCAGCAAATTATTTAGAAAAACCACTGCAGGTAACACCATACTGCATGCTGCCAGTTTCCATCCCCAACCCCTTATTGATTCCATACCATATTCGCAATACATTAGAATTAAGCTTAATTGCACAGACAACAAAACTTCTGAAGGAAGCAGCTGAGCTACGGGACAGACTACTAACACGTAGTAATGAATAAACCCAGGGACACGCTCTTTCAAACAGATAAACATCAAAAAGATTCAAATCAGCTAAGGATAATTACAACATATAACCAGCAACATCGCCAAACTAGAAAAATAGTTGAAAAATATTGGCACCTGTTGGCCCTCGACCCGTCTTTGGGCCACCTGGTGCCAAAGAAACCATATTTTACATTTAGGAATTCAATATCCATTGGTGATAAAATCGTCAGTAGCGAGTTTAAGCCGACAAGAACACACTGCAAATATAAGGGGACATTTGCATGTGGCTCTAGTCGGTATTCTGGATACATGTGGACACAAAAGAATCCTATCCTCCCCAATGGTAACAAATTCTACCCCAAGCATTTTGCGAACTGCAGAACCACTGGAGTGGTTTATCTACTCCAGTGCAACTGTGGCTGCTTTTATATAGGGAAGACAAAGTTAGAATTCTGGAGAAGAGCTTATAGACACATCGTATCCATGCAAACGTCTGACCCCGATCTCCCCCTAGGTCGCCATGTATCGTTAGTACATGGGGGCAAGTTCCCTAGGATCAAATTCCTAATCTTGGATCAGATACACCCCAGCCCCAGAGGGGGCTACTGGAATAAAATTTTACTCCAGAGAGAACTAAAATGGATCTACCTATTAAAGGCCACTTTGCCCCCAGGCCTGAATGAGGCCGTTTGTTTTAAGCCATTCCTCGAGAATTCAACTCCGGGGGAATGGAGAAATAAAATAGGGATATTAATTCATGTATTTACCCCCCTATACCTCCTAAATAGGGAAGTAAGATGTCATTTCCTTTCCCTCTGCCTTACTCTATATAGATCACTCTCTCTTCTTATCTACACATGATACAGTAGTTTGGTACATTCGTTGTCTTTGCTGTTCTATCTACATGTACTTTAAACTCCCAAGATGTCGGGTATGTTACACACATGACCCCAATAAGATAAATCATTAAAAAAAAAACCCAGTTTTACCCCCCAGTGGTATCATCTGTCTTTGATAATTCAATTTAATCTGGTAAACTTATAAGATGGGTGTAGTTTATAACTTCCTCCTTCCCCTATATCTCCCTGGGTTTGCTTGGCTTACATTTTTGTGCCTTTCCTAGTTGCCATCAAGATATGAATTATTAAGTAATACAATACATGGGGTCATGTGTGAACCTAAGCGGACATCTCGGGAATATTGTGCATACTAATTACTTACATATGATTATGTTTACTTAGATGTAATCCATGAATGTAATGATTGTTATGCCTGTCTGTATTGGACAAAATAAGTTTAATGTATTTAACATAACAATCTACTATTTATCTATTGTGACCATGTATGCTATTGTTTAGCCCTTCTTTCATACTGTAAACCAACTTTTTGCCCCTTTTTCGTTCAATCATAATAAGTATTGTCAAGTATATAACTGTATTGAATAGCTAGACTCTCGTTTTGCTGTTCCCTATTGACTTTTTTAGTATTGAGTACAATTAGTCTTTCTAAATATGGCATATTTTTCAAATACTGCCAACCAGCTTGTTTATTATGTTTAATCACATTCTTTTTTATCTTGGTTGCCTCCTGTTTTGCCCCCCCCCCGGGGTGCGTCTGGCCCGAGCGATTGCCTGGCACGGAAAGCCGCCCAGAGCTCTTACCTGGGCGGCGCTACAGGAGGTTACCAGGGCGATACAACATCCATGCCCCCGGCCTCCATATTGCCATAGGCATGTCCGTGCCGGTGGGATGGGTGTGCGCGACGTCGCTTGCGCACGCTTGCGCATGCGTGGCAGGGGCGGCGCCACGCACCCCCGTCTCAGGGGGCTGCAATTAAGGCTTCCCAGCTGACGGGCTCCATCACACAGCTGAGCGAGATTACTAGCGCCAGTTGATTGGAGCCCGCCGGCTACATGTATCAGCCCCTCTCAGTCCTAGCTAAGGCGCTCTACCTGCCGAACGCTTGGATGTGGGGCAGCTGTACCTGTATACTACTGAATCAAGGTATTGATCTATGACTTCTGTTACAATAAATCGGGACATGACTGTGTTTTTTCCCCCCTTCCTGTAAATCTTACATGGGAATATCCAATCTGCCATACTGCCCTTCTTTTGTTGAGACTTAAAACAACAGTCTCTTTTTTAATTTAATTTAGGTCTCTCTTATATATTCAACCACAGCACTAGACCCATGCTTAAGAAACAGTGTTGATAAATTAGTTAACACTATTGCACTATGAAATGACATATCATTTATGCTAGCTTTAAACTACCTGCATACAGTGTTTATACTTTGTTCTTTTCCCTATACATATTTTATTACAAATACTATGAGTTAAACTATAAATTTATTATACAATACAGGCAAATTATACTGCGCTACACAAATTTTGCCGGTCATATTATATCATGTATGTTTGGTATTTCCCTACACATACTATACTATAATAAGAAGTACAATTATATTGTACAATATAGGCAAACTACACTATATTTTATAAATTCTAATATGCATGTGACATTCTTCCACACCAGCCTGCCCCGTTTATTGTTCCAATACTTTTATAATACAATACGCCCACACATCTGATACCCATTTAATTCTTGTTTACAGGGTTGCCTTTCTAGCCCCAGTATATCGCTCTGGCCTGCACGCGCCCGGGAGGGACAGGGATAGGTGAAACCTTGTGTCTCCTTTTTGGAAATCTATGATCTATCAACATCTAATTGAATTCACTATATTAAAGGAACAGCACCTGTATCTTCACCTATATACGTGGCTACCATCCCTCTGAATATGCCTCGCTTTTTCTTGTGGTTTTTATAAAAAAAATTCTTCCTCAGAGTAACCAATGATAACAGGCCCAGGTAGGTAATCAATCGATCATTTTACCTCTAAACAGATTTCTATTGATAATTTTATATAATAATTAATTTACTTATTATGTATATGTTTTCCTATTAATTTAGATGAATCCCTCTTTTCAATTTTGCCCCTGAAGAAGGACTGATATATTTGCACCCCGAAACGCGTCGGACTTGAAAAGAGATTTTTTTCTGTATACCATATCATTGTTGTTGTATTTTTACGAATCATGTTCATTATGTAATTTGTTGTGTTATTCATGACGTCCATATTGTTTTTAGAAAATGAATTTTCTCATTAAATAAAAATACTTTTTTACTCTCTATATGAGTCTGTACTCTGCTACTATCTACAATTTAGGTGCAAGTGCCGGGAAAATCCACTCAGGGGAAGCCTGCTAGCAGGGGAAGGTACCTGCAACAAAACAGAAGGACTGTTTAACTGTAATAGCAGTTCTGAGCTCTGCAAGTCGGTGAGACTGATATTTCTTTTGTTGTTTTTGCTGCTGTGAAACTATTTAAGTTAAGTTACGTTTTGGGACTGGAATGAGAGACACCTATTAGCAAAAGTATGTAGGCATAGGGCACACCCCCTGCCACAGCCCCTTAAGAGGGAATTATACAAAAAAAATTAGTTAAACCCACAAGTGATTTTCTTTTTTTTTTACCACTACTATTTCTTTATACTGCCTTTTTGACATTTACAAATACAGAAATTTAGACTTTGGATAAAAAGTTTAGCACTGGGAAATACCATTTGAAAGATAAATAGTGAATTTTATATACAGCTATATAGACCAGACCAAAAGGAGAAACAAATGAGGAAGGACAGAGGGACTTTGTTCCAAATCAGGGACAGTCCCTCAAAATCAGGGACAGTTGGGAGCTATGCATAACACACATACAACTGGAGGGCCCATCAAATTCAGAGGTTTGTCCGTTGGGTGCAGATTTAGCTGGTGACACGAATAATTTAGATACTGCAAAGTGAGATGTGTGTACTATAGTACAGATCTCACTGGTAACAGGGATAGTTAAAAATAAGCTATGTTTGCTGGACTGTGTGTAATGTGCAAATCTCACTGGTGACAGGGATACTGGGGATCGAGCTGTGTATACTAAAGTGCAGATCTCACTGAAGACATGGATGCTGGGGAGCGAGCTGTTTGTACTAAGGTGCAAATCTCACCTGGAGACATAGATACTAGGGAGAGAGCTGTGTGTACTAAGGTTCAGATCTCACTAGAAACATGGATGCTGAGGAGTGAGCTGTGTGTACTAAGTTGCAGACAAGAGACTCTCCAGTGTGGATTCATCTCAATGTTGTACAGATCATTTGTCACCCCCTCATCTAAATTGTCATATCAGATTGTGTGGGAAAGGGACCTGAACATAGCTCCTGAGTCGGAGGATTGGCAGGCCTGGAATGCGTATATACAAGGGCGGTTTGAATATCGCCTTGGTGGAAGCAGGGTACAAAGTATACGCAAGATGGTACTTGGTACATAAATGACTTGCTAAAATGTACCTGGGCAGCTCTTCATCCTGTTTCTGGGGTTGTGGTCAAGTAGGGACAACCCTTCGCATTTGCTGGACCTGTCCTAAAGTCAGGCGCTTCTTGATATGGGTCCATTCATTCATTTATTCTGTCCCCAATCTCAATATCATTAAAGATGCCCAAATAGCATTGTTAAATGAACGGTTGAAAATATCCCTAGACAAACACAAACTCTGATTTATTTGATAATTTTGTTGGCCAAAATCACAATAGCCACTGCGTGGAAAAGTCCAGTGGTGGATCTTACTTTGCTGAAGCGTAAACTGACCTGGATTATGCTTCACAAAAAGATGGTGAGTTTCTTAAGGGAAACAACTTCTATTTGATCAAATATGGAACCCCTGGGTTTCTTATCTACAGGTACCGGATACCCAAGGGTGGTCTCTTTGGGCGAGTAGGTGTCAGACTCCTGGATCTCTGGACAGACATTCCTTGCTCCCCTTCTCTTCTTTTCTGTTCCTGCTTTTGCTCTTTTGAGACCTTCTCTCTAAATTGTTTTTGATAATAATGTGGGGTCCTGTATTCCGACTTTTGGTCCTATCGGAGGTTTATCACACCTGTTATATCTTCGAATTTATATTGTTAATATTTTTGATGGGTTCACTTTGGGGTTGTACCCCTGGGCTAGTCCCTTGCCTCTAGTAGTCTAAATGTTGTAATTACTATCTGATTGAGACATGGGACTATACCAGAATCCTTTGATTTTGATAATACTGTATGCCTTTACTGTTCTTGATAGCCTCAGCAATGCAAAAATGTCTACTAAATTGTATTACTCTATTTTGTAAAACTATAAAAAATGATTGAAACAGATCTCTTGGAGACATGGATACTGAGGAGTGAGTTGTGTGTACTAAGGTTCAGATCTCACTGAAGACATGGATACTGAGGAATGCGCTGTGTGTAAAAGGTGCAAATCCCACCGTAGACATAGATACCAGGGAGTAAGCTGTGGGTATTAGGGTTCAAATCCCACTGGAGACATGGATACTGAGAAGTGAGCTGTGTGTACTAAGGTTCAGATCTCACTGGGGAGTGAGTTGTGTGCACTAAAGGGCAAATCTCACCGTAGACATACAGTAGATACTGTTGAGTGAGCTGTGTTTACTAAGGTTCAGAACTCACTGGAGACATGAATACTGTGAAGCTGTGTGTACTTAGGTTCAGATCTCACTGGAGACATGGATACTGGGGAGTGAGTTGTGTGTACTAAGGTGCAACTCTCACCGTAGACATATAGTAGATACTGGGGAGTAAGCTGTGTGTACTAAGGTTCAAATCTCATTGAGACATGGATACTGGAGAGTGAGTTGTGTGTACTAAGGTGCAAATCTCACTGTAGACATACAGTAGGTACTGGGGAGTGAGCTGTGTGTACTAAGGTTCAGATCTCACTAGGGACATGGATACTGAGGAGTGAGCTGTGTGTATTCATGGACTCTGTGTCAGAAACCATGAACCAGACTGAGACAGAAGTACAGTAAAATCACACTTGTTTATTAATAAAAATAAAAAAGGTAAATAGAGTAAGTGTAGTCAAAGCATAGCCAGAGTCCAGTAACCGGATAGTCAGCCAAGCCAGTCTTTAAACAGGAACGCAGTAGATGGTTTCTTGTGATGTGACCAAGGGGAAGGCAGGAATGAAGTGAGCTGGAGATCTTTAAGTAGGCGGGACTGACGAGCAGATCCACAACAGCTGGTCAACTGTGGAGAGAGATGAGAGCTGGCAATTAGCCGAGAGCTGAGCAGCCAGCACAGAGAAGGAAGGGCTGAGCCAGCCCTGACACTCTGAACATTAACGATGTTTGCTGGAATGTGGGGAGTATTCTGTGTGTACTATGGGGGAGAAATCTCACTGGTGGCATAAATACTGTGGAATTATTTGAGTGCAGTGAAGTGCAGGCCTGGTTTGTAATATGGATACTGGTAAGTAACCTATGTGTGTTGGTCTGCAGATTTTAGTGTGAGCTATGTGTGCTAGATCCGACTGATATCTTTCATGGATCATTTATTTTATCATACTGTAAATTTTCATAGGATTACATAACAACATCACAGAGACCATTGTTGACAACTCAGTTTAACAAAATGTCATACTGCAGGCCAATGAAATGCCACCAAATTTTGTAGTGAATTTCAGTGACTTTTTGAGGTATGTTAAAATGTCCAAATACAGGTTTCAACATAACTAGAAATGTGGAAGAGAAGTGAACATATAATACTGTGAACAAATAAACAACTTAATTTCCTTTGCTTTTTTCTACCAAAATATATAAGATCTCATTAGGAAACAAATATAATCATGTTCCCATGGCAACCAGTCATGTACATTCTAAAATTGCAGTTCAAGTTAGACTACTTGTTTTGTTGCTAATGACAACACAAACTTTTTATTATTTTGGTTATTTATCTATTTATTTCATTTTTTTATGATCACACAGTGGAGGACAGTGTTAATGTTGGAGGAGGATTACAGCTGGCAGTGGATAAAATCCTTAACATGCATATCTTTAAGATGGCCCAGAGATATTAGGAAACATGCATATTTTAAATAGATGTTCTAAAATGAAGCTGTTCTGTGTAAATTATATTTGTAAGCTAGACACTTCCTGGGGTAGAGTGGTTTGTAGCTAGGAATGAGCCTTTGAGCAATGAAACAAACTTTAGGGCATGGTTTAATAAATGTTATGATATCTGTTACTAAAGTTCATTGAATTTCCTTTGCTGTTTTTTAGGGGACTTATCACTATAAAAGAATTCTATAGCCATAATCAGGAGAGTTCGATGCTATACTCAGTGAGGAACTAATATGTGTGAAAAACTGAAATGTTAATTTCATCTGTTTATAATGTTCCTCATAGAGAAATGTCATCCTAGAGACACATGGAAGTCTCCTGGCAGCCACTCTTAGGCAAAAAAAAAATAAAATAATGCCATCAATCTGCTACAAAGTAATTATTACAGTAAAGCAAATGTGTGCCAGTCTCCGAGTATGGTCTCTATTAAAAACATGTGGAATGTAGTCTCTGTTTTCCATAATTTTGCACATGACATTTAGTGTCAGAATAGGTTATAGGGATCTTTTTCCAACTATCTTGTTAATGCATTGTTGTATATTTTAGCAGTGGAAGCATACTAGGAAAAATGACATTGCAATTTTTATTTTTTAATCCAAAATGTAGAGGTAGTGATACCCCAGAGGGCCTAGGGATTGTAATGGACAGGGTGTACCTACTACTAAGACTGTAATGGCTTATATATCATGGCATTAGACACATGGCGGGATATGAATATTGTTTTTTTTTGGACTTTGGATCATGACCAGGGAGAGTAAAGATAAGCCCCTGGCACCACAGGGTTTTACCTGGGTTAAAAGTCAGTCAGGATTTTTTTAAAAGCTGTTAAAGGTGATGGTGGTGTGCAAACATGCAGTTATCTGTGAGTTTAAACAGATAGGGTCAGAGCTGGCCGGACAGTTAAAGTGATTGTAAAGGCAATTTTTTTTCTCATTAACCTCTTCCCGCTGACATGGCACATATACACATGGGTGAGCTTCAATGCCGAGAGGCTACATACATGCGGCCTTATGTATACACTTTTCTGTGCTGAGAGCACGCCCTGTGCACTCCTAACAGAGTCACTGATGGGGACTGGAAAGCTACCGATGCATACTTGTGTCAGCCAATGACATCGCTCACATGACCCGAATGCCCACCTCCCAGCATTGAGAACCTCTTAAAGGGCTGAGAGGCGGCAGTGGGGAGGGGTAAAATTAAAAAAAGATGTTATTGCATGTTATGTTATGGCATTGCAGAGAGCAGTGTCATACCTCCTCTTTTCTTCTTCCCTTGTGGCGCTGTCCACTCCTCCTTTCCTGTGGGTGCTCCCTCAGTAAGCCATGTGCTATGGGGCACACAGACAGGCACGCTCATGAGCTGGGCTGTGTGTGTCCCTAGACACACAAACAGTGCCACTCAGCCACACCCTCTGCTCCCTCTTCACACTGCTGCTCTCATGCTGAGACCAAGAAGAGAATGAAGAAGAGATGCAGCTGGGGATAGTGCTATATCGTCAGGTACGGTAAGTGTTTAAGGATGGTTGGGGGTGGGGGGGTTCATGAAGTAGGGAGTTTTTTACCTTAAAGTAGAACTATAGGGAAAACTTTTTTTTAAATGTTGGATAGAACAAAGGTGGCTTATAACCCCTGTCAGATTTTTTTTTTTGTCATCTGTGTCCCATTGCGGCGATTTCCCTTCATTTCCTGTCCCATAGCCAAACAGGAAATGAGAGGAAATCCTTGTAAATCAAGGGAATTCCTTGGGGACCCCCAGGTCAGTAGAACTAGTGTACCTATTGGAAGATTTCCCCCTTTATTACTTTTCTGGAGACAACCCAAAATTTGGGTAATTTATTTCACTTTCAATGATAATGGTAAACAGGACAGATAGAGAAGGTGAATCTCCTTAGTGGGGGCACAGACTGCAATAAAAACAGACAGGTGTTCTAATCCCTCTCCACTCTATCCACTATGCCTTTAGTTATACTTCAACGCAGAGAATGCAATAGGATGAAAAAAAAATCTGGTGACTTTAGAACCACTTTATGATGATATTTATACCCTCCTCTGGGAAGATAGAGCTGTGAAATTACTTTGCTGGAAGTAAACGTGGGTGTAAGAAAGCCTTAAAAAGGACTCACTATGTTGACTGATATAATTTACTTTTGACATATTCTACTACTACTATATTTCTACTAATGGGGGTTATGTCACAATATAAAGTATGCGGTTCAGAGGGGATGATTAGCAAATAATTAGTATGGCTAACTAAGTACACTTTCCACTTTTTTCAACATATTGCTATCAAAAAGACATCTGCCCTGTGTTACACTTAAAATGGTTGTTTCTGCATGCAGCTTTTCCTGGTTTCAAGAGACCAAATGGTAAACATTTTGGTGGATTCAAGTCAAGTCAAATCAAGTATTTTATTTTTATTGATTTCCATACCATTTAAAACCATTTAGTCACTGAAAACTATATACATCTTGTTCATGAAAGCCACCATAAAAATGCTACAAAATAGCCTGCACTAGGTCATACCGTAGAACCTTTACATGGAGCTATGGTGGAGACATTACAGTGAATTGGGAGTTGTGTAATTTAGCTGTTTACTAATAGGTTTATGTAGTAAGAGGCTAGTGGGTAAAATCCTAGGTATATTAAAAAAAGAATTTGTGATGCTGCCCATTATACAACAAATTTAAATTTCCTTCTACTTTTCAATCTACATTGGAAGAGGGCACTTTTAATCTAATTGGCTGCCATGACCAACAGTTATAATTTTTGACATCCTGTAGCCCCATTTTTATTACATCTTAAACATTTTAAACAATTGATATTAGGAATAAGATCATTAATGTACAAGTGTTTATTAGATGAAAAGATAATAAATGGCTGTTCTTTATTGAATTTAGTTTTGCATAATTTCCATGATTTCTCTGTAAATCATGCAACAGGGGATCAGGTATTTGACATACCTGGAAGTGTGTAGATTGTGAAGATTTTTGCTGAAGGTCATAGCATTGTGAGACAGTAAAGATTGGAGAAACAGGTAGGGAGGCAGGTGAGTGTTGGGTCTCCTTTTTGCAGGGTATTTTTTCTAGTTCTCATTTTTAAAACAGCTACAGAGTTTCTTTAAGGTTTACACATAAGCAACCTCAGTCTGTTTGAAGGGGAGGGGGTAGTGTGGTGGGTGGTTGTAATGTCCTCCATGTTTTCCTCCTTGTAGGGCTCCAAGTGTGGGTCACATAGGAAGCCTAACCTAGGGTGGTTTCTTCTGGCTTATGCTACGCACTTTGAACAGGGTCACTGTTTTACACAGTTTCATTAACTGTCTTGATCTTAATATACACCACCATGGTCACTGTTGCATTTAGGAGGGACATGCTCAGCCAATGCCCTCTCCACCTGTCCTGTGCATCTCCGCTACCTCACTCCCAGTAACGTAATGGACTCCTGCCGTGCACCTAGCATAGACTCCATGCATGCACTTCCTTTCTCTCTTCTATCCAACCTGCCACATCTACACGCTTATGACAGGCTGCTAGAGAAACCTTCATTCCCAAGATTAACTACTTGTGTCTTCACACTGTATTAACTCTTGAACTGCTGTCTTCTTACCCCAATGTGTTTTACTGACCTGTCTGTAGACAGGGTTTCAAAAGCTTTTCTGAAAAACTTAGGCATTCCAGATAACATTAGTAACAGTATTTTTCTAACATCCCTAGTCTCTAACTCAGGCTTGTGGCTGCCACAACATACTTGCACAGGAAATAGCCCATTATGGCAGAATTCCAGCATTGGTGTCTACGGGTTTTGTGTCTCTCAGTGGTCCTGTGCTCTGTAGAGGCTCTTTATCTATGGGTGCTCCAGTCTTGGCAGAAGGCTGTGTGTACAGACCCCAGTACCAGTGGCATATCAGGTAATATGTGCACCTACTCACTTGCCCCCTGAATCGGACCCCTGTCCCATTTTTATATAGTGCAGGACCAGTGGGTCAGACCCAAGAAAGCCCCCCAAGAAAGAACCGGGAAAACAGATTAACACTAACCCTCCTGCTGGGACAGCATAAAACTCACACTGCTTACATGTTTATGGCCAGCTTTCTATTTAAAGGATTAAAGTGGATTTTCATATTTCCAACACAATATTGTTTGATAAAAGAGCATTGATAAGGGACCATTGTCACAAAAAATTGTATTCTGATGTGTATTTAACACATATCATAAAAGTAGTTAGTATAAAAATTGTCCCCATACAATCTAAAGGCACTGCAAGCCGTTGAGCAAAAGTGACAGGGACAAACTAGCTAAAGCAGAGAAGGGTCGAGATGGGTTTTCAATATGGGAAATGTTATTGCATGCTTTAAGGTTTGGGGGGAAGGTACTATGGGTTAAGGGTTCAACTGTTCAGCCAGAGCATAGCAACAGGCAAGCAGGAGGTCTTGAGGATTGGCTCAAATATACCAACTGTGGGAGAGATGATGTAAAGAGAAAAGTGATTTTGTTTGCTATTAAATAGGTATGAGTTGAGGATAGTTAAAACTAGATGAGGTGGGCAATTAGGTTCAAGTGACTGGCCAAACTTTTGAAAGCCTCGCCTCTTACAAACATCTCTAAGCACAAAAAATTATTGATTAATATTATTAAAAATGTCACTACTAAAGAAAAACGTCACTGCCCTCGTTATCTTTCCCCTCCTACCTGTTGTACATGGCTGTCCTCATTTCACATTCTGAACAACGATGTGCATATTTCAGGATGCTTCAGTACAAAAGAGATTTCATTCTTGTGTAGGTGAGAGTGGTTGTCTCGGGGGGTAGGTAGACAAACTAAGACAAAGAAATGTGTGACTATAGACAGGGGGAGATAAGCAATAATGCTAGGTGCACCTATGGTTTGAAAGTCAGGTTTAAGTACTAAGGGCCTGGGTGCATGTGTGTAGGGTCAGGGGTTTGCTGTCTATGGTTTAGTGTGTCTACTGGGAAAGATGAGTTGGGACGCAGGGCAGAAAAGTGGGGGTGCCCAGAAAGTGTCTTGAGAACCCATGGTAGGAGACTTCTGGGAGTCCAGGGAGAGGATTTAGTAGAGCAGCCAGGGCCGTATGCTGCTGCACAACTGTGCTAGGACTTTGCTGTTAGGAAATGAGTCACATGGTTGCCTTTACTGGTGCTGCTGTGTGCTGAGAGCCCAAGAAGTGAGCTGCACATGAGGATTAGTGGTGATTCCAATGTTCAAGTTGTTCCAAAGTGATCATGCTTTCCAACGGTTTCCAACTGTTACAGTGTCCCAGAGTTGTACTGCTGTGGCTGAGTTCCAGTGAGAGACTGCAGCTGACCACCAAGGGACTGCCTGAGACCCCCATTAATCAACTTCTGTGGTGTATGACCTCTTGGCCAAATAGATTCCATGTTGTCTGTTCATTGGCTGGTTTTGCCCCTTTTCCTGAGGGTATCTTGGATCCTTTCCTTCTGGGAGCATCCTTTCCCTGTTGGGATTACAAATACCCTCGAAATTTAAGCCAAAATGCCAGCGAGACTGTATATTGTTTCACTGTCCAGTGAAGTAGTGAGGGCTTTTGGTGCTAAGTGTGTTGTTACGTTGTTAATTGTTTGACATTGCATTTGTTTGCCAGACCTCTTCCTTTTGTGTTGTTAAAGCCCACTAAAACATTTCCAGCTGTGTCAGTGGTCATTTGGGTTCAGGTCCAGCTTGTCGTGTCGAGTGATGGGTTTAGTTTGCACCAGAACTTTTGAAAAAAAATTATCTTTTCTACTTTTTGTTATAAAAAAATCCAATAAACTAAATTTTAGTCATACATTTAGGCCAAAATGTGTTCAGCCACATGTCTTTGGTAAACTTTTTTAAAATAAGCATATATTTATTGGTTTGCACAAAAGTTATAGCGGCTACAAACTATGGTACGTTTTCTGGAATTCATGCAGGTTTTAGTTTATGACTGCCTATCTCATTTCTTGAGGTGGTAAAATGGCAGGGCAGTACAAAACCCCCCTTAATAACCCCATTTTGGAAAGTAGACACCCCAAGGGAATTGCTGATGGGCATGTTGAGCCCATTGATTTTTTTATTATTTATTTAAAAAATTTAACTGTTAGCGTTAGCAGGGATCAGGCCTGACTGTGCTAACGGTGCAGTTTTGTGTGCTGTGTTTTGTAAGTGACAGTGATCTATTGATACTGCACTTGGGTGCTGGCAGGTATCTGGGGTGATCCTGCTAATGCCGCGTTTTTGGGAGCACTAAACAATTGAGGATGCTAGTATAGATCTGATCAGATCAAAGATATTGATTCGTTCAAACACTATTCTAGTAAGGGAGGTGTATGGTGTGTGCGTGTGTGTTAGCGTTACTGGCAATCAAACAACTGACGCTGTCTGGGATTGTCACTAACTGACGCTGACACCTAACTGATGCTAACTAGCTAACCCGTGACACTAATATGGTGTTCAGAAAAAAGATCTGTACACTATACTAATGCCACAGTGACAGGGAATGAAAGGGTTAACTGGGGGGTGATCAAGTGGTTAAACCTTTATTAGGGACTATATGGTGGGTACCCTAAACCTATCTATGACCACCGCTAACTGTCCCAATGCTGTTTAGAGTCACAAGTGACACGAATACAGTGATCAGAAAAGAGTTCTGTACACTATACTAATGCCACTGTGACAGGGGGTGAAAGGGTTAATGGGGGGGTGATCAAGCGGTAAACCTTTTTTAGGGGATATATGGCGGGTACCCTAAACCTACCTGGGCATACCACTAACTACCCTAACGCTGATTAGTGTCACAAGTGACACCAGTACAGTGATCAGTAAAAAATCTAAAAAACTGCAGTTGGTGACACAGTGACAGGGAGTGAAAGGGTTAACTGGGGAGGTGATCAGGGGTGAAAAGTGTGCCTATGTGTACTTGTGTTAGTGTACTGTTGGTGTACTCACAGTAAGATGTCCTCTCCTCTCGCACTGGAACTGAAAAGGGCTCCACGAAGGGAGGTGACATCACTTCCTCTGCCTGTGTTTACATTACACAGGCAGAGGACAGTCTGCCATTCGCCAGAACCAATCAACAGGTCAAGGCCAGAAATAATTGGCCTGGGCCTGGAGGCTGATCGGTTCTGGAACGAATCCGATCGCCGTGGAAACACCGGGTGCGCATGCCCGACGTACACCTACGGGATTTGCCTAGGAGAGCCGACCTGCCGCAATATAATGACGGCGGCTGGTCGGCACCTGGTTAAAGTCTATGAGACCCGAAGTTGAAAAATCAAAAGTCCCCATTTTGAAGGTTTATATGCAAGTTATGGGCCATAAAAAGGGTATGGGGGCCTGGGTACTGCCCTGGGAGACATGTATCAATACAAACATTTTTTAAAAAAAGATTGTTTTTAAAGGAGCAGTGATTTTAATGATGCTTAAAATGAAACAAAAATAAAAAAATCCTTTAAATATAATGCCTGGGGGGTCCCCTTAGTCTGCCTGTAAAGTGAGGTATCTGTACCGTGTATAGAACCTGCTGCAGCAAAACTGACATATATAAAGAAAAATAAATTACATTTAAATTGATTTTCCCAGCAGCAAGCTTTCTTGAAAAAAAAAAAACATTGCCGGCAATACAAAAATGTAAAAAAAAAAAGGGGTGGGGATCCCCCAATCCATACCAGGCCCTTTGAAACTGGTATGGATTTTAAGGGGAACCCCAAGCCAAGATTGAAAAAAAAATGGCACCCCCCCAGAATCCATATCAGACCCTTAGGTCTGGTATGGATTCTGAGGGGAACACCCACACCAAAATGTAAAAGAAAAAAGCAATGTAAAATCCATACCAGACCCTTATTTGAGCATGCAGCCTGGCAGGCCAAGAAAAGGGGGAGATGAGCGAGCCCCCCCGAACCATACCAGGCTACATGCCCTCAACATGGGGGGTTGCCCTCAACATAGGGACAAGGGCCTCTTCCCCACAACCCTGGGCAGAGGGTAGTGTTTTCTTCTCTGTCCCTCCCCTCAATGTATATCATTTTATCTGGCTCCCAAGTAATGTGCAAGACTCTTTGCTCTGTCTGCCCTCCACCTCACTTTGCACTCCTTTGCTTTGCAACCTGTTGTGTTCCATGTCTGGTGGAGACTGAGTTGACAAGGGTGACACTTATGGAAAACAAGACAAGAAGTGTATGGACAATGAAGTGGCACAAGTTCTAGAAGACCAAGACATCTGGAATTCTGTAGAAGCACTGAAGTATGCTGATCTCCAAGCAACTGATTATAATATGGTACAGCAGGAGCCAAGTTAGAACAAAGGCTGAGATCGAGTGAAGGTAGAAGTAGCTGCTGGATCAGGAGACAGGAGTAAAGACACAGGCCATGGTGGTAACTGACAAGCAGAGGCAGTATCAAATAAGAATACAGAAGTGTTGTCAAAAGTTCAAGTCAAGATCAGGAACAATAGAGATGCAAAGGCATTAATATCAGAAGACAGAAGTGTAGTCAAGAATGAAAGCCAGTTTCATTATTCGCGGGCAGATGTCCAAGACAGCTGACAGAAAAGCAGGCCAGGTTACTATAACAACTTAAAAAAAAAATCACTAAGTAATCTTTGCTGGTTAGGTTGAGGCTTAAATAAACCAGCTGAGCCAACAGCAGAGCTAAATGTGCATGCCTACCTGCACATATGATGCAAATTTCACACATGAAAACGTGTATGTGCAGATGCCTTCCCAGCAGTAACAATATGTACAAAACCAAGGTCTGTGTTATGCGCATGTTCCCACACTTGCATCCTTGCACATTAGTCAACAGGACCTTTCTGATTGCCCCATTTGTCTTTTTTTACAGCTTATTGTGCATTTCAGCCATACCATACTACTTACCACGCTCCTTCACATCTCACTGTGCATCCTCCTTTTTGTTATCAGCTGTGCAGACCGAAATCCCACTCATTCCTAAAACTTGTATTTGCAACATAAATGCAAGTTATTTGTTTGACAGTATAGGTACAGCTTTTTCTGTTTGACCTGTCGCTGACATGACAAGGCTTCAGCAGCCCAAAACACTGCCAATTACATCACCATAGCAACCGGCTAATTGGTCAATACTACATTGGGGCTAATTTGTAGCAATGTGGATGAATAAATTGTTCTTAATTAGGTGGCATGTTTTACATTTCGTTTTTAATCCTTCAGATTGTGGCTGTTCATCCAAAGCATAGTCTATTTTTTGTTTAATCTGATAGCATTATGTTAGGTAGACAGTCTTTCAAAATTGTAAGGCATGTTTTTTTTCATATAAAAGCGAATCGCCAAGTAATTTCACAAGTAATTGCAAGTGTTCATCTGATATTAATGTATACATGGGCTTCAAAGTAATGTATCTGTAGGTCTGAAGAAACATCATGTTGCAAAAGAAACAGGTACTGATGACATTTGTTTCTCTCCTAATGTATATTTTTGAAAGAAATATAGCAAACCTTGCATCCCTGGGAACTAAACCCAATAAGCGCCGATTTAAAAATGGCTCCCTCTTGGACCCTCCCAAGCTTCGTGTGTCTGGATGAACTACAAACCCAAACATCCTTAGCGGCTGTCGCCTTCTAGTTCGCAGTGAACTGCCATGGCGCTGTGGTAGTTAATTGAGTCTTTTTGTCAGGGAGTATTGGCTTACCCATACTGGATGTATGGGTAAGCCATACACTAATGGACCCTACACACGATAGGATTTTCCGACAACAAATGTTGGATGTGAGCTTGCTGTCGGAAAGTCCGACCGTATGTATGCTCCATAGAACATTTGTTGTCAGAATTTCTGCCAACAAATGTTTGAGAGCAGGTTCTCAAATTTTCTGACAACAAGACTTGTTGTGGGAAATTCCGAGCGTGTGTACACAATTCCGACGCACAAATGTCCACGCATGCTCGGAATCAAGCAAAAGAGCCACACTGGCTATTGAACATTTTTCTCGGCTCGTCGTATGTGTTGTACATCACCGCATGCTTGACGTTCGGAATTTCCAACAACATTTGTGTGACCGTGTGTATGCAAGACAAGTTTGAGCCAACATTCTTCGGAAAAAAATCCACGGTTTTGTTGTCGGAAAATCCTATCCTGTGTACATAGCATAGCTGTGTTGGAGACCTGTATGGCATTAGCGATTTTTACCTGCAAAAAAAATGTGCATTTTTTTTTTTTTAAAGTGAACTCATCCTTTATTCATTGTGGTCAGGATTAAAAATATTTAGCCAGGTAAATAAAAATATGGTATATTGATATTTTGAATGTAAGACGGCAGCTGGAGCTTTAGGCTCATTTCATGTTTACTTCTGTTTACATCTTTGATGAACAAAAAAGCTCATTGTCTAACTGGCAGTCACCCATCCCTTATTGGAGGGTTCCATTGAAATTTTCAATCAGATATAAAGGGTACCAAAAAGCAAGCAGCTATGCTATGTTCTCTCTATAGCCAACCCATGGGGGTTGATTTACTAAAGGCAAATAGACTGTGCCCTTTGCAAAGTGCAGTTGCATTCTGCAAGAGCAGTTGCTCCAGAGCTTATGAATGATGACTTCCATCATCCAATCATGTGCAAGCAAAACTGCTGTTTTTTAAATTCCCTTGCACATGATTAGGTATTCTTTGCAAAGTGAAGCTTTACCTCATTTACTAAGCTCTGGAGCAACTGCACTTGCAGAGTCTATTTGCCTTTAGTAAATCAACCCCCATACCTTGCAAAGTGTGTTCTATTTGCCTTTAGTAAATCTACTCCTCAGTGCTCTGGGTACCGTTTTATTTTCTTTAATTCTGGGGAGAATGGGTGCAATAACTTTGCACATTTAAGGTTTTGTCAATCTTAAATGTATTTAGCTGGTTTAAACAGAAAGACCAGTTGGGCTTTTAACTGAATTGAATTATACATACAAAGTACCACAAATGTAATTAAAATATTGTGCAAGCAATTCACCTCTCTGTGTGATAAACATTATCACATTGCACACATGAGTGCAAATTCTGCATACATTATGCTTTGTTAAATTTGATCATACTTTGTAACAATCAATGAATGAAGAATTAAGGTCTCTTAGCTGTTGCTTTCTAGCCCTCTAAATTAAAAAAAACTGACATTTAAATAGCACTTGCAATTTAAAGAGAAATTATAGTCTATTTGAACAGTGGATACTAGGACAGGAAGACACAGACTGCATTAAAAACATTGTAAGAAGTTGTAACTGTTTGTTTGTTTTTTTAAGTTTTTCCGCAGTATGAGGGGGAGATAAAATAATGTCTCCTGAGATAAAATAGGAAAATATGAGCTTGTGATGGATAAACAACTATTTCACTTGAATACATAACAAAGACACAAGTACTAATTATATTGTATATGTGAACACTAAACCCTTTTGTCTGACAAAAATTATCATTTGACAAAAAAGGAATCAATTAAAATAAATGCAGCTTAGCAAATCAATCCCAATGCACTTTAAATTGTAATTTTTGTGTGCAGAGGCTATATTGAAAAGGAGGCCTGGATAACTTTTCTTTTAGTACCCATATAATCAGATGTTACTTTTATTTTTACTTACATACACATTGTTTTGTATTTCACCATAAAAAATAATTGTGATTAGGAAAATGTATGTATGTAATTGTGTCCTTTTAATAACTGTAATGGGTGTTGATTTACTAAAGAGGCGGAGGCTGTGCACTTAGGAAATTGATTATTTCTTTGCAAAGTGAATGATAAATAATGTGGGCTACTTTTCACTTTGAATACCCAATCACGTGCTAGGGAAAAAAAACAGTTAACAAGTAATTGGTTAATGCGTTAATATTCACTTTGTCAAGTTAGCAGTCTCTTTCTTTTAGTAAATCAACCACAGTAAATATTATGGGATATTTAAATATGGCTAACCTGCTACATATGTTTTGTTAAAAAAAAATCATTACAATCCTAGAAAAAAAATAATAACAGTCATTTTGCAAGATAAAAATCCAATATCTAGTGGTGTTATTTTGTTGTAACATCCTATTAATGCTGTTAATGCAGCACTAGAATTTCAACCAGTTTTAATTTACCTAGAAGTTGAAGATGAAAGCTGACTAAATCGACCTAGCTGAGTATCGATTACACTTGTCTAGCTGCCCTATGTTTGGGCTTCATCCATCATCATGCTTGAAGGCTTGGGGTGGGATCTGCTGGAAATTAGTATTGGGATGACATAATGGGGGAGGGTGGATGTACAGACAGAAGGCAGCAGTCTGGCTTATAAATTATTTACAAAAATACTGCTGCTTCTTAATCATCCAAGAACTGTAGAATAAAGGAAAGGGTTGATCCCTGAGTTTTGTTTCCCTTCAGACTCTTGGGATTTCATCTGCTTGAATCTTTGGCATTTTACTGCTATTGTAAGGACAATTAATGCTGATCACATTTAAATTGCTTTTCTGCTGCTTCAGAATCGTTTGTATTTGTATGAGATTTTGCCTGAGATAAAAGAAGGGGAGGAATTTCCTCTGGTGATCCTGATGTCAAACGTGCAATGTGTTATTGGTAAATTGATCATTCTGAAATTTGATGTAACTGTTGTCTTTTTTGTATTGTATAGTGTTAAACAGGACATTATGCAGCATTTGTAAGGTAACTATTTTAAATTTAAGTTTTTTTTGTTAGTTATATGGAACATTTCAGAAGTTGTGTGTTTTCCTTATTATAATGGTATGCTTTATAATATAGATTCATAACAAATGTATTTATTTAATAGGGTGAAGTATATACATTGCTTATGTAGAGCAACTAGTCAGCAGAGATTTTAAAGGATATATATATTTTAACAAGCACTACTTACCTGCAATGGCGTCTTTTGGCGTCCCCCGCCGGCACTGTTTGTTTCTCCCCCTGCTGAGTACTCCAACAGCAAGCCGTTCGCTATGGGGCATTTGTGTGGGCTTGATCCCAAGCCATGCTCTGGGTGTCTATTGACTCCCAGACAGTGGCTCATCTGCTCCGTCTTTACTGGTTGTGATTAACAGCAGCAGGAGCCAATGGCTCCTGCTGCTGCCTCTCTTTCCAGTGAGGAGAGAGAAAGCCGCTGCTCTCCTGCACAAGGCTGGATAAATATTGGGCTCAGGAAAGTAGAAATGAAGCTGGGGAGGGGGCTGCACACAGAAGGTTTTTACCCTAATGCAGAAAATGCATTATGATAAAAAAAAAAAAACATCTACCTCTATAACAAGTGAAACTATGGGCAAAAAAAAAAAATGATGATGCATTCTGTCACTAGCATTGCCATGTAAGTTTATGTTTTTCTGATTCCATGTAACATAGTTTTAGTTCCTGCTGTTTCTGCTCATCCATTATTTGTTCAGTACTTTTAACAGCATAACAATACTGTTTGGTCTGCAGGTAAAATCACACACATGTGGACAGAGTAGTCTTAGTTGGACATGTATTTTATTGTGTAAATTCTTTATTTATTCCAAATATGCAAAATGTCATATAAAGATTGCTTCAAAAGGACAATGAGATTAAAGACACATAATTTCTAAATTGACTTTAAAGCGGGGGTCCACCTATCTATCATTTTTTTTTTTTGGAGTTCATTCAAAAACTTTTCTTCTCATCATTATCTACTCACATGTTCTGTGTAATAAGTCTGCCTGTGTCCGATTTTGTTGTAAAGAATAACTTATAAAATTCACTGAAGGCAGTTTCCATCTTCATTGTGGGCATTTGAAGCCAACAAGCATGTATTTCCTGGATGCAGTGAATGCTGTGCTCCCAGCATTCACCGAGATGTTGTGATGATGCTGTTGCACAATGCATGCTGGGAAGCCTGAGACTAGCTCCCAGGGGACTGTGGGAGGTCTGGGAGAGGCTAGAAACACGCCTACTCCCATGGGAGGAAAACCAGGAAGTGCTAAGAAGATTAGAAAAAAAAGGTAATTACGGCGATTTAATTTTTTTTACACAGCATGTCAGCATCTAGGCAAGGAAGAGAATGCATAGAGATAATGTTCAAAATTTGGGTGGAACCCTGCTTTAATATGTAAACAATAACAATGAACTTCCATTATTTGCCCTCTCTTGGTCTTAAATATACCATTGTGTTTTTTAAATCTATTCAATAACTGCACATCAACAGCCATTATTCTGTACTTGCAGCATGGTTAGAAAGATAAACATGGGAAAATGTGCATGTATTGCATAGGTGTAATAAATATGTTTTTATCTTTATTTTAAGTTGACATACAATTTATGTAAGTAGCAAACAAATTAAAGCCCAGCTATATCTAACACTCTTAAGTGGTTACAGCAGCAGAAGCAGATTTTACTTAAATAAATAAAAGCTGACAATAAATAAAGGCAAGTGAAAAAAAAAAGAATTTATATGCTAAATATTCTATTCAATTCCAAACAAAAGTTCTCCAGTCACACTGTAATACCTGTAGCTCTTATCCACCACTCCTGGGCTTGTTTGGAAAAACTGCAATCAATGTACAGATTTTCATCAAAACAAATATGGCTTTCCCCATAGCCCCTCAGCCAACAATCACGCCACATAAGTCAGGTAGGTCTGAGTCGGATTTGTGTCTGGATCAGAGGATACTTGTGGGTTCTCACCCCTATTACCTCCTTCTCCCTGTCAGTCAGAGTTTTTGTCTTTCATGTGTTTGCCCTTTCATGTGCATATAGGTGGGGGCAGGGGCCATTTGTTTGTTACTGGTGTAAAATATGGTCTGGGGACACACTGTACACCTTTGCTGCCATTGTGCTCTTGCTGGGTGTCCAGTGTGCTCCTGTTCCTTTAATGCCCCGTACACACGGTCGGACTTTGTTCGGACATTCCGACAACAAAATCCATGGATTTTTTCCGACGGATGTTGGCTCAAACTTGTCTTGCATACACACGGTCACACAAAGTTGTCGGAAAATCCGATCGTTTTAAACGCGGTGATGTAAAACATGTACGTCGGGACTATAAACGGGGCAGTGGCCAATAGCTTTCATCTCTTTATTTATTCTGAGCATGCGTGGCACTTTGTCCGTCGGATTTGTGTACACACGATCGGAATTTCCGACAACGGATTTTGTTGTCGGAAAATTTTATCTCCTGCTCTCCAACTTTGTGTGTCGGAAAATCCGATGGAAAATGTCCGATGGAGCCCACACACGGTCGGAATTTCCGACAACACGCTCTGATCGGACATTTTCCATCGGAAAATCCGACCGTGTGTACGGGGCATATGGGGGATTGGGCTGCCTCCAGGCCCACTGCCCCTCATCTACCATTTAATGCATGTGCTTCCATTGTGGAGATGCCTATAAATTCAGTAGTGTTAGGACTGCAAGCATACACAGGGTGCCGTGAAGTGGCCTTGCAGCTTATGCATGCATTTGCAAATGCGTGCTAACTAAACCCCTGTTTTTAACGCAGACTGTTGGACAGGTTAATTTGGTCAGTTGGCAGACTGGTTGGTGAGTTGAGCTATGGAATGTTCTGTTTTTGTCTTTCATGTGTTTGCCCTTCCATGTGCTCCTTGCTGTGAAGGCCAGTTATAGGAGGGGCAGGGGCCATGTGTTTGTTTCTCCCTGTCAACACCAATTTACTTATACAGTAGGTCCCTCTCAGCCAAGCACACAAAGTTTGGAGCAGATACTATTTTCGCACAGATACTCTCTCTCCTTTTCACTCTGTATTAGTTTTCTATTGACAGAGCACATTCCAGTAATCCAAAAGAAACTTTCACTACCACAGTCACAGCATTTAAGTATGGGAGCACAAGATTAAAAAAACCTTGAAAACAATTGATTTATGTCTTATGCACACTTGTCCCTTTGCCTGCAGTAAATTAAATGATTTTTCTCTGCATGAAGACACAATTCAAGTAGATATTCTTTCCTTTATTACTGGTTAACATGTATGCACTGCCATTAATATTTTTTTAAAGGTATTCTATAAGAGCCAATTGTCACCTATGTTTGTGCATTATCACATGGCCTGCAATGCATGCAAAGGTTACTCTGGGTTACTCTAGGTTGCAAGTCATCAGTGCTCTGTGTACTTCCTTAAATGGACTAATATATTACTTAACTGTTTTGACAAGATGGATAAATAGTGAAAAACTCCAAAGCCAAGGTCCCATGGATTTGGTGCACATTCATTTCCTCTATTTGGAGCCCAATATGAGTGGACAAGTGGACAAGGGAACATCTTTTTTTCTTCTTTTTTTGTTTTATAAATTCTTTATTTAGATTTTTCAGTCATACAGTGAAAGAGGCATCAATACAGATACAATGAGAATGATCCAGATCCAGGGACTAATAATACACTGAAAATCCAACAGAAAGGACATGGTATAGACAAGGGGACATCTTGATGGTGACTGACTACTTAACCTAATATGCCCAAACTTTTAAAGCGGAGGTCCGTCCAAAAAAATAAATAAATAAAAGCCTGCAGCTACACATACTGCAGCTGCTGGCTTTTAATAATCGGTCACTTACCTGTCCTGAAGTCCAGCAATGTCGACACTGCAGCTGATGTTTCCATCAGATGTCGGGTGCTGCCGCTACCATTGTGGGTAAGGGAACCTGGCAGTGTAGCCTTATGGCTTCACGCCGGGAACCCTACTGTGAATGCGCGAGGCCCCGCTCCTCTCTCGTACTGGCCCGGTGACAGGGGGAGGAGGAGGGAGCCCTGCGGTGACGTCATGGGCCGCGGTGCAGACTTCTGGAAGTGGGAACAGGATACCTGTCAAAGATA
Organism: Aquarana catesbeiana; assembly: GCF_042186555.1. Taxonomy (NCBI): domain Eukaryota; kingdom Metazoa; phylum Chordata; class Amphibia; order Anura; family Ranidae; genus Aquarana; species Aquarana catesbeiana. Next base: position 483,522,429 of record NC_133324.1, on the reverse strand, counting down.
GGTATCCTGTCCCCCCTCCCCTTGAAAGGTGCCAATTGTGTCACCAGAGTTCCACTTTTGGTAGAAGTGTTTTTTCTTTTTTTTCGTTAGGCTATCTGTGACTTTTCACTCAAACCAAAGCAGGGAGTTTGAGAGTAATCTCATCAAAAAGTTGTTAAACATGCTGGGGATACAGAAGTCACAAATTACTTCTTACTACCCTTAAGAAGAACCAACACCCTGAGCAGTTAAACCATACCCTTTTAAACATGTTGAGGGCTTTACGTTGGAGAGGAAACAGCACTAGATTAAACACATCTCAAGGGTGGTTAATGTCTACAACAGTTCAACGCATGATGTGAAAAGGTATTCACTTTAAATGTTTTTGTTCAGGAGAGAGGCTTCACTACCAGTGAACCTGACCTTTGGTATTTCCATTGATAGGACATCGGCTACATCTCACAAAGACTATCTCGACTGAATTCCACAGAACCTGAAAACAGTCTATGAGAAGGCTCAACCTGCCTCTGACATCCAAGGGAAGCAAAACAAGTGTTTTAGCATTATGACCTACAACCATGTGACAGATTGTTGCTGAAAAACCTGGGTCCTCATGGAAAGAAAAAATTGTCTGACCAATGGAGTTCACAGCCATACACTGTTTGTGTTCCTTTGCCTGACATTATTGTGTATTAGATTCACCAAGAGGGGAAGACAGGGCCTTTTCATGACTTGACTGATTCACCCTCTCCCAGGTGAACTCAAATGCTGTAGCAACCCCTTTCTAAAGTGGAAGATGAGGATGACTGGGAGGAAGAGCTGGCGACAGAGTAGCAGTGGCATTTTGATCCCACTGTAGCCATTACATACATTATTGAGAAGCACTCTGAACCAGTGGCGGCCTGTCCATTAGGGGTGCAGGGGCCCGCCCCCTAATCCATGCTCCTGGACCCTAATCTACATGCAGGGCTCCGGAAGCATGGATTCCAATGGGTTTTTTTTAAGCACATGATTAGAGCCTGAGGCTCTAATTGGCTTAAAAAATGTGTGGACATGAGCCCACCCAGTTGTGTGACAATAGCAAATTAATATTTGCTATTGTCTTCCTGATTCTCCTCATGGCCAATCAGGAAGCAGGTCCTGAGACAGGGAGTCTTAGGACCCAATTCCTGTTCAGCAGTGAGGAGAAGCAAAGGCCCCCAGGGTTTAAAAGAGTCAGCCAGTGGTCCTCTCCAGCCAGGATTCGGCTCCCTCTTCCAGCCACATCCAGCACTCCCTGCTGCCTCGGACAGGGAGGGAAGAGGAGGGGAGATCAGAGTGTCATCCCCGGACTCATCATCTGCCTTGTAAGGTAAGAAGGCCTCTGATCCCTGCATCCCCATTTGTCTGTCCTCCGCAGTGTGGGGGGGTTCGGGTGAGCGCCGTCTTCCCATCCGTCTTCCCGTCCGTCTCCCACCGGGTGGTGGTGGCGTTGGTTTGCCGCCTCCCCTCAAACGTATTGAGAACCTGCCACCACTGCTCAGAACTATTAAGAGATGATGCACCACAATTTTTGCCACAGGGTCAAGTTGAGAAAGAACAAGAGGTACTCATGTAACTTGAGGACAAAATGAGACCTACAATCTAGTGGAGACACATACTTCACAGTTTCCTGAACTTACATTGGAACCTTCAGTCAGAGAACCATCTGAACATATAAAGTAAAATGCCAAAATGCCCTCAACTTATGTTAGGAACAGTTACATGGTTCAGTGTAAAGGCAGTGTTTAGTAAATTTATAGTACAAATTTGATTTATTTGAGAACCAAAGACTTACAATGTAGGGAGTACTGTATGTCCTTTAGGATACTGCTCCTCACAAAAGATGCTCAACAAGGGGAGAGAGGGGACATGATTTGAAGCATGAATGTGAGGTTAAATGAGAAGCTGATTGTGTATGAGCATATGAGGGATGAGAGGTCCACTAGACACAAGGGAAAATCAGAGGCCCTAATTTTTGAGCATCATATGGGAGGACAGCTTTTGAGTGACCTTGGAGAGAGGAAAGTTTCAAGGAAAACCTGCCCTAAGCATTGCGGCCTACCACTTTTCTGCCTCCATTCAACTTGCAGGAGGGCTTATCAGAGGAGAGACAGGATCTAGGTAGACAGGGGTCAGACATCGGTTTGGTGAGTGGCCCTTTGCCCACCCTCCTATGTGTTGAACGTTGCTTATACCTGTTTGAGAAAAACTAATGTTAGTTGGAATGTTATTTAAAGGGGATCTCATTACCTTTTTAGCTAACTGTTGGATTGGGACACTTTACAAAGATATTTTTACTGTTGTGAATTACAAATAGGGATGAACTCACATTTTGGTCCAAACACACTTTCAGACCAAACTTAGGCTGTTTGTATAATCGTCCAAATGCTAGACTTTTGCAACCTGTTTGATTGCTTATGGCTCTGCTCAAAGTAGAGATGAAAGCATATCCCAGTGTATCAGAACATAGAGTGCAGGATTGCCATTACTCCCGACCAGCCCAGGTGAATAAATGATAGACATGTGCATTCGTTTTCGTCCGAATGCATTTTTGTCCGAATTTCAGGTATTTACGTTATCGTTTTACCAAACGATAACGAAAGTGCAGAATCCGAAAAACAAAAGATCCGACATAAACAAATGCTTTGTTTTTGTTTTCGTTGCTACAACAGTTCGATATAGATAGGAGATTCGACATGATGATGACAATAACAATCTGTGTCCATCAAACCTGTGGTCGAATGTGCCTAACCTTAACTCTATTAGTCCAAGATTATTCTACATAGAGAGAAAAGATTTGACGTAGGGGAAAAAAGATTCGACGTAGGGGAGAAAAGATTTGACGTAGGGGAGAAAAGACTCGACGTAGGGGAGAAAAGATAAATAAAAATAATGATGATGATGAATGTTATTGGCTGATTGTAACCAAAGAGGAGGAGCAGTAAAATAGCTAGAACTAAGTACACAAGTACTTTGGCTTATGGTGTCTGTTGAAAGTTCTAAGAAGATTCGACGGAGCAGGTAAACTATACGGCGTCGTACAGTTTAGCTGCTCCGTCGAATCTTCTTTGAACATTTGACAGACACCATAAGCCTTCAATGACAGATTCGACCTTAATTTGGATTTTCGGACAAATGCAATTTTTAACGAAAAACTAAACTAAAGTGCATGTGACAAACATATCAGATGACCTAAAAACATCAGTGAAAATGGGTAAAAGGAAAAAAAGGGGAGAAAGCTGGCATGTGCAAATGAATGGTGAACTACATAGGAATACCAATTAATGGTGTACGAAGCAAGTGCTATCATCAAACAACAAAGAAAATATATCACAATACATATCAGTAAACAGTGCACATGGGTATAGAAAGCAGCCAGACAAGTGCAAAATCCCAAAGGTGATCATATACAATTCCTTTAAAACGTGTAGAATATGCTGAAGAATATATCATATCAACAAAATAAATATATGAATAAACAAGTGGATGAAACAATGTCAAAAAATATATATAATAGTCCCAGTGGTAAGTGTTGGAAAAAAAAAAAAACAAACAAAAAAAAAAAAAAAACACCAAACACTTGGCAGCTAGCAAGTATAATCCAAAAATAGAAATTCACATAAAAAAATATAAGAATATAAAGTTAAATCAGCACATGCCAGCTTTCTCCCCTTTTTTTCCTTTTACCCATTTTCACTGATGTTTTTAGGTCATCTGATATGTTTGTCACATGCACTTTAGTTTAGTCCCCTTCCCCCTCCCTCTACTCCCTTCCTATCACAGCGCAATTACCACCCCCCTATTTATACTATTGTTTTGTCTGTTTGGAGCAGTCTTTTAGGTATTGCAGCAGTGTCCCCTTAGTATAGGAGTCCGCTAACAGCACAGGAGTTCTTCCATTGTTTAACGAAAAACGAAATAAATAAAAACGAATTTCGGGAGTAACTAAATAAATTTATTTTTCGGCCGAAAACGAAATTCCGAAACAAAATATTTCAGTGTGCACATGTCTAAAAAATGATAAAGAGCGGCCCCAGCCTACATGTCTCCAACAAACACCGCACCCTGATTCACCCTTGACTGACAACTGCTCATCTTTAGTCAGGCAAGGTAATATGTAGGGATGAGCCGAACACCCCCCGGTTCGGTTCGCACCAGAACCCGCGAACGGACCGAAAGTTCGCACGAACGTTAGAACCCCATTGACGTCTATGGGACTCGAACGTTCGAAATCAAAAGTGCTCATTTTAAAGGCTAATTTGCATGGTATTGTCCTAAAAAGGGTTTGGGGACCCGGGTCCTACCCCAGGGGACATGTATCAATGCAAAAAAAACTTTTAAAAACGGCCGTTTTTTCGGGAGCAGTGATTTTAATGATGCTTAAAGTAAAAAAAAAAAAGTGAAATATTCCTTTAAATATCGTACCTGGGGGGTGTCTATAGTATGCCTGTAAAGTGACGCGTGTTTCCCATGTTTAGAACAGTCCCTGCACCAAATGTCATTTTTAAAGGAAAAAATCTCATTTAAAACTGCTTGCGGGTTTAATGTCATGTCGGGTCATGGCAATATGGATGAAAATCAGTGAGACAAACGGCATGGGTACCCCCCAGTCCATTACCAGGCCCTTTGGGTCTTGTATGGATATTAAGGGGAACCCCGCACCCAAATTAAAATAAGGAAAGGTGTGGGGCCACCAGGCCCTATATACTCTGAACAGCAGTATACAGGCGGTGCAAACAAGACAGGGACTGTAGGTTTGTTGTTAAGTAGAATCTGTTTGTAATTTTGAACATTTTTAACGTGTTTAGCTCCAGCCAAAAAATCTTTTCTAAGCTTTTTGGAAAACATAGGGAAGGGTTATCACCCCTGTGACATTTGTTTTGCTGTCTTTCCTCCTCTTCAGAAGATTTCACCTCACTTTTTTGTCCCAATGAAAAATGTTTTTTGAAAATTTGGGTTTTTTTGTGGAACAAGGATTGGAAAGCATCAGTGGAAAGGAGAAATTGTTTTCCCATATTAACTCTTACAGGAGAGAATTTCCCTTCCTAGGGGTAGATTTCATCTCACTTCCTGTTGTCTCCTTCCGTTTGCAAGTAGGAGTCGTTTGTAAGTTAGATGTTTGAAAGTAGGGTCCTGCCCTATATACTCAGCAGAAATTTGGGCCTTAGGTGTTGCTGTGGCCACAACACTGTAAGCCCTCACAGGGCCCTGCTGTGAAATATTAGATCAAGAATTGTAATTACATGCCCCTGTTGAACAGGAGCTGAAAAATTAGGCCTTAGGCACTGGTGCTGGTGCCACAACACTGCAACCCCTCACAGACACTCTAGTTGGAACGCAGGAACGAGCCCTGCTGCAAATTATTGCTTCAAAAATTGTAATTACACGCCCCTGTTAGACAGGGGCAGAAAAATTGGGCCTTAGGCACTGGTGCTGGTGCCACAACACTGCAACCCCTCACAGACACTCTAGTTGGAACGCAGGAACGAGCCCTGCTGCAAAGTATTGCATCAAAAATTGTAATTACACGCCCCTGTTAGACAGGGGCAGAAAAATTGGGCCCTAGGCACTGGTGCTGGTGCCACAACACTGCAACCCCTCACAGACACTCTAGTTGGAATGCAGGAACGAGCCCTGCTGCAAAGTATTACATCAAAAATTGTAATTACACGCCCCTGTTAAACAGGGGCTGAAAAATTGTGCCTTAGGCACTGGTGGTGGCGCCCAGAACCAAAAATGTTCTTACAAGCTATCAGCGTGATGATTGAGGAGGAAGAGGATAATTACTCAGGGATAGTCACTCAGCATCAGCATAGGCAGTCTTTGAAGGGATCTGAGATTTCAAAAAAAATTATTCGGTTACATCAGCATCAGGTGCTTGGTAGCTGGTGGTGATCCAAGACTCATTCATTTTTATGAAGGTCAGCCGATCGACCGAGTCGGTGGACAGACGCACCCTGTGATCGGTTCCCACGCCTCCAGCAGCACTGAATGTGCGTTCCGAAAGAACGCTGGATGCAGGACAGGCCAGTAGCTCAATTGCATACTGTGCAAGCTCTGGCCAGTGATCCATCCTCAAGACCCAGTAACCCAGAGGATTTTCGGTGGGAAAGGTGTCCAAGTCTGATCTTGCCCCTAGGTATTCCTGCACCATGTAAAACAGACGCTGGCGATGGTTGCTGGAACCGATCATACCTTGGGGCTGCGGACCAAAAAATTGTCTGAACGCATCGGTCAGACGGCCACCTTCTCCACCGCTCCTTCTTTGACTGACCGAAGCCTCAGCAACACGTTGTCCAGAAACAGGAGTTTGTAACCTCCCAGTCTCTGGGAACGCGTTGCACAGACCTTTCTGCAAGGCCTCCCGAAGATGTTTCATCCTCTGCTCCCTCTGCGATGGCAAGATAAGGTCCGCAACCTTACCCTTGTAACGTGGATCAAGGAGGGTTGCCAGCCAGTATTGGTCCTTCTCCTTGATACCACGAATACGAGGATCCTTACGCAGGCTTTGCAGGATCAGGGAGGCCATGCAGCGTAGGTTTGCTGAGGCATTCGGTCCGGAGTCCTCTGGGTCACTAAGAACGACATGGTCCGCAGCCACCTCCTCCCAGCCACGTACAAGTCCATGTGTTTCTTGGGACTGATCCCTTAAAGACTGCTGCTGATGCTGAGTGCCAGGCTCCACCTCCATACTGACACAATCTTCCTCCTCCTCCTCTTCCTCCTCGTCCTCTTCCTGTGTGATCGGCGGGCACGCAGGAACACTGTCTGGATAAAGGGGGCCTTGAGAGCTAAGGAAGTCCTCCTCTTCCTGCCTCTGTTCTGCCTCAAGTGCCCTGTCCATTATTCCACGCAGCGTGTGCTCCAACAGGTGGACAAGGGGGACAGTGTCACTGATGCATGCACTGTCACTGCTCACCATCCTCGTGGCCTCCTCGAATGGTGACAGGACAGTGCATGCATCCCTGATCATGGCCCACTGGCGTGGGGAAAAAAAACCAAGCTCCCCTGACCCTGTCCTGGTGCCATAGTCGCACAGGTACTCATTGATGGCCCTCTGCTGCGTGTGCAGCCGCTGCAGCATGGCCAACGTTGAGTTCCACCTGGTGGGCATGTCACAGATTAGGCGGTTCTTGGGCAGGTTAAACTCCTTTTGGAGGTCCGTCAGCCGAGCACTGGCATTATATGACCGGCGGAAATGCACACAGACTTTCCTGGCCTGCCTCAGGACATCCTGTAAGCCCGGGTACCTGCCCAAGAACCGCTGCACCACCAAGTTAAGGACGTGAGCCAAACAGGGCACATGGGTCATTTGTCCCTGTCGGAGGGCAGAGAGGAGGTTGGTGCCATTGTCGCAAACCACCATTCCTGCCTTAAGTTGGCGTGGCGTCAACCACCTCTGAACCTGCCCCTGCAGAGCTGACAGAACCTCTGCCCCAGTGTGGCTCCTGTCCCCCAAGCACACCAGCTCAAGCACCGCATGGCATCTTTTGGCCTGCGTACTTGCGTAGCCCCTTGAACGCCTACGGAGCACCGCTGGTTCCGAGGAAGAGGCCATGGAGGAAGAAGAAGAGGAGGGGGTGGAGGAGAGAGGTGTGTCACAATCAGCATTTTGGAGGCGTGGTGGCGGAACAACCTCCAACACTACTGCACCTTGTCCTGCATCCTTCCCAGCTGCCAGCAGAGTCACCCAATGCGCCGTGAAACTTAGGTAACGTCCCTGTCCATGCCTGCTGGACCATGAGTCAGCGGTAATATGCACCTTACCGCTGACCGCCCTGTCCAGCGAGGCATGGACATTGCCTTCCACATGCCGGTAGAGAGCCGGAATCGCCTTCCGTGAGAAAAAGTGGCGTTTGGGTACCTGCCACTGAGGAACCGCACATTCCACAAACTCACGGAAGGGGGCAGAGTCTACCAACTGAAAAGGCAGCAGTTGAAGTGCTAGCAATTTTGCCAAGCTAGCATTCAACCGCTGGGCATGTGGATGGCTGGGAGCAAACTTCTTTCGGCGGTGCAGCAGCTGGGGCAGGGAAATTTGCCTGGTACAATCTGACGTCGGTGTACCAAAAGCAGATTGCCCACAAGTACTTGGCTGTGACACACCTAATTCTACACCTTCATTCCTCTCACTGCAGGTCTCAGAGAGGACTGAAGGTCTAGTGGGGTTGGAAATCTCAGCTGATGAGGAGCAAGGAGAGATCCTCTTTGTTCTTTGGTGTGGGTCTTTTAGATACGCTTGCCAACGAACTGCATGGCAGGTCAACATATGTCTGGTCAAGCATGTGGTACCCAAGCGGGAGATATTTTGGCCACGCGAGATACGCTTGAGACATATGTTGCAAATAGCAGCGGTGCGATCTGATGCACTCGTCTCAAAAAAGGCCCACACCAAAGAACTTTTTGAATAACGCGCAGAGACTGCAGCGCCCTGCACATGTGGAGCTTTGGGGTGTGATGCAGTCAATGTGCTGCCCTTAGGCTGGCCCCTGGAGGGCATCCTGCCTCGTTGGTGATGTGCTGCCGCCTCCTCCTCCTCCTCCTCCTCCTCCTCCTCCTCCTCCTCCTCCTCTCTCCTATCAGGCACCCACGTTGAGTCAGTGACCTCATCATCCCCTCCCTCCTCATCACTGGAGCAAACCTGGCAGTATGCTGCAGCAGGGGGAGCATGACTGCCAGATTGCTGTCCTTCTTGGGCACCCCCTCTGTCCGCGCTCATGTTACTGCCTTCATCGAGCTCAGTATCGTCATCAGAGCCTTCCAAACGCTGGGCATCCTCCTGGAGCATGTACCCAACACTGTGGTCAAACAGTTCGAGGGAATCCTCATGAGGACATGGTGGAGCTAGGGAAGGAGTCACTGATGACATTGAGCTGAGGGAAGAGGCCGCTGCTTTGCCAGACAAAGCACCCTGGGCATGGGTGAGAGAGGATGAGGAGGATGAGGACGGCTTGGTCATCCACTCAAACAAGTCTTCCGCATGTTGCGGCTCAACATGGCCAGCTGCCGAAAAAAAGGCCAAGCGTGTCCCATGGCCACGTGCTGATGAGGATGCACCGTCTCCACGACCAGCACTAGACACAGAGCCTGCTTGCCCTCTCTTATTGGCTTGTGACTGTCTGCCTCTCCTTCTTGGCCTTCCAGACATACTAATGGCCTGTAGCTGCACTAAGCTGGGATAGAACACCTGTAATTTTCTTCAAGTAGCTTTATATACTGTAACCAGACAAGCCTGCCTGTCAGTAGGAAGATAACAGGAACGGATCTAGCTGAACACTGTGAGCAGGACGCACTGTACTAAATGTAAATAGTCTAGCTGCCTGACCGTGGTACTAATAGGATCAAATAGAACACCTGTAATTTTCTTCAGGTAGCTTTATATACTGTAACCAGACAAGCCTGCCTGTCAGTAGGAAGATAACAGGAACGGATCTAGCTGTACACTGTGAGCAGGACGCACTGTACTAAATGTAAATAGTCTAGCTGCCTGACCGTGGTACTAATAGGATCAAATAGAACACCTGTAATTTTCTTCAGGTAGCTTTATATACTGTAACCAGACAAGCCTGCCTGTCAGTAGGAAGATAACAGGAACGGATCTAGCTGAACACTGTGAGCAGGACGCACTGTACTAAATGTAAATAGTCTAGCTGCCTGACCGTGGTACTAATAGGATCAAATAGAACACCTGTAATTTTCTTCAGGTAGCTTTATATACTGTAACCAGACAAGCCTGCCGGTCAGTAGGAATTTAACAGGAACGGATCTAGCTGAACACTGTGAGCAGGACGCACTGCACTAAATGTAAATAGCAGGAACGGATCTAGCTGAACACTGTGAGCAGGACGCACTGCACTAAATGTAAATAGCAGGAACGGATCTAGCTGAACACTGTGAGCAGGACGCACTGCACTAAATGTAAATAGCAGGAACGGATCTAGCTGAACACTGTGAGCAGGACGCACTGCACTAAATGTAAATAGCAGGAACGGATCTAGCTGAACACTGTGAGCAGGACGCACTGCACTAAATGTAAATTGCAGGAACGGATCTAGCTGAACACTGTGAGCAGGACGCACTGCACTAAATGTAAATAGTCTAGAAGATAACAGGAACGGATCTAGCTGAACACTGTGAGCAGGACGCACTGCACTAAATGTAAATAGCAGGAACGGATCTAGCTGAACACTGTGAGCAGGACGCACTGCACTAAATGTAAATTGCAGGAACGGATCTAGCTGAACACTGTGAGCAGGACGCACTGCACTAAATGTAAATAGTCTAGAAGATAACAGGAACGGATCTAGCTGAACACTGTGAGTTGGACGCACTGCACTAAATGTAAATAGCAGGAACGGATCTAGCTGAACACTGTGAGCAGGACGCACTGCACTAAATGTAAATAGCAGGAACGGATCTAGCTGAACACTGTGAGCAGGACGCACTGCACTAAATGTAAATTGCAGGAACGGATCTAGCTGAACACTGTGAGCAGGACGCACTGCACTAAATGTAAATAGTCTAGAAGATAACAGGAACGGATCTAGCTGAACACTGTGAGCAGGACGCACTGCACTAAATGTAAATAGCAGGAACGGATCTAGCTGAACACTGTGAGCAGGACGCACTGCATTAAATGTAAATAGTCTAGATAGAAGATAACAGGAACAGATCTAGCTAAACTGAATACAGTGTATATATATATATGCAACACCTGGGATGCATATATATACACAATACACTGTAAGTGCAGCTAACTGACTGACTGTTCTGCCTAATCTATCTAACTCAAATCAAATGACACTGTCTCTCTCTCTCTCTATCTCTCAGCACACCGGAACACACACTACACAGGGCCGCCGTGCAGGCGGCCTTATATAGTGTGGGGTGTGTACTAAATCCCCTGAGCCATAATTGGCCAAAGCCACCCTGGCTTTGGCCAATTACAGCTCTCTCTACTGACGGCGCTGTGATTGGCCAAGCATGCGGGTCATAGTGCATGCTTGGCCAATCATCAGCCAGCAATGCACTGCGATGCCGCAGTGAATTATGGGCCGTGACGCGCCACACGAATTTAGCGCGAACGGCCCATAACGTTTGCAATTCGGCGAACGATCGAACAGCCGATGTTCGAGTCGAACATGGGTTCGACTCGAACACGAAGCTCATCCCTAGTAATATGTAACAACAACACTAACCTGCTGGCTGCCCCTTGCCAGAGAAAATGCAGGCATCTGCTTTGCCTGAAACATATCCTCAAGCTAGTCGTGCAGAGGTTCATTACTAAGTACCCAGGCAACTAAGAGGTCCTTTGTCAAGCCAGGTTTTATGGCCACTTTAGGTGTTTTAACCCAGGCCAGTGATCACCTGACATAAATGCAGTGCCAACACAAGCTGCTTGCCAACTGTTTCATCTGTGGCATCCCTAAGCACTGGAACTCAACATTGGCCATGCTGCAGAGACTGCACCAGCATGCCAGCATGCCATTATTGAGTACCTGTGCTATTATTGTACGAGGTCAGGCTCTGGGAAGCTGGAGTTATTTTCACAACATTAGTGGCTCATCATGGTGGATGCCTGCAACATACAACATTTTTGCACCTTTTTGAAGAGATGACCAAAATGGTGAGCAAGGCAGGATTAGGAGGCCATTTCTTCTTCTTCTTCTTTATGCCCAAATGCTTGTGCAAGAACCCAAAAATTCAGGTCATGAAACACAGGGTCTGCTATTTGGTGGCCACCCTATAATATCCCCATTGCAAGAATAAAATAGCCAATCTACTGCCACCCTCCCAGAGGGAACCCAAAACATATCACTTAGAGATTTGGTGCACTTTCTGATGGTGCACAGGTGTGCACAGCCTTTTGCATTAGGGTGTGCACCCCAAAGTTCAAACACATATCTGTGTGTATATATTGTGTGTGTATATATATATATATATATATATATATATATATATATATATATATTTATATATATATATATATATATATATATATATATATATATATATATATATATATATAATATTATATATAGCAGTAGGGTAATGGACAGTAGAGCAGAAGTTGGTGTCAGTAGAGCAGCGAACGTGTCAGTAGGGCAGAGATTGGTGTTAGAAGTTTATTTTTATAATTTTTTTATTATTATTACTTTTTTACAATTATTTTTTTTTCATTTTTACAATTTTTTTGCAAAAATGTATTATTTTTTTTTTTTTTACAATCTTTTACAAGCCCATTGGGGGCTTTGGTGAAATATCAGGGGTCTAAACCGACCCCTGGTGTCTCACTTCTGAGACAGAGATTCCCCAGTCCCTTTCCCTGCAGCCAAGCAGCAGGGGAAATCTGTGCAGCACATGGTGATTAGGGTGTGCCCAGGCACACCCGGCACTCCCTGTGCGCACGCCTATGGATGGTGGCAGAATCCTCTCTGCTGACCAACATGCTTCCAATCCTCTTATCTTGAAAATGAGGAACAGCGACAGTAGTGTCTTAGAGTTTTATTAAACCACAGCAACCAGACCTGGCTGCAGGCAGCACTCACAGGCAATGCCCAAACCAGTACAGTTGACTACAATGGGTCAATACCCCATGAGTGTTAAGGCTAGATCACTGGACAGAGTTTGCACAGTATATGCTGGGGAAAGACATTGGCAGCCGAGTGGTCCCTCAGAGGGCCCAATACAGTGTTGGTTTACCTAAACAAAAACTCCCACCTGGGTGGGGTTGCCTGGTGGGCACTGCCCTATTACATGGCCAACAGGCTTGATAGATGTCTTCCAGAAAGCGGTTAGGGGGGAGCACAGTTGGGAAGGGTGCAGGTGTGTGGCCATTAGGTCCAGAGGACTCTGGTCATAGTACAGAGAGACCAGATGTGACAGGTGCATCTGAGCCAATATGTCAGTGTGGTATTGTGGCCACTGCAGGGGCATCAACTTTGGCTTATATAACAAAGGAAGACTTGGCATTTGCCTTGGCTGGCTGAAAATTTCTGGTATGCGCACCTCCATGGGATAAGGAGGTAAAAAAATGGGAGCAATCCCCTTCCCCAGATCCTGCTCTTGTTTTGGTTGAGGAATAGGTAGATATAGACAAGGAGGCAGAAGGGGTAGAGCTTGAAGTGGTTCAGATGGTTGAAGTCATGGCAGAGGGTTCTGAGCATGAGGAATTAAGAGGCACTCTGTCTCTCTGGTCCAGAGGGTGCTGCTGCATTCTCCCTCTGAGATGGTTCAGGCTGATTTCCACCTACTGAGTATTCGTCTGTTAAATATTCCTCTCTGGGGTCACCACAGAGTTCTCAGGCTTTTTCCTAGCATCCTCTTTAAGAGGAGATGCGCTGTGTATGTGTATGCTGAATGGGATCACCTAAATAGATTTGCTCAACTTTATCCAATGGAGGAAACATTTTTTAAAAAGTGGAGCATGCCCATAGTTGACATGTTGGTTTCCTATCTTAATAAGAAATTGACTTGCCCAGTTGATGATGTTCAGTTCTTCAAAGACCCAGCTGACAGGGGGCTGAAGACACTGGTAAAAGCAGGGGCTGCTATGCGACCGGCGATGACAGCCATTGTCGTATGTCAGAGTCCTAAGGATCGCATAAAGTGGTTGGCTAAAAAGAACCCATCACATGCTGGAGTGGACACCAGTGAGATTTTTTTCCCTGGTCTCTTTGTTTTAGAGGTAGATGCCTTGAAGGACTCTATTCAACAAATCTCTTGGATTGACCTGGTTGTTAAAAAGCTGGTCCATAGAGTTGCCCTGCGAAAAATTGTTAGCGGGATTCAATTTTCATGGGAAATTTATTTGGAGATGACTTGGATAGATATATCCAAAAGATTTCTGGGGATAGGAACTCCCTCTTGCCTCTCAAAGAGAAAGGGTAAGTGTCCAGCGTATAGAGCATCTGCTACTCCAGCTTCCGGTTCTAGTGCATCTAGGGAGTGCTTTCAGCACTCTCAGCCTGCTGGGTCCATAGCGAGGACTCAAGGGCAGGGACAAAAAAAGCATCTTGTCAACCAAGTAAGCTAAGCTGGAATCCAAGTTCTCTTCACAGTAAAGGGGCGCTCCCGCTTAATTGGGTGGGGGAAACTGCTGGCTCTCTTGGAAGCTTGGAAAAGAGTGAATTTATACAACTGGGTCCTTTCAATGGTCTCTCACGGGTACAGGTTGGAGTTTCAAACTTTTACTGTTTCACAGTCTATTGCCCTGTACACACGATCGGACATTGATCGGACATTCCGACAACAAAATCCATGGATTTTTTCCGACGGATCACATACGAACGTGGTCACATACGACGAGACTATAAAAGGGCAGTTCAGAACCAAGCGCTGCACCCTTTGGGCTCCTTTTGCTAATCTCGTGTTAGTAAAAGTTTGGTGAGAGACAATTCGCGCTTTTTCAGACTCGTGGTTTTCAGATCGTTTTCTGCTGTTCAGTTTGTGCTTGTGGGTTTGTATCTGTTCTTCAGTGTGTGCAGCGAGCACAATTGACTTGTCATTGTGTTCGTGTTCGTTCGTTACTGATTTTCAGGTCGCTCTTCACAGGCCTTGCTGTTCTTCAGTGCATTCTGTTACTTTGTTCTGAGCAGCCGACCGTTTTCTAGCCATGTTGCGTATACGTACTCCTCGTAGAGTTCGTGCTGTGCAGGGTCTTCGTGTTGGGGTCCTTACCTTGACACAAGTCCAGTCCATGAACAGGGTGGGGAGGAGTTCATGGACCAAGAATTGGTTGCTCCAGCGTGACCAGTTCTGTCACATGCCTTTGCTCCGTGAGATCCGTGAGAATAATCCTGGTGATTTCAGGAAATTTCTCAGGATGACGGACCCCGTATTTCACCTTTTGTTGGCTTTGCTGACCCCCTATATCAGCAGGCAGGATACCTGCATGAGGCAAGCCATCACTCCGGAGCAGAGGCTAGTCGCCACGTACTTGGCGACGGGGAGAAGCCTGCAGGACCTCAATTTCTCGACAGGCATCTCCCCCCAGGCTCTGGGGATCATTATCCCGGAGACCTGTTCTGCCATCATTCAGGTCCTGCAGAAGGAGTATATTAAAGTAAGATTTTTATCCTTTAACATCACATTTTATTGTATAGAATGTTTGTTAATATATTGTATTTCTTTCCTCATTCCCTAATTACCATGATTGTAATATGCTGTGAATGTCCCCTTTGTCCTCATGCATGCTGGATGTAATTTGTAATGTAATTTTTTTTGTCCTTCATACATATTTGCCTTCACTAACCTCCCCAGCATGCTCTCCTGGCCCTATATTCACCTTGTGTAGTCACTTAACAATGTATTTTGTCAGCTCCATAGTAGTGATTTACCCTAAACACCCCCTAAAATGTGTAAAATTGTGATGTGTGCTTTAAATTCAGACAGAGTGCCAGAGGCTTTTTTTTGGTCTCCCAAAATCTTTTTGAACCCTCCCTCCCCCCAACTGCTAACTCAGCTGATATCAATCCTCTATCTGCTGACTTTGCCAAACCCATACACACTATACCCACCTCTTTAGTGGTCAGATTTATGGATGAATTCCCCAAAGCATGTAGTGCAAGGGCCTGCCAGAATACTTTCAGATGGTACTGTTTAAAGTTTTTGTATCCTATTATTATCTTGATAGGTAATAGCAGAATGTAAAAATGTGTTCAAATGTGTACAGTGTGTATTTATATCTTTGTATTATGACACTTCTTACCTGTCTGGTGGGCTGCCAATAGTGTAAAGTAAGGGGGGGCTGGCCAAAGTAATACACTTTATTTAGGCATCATCTCTCAATGAAGTGGAGAGGGTTACCTGTCCAAAAATCTCCCTCCCCCCATAAAATTTATAAAATGGCCCATGGGGGGGGGGAGGAATCTGATAGGTGGACCTTATACCTTTGTCTTTAAATACTCCCTAAAATAAATGTTATACTGATGTTGGCCAAGAATGTTTGTGTCTAATCTGCTTTCCATGTTTATGTGTAAAATGATTCATTTATTTTTCTGGTTTTACTCCACAGTTTCCTTCCATGCCACAGGAATGGCAGACTGTGGCCTCCCACTTTGCCCAGCGGTGGGACTTTCCTAACTGTGGAGGGGCAATTGATGGGAAACACGTCCACATCGTCCCACCACCCAACTCGGGGTCATACTATTACAACTACAAGGGGTTCAATAGTATTGTGATGTTGGTGGTGGTGTCGGCTACTTATGAGTTCCTGTATGTGGACGTGGGGAGGAATGGCTGGATTTTAGATGGTGGAGTCATCGCCCAGACGGAGTTCTACAGGCGTCTCCAGAATGGCAGCTTGGACTTGCCACCTCCAGAAGACAATGTGGAAGGACTCCCATTCATCTTTGTTGCGGATGAAGCGTTTGCGCTGGGGGACCATCTTATGCGGCCATTCCCTATGAGGACCCCCCCGGACCAGAAGGTTTTTTATTACCAGCTGGCCAGAGCCAGAAGACTGGTGGAGAACACGTTTGGAATCATGGCCAGCTGGTTTCGCCTATTTCTTACACCCATACACATGGTGGAGTATAAACTTAATCATATCATCCTGGCGTGCTGTGTTCTGCACAACTTTTTAAGGCGAATTCTGCCAACTATGCTGCCTCAGTGGGGCCTGAGGCCGAAATTCATGTAAATGAACCAACCCTGCCGGTGCTTGAGGCTGCCCGTCCTGGCTTGCCCCCCCTGAGTGCCTGCGAGGTCCGTCTAAGATACCTTGAATACTTTGCGGGTAGGGGGGCCATCAATATGCCAGACAATGTCTGAGCCTTTTTTAAAATAAAAATTGAGTTACCTACTAAAAAATTTGCTGACATTTATTACTGCTTGTGTTTCTTTTAGCTGACCCTGACTGAAATGTGTGTAGTCCTGAAAATGGCGTGATTGTGTAACATTAGAAAGCACTGTTGGGTGTTATTTACTAAAGGCAAATACACTTTGCACTACAAGTACACTTGAGACTGCACTGAAACTGCACTTGTAGTGTAAAGTGGATTTGCCCTTAGGAAATAACCCCAATTGTCACAGAAAACACCAATTTTACCACAACAAAAGTTTTGGAGCATTGAAAGAAGAATCCACACATTCTTGATTATCAATCTTTTTAATACAAGCACAATCACATGTGCATTTATAAAAGGTTTTTAAAACAAACCAACATGTTTGTTGTATAACAATTTTTTGGGTCACATTAATAAAAGTAGAAATGTCCTTTTAAAGGTAAAACAGGCATGTTTAAAACCAACAAGAAATACACAAATCTGGAACTTACAAAGTTCAACTTTTGTAGAAATTGAAGGCAATATCAGACATGAGTATTTATAAACTGTGTTTGATATTGCGTTCAGATGGGGTGAAGTCACCCTGGAAAAGCCAAATTTTGAAGATGCACACAAATTGCAGAATGTCAACATGTGCTAGCTGCAATCACGGGGGATCTAGGGACGTGTTTTGTGGGTGCAACCCCTTCCTCTCAGCTACTTTATTATTGAGGAAGGAGTTGCACCCACAAAACGTGTCCATTGATCTCCCGTGATGGCTGATAGCACATGTTAACACACTGTGTGCATGTTCAAAATTTGGCTTTTCGAGAATATGTCAAAAAAGGTGCAAAAAATTTTTCGATCCAAAAAACAAGAAAAAAGTCTGGTATTTGGAGGTGTTTTAAACTCTCCCTAAAACATCAATGTTGTTCTTCATTTTGTTTTTAACATCATTGATGTTTTTCTGGATGTTTTCCAAGTCCCTATTACACACCATGATCTCCCCGATCAGGATCTGGGCACTCTCACTGGTGAAATGACCTGGATCCACAACATCACGATCACCTAAAAATATAGAAAACAAAATGCACCATGTATTATAAATATGCCGGCATCCATCTCTTACCCGAGCTTGTGGTCGCAGACACTCACCTGATGTGGTGACTATTTCGATTATGTCTCCTTCCTCCTCCTGTTGGCTTTGGTGGATTTCCCCTTCCTCATGAGGTGGGGGGTCTGTGGTCTCCTTGGATGAGTGGTGTCCTCTGAGTCTTTTATCCCCTATGTAAAAAGAAATAGGTATACTTAGCACACAGATTTTTGATGGCAGAAATAGGAATATGAAACATTGCTTCGAAGTGGGGTACAATTGTCTGTTTTGGCAGAGTTGCAAGATGAAGAAATATTTTTTTCCTTTGTCAAGCTTGAATACTTACCTGTTTTGTACAAGCTTCTCAGATGGAGACAGCCCTATAGTACACTGGAGCACCTGTGTGGACCCCCTAATAAAAAGGGTGTTCTTGTGCTCCAGCATCCAGATGTGTAAACAGCTGCTGAGTGTCCTCTCCTTACACAGAATCTAGTTTGCATTTCATTCTAGTTACCAACCCATCTACACACCCAAATTATTTTAAGAGAAGTAGGCTACCAAAAATGTATTCAAATGCATATGGCCAAAACATGGTGTTTTCTATGCCAAACGAACAATGTTTCCAACGAATGAACAATGTGCCCATGAACATGAAAGTTGCCATTTTAAACTGTACAACAGTAAAGAAAAGCACATGGAGCAGCACGAACGTAATAAAAATAAAGAATAGTAACACAGGACAACTACTTACTTTTTTGCAGCTCTCTCCTGATCCTTCTATACTGATCGTGCTCCCTTAATTTGAGGTTCGACAATCGCTTCCTCAGGTGAACTTTCGATCGTTGTACCCCGAAATTCCAGTGCAGACTCTTGACCACTTTCGCCATGATCTTGGCTTTTCTGACATTGGGGTTGGGGTAAGGTCCATACTTCCCATCATAGTCGGCCCTCTTCAGGATGTCGACCATCTCCAACATCTCCCCAAAGGACATATTTGAGGCCTTAAATCGTCTCCTCCGGGATCTGGACGTTTCTGGCTCTGGGCTTTCCTCCTCCTTCTCCTCGTTGGTGTAATTAGCATGCACCTGCTCTGTCTCCGCCATGTGCTCTTCCCCCACTGTGCCGAACGAGAAGGGGCGGGGAATAGACTAGAAAGAACGTCAGGGGCGGGTGGAGTGTTTATATACACATGCATGCGCAGTGTATATAAAGCGTAACATGCGTGCGTACTACGTACGATCTGTGAGCGGAGGAAGGAGTATCGGAGGCGCCAATCATGATAACGAAGGTAAGATTTCAAATTGGGCCTATACTGCTTCTAGATTGAGGCCTGTATTTGGACAAGTTTAGAAGACTTTAGGCTGACATTAGGGTTTGTCTTGTGTTGTGTCTTGCAGATAAAATGGATCTAGTCAATGATCATGACTTTATGCCAATCTTCATAGATATGTTCAGGGAGCTGCCCTGTCTGTGGCAGGTAAACCACCCCGAATATAAGAACCAAACAAAGAGGAAGGCAGCGCTGGATAATTTGCTGCAATTTGTGAAGCCGGTGGTCTGAAGTAGAATATAAAGTATCGAACCAGGCAGAACTTCAGCAATGCAGGTTTATTAACAGCTGATAACATACAGGTTTATGTTCAAAGTATTACAAAATACAGATCTAATTTATACAGTTTCTTACAAGTAAGCATATTAGATATAAATATTCTTATCCTCTAACCAAATTTAAACAATTGTGAATTGTTCTCACCTTGAACCAGAATGGGTCTTTACTGCCAATTCTTGGGAACCTCTCACCTGATAGGGACCAACCGATCTGCCGGTGGTCTGGTCCCCTCACAGAGTTCTGGGTTCCAGCTCGACCAAGTTCTTGAGGGAAATTCACCTGAGACCACATTCTGGAACAAGTTAAGAAGTCTTTTCTGACTCGTACGAGGAGACAAGTTATGGACAGATACTTGCCCATTGGTTCTGACCTCTATGACCCGTGCAATAGGGCAGCATACACAGAGTTCAGCCTTATGAGCTCCTATCTGACTTGTCCGAGGGGACAAGTTAGGACAGATACTTGCCCATTGGTTCTGACCTCTATGACCCGTGCAATAGGGCAGCATACATAGAGTTCAACCTTATGAGCTCCTATCTGACTTGTCTGTCTAACAATTGCAGAGCTTGCATTTATATACTCTTTTACAAGTCTTATCTTATCATATCTCTTACATATGATTGGTCGCTAAGATCTACGTCAAAGTAACCAACCATAAATCTGACACCTGTTCTACAACCAGATAAACTTAATTATTCCCAAAATTCCTATATGTTCATTAAAGTGATTTATAACTGTTTTTGTCCAATTAAAAACACCTGTATAGAGACAGTCTGGCACCCAGCTGTGTTATCAAACTCTCCTTATCTTGATAAGATTTAACTAGCTTCAAGGATTTGCAGATTTACAACTTTGAGACAATTAACTTTCAATAACCCCACCAGATGTTTTATATGTTTCACTATATGCATGTATTTTAACAGTTTTAATGAGGGCACGAGCAGACCTTTGTTTGACCCTGTCAAACTTAATTAATGTTCTGTACATAACTTTCCTGTATTCCACCTAATTATTTTAACAACCTGTTTTCTTATCTGTCTGAGACCATTTTACACAACTTGAATCTATTCTAATGAACTTTCACCCAGTAGACTATCTTAATACATTTTCGAGAACACCTGTTTACAAGTACTTGTCATAAAGCAGAGGTCATTTAAAGTTCAACACTTAAAAATGAAGACTTTCTAAATCTGGAAAATACAGTATACATTATTAAAGATTAATAATTGTTGCTTTACTTATTGAATAATAATATTGATAAAACCACTACTATATAATAATATAAATAATAATAATAATTATCAATAAAATATATGCAAATCAATATATATAATATGAAATACATTGGCTAATATGAGATTCCACAACATTTCCCCCCTGTTGAGGCATAAGCCTCACAGCAATTACAGTACAGATCACCCACCATGCTCTTCAGAGACCCCATGCACCCAACACTGATCACATAAATTGTCAAAAAAAAAAAATAAAAATAAATCAGTCCAAAAAATAAAAAATAAATAAATCAGTCCAATCAAAAACACACTGCATCTTCTGTAGCTGCAAAGTCCTTCTCCATATGTGGCACGGAAAACATAGTTATCAGTCTCAGTGGCATTGTGATCATTCTTGCCACAAACTTCTTGCAACAGGCAACATTTACTCAGCAACATCACATCAAGGATAACAGGGAAGAGGAACAATCCGTTCAGCTAGTGAATGAAAGCCAAGTATGTGGTTCCAGGGACCATTCAGCAGACTCAGTCCCATAAGGCTCTGCCTTTTCCTGCATAGGTCTTTTCAGCTTAGCCAAGTGCTTGATGTTTTTTGGAGAGATCTCCTTCTTCATCATCAGTTGCTGGTCCAGTATCATAGCACAAGCTGCTTTGGATGCTGTAAGACACAAGTTCAGTGTATACCTGTTCTGCAAGGGTACAAGTCTTAGATGTTCCTTTATTGCATGAAATCCTTCCTTTGTAGCAATTAACATTTGTAACAAGTTGCATCATGTCTTCTGCGATCACCCGATATTTGTCTGGATATAAAATACACTTCAAAAATATAGTTATAAAAAAAAATAAAAATAAAGTCAGTGTCAGGATACAATAGGTCTCTGGCAAGCACTTCAGGGCAACCTACAAAGCAATGGCTCCTACATTTTCATTGTATCTAATAACTTAATTTAGTGTGTTCCTTTTACTTCTACAACATTCGCTAAAATAATATACATGTATCTATATACTATATACTCTTACACTGTTAATAATAATTGTTAGTATAAATCCTTTGAAGTACATAATTTCACTACAAAGTATTTTATATAGACTATTCTTTTACATTTCCCAACCTATACTATTTCCCATACAATAATTGTAAAATTCTTATCATTTCCTAACCTTGACTCCACCTATCAGTCACTATTACCCTGGTCATGTCATACTGTCAATAAAGTCAGTCCAGATATTTCATTAGTTTTAATTTTTTAGTCTTCCCACAATGTTTGCTAAACCCAAAGCCATTTCACTTTTTGTCCATTTCTGCACATACTATACTGCAGAATATTATACAATAACAGTCAGCATGGGTCTCTTCTGTCAGTCACTGCTATACTGTCTAAGTCAGTAGCCTACCTCTTCTATGTCTTAAAACATGAATTATAAAACAATATCATGACAAATATCATAACATATCCTATAAGGCATCAATAGCATACAGTCTTTAGCGATAATGTCATACTCATTACATTACACCTCCCCACTTTTTTTTTTTTTTTTTTTTTCAAAAAAAATGATAAAACTATTTGTTTATAATGATTGAACATTACTCAAAGTGGAACTCTACTCACAAAAATGTGATAAAATAAGGTTCATTAGCAAGAAAAATACATTCCACATTAATTATTATGCTACCATTTTACTGAAGCCCATAACCTTTGAGCAGCAGTAGAATTTCAGGCTGTCAGCAGACTGGCCTCTAGATTTTTAAGCAGTGCAAAAAAAAAATAGAGCACAACTGAGCCTGTGTAGAGCAGGGTGGAACAGTGGATTTTAAACAGTATAGGCACTTATTTTTTTACTGTGCTTCATAGCTACACCTGCAAAAAGGGTTAGCCTCAAGTGATCCAGCAGGAATCAATTTTCTAACCAAAGTTCCACTTTAAGGTGTTCACAATATTAATACTTATAACATATATAACAAACAAAACAACAGTAAGTCTCTACATACAAAGTATCACATATAATTAATTAGAAATGTCCATTACTGAAATATTTCCAATGTCTTTGTCTGCAACAGTCTCTTGTATGTATTCCACTTGCACTTATGTGAATAACACTCTTGGTAATCTCACTCAGACTTTGACTACTATAGAAACGGAAAATGTTACTGTCACAAATGTGGATTTAAATGGACACTTGAATTGTGAATTCTTCCACTTCCTTTTATGATCTTTAATGTACTTGCAGTCATCAAGGGTTACTGACATACATTCCTTTAGTGGCTTTGATTGGAACAAGAGATCACATCTAAAACAAGGATCTGTTTAGAAACAAAACTACACCAATTTGGTTAATTATTTTAAACACATGAACATTTTATCTCCCACTGTACAACATGAAGTCTAAGCAACTATGATTTGCCTCTAGAACTCCTAAACTTAGTCACAAATCTATCCAAAGTTTCATATGGCCCAGCAAATTGTATTTAATTTGGTCTAGAACAGCCCATACAACCTATCCACCAATGAATATGAGTGTGGACACAAGGTTCTATTTTCTATGCCAAGCATAGAGCAAAATGGAACTGATTTTTCATAAAAATGGGTACAATTATCTGATATCAGTGCTGTATACACTCCAATCCTGGGAAAATTTCCCACATCAGACACTTAGCTGTTGTCTCATACATTTGCATGACCATATGAAAAACTGTGATTTACTTTAAAAAGGAGCAGACATTTATTAAAGTATATCTATTTTTACAGCTTTGTTCTTTCATTGCAATAAAGCCTATATACAGGCACACAAAATAGACTTTGAAGAACTACATTTTGTGAAACTACATTGTGATTGATTATAATTAAAAAGAAATCAAAATAAAATTACATGGTCACTTGCACAGTCTGTTAAATCTAAAGAGGTTAGGAAAATGTGCATTACTATGCCCCTTCCTTAAGAACAATTTATATACAAATGTTATTGTTAATTAGATCATATTAATGCAGAGTGACCCTAATCCAAAAACTGACTTTGCCACCTGTAGTAGCATAACTAGGAACTTGAATAATAAAAAATCAAAAGGAGTGAAATTTTACAAAGTATAACTTTACATATGAAAACGTGCTGGCTGCTCCTGGAATAAAGAAACAAATAATTTATTTAGGCACACTAATAATCAACCTGATAATTACTAAATATTGTAATCAGGTAGGACAAAATAAGTTCTAGCCAATACCAATAAGGGACCTTGCTCACCAGAGCTTACAAGCTAAGATTAAAAATTAAGACTCTAATTATCTAATTCACCCCCCTGTATGTGCTACATATAGCACATATAATAAGATGGTAGCACTGTGACCATGCATCACTCTTCACTATTCTTTTTAGAAAATAAGAAACAAAAATAAATTTGGAGTTCCCTTGTACCAAATAAATAAATCCCATTACTATCTTTGTGATTACTACTAAGTAGGCAAATATATAAAGATGACAGTATACATAATACTGTACAATAAGATAGGGACATGACAAAATATGCTGTTGCACATAAGCTCCTAAACACATACTGAAAAAAAAATACAGTATTTTTGTCTAACATGTAAAACCTACAACTGTAAAATGTTTTTTAGCATGACATTAATTACATTAGCAACATTGAATTTATCTGCAGATTTTTCCTTCCAGAAGCAGTATGCTGGATACAAAAAAATATGGGTGAACCTTGTGTCGTAAATTACTTAAAACAAACAACTTTCTTTTTTCTACAGTTTAAATAACTTCTAACTCCCTCAGCTCATTCATGGCGCTATCTAGCTAAGGTACATATTCAAAAAGAATATAAAAAAGATTAATGAATCGTGCCTTCCACACACACACTCACTCACTGCCAATAAGATTTAGAACTTTGACGCTAAAGTCAATCAGTCACCATAGATGTATCAATCCCTAGCCTCTCAACAAAAGACACATACAATCAATCACATAGGGATTCATTTTACACCTCATACAAAAAAAACACACACACACATTTAACTCATATAAATATAAATCCTCCTATCAAATACTAATAGCAAGTGTCATGAAATCAAAGATATGGTACAGAAAGTTCTAATTGTATTTGTATGGAAGATACATACCATTTCCACATTCATCATACACTATGCAGAATTCAGCATCAGTTACATACTTCTTACAATTCACTCATAGAACTAACACATAGGGTCCTTTCACACCAACGTTTTTACAACCACTACAGACTTATTCTAACCTAATTTGGGAGATGATCAGTCTCCCTCACACATACAATATTCCCTAACATTCTACAAACATTACAAATAAATTAACTTACATTTGTGAACATTCATTAACAAAATGTCATTATCTTCTGTTTTCTATATAGCAATACACAGTCACTCCACCTAGCAAAGTATGCATACATATGAACACAAATTCCTGACTATATATAAATATACAAATATTCACAGAATATTAAAACTGACAGCTTAGTTAGTAATTACTTATGGACAACAGTGCTCAGAGTAAAGCCAATAGGCACCGTACGCGCATACGTCTCCTTACCAAAACGCTTGTCTCAAGACACGAAAAACCGCCAAGCCCTGCTTGCCACGGCGATCAGGAATGTCTCAACCTGATCTTAACTCAGACCGTTATAACAGATACATATAAACACATACACTTATAGCACAAAGACGATACATACCTTTTAACTTTGTTAACAAATGGAGCTCCAAAACCTTCACCTTATTTACCTATCAGGACTTACCTTTCCTGACATCAACCTTCTAAACTCATGAGTATTATTTTACACCACAAAGGTACCTTTTCTACTAGTAGCTACATATCAGTACTGTTTCAGTTTTTTAACTTAGGCTTTCTAGGGATCTGATAACCCCAAAGCCTTCTCCTGATTGATTACCAATCCAGGAAACCAACATGCATGTTAACGCAGGTTCTCCAGGGGTCTTTAAGTCCCCAAAACCTCATCCAGACAAAATTTTGCAGTCAAGGTAAACAACATGCATGTTACACAAGTTCTCCAGGGGTCTTTAAGTCCCCAAAACCTCATCCAGACAAAATTTTGCAGTCAAGGTAAACAACATGCATGTTACACAAGTTCTCCAGGGGTCTTTAAGTCCCCAAAACCTCATCCAGACTTAAATTCGCAAGTCCAGGGAATCAACATGCATGTTACGCAAGTTCTCCAGGGGTCTTTAAGTCCCCAAAACTTCATCCTGACTAATTTTTGCAGTCCAGGTAAACAACATGCATGTTACGCAAGTTCTCCAGGGGTCTTTAAGTCCCCAAAACCTCATCCTGACTAATTTTTGCAGTCCAGGGAACCAACATGCATGTTACGCCTAGGTTTACATAGAGAGTAATTAACCCTCTACAGGGGTACCCCTTCGGAAAAGAAAGAATTGAAAGAAAAGAAAAAGAGAAAAGAGAAAAATAAATAAATAAATAAATACATTTTCTACCCAGGGTATCTCATCCTGTACAATGTACTTTAAGGCACCCACAGTTGAGAAAACCCAACCTGCCATCACAAAGATCTGCCTGGTGGACAGCGATACCCCAACAACAACCACCCGCCCATCCTAGCGCTAGCAAAACACGGCACAACACAATGCAGAACTAATAATAGGTGTCTGCTAACCTGATATAAATTGCGCAAAATTGTGTTGAGCTCAGTGCCTCACCAGCATGGAGTTAGGCAAGATCGGAGTTGAGGTTATGCTGTCCCCGTACGGGCCACCAAATGAAGTAGAATATAAAGTATCGAACCAGGCAGAACTTCAGCAATGCAGGTTTATTAACAGCTGATAACATACAGGTTTATGTTCAAAGTATTACAAAATACAGATCTAATTTATACAGTTTCTTACAAGTAAGCATATTAGATATAAATATTCTTACCCTCTAACCAAATTTAAACAATTGTGAATTGTTCTCACCTTGAACCAGAATGGGTCTTTACTGCCAATTCTTGGGAACCTCTCACCTGATAGGGACCAACCGATCTGCCGGTGGTCTGGTCCCCTCACAGAGTTCTGGGTTCCAGCTCGACCAAGTTCTTGAGGGAAATTCACCTGAGACCACATTCTGGAACAAGTTAAGAAGTCTTCTCTGACTCGTACGAGGAGACAAGTTATGGACAGATACTTGCCCATTGGTTCTGACCTCTATGACCCGTGCAATAGGGCAGCATACATAGAGTTCAGCCTTATGAGCTCCTATCTGACTTGTCTGTCTAACAATTGCAGAGCTTGCATTTATATACTCTTTTACAAGTCTTATCTTATCATATCTCTTACATATGATTGGTCGCTAAGATCTACGTCAAAGTAACCAACCATAAATCTGACACCTGTTCTACAACCAGATAAACTTAATTATTCCCAAAATTCCTATATGTTCATTAAAGGGATTTATAACTGTTTTTGTCCAATTAAAAACACCTGTATAGAGACAGTCTGGCACCCAGCTGTGTTATCAAACTCTCCTTATCTTGATAAGATTTAACTAGCTTCAAGGATTTGCAGATTTACAACTTTGAGACAATTAACTTTCAATAACCCCACCAGATGTTTTATATGTTTCACTATATGCATGTATTTTAACAGTTTTAATGAGGGCACAAGCAGACCTTTGTTTGACCCTGTCAAACTTAATTAATGTTCTGTACATAACTTTCCTGTATTCCACCTAATTATTTTAACCACCTGTTTTCTTATCTGTCTGAGACCATTCTACATAACTTGAATCTATTCTAATGAACTTTCACCCAGTAGACTATCTTAATACATTTTCGAGAACACCTGTTTACAAGTACTTGTCATAAAGCAGAGGTCATTTAAAGTTCAACACTTAAAAATGAAGACTTTCTAAATCTGGAAAATACAGTATACATTACTAAAGATTAATAATTGTTGCTTTACTTATTGAATAATAATATTGATAAAACCACTACTATATAATAATATAAATAATAATAATAATTATCAATAAAATATATGCAAATCAATATATATAATATGAAATACATTGGCTAATATGAGATTCCACAACAGGTCCCAACAGCAGACATCACCTATTTGAAGATCCTAATTGGTGGCAAGAGGAGCACTTATCTAAGGGAGCGCAAAAGGTCCAGGATTCCCAGAGATCAGGAGCAGCAGATGACATTTATGTCCCCAGGCTGTGGTACTATGACAGGCTGCATTTTCTGGCAGGTCAGACTGAACCCAGGCTGGCACTCTCCACTCTTCCTTCCACGCTTCCTTCCCCCCCAGATGAGGCTTCTGACACCCAACCTGGGCCTTACAGGCAGCAGCACATGGAGGAGCCCAGCTTGAGCCAGGTAGAGCATTCTTCGAAATATTTCTAGTTGTCCAATCAATGATGTTAAATAGATGTTAGTTTGGAGTTCTAATTTCTGATTGTGATTGATGAACCAAAAACTAAAACGATGTCCCTTTTTCATACACAGGGAAGTCTCAGCCAGGAGGTGGCGGGGCCAAGCAGGCTGCCCAATACCCAGGTCCCTCTACTCCGCCTTCAAAGAAAAAGTGGCAGGAAGAGGAGTAACCTGGAGGAGGCAGCAATAGGCCTATTTTGAAAGGCTACTGAGGCCCTCAGAACACCCCACAGTGTGGAAGAGGATTTTGCTGAGCTAACTGCATGCAGAATGATGCAAATGGAGGAGGGCCAATGCCTCTTACGTGAGTTTGTAATTTTAGAAGCTCTAAATAAGGGGTTGAGGGGCCAACTCACATGTGAAAGCCACATTTGTCAGCTCACCCATGGTCCTCCTCCTCCTCCAGGTCCTCCTCCTCCTCCAGGTCCTACTCCTCCTCCTGCCACAACTCCACCACCAGAGCCACAGCCGGGAAGGAAGTGTGTAAGGAAGACCAGAGAGTGATGACCTGGGTTCAGTCTGGTCTGGCCAAAGATGCAGGCTCTTGTATGACCACAGCCTGGGGACACAGATATCATCTGCAGCTGTTCGTGATTCTCTTGGACTTCTGGACCATACTGCACTCCCTTATATATGAACTCCTCAGGCCACCAATTTTGCAGTAAAATAATTGATGTGTGCCCTGTCAAAGGCTTCACCAATTTCTGATGTTTATCCAGTGTTTCCTTCCTCTTTGTTTGGTTCTGAGCCCTTAAAATTTTTGTTTCAATTATACTCGCCTATGTGTGTTTATATTCAAAAAGGACTGTTTGTTTGTGATGAGGCAGGTACATTTCAAAAATACAATGTGAAATTAACAAGAGACACCAACACCAAGCAACCTCCTTGAGATTAAATAATACAAGATAATAATGGTGTTGTGGTAACTTGACACACAAAACACACTCAAAAATATTCAGGAGTAAAAACAAAAAAAAAAATCAGGCTTGAAAAAAATACAAACCAAAAAAAATAAAATAAATATCTTTTTTGTTAGATGTGACAAATCAAAATATATTGATGAAATCATGCTAAATAATAAAGAAAGAAGTTTGTGATAACTCTGTGTGAATATGAGCAGTAAAACGACTTCTTCTACTACTTAATTCTTCTCGCATTATAAAGAAAAACAGAGTGCGCTGCATTAAACTATTTAAAACATTGCAGCCTGACGAAAGTGCTATATCCATTCCGAACGCTAAGTTTACCAGACCGAGCAGTTCAGTCTCGGAATTTCTTCTGAGCATGCGTGGCACTTTGTGCGTTGGAATTGTCCACACGGTCGGAATTGACACGATCGGATTTTGTTGTCGGAAAATTTTATAGCCTGCTCTCAAACTTTGTGTGTCGGAAAATCCGATGGAAAAAGTCCGATGGAGCCCACACACAGTCGGAATTTCCGACAACAAGCTCCGATCGCACATTTTCTGTCGGAAAATCCGACCGTATGTACAGGGCATATGAGGTCAAATGTTTCTGTAAATCAGCAGAATAGGGCTTTACTGTTTCAGGCACTTGAGAGTTTTCTGGCACCGGGGGTAGTCAGGTCTGGGAACCAGTGGCAGAAAGATTCCTCAGTGTTTACTCCAAGCTCTTTATGGTCTCTAAGTCAAACGGCGAAGTGCGGTCAATTTTGGACCTCAAAAGTCTGAACAAGTTTCTCAGAATTTAGACATTTTGTATGCTGACAGTGCATTCAGTGGTGACCTTGCTCCAGCAGGGAGACTTTCTTGCATCAGTGGACAGAAGGGATGCATATCTCCATGTTACGATTTTTCCCATCAGATATTTTTACGGTTTGCAGTAGCGTACTGGCAGTTTGTGTCCCTACAATTTGGTACAATTTGGGTTAGCCACAGCCCTCTGAGTTTTCACAAAAGTGCTTGTTCCAGTGATGAGCCTGTTAGGGTTCAGAGAGTATCCATTCTGGGGTATTTGGATGATCTGTGGCTCACAGTTAAGGGAAAATGTGTCTCTTATGGTTTGTACGTTGGAAAGTGTGGGCTGGTTTTTCAGTGTGCAGAAATCAGCATTGCAACCAGCGAAGAGACTGGAATATCTGGGCCTTATCTTGAACATTGTCCAAACGAGGGTGTTTGTGCTTCTGGGGAAAAGTGCCTTTCTCTGGGAAATCAGGTGTCTGTACTCAGAAATCACAAATTTCCTACGATTCATCCATGTATGAGACTGCTGGGAAAGATGCTTGCCACGTTTGAGGCAGTTCTGTATGCTCTGTTCCATTCCAGACTATTACAGATGATTATCCTGTTGCAATGGAACAAAAGAGTTCAGTCGCTGGATCATTGAATGTCCCTGGATTCCAGTAAGCTTTCAACTGGTGGATAGATCCTTGGATGTAGGAAGCAAGAAACTAATTTCTTCAGTTGCCTGAAAGGTGGTGACTATGGATGTCAGTCTGACAGAATGGAGAGCTGTTCCGGGTTTTATTTTCAGTGCAGGGGATGTGGTCTCCTCAGAAAAGTGTTTTACCCATAAACATTTTGGAGCTTCAAGTGGTTCACCTCACTCTGTTACATTACCCAGAAGGAAGCAGGCGCAGGAACGGCGTGCTGTGAAATATTGTATCAAGAATTGTAATTACATGCCCCTGTTAAACAGGGGCAGAAAAATTGGGCCTTTGGTGGTGGTGATGCCACAACACTGTAAGCCCTCACAGTTACTCTTGTTGGGCGCAGGAATGGGCCCAGTGTTGAAATATTATATTAAAAAATTGTAATTACATGCCCCTGTTAAACAGGGGCAGAAAAATTGGGCCTTGGGCGGTGATGGTGGTGCCACAACACTGTAATCCCTCACAGATACTCTTGTTGGCTGCAGGAATGGGCCCTGTGTTGAAATATTATATCAAAAATTGTAATTACATGCCCCTGTTAAAAAGGGGCAGAAAAATTGGGCCTTGGGTGGCGGTGGTGCCCTAAACCAAAAATATTATTGGAAGCTAGCATCATCAAGATTGAGGAGGAATAGGATAGTCAGCATAGGCAGTCTTCAAGGGATCCCACATCCATAGCAAATTCAATCAGTTACATCAGCATCAGGTGCTTGATAGCTGCTCATCCAAGACTGATTAATTTTTATGAATTTGAGTCTATCAACGGAGTCTGTGGACAGGCACACTCTTTGATCTATTACAAACCCTCCAGCGGCACTGAATGTGCGTTCATAAAGCACGCTGGATGCAGGACAGGTCAGTAGCTCAACTGCATATTGAGCAAGTTCTGGCCAGTGGTCCATCCTAAAGACCCAGTAACCCAGTGGATGCTCTGTTGGAAAAGTCTCCAAGTCTGCTCTTGCCCCTAGATATTCCTGCACCATTTAATGCAGATGCTGGCGATAGTTGTTTGAACTGATCAGACCTTGGCGCTGAGGACTGAAAAATTGTTTAAAGGCATCGGTCAGCTGGCCACCCTCTCCACCGCAGTTCCACTGACTGAACAAAGCCTCAGCAACACGTTGTCCAGCACCAGGAAATTGTAACCTCCCAGGGTCTGGAAATGTGTTGCATAAACCTTTCTTCAAGGCTTCCTGAAGCTGTTTCATCCTCTGCTCCCTCTACGAAGGCAGGATGAGTTCTGCAACCTTACCCTTGTAATGTGGATCAAGAAGGGTTGCCAGCCAGTAATGATCTCTCTCCTTGATACCACGAATCCTTTTGTAGGCTTTGCAGAATCAGGGAGGCCATGCAGCGTAAGTTTACAGAGGCATTCGATTCTGAGTTCTCTGGGTCACTGAGGATGACTTTGTCAGGAACTACCTCCTCCCAGCCACGTACAACTCCTTGGATTTCTGGGGACTGAAAACCATCCCTTGAAGACTGCTGCTGAGTGTTATCCTCTACATCCATGCTGACACAATCCTCCTCCTCCTCTTCTCCCTGTGTGTTTGGTGGGACCACAGGAATGCTATCTGGATAAAGGGGGCCATGAGAAGTAAGGAAGTCCTCCTCTTCCTCTCACTGTTCTGCCTCAAGTGCCCTGTCCATGATTCCACAAAGCGTGTGCTCCAACAGGAAGACTAGAGGGACAGTGTCACTGATGCATGCATTGTCACTGCTCACCAACCTTGTGGCCTCCTCAAATGGTGACAGGACAGTGCAATGCATCCTTGATCTGTAGCCACTGGCGTGGCAAAAAGAAGCCAAGCTCCCCTGACCCTGTCCTGGTGCCATACTCACACAGGTACTCATTGATGGCCCTCTGCTGTGTGTGCAGCCGCTGCAGCATTGCCAACTTTGAGTTCCACCTGGTGGGCATGTCACAAATGAGGCGGTTAGCGGGCAAGTTGCATTCCCTTTGAATGTCAGCCAACCGAGCACTGGCATTGTATGACCAGCAGAAATTACCACAAACTTTTCTGGCCTGCCTCAGAAGATCTTGTAAGCCTGGGTACCTGCTCAAGAACCACTGCACCGCCAAATTCAGGAAGTGTGCCAAACATGAGTCAAGTGTTCCTGTCGGAGGGCGGAGAGAAGGTTGGTGCCATTGTCGCATACAACCATTCCTGGCTGAAGCTGGCATGCTGTCAACCACCTCTGAGCCTGCCCCTGCAGAACTGACAGAATCTCTGCCCCAGTGTAGCTCCTGTCCCCTTGCAGACAAACTCAAGCATGGTGTCTTTTAGCCTGACTGCTTGCGTAGCCCCTTGAACGTTTATGGAGCACCGCTGGTTCAGAGGACAAATCTGCAGAAGAGGCCATAGAGGAAAAAGAAGAGGAGGGGGTGGAGGAGAGAGCTGTGGCAGAATCACCACTAGCATTTTGGAGACATTCTGGCAGAACAAGCTCCAAGAACACTGAACCTTGTCCTGCAATCTTCCCAGCTGCCAGCAGAGTTACCCATTGCACCGTGAAGCAAAGGTAACGTCCCTACCCATGCCTGCTCAACCATGTGTCAGTGGTAATATAAACCTTACTGCTGACAGCCCTGTCCGAGGCCAAAACATTGCCTTCCACATGCCAGTAGAGAGCCGGAATAGCCTTCCGTGAAAAGA
Organism: Aquarana catesbeiana; assembly: GCF_042186555.1. Taxonomy (NCBI): domain Eukaryota; kingdom Metazoa; phylum Chordata; class Amphibia; order Anura; family Ranidae; genus Aquarana; species Aquarana catesbeiana. The sequence goes on along the minus strand of NC_133324.1, from coordinate 483,489,260 downwards.
AATGGCGTTTTGGAACCTGCCACTGAGGTACAGCACATTCCTCAAATTCACAAAAGGGGGCAGAGTCTACCAGCTGAAAAGGCAGCAGTTACAATGCTAGCAATTTGGCCAAGCTAGCATTTAGACAATGAGCATGTGGATGGCTGGGACCCAAATTTCTTTTTACGGTTCAGCAACTGGGGTAGGGAAATTTGCCTGCTAAAATCAGATGGTGGTGTACTGCTAGCAGATTGGCTGCAAGTACTTGGGACACCCATTGCTATACCTTCATTCCTCTCAGCGCAGGTTTTTGAGAGGACTGGATGTATAGTATGGTTGGAGACCACAGATAAGGAGCAAGGAGAAGTCCGCCTTTTTCTTTGATGTGGGTCTTTCAAGTGCTGTTGCCAATGGACTGCATGGCAGGTCGTCATATGTCTGGTCAAGCATGTGGTGCCCAAGCGGCTGCTGTTCTGGCCATGCATGATCCGAATCAGACATAGGTTGCAAACAGCAACGGTGCGATCTGCTACACACATGTTGAAAAAGGCCCACGCCAGGGAACTTTTAAAAGTCAGCAGGGAGTCAGCAGCACCCTGCACCGGAGCTCTGCGGCATGATGTATTAGGCTGGCTGCCCTTGAACTGCCCCCTAGAGGACATCCTGCCTTGTTGGAGTTGTGCCCCCTCTTCCTCCTCCTCCCCCTCCTCTCTTCTCACAGGCACCCAAGTACAGTCAGTGACCTCATCATCCCCTCCCTCTTCGTCACTGGAGCAAACTTGGCAGTATGCTGCAGCTGGGGGAACATGACTGCCAATTTCTTGTCCTTCATGGGCACCCCCTCTCTCTAGGCTCAAGTTACTCTTTTCCTCAACCTGGAAACCAACATCGGAGCATTCAAATCGCTGCGCATCCTCCAGCAGCATGTACCCGACACTGTGGTCAAATAATTCTGGGGACTCCTCCGTGCATGATGGTGGAGCTACAGAAGGAGTGACTTATGTACTGTGTACACCACCAGAAGTGTATTAGAAACTGTACACACTGTATTAGATACTGTGTACACCGCCTGCACTTTATTAGAAACTGTACTACAGCTGCACTGTATTGTGTACTGTGTACACCACCAGAAGTGTAGTAGAAATGGTACACACTGTATTAGATACTGTGTACACCACCAGAAAAGTAGTAGAAACTGTACTATGGCTGCACTGTATTGTGTACTGTGTACACCACCAGAAGTGTAGTAGAAACTGTACACGCTGTATTAGATACTGTGTACACCGCCTGCATTGTATTAGAAACTGTACTATGGCTGCACTGTATTGTGTACTGTGTACACCACCAAAAGTGTAGAAGAAACTGTGCACACTGTATTAGATACTGTGACCACCGCCTGCACTGTATTAGAAACTGTACTACGGATGGCTGGTCAGCTGCACTGTATTGTGTACTGTGTACACCACCAGAAGTGTAGTAGAAACTGTACACACTGTATTAGATACTTTGTACACCGCCTGCACTGTATTAGAAACTGTACCATGGTTGCACTGTATTGTGTACTGTGTACACCACCAAAAGTGTAGAAGAAACTGTGCACACTGTATTAGATACTGTGACTACCGCCTGCACTGTATTAGAAACTGTACTACGGCAGGCTGGTCGGCTGCACTGTATTGTGTACTGTGTACACCACCAGAAGTGTAGTAGAAACTGTACACACTGTTTTAGATACTGGGTACACCACCTGCACTGTATTAGAAACTGTACTACAGCTGCGCTGTATTGTTTACTGTGTACATCACCAGAAGTGTAGTAGAAACTGTACACACTGTATTAGATACTGTGTACACCACAGAATGCACTGTAGCTATACGCTACACTGAATGCAGAGTATATATATATATATATATATATATATATATATATATATATGTATGTATATATCAATACACCACCTGAAGTGTATTAGAAACAGTACACCAAAGAATAAACTGTAGATATAGGCTACACTGGATGCAGAGTATATATATATATATATATATATATATATATATATATATATATATATATACACACACAAGACTGTATATATATATATATATATATATATATATATAATATATATATATATATATATATATATATATATATATATATATATATATTAATAACTGCCTGCGCTAACTGAATATCAAGTAAACACAGAATATATAGTCGATGCTAAATGCAGAGTTTATATATATATATATATATATATATATATATATATATATCAAATACACTTTCACTAACTGAATAACTTGCCTGCTTATTCTAACCCAAGCTATCTCAACACCAACAACAGTACACACGGCCGCTGTGTAGGCAGCCTTATATAGTGTGAGGCGTAGACTTAGTCCCCTTGAGCCATGAGGTCAGGTGTATGCTTTGGCCAATCATCATACAGCAATGCACTGCAATCTCGCAGTGCATTATGGGGCGCTCTGCGGTGCTCCAATTTTCCACAAATGCCCCATAATGTTCGCTGTTCGGCGAACGGGCGAACACCCGATGTTCGAGTCGAACTTATGTTTGACCCGAACGCTGAGCTCATCCCTAATAGCAAGGTGGTACTTTTTTTTTGCCAAAGGTGTTTTAAATTTTCATCTTAAAGGGCAAATTCACCTTTGTACACTCTTTTTAAAAATTCCAGCTCCCCTATGCACCAATATAGCATTCATGTACTTTTTTTTGCAAAAATATATAACACTTTCCATTAAATCTAGAGTCACTTACTTTTCTTGTGCTCATCCATGAATCCAGACGTTTCCATTAGTAATGTCTTTCTCCCTTACAGACTAGAGATGACACAGGAAGGAGCTGACCAGCTGATCTCATTAGCACACACCCTGCATCACCCACCCTCCCACTTCCATGTGCATGTTTTTTTAAATGAAATGCAATCAATCAGTGATCACCTGTGCTCTTAGGAACCTTAAGTGCAGCAGAATTTTTTTTGTAACCTTGGCCAGATCTGTGCCTTGCCACAATTCTGTCTCTGAGCTCTTCAGGCAGTTCCTTTGACCTCATGATTCTCATTTGCTCTGACATGCACTGTGAGCTGTAAGGTCTTATATAGACAGGTGTGTGGCTTTCCTAATCAAGTCCAATCACTATAATCAAACACAGCTGGACTCAAATGAAGGTGTAGAACCATCTCAAGGATGATCAGAAGAAATGGACAGCACCTGAGTTAAATACATGAGTGTCACAGCAAAGGGTCTGAATACTTAGGACCATGTGATATTTCAGTTTTTGTTTTTTAATAAATCTGCAAAAATGTCAACAATTCTGTGTTTTTCTGTCAATATGGGGTGCTGTGTGTACATTAATGAGGAAAAAAATGAACTTAAATGACTTTAGCAAATGGCTGCAATATAACAAAGAGTGAAAAATTTAAGGGGGTCTGAATACTTTCCGTCCCCACTGTATGTCAGGATGTGGGAGTGCACAGGATAACTATAGATATAAAGCATTTGTAAGTACTAATAAAATACTTTGGTTGGTATTTAAATAAGCTATACTACTACACTAAGTCCCGTACTCACATATCTGTTAATATATAGCCACTACTGCTCACAACGCCTCTATAGAAGAAACCATAGGGTTTATAGTCCCAAAGTCTTTAATCATTTAATGATTAACACTAAAACATGGCTTTTACTAGAAAAGGGGTAGCTAACAAAAGCAGACAGAGACAACCACAAAGAAAGTACCTTGGTTAGTCACTGATCCTGGATAGAGGGATTCAGTCATATTGGTATGTGCACATAAAGAGGTGTGCATACAGTCACTTGAAATTGATGTCAAAGGTCTGGCATTAATGATGGCTCCCAGTACCCGCCATCTGCGGCGGTTGCGGTGGACCTAGGAGACACAAGATGGAGAGTGTCTCCATGGTTGCCGCGAGCGGATGCATGCCCTATCTATCGCCGGTCGAAAGGCTGGGGAGAGAGGGCTGCAACCCCAACGGCTTGGGCGGCCACACATCCCAGCTATGCTGACCATAGCATCGCACAGCTCATGCCCCCGGTGACCAGAAAAAGGAACTGCGATTGAACGCTGGTACTAGATGAGAGGAAACAAAAAAGAAAAAATACGTATAAAAATATGTATATCACATAATGTAACAAAGTGCCAAAAACCAAGGTTCTAAGCGGATGAATGAGTTCAAATGTAACAGGCCAATACACTTTGGATCAATGCTGTATTGATACCTACTTTCTATAAAACATAGACTTAAAACGCATTTCTTGTTTGGGTCTATTTTATAATTTGCAGGCAAAGGAAACCCCGTGTGGATTTAAAACTTGCCACAACCAGCACTACATACACATCTATGATCACTGTTTTTTGATGTGATGCCCAGTTGACACAGAATATCATGTGATATGAAACATATAACATTTATAAATGTGAATTAGTATGGTTGCCTGACCAGGGGTCAATGTAGCCACCACAGTGGTCCCTCAAAGGAAGGGCCGGTATGATAGCACCTCATTGATACCTGGCGGCTTGGTTGCTTCAAGATGCTCAATCCAGAATGTCTCCTTCTGGAGAATGCATTTATCCCAGTTGCCGCCACGTGGGTCTTGGGGTACCACTTCCAAAACAATGAAATGGACAAAGGTGGTGTCAAATTTTTGGTACAGGCCCAAGTGGTGGCTAACTGGAGTAAGCATTTTGGCGAATTGAGAATAATAGATACGATCATATATACGCTGCTTCAACTGGCAAGTCGTCTTGCCTACATAGAATGCTCTGCGTCTACACACCATCAGGTAAATCACTCCTTGAGTGTTGCAAGCTGCATGGAAACATGGATAGAACATTTCCCCATTGGGCAGGCGGAATCTTGTGCCCATCTGTACCCATGGGCAATAAGTACAAGTGGAGATTCCTCGATCCATCGGTGTGGTGTCATCATTTGATCTGTATTGGCTTGTTGTTGTTTTATTGCCTATTGAGAAAATACAAGGAGATATGGAAACCAACTAGGAATAGGGGAACCCTACACTCTGTGTCACATCCCAAAATATAAATGGAGAAAAACAGATAAGCCCCAAGGGATAGTGCGGACACAGAGAGAGTGCAAATTAGGGTACACACCAAGGTAGTATGTAAAAATATATAAATTCACTTTATTAGTACAGAGTAAAAACATATAACAATGAAAATTTACAAATGTAAAAACAGTGAAAACAATTGGAGATAGAACAAGCTGCTAGACTTAAATCACCGACATGTTTCGGAAGCCAAAAAGAAATATTTTTGACATATGTATATCCTTCTTCAAGGTAAATAGACAAGCAGACTATTCCATATTCTATCAAGGGCAAAAAAGGGGGGAAGAGAAAGGGAATATTGTATCAATATTGTGAGTAAATAATTTACAAACAATAGGTTAAAGCATGGTGGTATTGCAGCATATATAAGGTTTAAACAGAAAATGTCTATTCGTACTTACAGATGTATGTTCAAATCTTAGAGACATGCACATCAGTGGATGAAACGTCAGGCCAAAGGTATTTCACTCAGCTGTGCCTCAAAGCTTAATTTGTATGATTTTAGTAAACTGGGGAATGAATCCCATGAAAAGTAAGTCAATCCCATAAGTGTGGGCTTGCATAGACTAAAGCCAAGCTCAAGAGAAGGCAGATATAGTGCTTGTCCTGAAGCAGTCCATCAAAGCTCACGGGGATACCACACAAAAAAGAGGGAGACCGATATCTAAAAATATAATGAGATGTAGGTATCAGAATAGCAGGCAACATAGTATGTATATGGACCAAAAAATTTGAAAAAGGAAAATATCCATAGTAAAGCATTTATACCATATATATATTACCTGGAATGCGGTGGACAAGGCTTGCTTACAGGAGTCTCTGGTGTTTCCTGGCTGTGCAGCAAATTATGCTGTTCTCAGCCAGGATATATACGCCCACAGATCAGGTGAATGCCATAAAAGCAATTAAGAGTATGTAAAAATCAGTGGGGGGGGAGGAGGGGGAGGAGACAGGTGCTGTGGAGCGTCAGCTGACCGCTCCCTCAGACACCCATCATCTCGTCCCAATCCATGTAACCATCTCCCATTGGCATCCCCCGGCCAATGCAGCATCTAACGTCACTGCGTATAGTGCGGCGACGTCAGGCATCGACACGGCCGCCAACACGAAGGTGGGCGGATTAGCCGGGCGATGTAGATGCCCAGTGCGCATGTGCAGAAAGATACTGTCCGCACAGGAGTCTCCGCCAATGCAACCCAGAACAGGAAGCTGCCCCAAAAGGTGGTCAAAATCGCCACCAAAGGGGCCCCACGTATCGGGGAGCCTCGGTGGACCACCAAGGACAGTCACAACTGCCTGAGCTAGCTGAAGAATAACAGAGGTGTGGGCACAGCTCAGATTTTAACCCCGGTCATTGGTTGTCATCCTTACAAGAGGATTTGTTGATACTACAGTATCTGTAACAAACAAACCTGTTATATGATTAATATGATAACACATTTTGAGAAAAATAACAAGCAAAACATAAATTCATATGCTCATTGGTAAACAAATACATGCCATCAAAGTTAACGGAGAGGGAAAGAAAGAGAGCGGGAGAGAGATGAATAATGGAATTACATATCTTTATCAAAGAAGCCTGAGGAAAATCCTGGTAAGAAAGACCTAAAGCTAAAGGCCTCATTGAGGCCGGGGGGCGAGGTGACATTAAGATGGAATATCCACCTGAGCTCCCGCTGGAGGAGGATTTTATCAAGGTCCCCTCCACGGGTGTCCGGGTGTACTCTATCCAATACCAATACTCTGATGGTAGGCAAAATGCCATTGTGGGTTTAAGTCTAGCAGCTTGTTCTATCTCCAATTGAGATGTATCACTGTTTTTACATTTGTAAATTTTCATTTTTATATTTTTTTACTCTGTACTAATAAAGTGAATTTATATATTTTTACATACTACCTTGGTGTGTACCCTAATTTGCACTCTCTCTGTGTCCGCACTATCCCTTGGGGCTTATCTGTTTTTCTCTATTGCCTATTGAGGGACTTTTACGAAATACTATTTCTGGGGTGTTTCTAACATATTTATGAAGAATGGCATCTTCACTTAGAAGATGCCAATGTTTTTGCATGAAATTACGAAGTTGTTGATGCTGCGTGCAATATCTGGTGATAAACTTGGTAGTCTGATGTTCTGGATTCGATTTCACCTTGGAATAAAGCAATTAATTCCTATCTCTATTTAGAGCTTTGTTATATGCCTTCCTAAGTATGTTTTTACTGTATTCCCATTGCCGCAGGTGTAAATGAAGCTCTGCTGCTTGATGTACGGATGTGCAGATGTACTGAGCATATGGTATGCTATGTACGAGAGATAGGGTGTCAGCTCTGTACATGCAACAGCGTGTTGCCCGCAGTGCTTTACCGATACAGTTTTGTGGCTAGATTATTGGATGAATCTTTATATATCAGTAAGTCCAAGAATGATATACTTTCCTTATGCCAATTCACTGTGAATTTCAAATTAAACCGATTGATGTTAAGCTGATGTGTAAATTCCTGTAGTGATTCGACAGTACCTGTCAAAATCAGAAGGATGTCATCAATATACCTGAGCCAGCATATTGCTTGGTCCAGGTATCGACTGAATGCCTCATTTGAAAAAATCTCACGTTCCCACCCCCCCGGGTACAGATTGGCGTATGCCAGGGCACAACAAGTGCCCATGGCGACGCCCTGTACCTGGAGGTAGTGGGAATCAAGGAATGAAAACCAATTATGCTTTAAGATGTAGAATAGTAGCCTTAACACAAATGAATAGAACCCCCACTGCTGATGGTCTTGTTCCATTAGGAACGTTTTAATGGTTTGTAAACCTAATTTGTGGGGGATACTAGAGTATAGCGCCTCTACATCAATTGTGACCAAAACTCCGTCCAGAGGGATTATCAATCCATCCAGTCATTTAAGGAAGTCTGACATATCTCTAACATAGGATGGAAGTCCAGTAACATGAGGCATTAGGAAAAAATCCACAAATCTCTCGCATTCTCTGCGATGGAGCTGATTCCTGACACTATCGGTCTGCCTGGGGGTGTCTCTTTATTTTTGTGTATTTTTGGAATAGCATAAAAAATAGCTTCCCTTGGAAAGGGTATATTTAAATACTCGTATGTTTGTTTATCAATTAGGGCATCCATATATGCCGTATAGATAAGCTGTTTATATTCCTGCTTAAATTGAGAAGTGGTTTCAACCGTGATTGGCCAATACAACTCAACATTATTTAAGGTATTGAAACACATTGTTTCATATTGTTGTTGGGTCATAAGTGCTATGTTTCCACCCTTTTCCGAGGGCTTGATGACTGTGTCCTGTCTATAGTGTAACTGTTTTAGAGCTTGTTGTTGTTGCATAGTAAGGTTGGAGGTATTGGTTGATATTGGCATTCTTTTAATTTCACTAATCATAGTGATGAGAAGCTGATATTTGGGGATTTGTGGTGAGGTCAGGGAATTGATTGGATTTGTTCTTGAATCGTGAATCACTTTGTGCTTGTGTATTTGGTACTGGACTAGATTCTATTTGTGAGGTATCATATTCCTGATTTTCTTCCAGCAAGTGCATGAGGTCCCTCAGTGCTCGAAAATCCCTCATTGTGAATTTCTTAATTTTTTTCCGATAGTTCTTTTTCTTCCCTTATCCGCTTTTTATCTGGGTCGAATATACATTTATATGTAAGTTTCCTCACAAAGAGGTACAGGTCCTTAATTACTTTGTATTTGTCCATTTTACTTATAGGACAGAAGCTGAGGCCTAATTTTAAAACTATGAAATTGTCCCGAGATAAGGGATCTGGGGTTAGATTAATTACACTTAGTTCATCATAGTTGGTGCAGAGAGAGGTGCTTCCCCTAAAGGGATATCCTGACTAGGGATGAGCTTCGAGTTCGAGTCGAACTCATGTTCGACTCGAACATTGGCTGTTCGCAAGTTCACCGAACAGCGAACAATTTGGGGTGTTCGCGGCAAATTCGAATGCCGCGGAACACCCTTTAAAAGTCTATGGGAGAAATCAAAAGTGCTAATTTTAAAGGCTAATATGCAAGTTATTGTCATAAAAAGTGTTTGGGGACCTGGGTCCTGCCCCAGGGGACATGGATCAATGCAAAAAAAAGTTTTAAAAACGGCCGTTTTTTCAGGAGCAGTGATTTTAATAATGCTTAAAGTCAATCAATAAAAGTGTAATATCCCTTTAAATTTCGTACCTGGGGGGTGTCTATAGTGTGCCTGTAAAGGGGGCATGTTTCCTGTGTTTAGAACAGTCTGACAGCAAAATGACATTTTGAAGGAAAAAACTCATTTAAAACTACTCGCGGCTATTGCATTGCCGACAATACACATAGAAGTTCATTGATAAAAACGGCATGGGAATTCCCCAAAGGGGAACCCCGAACCAAAATTTAAAAAAAAAAATGACGTGGGAGTCCCCCTAAATTCCATACCAGGCCCTTCAGGTCTGGTATGGATATTAAGGGGAACCCCGGCCAAAATTTAAAAAAAAAAATGACGTGGGGTTCCCCCTAAATTCCATACCAGACCCTTCAGGTCTGGTATGGATTTTAAGGGGAACCCCGCGCCAAAAAAAAAAAAAAAAACGGCGTGGGGTCCCCCCAAAAATCCATACCAGACCCTTATCCGAGCACGCAACCTGGCAGGCCGCAGGAAAAGAGGGGGGACGAGAGTGCGGCCCCCCCTCCCTCCTGAACCGTACCAGGCCACATGCCCTCAACATTGGGAGGGTGCTTTGGGGTAGCCCCCCAAAACACCTTGTCCCCATGTTGATGAGGACAAGGGCCTCATCCCCACAACCCTGGCCGGTGGTTGTGGGGGTCTGCGGGCGGAGGGCTTATCGGAATCTGGAAGCCCCCTTTAACAAGGTGACCCCCAGATCCCGGCCCCCCCCCTGTGTGAAATGGTAAGGGGGTACATAAGTACCCCTACCATTTCACGAAAAAAGTGTCAAAAATGTTAAAAATGACAAGAGACAGTTTTTGACAATTCCTTTATTTAAATGCTTCTTCTTTCTTCTATCTTCCTTCATCTTCTGGTTCTTCTGGTTCTTCTGGCTCTTCTGGTTCTTCCTCCGGCGTTCTCGTCCAGCATCTCCTCCGCGGCGTCTTCTATCTTCTTCTCCTCGGGCCGCTCCGCACCCATGGCATGGGGGGGAGGCTCCCGCTCTTCTCTTCTTCTTTTCTTCTCTTCTTCTCTTCTTCTTTTCTTCTTTTCTTCTCCGGGCCGCTCCGCAATCCATGCTGGCATGGAGGGAGGCTCCCGCTGTGTGACGGCGCTCCTCGTCTGACAGTTCTTAAATAACGGGGGTAGGCGGGGCCACCCGGTGACCCCGCCCCCCTCTGACGCACGGTGACTTGACGGGACTTCCCTGTGACGTCACGGGGAATGCCACAGGGAAGTCCCGTCAAGTCACCGTGCGTCAGAGGGGGGCGGGGTCACCGGGTGGCCCCGCCTACCCCCGTTATTTAAGAACTGTCAGACGAGGAGCGCCGTCACACAGCGGGAGCCTCCCTCCATGCCAGCATGGATTGCGGAGCGGCCCGGAGAAGAAAATGAAGAAGAGAAGAAGAGAAGAAAAGAAGAAGAGAAGAGCGGGAGCCTCCCCCCATGCCATGGGTGCGGAGCGGCCCGAGGAGAAGAAGACAGAAGACGCCGCGGAGGAGATGCTGGACGAGAACGCCGGAGGAAGAACCAGAAGAGCCAGAAGAACCAGAAGAACCAGAAGATGAAGGAAGATAGAAGAAAGAAGAAGCATTTAAATAAAGGAATTGTCAAAAACTGTCTCTTGTCATTTTTAACATTTTTGACACTTTCTTCGTGAAATGGTAGGGGTACTTATGTACCCCCTTACCATTTCACACAGGGGGGGGCCGGGATCTGGGGGTCACCTTGTTAAAGGGGGCTTCCAGATTCCGATAAGCCCCCCACCCGCAGACCCCCACAACCACCGGCCAGGGTTGTGGGGATGAGGCCCTTGTCCTCATCAACATGGGGACAAGGTGTTTTGGGGGGCTACCCCAAAGCACCCTCCCAATGTTGAGGGCATGTGGCCTGGTACGGTTCAGGAGGGAGGGGGGGCCGCACTCTCGTCCCCCCCTCTTTTCCTGCGGCCTGCCAGGTTGCGTGCTCGGATAAGGGTCTGGTATGGATTTTTGGGGGGACCCCACGCCGTTTTTTTTTTTTTTTTTGGCGCGGGGTTCCCCTTAAAATCCATACCAGACCTGAAGGGTCTGGTATGGAATTTAGGGGGAACCCCACGTCATTTTTTTTTTTTAATTTTGGCCGGGGTTCCCCTTAATATCCATACCAGACCTGAAGGGCCTGGTATGGAATTTAGGAGGACTCCCACGTCATTTTTTTTTTTTAATTTTGGTTCGGGGTTCCCCTTTGGGGAATTCCCATGCCGTTTTTATCAATGAACTTCTATGTGTATTGTCGGCAATGCAATAGCCGCGAGTAGTTTTAAATGAGTTTTTTCCTTCAAAATGTCATTTTGCTGTCAGACTGTTCTAAACACAGGAAACATGCGCCCCTTTACAGGCACACTATAGACACCCCCCAGGTACGAAATTTAAAGGGATATTACACTTTTATTGATTGACTTTAAGCATTATTAAAATCACTGCTCCTGAAAAAACGGCCGTTTTTAAAACTTTTTTTTGCATTGATCCATGTCCCCTGGGGCAGGACCCAGGTCCCCAAACACTTTTTATGACAATAACTTTCATATAAGCCTTTAAAATTAGCACTTTTGATTATTCATGTTCGTGTCCCATAGACTTTAACGGTGTTCGCATGTTCGAACGAACTTTTTTCCTGTTCGCATGTTCTGGTGCGAACCGAACAGGGGGGTGTTCGGCTCATCCCTAATCCTGACGTGTTTTGTAAGTACTCAATGCCTTTTGTTTATGTGTATCGTTTGTTGCTGTTGAAGTGAGACGAGATTGGGGCATAAGAGTATTAGGAGGATTAGGTCCTCTCATTTCTTCTGCCCCTACTTCTGGGGTTAGAGTAACCTTGGATTGAGATGTTTGTAACACACTTTGTGTGTGCATTAATTGTACAGCTTGGGCCTGCCATAGGGCCCATATACACATTTTGGGATAAATCCAGGCTCTGTAACCTCCCATCACCTCCTGTATGTACACCTTGTTACATTTATCTGCTAAGAACCTTGGTTTCTGGCACTTTGTTACATTATGTGATATACATGTATTTTTTCTTTTTTGTGTCTAGTTATTTATCTAGTTAGTTTTCTAGTACCAGGGTTCAACCGCAGCACTTTTTCTGGCCGCCTAGGCATGAGCTGTGTGATGCTGTGGTCAGCATAGCTGGGATGTGTGGCTGCCCAAGCCATTGGGGTTGCAGCCCTCTCTCCCCGGCCTTTCGACCGGCGATAGATAGGGCATGCATCCGCCAACGGCAACCATGGAGACACTCTCCATCTTGTGTCTCCTAGGTCCACCGCAACCGCCGCAGATGGCGGGCACTGGGAGCCATCATTAATGCCAGACCTTTGACATCAATTTCAAGTGACTTTATGCACACCTCTTTATGTGAACATACCAATGTGACTGAATCCCTCTATCCAGGATCAGTGAATAACCAAGGTACTTTCTCTGTGGTTGTCTCTAGGTCTGCTTTTGTTAGTTGCCCCTTTCTAGTAAAAGCCATGTTTTAGTGTTAATCATTAAATGGTTAAAGACTTTGGGACTATAAACCCTATGGTTTCTTCTATAGAGATCGATGTGAGCAGTAGTGGCTATATATCAACAGATATGTGAGTACGGGACTTAGTATAGTAGTATAGCTTATTTAAATACCAACCAAAGTATTTTATTAGTACTTACTTATATATGCTTTATATCTATCGTTATCCTGTGCACCCCCACATCCCGACAAATGTGTTGACCTTTGGCTGCTGCTCAGCATTAGGGCCCGTAGGTTTTCACTTCCTCTTTTGGAGGTGGCCTCTTTGCGGTTACGATTACCCTGGCATAGGTGAGTGTTGAAACTTTCTGTTAATGCGCTGTCTTTTGGTGAGTTCATGTATACTGTATATGCATATGCACCTGTGTACCTTAAGTCTTATAGTTTATATTGTATCCTAATTAAAGTATGTTCTTCTAACTAGAAACCTTGACGCTCCTGAAGAAGCAACAGCTCAGGTCGCAAAATATGTAGAGTGAGCAATTCTTTTAATCTATAAGGACTCTGGGAACACCCAAGAGCAATATATACATCTCAGTGTGGGCATTTTCCCGATACGTCTAGTATTGCCCCACAGGAAGTATATGATTTAGTATTTCCTCCAGGAAAAACCACTGTGTCCTTTATCTCTTTTTATAAATCATGTGTATATGTATGTATTTTATGTGAACTATTAAAATTTGTTATTACTTTTATACGTGCCTACAAAGTCCATTATTCCTAATTTTAGTATTTCCCCTGACTCATGGGTCGAGACTTTCTCGGATTTTAGGAAATATAGGAAAATGTAAGGGAGGAAAGGGCCTAGTCAATAGGCCAAACTAGCAGAAAAAAAGCAGATAATGTTGTCATTAAAATGCCTAACGATGAGGTGTGGTTAGGGTTAAAATCTGAACGTGGGACCTTGGCAGTGTCTGGTTGTAGGTCTTCTCGCTGTACCAAATGAAATGCTGGACAGATCCCTTGAACAATCTTGCCTTGTATATTGTTTCTGGTGAACCTTTGCTTGTCCCATGAATGTCCTGACAATGTCTCTGCACTTCCTGTTTGCCAGAATATTGTGCTCTCTCCTACTACTCGTGCCTCCAAAGTCCAACTTACTAGCTCCTATACTCCATTTATACATTATAGGGACATTGGCACACCATTTTAGCAGTACCTACATTGTCACCCTGTTCTTAGGTACATACCCACTTGGGACTCCTTGTAATGATGCACAGTGTTCAAGAGAGCAAAGGAGGACAATCAGGTAGCAATGTCCATTGAGGATTCCTGGAAGTCATGGAAAAGAGCATAGAGAAAGATGAGTGTAATAGCTGGGTTGCACATCTTCCCTTTAGGCCAGGAAGACGATGTTTGCCTAACAACAGGAAGCAAGTATATAAACGCTTCACTTCCCTAAGACACAATCTTCAAAAAAGCCAGAGATGAGAGAACACTTCTTTTCCTTCATGGAGAATATATTCAAGAATGGTCATGCAGAGATAGCCCCAAGAGATAGTTCCATGCCCGTATCCTCCTTGCCATCTACAGAATTTCAGATGCAAAGACTTTGTGTGTTTTCTGATGCTTCCATTAAGGAAATTACTGCTGTAGCCGACCTCAAGACCATAGACACTAAAGGGCAATGCCATATCGGGTTTGTCATGGGTAAAGCAAAACTTGCACTACTCCCTGAACACACCATACCTAGATTGGAACTTTGTGCTGCAGCATTGATGTAGAGCTAGCTGAGTTTTACACAGACGGTAAAGTAGTTCTGGGTTATATCTATAATGAAACTAGACATTTCTATGTCTATGTCAATAACAGAGTGTTGAGGATAAGGAGGTCCACCCACCCAGAACAATGGAATTTTGTGCCTACAGACTACAGTCCTGCAGACTTAGCAACCAGATCTGTTGCAGCCAGTCGCCTTAAAAGTACCTGTTGGTACACAGGCCCCACCTTTCTGCACAGTCCAGACTGTAACACTAATGACTTTGCCACATTTGATTTAACAGATTGTTGTGAATGGGTGGTATGTAATTTTAATGATAATAAATATGGGGAATTTTAAGTAAATAAAATTGTGTTTCGGCGAATGGTAAATGATAAATAAAAAGTTAATGTCTGAAAACATTACGTATAGTGGATCGCAGTGCCGCCAGACAATTATGGCAATTAATAAATAACTTAATAAAAATATGAATTTTGTTCAGACAATCAGTAGTTTACCACAATAATTTCCCGAGTTTGTTAATCTATGGGGAATTCTTACCAATGTACAAATATCTCCCAATTAAATTAATAAGTAAATACATTTTAATAATATACAAGTATAATTATACAACTTCATACAAAACCGGAATTTCTGGTGATAAATATTTCTTTTTTTTTATTTCAAAAAGTTTTATTGGTAGTAGTGTGGAACATACACGTATGTCGTGATACAGAAACATGTAGTACGGAGTATGATGTCTAACATGACATTTCAAACAGTTGCAATTTTAGAACATTAAACAACTTGGTGTGATCCAGTGACGAGATGTATAGGTTAAAGGTTGGCTCAAGTACGTTAGGAACTACTTAGCATCTAGAAGTCTCAAGTTTTAGGAAAAAGGCATCGGGGGATATCCAGGGGATGCATTCGAGCCCGTATTCAGGTCATGTAGATTTATGTCTGCTTGTACTTAAAAGGCTTAGGGTGGCGAGTCACCGGTTGTAGGTGAGTGGTCAATGAAAGGGGCGTAACTTTGTTCGGCTGGGTTGGGGTATCCCGTTAGGGGCTTGTCTAATGTAGGCAGTACTTATCTCGGTGCGGTAGTGGGTTTCTGTATGCTGGTGAGTATTACTACGTTCCTCAAGTGGGAAAAGGGAATTGGGGTAGGGGGTGGGTGTTTGGAGTGAGAAAGGGGGGAGAGGGCGGGAGAAGGGGTGAAGCAGGGAGAGGAGTAGGAAAGGGAAGGCTAGTGGGTGTAGCAGCGGTTTTAGAGGGGTGTGCCGATGAAGTGGAGGCGGTGGGTATCCATCTCTCTCTCCCTCCATTTGGGGTAGCAGGTTGTTGGCTCTTTGGAATTCTGATTGTTACAGTGGAGAAGGTCTGGGAGTAAGTGTATATGACGTTTATTTCCAGTTGTGAGGTTAATCCTAGGGTGTACTGGGATGAGTTGGTACCATTGGGCTGCATGCAGTGATGAGGTTTCAGTATTCTGCTGTTGTTTGGAAGTGGGTCCAACAGGCCCATTTAGTTGAGAATTTGGAGGGCGTGTCATGTGCGATGCTGATGAGGCGCTCCATTTCAGCTTCTTTGGTGATTCTGACTAACCATTCTTTAACTGATGGGGTTTGTGTATAACCCCAATGAACAGGAATGCATTGTTTTGCGGCATTTAGCATGTGCATTGCTAGGGACTTAAAGTAGTTCCTGTGTGATAGTGTGGATTGGTGTAGGAGAAATAGTGCTGGGGAAAAGTCTAGTTGGTATGTGGTTATTTTTGTAATAAGTTGGTGTACCTCGTTCCAGTAGGTTTGGATGGCAGGACAGCTCCACCATAAATGCAGGAGAGATCCCTTTTCAAGGTAGCATCTCCAACACGTATCTGGGAGGTCCGAATTGAATTTGTGGATAAGGGTTGGGGTGCGGTACCATCAGGCTTGAACTTTGTATCCGTTCTCTTGTGTGGATACATTTACAGATCCCTTATGTATGTACAGATAGATTCGTTCCCAATCTTCCGGAGAAAAGGATCTGGAAAGGTCACCTTCCCAGGATGAGCAGGCTCGTCCTGTGTTGGAAGGGATATTTGAAAATAGGAGGGAGTGCATTGTGGAGATTAAGTGGCGCTGAGGTGATTGCATCGTGCAGAGGATTTCAAAGGGTGTGAGGGGTCTGGAGACTATGAACTTCCTCTCTAGCGTGTGGGTATAGTGTGAGAGCAAGGTGAAAGTCCAGGTGGAGGTAGAGGGGTTCTCCCCCTTAGATGGGAGGTTTTCCCGTGTTAAGGGTTTGCCTTGTGCAAAGAAGTGGTGTGCTAGTGTCTTGCTGTGCAGCCAGGTGTCTTTTAGATAGTTGTTGTGCATTCCGGGGGGAATGTCCGGGTTGAGGTGTAATGAGGTGAGTGGGCCTGGGGATGAGGATAGGGACATAGATTTGCAAGTTTCATAGAAACATCTGAGAGTTGGGCCAATTAATGGGTGGGTGCGGGTTTCGGTTGTAACATGTTTCGGGAGTAACCAGGGCAGTGAATGCAGGGGGGATGGTGTGAAGGAAGCTTCGAGTTCAACCCACTTTTATTTCATTGTGACTGTTCCAATTCAGGATTCTGGTCAAGTGATTGGCCCTATAGTAATTCCTTATGTCTGGCAGGCCTATCCCTCCTTTATTCTTAGGTAGAGAGAGGTGGGAGTAGCTGATTCTCGGTCTCCGGTTGACCCAGAGAAATCTGGTACACAGACTCTTGTAGTTCCGGAAGAAGGCTAGGGGGATGTGGGTTGGGGCTGCTTGTAAGATGTATAGGAGGAGGGGCAGTACATTCATTTTTAGGATGGCTGCTCTGCCAAACCAGGAAAAGGTGGGTTTGTTCCACCGCTTAAGATCACTAGTAAGACTGTGTAGAATTGGTAGATAATTCTTGAGGTATAGGTGTTTGAGAGACCTTAGGAGTTGGATGCCAAGATATGTTATAGCATCTTCCTTCCATTTGAAAGGAAAGTTGTGTTGGCATTGGGTGAAGAGTTGGTTTGGGAGAGATATATTCAGGGCATGGGACTTAGAGAAATTGATCTTAAGGTTGGAGGTTAATCTGAATAGTTGGAATTTCGCCGTTGGGCTGGAATAGAGTGCCATTATAAAGCTTAATAGGCGTCTACCCAAACCCAGGGTTCTGAGGACTGCTTCCATGTAGTCCCAGGCCACTCTATCAAACGTCTTCTCCGCATCCAAGGATAGGAAGAAGCCTGCTTGGTTGGAGGTGGATAAGAGGTGGTGTAGGTTTATGGCTTTAATGGTGTTGTCCCTGGCTTCCCTGCCAGGCACAAAGCCCACTTGGTCTGTGATTATTGTTGAGGGGAGAAAAGGGAGCAGACGATTAGTGAGTATCTTAGCGAATATTTTGATGTTTACATTTAGTAGGGATATTGGTCTGTAACTCGTTGCGTGGGTAGGGTCCTTCCCTTCTTTGGGGATTACAGAGTTGTGTGCTTCTAGCATACCAGGTGTGAGTGGATTCTCTGCAGAAAGTGAGTTAAATGCTTTGAGGAAGGGGGTGGACAGCATGCTTGAGAAGGTCTTATAGTATACAACTGATAGACCGTCTGGTCTGGGACTTTTCCCCAGTTTCAGCTGCTTGAGTGCTAAGTCCCATTCAGTCATTGTTAATGGGAGGTCATGTTTGTCTGCATCGTCTGAGCTAAATGATTTTGGGCAGTGCTTCTCTAGGAAGTTTTGTATGAGGGATGGCCTAGTTGTGGGTGCGGGCATTTGTGTTTCCGAGGCAGAAAGGTTGTAAAGTTTTGCGCAGAAGTGTTCGAATTTTTGTGCTATGTCTAGATTGTTTTTTAATGTGTTCCCTGAAGAAGTTATGAGTTGGTGAACAGCTGCTTTAGTTTGTTTGGCTCGTAGGGCTTGTGCTAGTAGGTGGCTGCTTTTGTTGCTAAACTCGTAGAAGAGTTTCTGGGATAGGGTGTATTTTCTCTTTATCTTCTGTCTGAGTTCCTCCAAAAGAAGTTTATGGGTCTCAACAAGTTCGTGGTGTGTGAGTTGGGCTAGGTTTGATTTGTGTGCTCTCTCCAGTTTCTGTATTTTGGCTATCGGGTCATTCATGTGTTTCTGTTTTTCTTGCTTTAATGCGGAAGCCACAGAAATAAGATGGCCCCGAAGGACGCATTTGTGGGCTTCCCATTGGGTGAGAGTGGAGGTGTCGGGAGTGTCATTTTCTTGGAAATAGTTGGTGATGACGGTATTGAGTTTACGGATTCTCTCTTTGTCAGTCAATAGGTTTGGGTCTAGTCTCCAGATTTTTGAGGAGTGGTTGTATTCGGGGAAAGTCAGTTGGAGGGTGATCGGGTGGTGGTCTGAGGTAAGCATTGGTTCGATCGTTGATTTGGAGAGGAGGGGTAAATCTTGTTGGCTGAGGAGAAAATAGTCCAGACGAGAATATTTGTTGTGTGGGGCTGAGTAATATGTGAAGTCTTTGTCATGGGGATGGAGGGTCCGCCATGTGTTGTGGAGGGAGAGTTCTTGAAGGGAAAGTTTAATTTGTCACAGGGCACGGAATGGCAGTTGGGAGGTTCCAGTGGATGTGTCAATGAGGGGGTCTAGGGGGACGTTAAAGTCTCCTCCTAGGATAAGGATTCCAGATTGGTATGATGTTAATAGACGGGTTATCGATCTGAAGAACGGGACCTGAGAGGTGTTAGGGCTATATATGTTGGCAAGGGTGATCGGTTTGTCCCAGAGGGTGCCCTTGAGGAAAATATAACGACCTTGTTCGTCAGCTAGTGTGTCTGACATTTGAAGGGAGAGGTGTCTAGATATCAGGATAGAAGTTCCCTTTGTGTTGTTTGATTTAAAGTGGGTCTCCTGCAGGAATATGATATCTGCTTTTAGACTATACATGTTGGCCAGAATTTGTGACCTTTTTTCCGGAAGAGATATTATTTTAAGTGAGTGTGGCGCAGATGAGGTCATGGTAGAGGCCCTAGTGAGTTTGATGGTGATCAAATAGGGTGTGGGAGAGTCTAGTAGTATGAATTTGTATGATGTGGTTTCGCCCTAAAGACAGGGGGAGGGTTGGAGGGAGAGAGAGATGTATGTACAGCGTGAGAGAAGGGCTCAGAGAGTTCAGAGGGAGGGGTGGTATTTGGGGGGGTGGGAGGTTGTGGGTGAAGGGGGGGCGAGGAAGAGGCGGTGGTAAGGAAGGGGGGTGAGGAGAGGGTGGTAGGGGTGATGTGGGTCAAGTCCGGAGGTGAGGATAGGCCTGCTAGCTCACCCTAGCAAGGGGGGTTCCGGATTGAGTCAGCGGGAACTACCAGAGTTCGCTGGATGAGGGCGTGGCAGATAGTGGTCTCTTGATGAGTGGGGTCTCCGACATCGTTGAGGTCATATGCTCGTATGGGGGAGTCTTTGTTAATGGTATTGTAAGGGAAGTTTGGGTGTAAGTATGCAGGATCCCCAGTGTTGGTTCTGTAGTGGGAGTAGAGGTATGATGAGGGTGGCAGGAGTGAAAGTTGGGATTCCCGTTCTTGGGGGGGGTGAACCCCTGTGCGTCATGTTAGTGGGTTTCCCTGCGGTGAGTATAAGAGTAAAAAAGCTATAGGGAGGTAGTGCAATCAAGACTGACTGGGATTTGGTGTGTATAGGTTTGAAGTCAGATATAACAAGCGTGAAAAAAAAAAATAACAAATTACAAGAAAGTGTACAACTAGTATTGGTAGACTTTGCAATGTAAAGAACACTCGAAAACATGTAGAAATATTCCAACATAAACATTAACATTAACTGGGATGACTGGGAGAGATTCTGAGAGAGGGACGGAGGGTGGGGGTAGGGATAGAGGTTGGGTTGTGAGATATTTTTGACAATAAGCGTGTTGCTTGGGTCTGGTGATCTTCTGTGTTTTGGGGTGGCTTACAAGTTCCAGGTCTAGTAGAGTATAAGCAGTGGGGATGATTAGGCTTAGGTTGGGTTTAAGAGGTGTTGTATGGTTGGGATATCACCCCCTCTGACGTTTTCCCTCGGAATCCCTCCCTGCTTATTAGGTAAAATGTGCATCTCAACGGAACAAGGTATGTGGTACAATGGTCAGGAGGGACTGTATTCTTCCGGCCTTATCTGGAGTGCTCATGTCACAACTAGAGTAAACAGTTTGCTTTAAAATAAGTAGATTTACTTACAGGTAGCGGTGCATTTCTGCAGTGGAATAAGAGTGGGGAGTGAGGATTGTAATATAGTGAGTATGGAAAAGGTTGGTAGGGGAGAGAAGAAGAAAAAGAAAAGGGGAAAAAGAAGAAAGGGCTAGGGAAGGAGAAGGCAAGGTTGGGAAAAGTAAGAAATAATGAGGGGTCCGGCAGAGAATGGTATAGGGCTGGAGGTATTACTCCCTTAGTTCACCACTAATTTAGCGAGTGGGCAATTGGTGGGGGGGAGTACTTGTTCGGTGGTCTTCCGAGAGTCTGCGAATCCTGGTGGTGTATGAGAGATGGTGTGCATCGAAGAGCAGGGGCTTGCACAAGTGTCTTGGGATCCTCTTGGGAAGTCATCATCAAGCAAGAATAACCTTGATTTAGGGTTGGCAGTTAGTTAGGATTTGGCGTGGTAAGGGTAAAGGTGGTGAGAGTTCCCTCGTGTGGCTGCTCCATGTTTACCTCTTCTCGGTCGCTTGTAGAAGGTTGTTTTGGGTTGTGACAGTGGTGGTGTGGGACCCGTAGGGGGTAGGCCCAAGTGGGGTTCTAGGTTGTATGGGCTGTGACCTCCTAGTTGCTAGATCGCGTCTTTGTGTGAAGAATTGCATTCTTCTGAGCATGGTTGAACTTTTGAGGTCTTCCGGAAGCTGAGATACTGATTTTGTCAATAAGATTGGGGTGTTGCAGATGCCAATATTCTCTTGCTGGCAGGATCGTGACGTGATGTGAGTTGGCAAGATGTTAAGGCATCCTGTTGGGGCAGATCTTCATGGAGTTTAGGTGCGAGGGAGGGTAAGGGTTGGTTAGAAGATAGATACAGTTAATGATGTGAAGGTACCGACCTTGATCCGTTAATTGCAAGAGGAAAGCAGGGGTTTCCTTTAGGTGGAGAACCGTGCTCTTCTGTGTGCTGGAGACGCTGTAGGGCTGTCATTTCTTGGGGCGTCTTGTGCGGCTGGAGGTGAATGGTGTGGTATAAGTGAGCGTCTGCATCTTGGGCCAAGTTGATCTGCATCGCTGATGTCTTCCATGGAGGGGGCCCGTCACAATGGTGGCAGACGAAAATCGCTATACCAGTCAGGAAGGTCAATCGTGGGGATCTCTAGGGTGCCACAGAAGTGTTCTAGGTCCTCTGGGACTCTCAGATTTGCTGTGCGGCCTTGGTTAGAGGCTGAGAGGCAGAAAGGAAATTTCCAGTGATAGGCGATTGATTTAGAGCGTAGGAGGTCCAGGAGGGGTCTTAGCTCCTTTCTGCGTTGCAGAGTGATATTCGAAAGGTCTTGGTAAATTTTAATTTCTGCACCGTGGGACATAATGCGACCCTTG
Source organism: Aquarana catesbeiana (assembly GCF_042186555.1). NCBI lineage: Eukaryota > Metazoa > Chordata > Amphibia > Anura > Ranidae > Aquarana > Aquarana catesbeiana. Next base: position 483,467,241 of record NC_133324.1, on the reverse strand, counting down.
TTCCGTGCTTTCCTCAAGATTTCTTCTTTTTGGGGGAACCTGACAAGGCAGCATACTACATCCCTTGGGGGATCTGTATCTCTGCCTCGTGGTCTGAGAGCTCTGTGTATGCGCTCCATTTCTATGGGAGCATCTTGGGGCCTTTCCAGGAGGTCATTAAAGAGGGCTATTGTGGCTTGGGGTAACCTATTGGGCTCAATGCTTTCTGGCATGCCTCTTACCCTCAAGTTTTGGCGCCTGCCATGGTTGTCGAGATCTTCTAGGTGTCTATGGAGTTCTCGCAAATGTATAGCATGGGATTCTGTTACTTGTTGTACCTGGCAGAGGGAGGTGTCATAGCGCGCTGCTGTTCTTTCAACTTCTCCCACTCTGGCGCTGTTATCCTGGATGTCACCTCTAAGATCTGAGATGGCTGCCAACAGTGTGCTCTTAATGTCGGCAGCAATCTCATGTAAATCAGATAGGTTTAAGGCTCTGTTTTCCCTTGGACTCGGGAGAGTTTTGATGGGGTGAGCGCCCTGTGAGCGGATCGGGCTTCTGCTGGAGGAGCGGGATCTCCAGGAGGTGGGCTGTCGTGCGGGCATGCTGTCCCGCTGTTGCCGGGTACGGAATAGCTCGGGGATATTGCCGCTGAGTTGGGTTCTCTGGTCCCTGGGTGAACGGGATCTGGTAGCGGACATGCTGCGCTGTGTTCCCCCTGTCATTTGGAGAGCGGAGGCTCCGTTTAAGGGTGTTCAGGACCTCGGGAATGTCGGAGCTCTGAAGTTAGGCAGCCATCACGGACCAGGACCAGACCACGCCCCTAATATTTCATACACATAATCAAAGACATCAACGCAACAATGAAACAATTTTTCTTTATATTTGAAAAATAATCCTGGGGCCACCCCAACCGACTATATAAAAGGGTGTGGTTAACCGTGCCTTAAATAAAAAAAACCAATAACTCTTGCCGTTTGTAAGACAATTTTCTGACTCTTTCCGGCCGGAATAAAGGCAGAAAATATATCTTGTGAAGCCAACAGATAGATATTATTAACTTAACAGGGGTTACCAAATTGGATTGTTGCAATACAGGTTTATCTTAATTTCACCCAGACACGGCTTCAACACACAGCAAGACAAATAATGTGGGAACATTTTTAAATACTAACCTACCCTACACACTGTACTGGATAAGGTTAAAACATAAACGCTAATATGCAATTCCTCCAATTTTGGGAGATAAAAGGAGGTTAATATTTTTATGGTTGGTATCTCACCACTGTTTAAAACAAAAGTAGATGTCCAAAGTTCTACCAGTATATTCGTTTCGTCCTAGCAGCAGAGTCCAATGAGATGGGGGAGTGGTCAATTATCACCAAGCTTTGTGTTAGTCCAGAGAGTGGATATCAGCGTGTGGGTGGGTGATCTTTGGTCCCTTGAATCATGTGTGTTTCTGCTTTTGTAGGGTGCAATGCCATTGTTGAATTGTTACCTCCCCACCCCATGTCTACCATCTCGTGATTGGTTGGTTCCAAATATGGGAGGTAACTGTCCTAATTCTCACCTGCCCATCTGTGATCATAGTAAATGTGCAATTAGAATAAAGGTGTCTATTATTATTATGAAATGTATTTTAATATGTTTCATGTTAATATAATATGGTGATTGCTTGCCTTATGCCCTGTCATTCGCTGTTTCCATCTCACGTACATTGCTGGCTATAAGAAATTTATACCTAACCAAATATATTGAGATTGACAGAGATTTATGGAATCAAACAACACAACCTTTTAACCATAATAGACTGGTGTCAAGTCCTTGTCCAATATGTGGATGACTCCAGTATGCATTGATTCTTACATATAGCAACATAGTAACTCTATGTAACATAGTATTCTTGGTTCTGTTTCAACTTGTGACTGGTGTCCTTCTGGTGTATAATTCACTGGGCGTCTCTAACATTGTCTGGGGCCAGTTGAGTCACCACTAGGTACTTACTGAAGAGACGTCTTAACCTTTGAAACAATGGTGTTTAACTGTTTATCATAGTTTTTCCTTGATCAAAGGCCTTGAAATCCTGATCTCGAAACACCAGTTTCACCATTGTCCATTGGGGTTGAGCAAAGTGGCATCATTGTTCAGGTCTTTTCTTCTGGTCTGACAACTCCTTGATTGAGTATTTCATGAATTATAAAAATGTTTATGTATCCACGCCATGACAAGATGTAGACAAGAATCAGGAAATCTGCCCTCAGGTTTCTACCTCAGTTACAACAACTTTTCTCAACCAGTTTAACCGCTTCCGGACCAGCCGCCACAGTTTTACTGCGGCAGGTTGGCTCCCCTGCGCGAAACAGGTTGGCACCCCTGCGCGAAACTCGTTACTGTACATGATCACGTGGGGTCCAGATAGCAGGCGCACGCCCGCCCGCTGCACAGCGGGGGTGCCGATGCTCGTGGCCGACGGTCATGATGACCACCGGCAATGAGCGACCATGACCAGGAGACACAGAACAGGAACGAGTGTGTGTAAACACACACTTCCCTGTTCTGTTCTGACAGGAGTGACAGATTGTGTGTTCCTATTAGCTAAGAACCACGATCTGTCACTTCCTGTAGTTAGTTTCTCCCCCTTCAGTTAGAATCACCTCCCAGGGAACATAGTTAACCCCTTCACCGCCCCCTAGTGTTAACCCCTTCACTGCCAGTGACATTTTTACAGTAATCAATGCATTTTTAATCGCACTGATCGCTTTATTAATTTCAATGGCTCCAAAAATCTATCAAAATTGTCCGATGTGTTCCATCATAATGTCGCAGTCATGATAAAAATCGCATATCGCCGCCATTACTAGTAAAAAAAAAAAAAAATAATAATAATGCTATAAATCTATCCCCTATTTTGTAGACTCTATAACGTTTGCGCAAACCAATCAATATACACTTATTGCAATTTTTTTTTTTTTTTTACCAAAAATATGTAGAAGAATACATATTGGCCTGAGGAAAAAAATGTTTTTTTTATATAATTTTGGGGAATATTTATTATAGCAAAAAGTAAAAAATAATGCTTTTTTTTTTCAAAATTTATGCTCAATTTTTTTGTTTATAGAGCAAAAAATAAAAAACGCAGAGGTGATCAAATACCACCAAAAGAAAGCTCTATTTGTGGGGAAAAAAAGCATGTCAATTTTGTTTCGGTACAGCGTTGCACGACCGCGCAACTGTCAGTTAAAGTGACGCAGTGCTGAATCGCAAAAAGTGCTCTGGTCAGGAAGGGGGTAAATTCTTCTGGGGCTGAAGTGGTTAAAACCCACTGTTTTAGCAGGTTCTCCACCTGGAAACCACTTGTTCAAGCTATTACTTGCCTAATCCACATAGCTCAGTCCTACAAAAGTGATTCACTAACTCATGACAGAGGTTGGCACCACTGTAAAAAAGGTCTACACAGTAGCTGACCTGGAACAATCTAAAAACAGGATAATCTCAACTGTACAGATAGAAGTCTTTGCCAAGGAAATTAACTGCATTGCCAACCAGAAACCTGTCCTAAAGACAGAGTTTTAAGAAAGCTTAATCCAATCCTTGCTGTAAATGGCCTGTTAAGAGTAGGAGGCCATTTAAAAGAAGGCAAGTTATGCCCCGTACACACGGTCGGACTTTGTTCGGACATTCCGACAACAAAATCCTAGGATTTTTTCCGACGGATGTTGGCTCAAACTTGTCTTGCATACACACGGTCACACAAAGTTGTCGGAAAATCCGATCGTTCTATACGTGGTGACGTAAAACACGTACGTCGGGACTATAAACGGGGCAGTGGCCAATAGCTTTCATCTCTTTATTTATTCTGAGCATGTGTGGCACTTTGTCCGTCGGATTTGTGTACACACGATAGGAATTTCCGACAACGGATTTTGTTGTCGGAAAATTTTATCTCCTGCTCTCCAACTTTGTGTGTCGGAAAATCCGATGGAAAATGTCTGATGGAGCCCACACACGGTCGGAATTTGCGACAACACGCTCCGATCGGACATTTTCCATCGGAAAATCCGACCGTGTGTACGGGGCATTAGAGTTTTCAGAAACATCCTTTAGTGATTCCAGGTCATCATCATGTTGCCTACTTATTCATTCAACACTACCATGACCAAACAAAACACCAGCACCAGGGCCGACTGTTTACTGAGGGAGCTTTATGAGCTGCTGGACTGTGGATAGTTGGAGCTATGTGATGTGTGAGCAGGTTCCTTTTCAAGTGTTTTATCTGCTGTAAACTTTGTAGAATATTACAGACACAAAAGATTTTACCATTTGACAGACTTAGCATGGATTCACCTATCACTAATGTTGGACTTGATGTTTTTGGTCCCTGGTCTGTCACCACCCGGTACACCAAAAGGGGACATTCAAACAGTAAACGCTGGGCAGTCATATTCACCTGCATGTCCATCGGAGCTGCCCTTATTGAAGTGATTGAATCATGGACACTTCAAGTTTCATTAATGCTCTTAGACGGTTCATTGCAATCAGAGACCCAGTGAAACTCATTCGCTCTGACAGAGGTTCTTACTTTGTAGAAACAGCAAAGGAACTGCAAATTCCTTCCAACTTGGACACTCTCAGTGTAGATAGATACTTGAGTAAGCAAGGCTGCACATGGACTTTCAACTCACCTCACTCTACTCACATGGAAGGTGTTTGGGAAAGGATGATAGCATAGCCCACAGAATTCTGGACTGCATCTTTATGCAAGTAGAAACTGCAAGGCTTACCCATGAATGCCTAGTGACCTTCATGGCAGAGGTCACAGCCATCATTAATGCCAGACCTTTGACATCAATTTCAAGTGACTCTGAGGATCCAGTGATTCTCACACCTGCTATGTTACTCACTGGCCTTGTCGGTGCTTCAGCTGGAGAGTTTTGTGAAAAGGACCTTTACAAACGTCAGTGGAGACAAGTACAAACCCTTGCCAATACCTTCTGGAGTCGATGGAGGAAACAATATATCTCTACTCTTCAACCAAGGAGAAAATGGCACATTGAAAAACCTAATCTTAAACCTGGTGATGTTGTGCTCATGAGAGATTGCCAGGTACAAAGGAATGAGTGCCATTTAGGTCTGGTCACCAGAATACTGCCAAGTGAGGACAAGCATGTCTGTAAAGTTGAAGTCAAGAGCTTCCAGCAGAATGAGGCCAAAGTGTTCCTAGGACCAGTGGCCGAACTTGTTCTGTTGCTTTCTGGAGAAGACTCTGTTAGTGACGTCACATGATGTCAGACGGAGAGTGTTCTGCCCACCGGGCTTCTATTCAGTTTACTGGTGTTATGTGCTTAAATAACATGTTGGTTTTCTTGATATACACCAAGCTAGTTATGCAGAGCGCAGGTGCCACCTACTGTTCTCTTTCTGGTATAGCTTTAGCTGTTTGCATAGTTACATATTGTATTCTTCTAGAATGTGTTAATAAAGTTGTTAGGAACCAGTGCATTCTGGGAGAATTCTCTAGAGGAAGTGAGTCAGCCACCATTTTAAGAATTTACAATAGGGATGAGCCGAACACCCCCTGGTTCGTTTCGCACCAGAACCTGCGAACGGACCAAAAATTCGCACGAACGTTAGAACCCCATTGAAGTCTATGGGACTCGAACGTTCGAAATCAAAAGTGCTCATTTTAAAGGCTAATTTGCATGGTATTGTCCTAAAAAGGGTTTGGGGACCCGGGTCCTGCCCTAGAGGACATGTATCAATGCAAAAAAAAGTTTTAAAAACGGACGTTTTTTTGGGAGCAGTGATTTTAATGATGCTTAAAGTGAAAAAAAAAGTGAAATATTCCTTTAAATATCGTACCTGAGGGGTGTCTATAGTATGCCTGTAAAGTGGCGCGTGTTTCCCGTGCTTAAAGCAGTCCCTGCACAAAATGACATTTTTAAAGTAATAAAAGTAATTTAAAACTGCTTACAGCTTTAATGTAATGTCCGGTCCCGGCAATATGGATGAAAATCAGTGAGACAAACGGCATGGGTACCCCCCCAGTCCATTACCAGGCCCTTTGGGTCTTGTATGGATATTAAGGGGAACCCCGCACCCAAATTTAAAAAAGCAAAGGCGTGGGGCCCCAGGCCCTCTGAACAGCAGTATACAGGTGGTGCAAACAAGACACGGACTGTAGGTTTGTTGTTAAGTAGAATCTGTTTGTAATTTTGAACTGGTACATTTTTAAAGTGTAGCTCCAGCCAAAAAATCTATTTTTAAGATTTTTGGAAAACATAGGGAAGGGTTATCACCCCTGTGACATTTGTTTTGGTGTCTGTGCACCTCTTCAGAAGATTTTACCTCACTTTCTGTCCCAATGACAAATGTTTTTTGACAATTTGGGGTTTTTAGTGAAACAAGGATTGGTGATAAAGCATCAGTGGAAAGCAGACACGTTTTTCCCATATTAACTCTTACAGGAGAGAATTTCCCTTCCTAGGGGTAGATTTCATCTCACTTCCTGTTGTCTCCTGTTTGCAAGTAGGAGTCGTTTGTAAGTTGGATGTTTGAAAGTAGGGGCCTGCCCTATATACTCTGCAGAAATTGGGGCCTTAGGTGTTGGTGTTGCCACAACACTGTAAGCCCTCACAGTTACTCTTGGTGGGCGCAGAAACGGGCCCTGCTGTGAAACATTAGATCAAGAATTCTAATTACATGTCCCTGTTGAACAGGGGCAGAAAATTTGGCCCTTAGGCACTGGTGCCACAACACTGCAACCTCTCCCAGATACTCTAGTTGGAGCGCAGGAATGAGCCCTCCTGCAAAATATTGCATCAAAAATTGTAATTACATGCCATTGTTAAACAGGGGCTGAAAAATTGGCCCTTAGGCACTGGTGCTGGTTCCACAACACTGCAACCCCTCACAAATACTCTAGTTGAGTGTAGCAACAAACCCTCCTTGCAAAATATTGCATCAAAAATTGTAATTACACGCCCCTGTTAAAAAGGGGCTGAAAAATTGGGCCTTAGCCACTGGTGGCGGCGCCCAGAACCAAAAATATTCTTACAAGCTATCAGCATGATCATTGAGGAGGAAGAGGATAGTCACTCAGCATAACAGGATAGTCACTCAGCATCAGCATAGGCAGTCTTGAAGGGACCTGACATTTCAAAAAAAATTATTCGGTTACATCAGCATCAGGTGCTTGGTAGCTGGTGGTGATCCAAGACTGATTAATTTTTATGAAGGTCAGTCGATCGACCGAGTCGGTGGACAGGCGCACCGTGCGATTGGTTACAAAACCTCCAGCAGCACTGAATGTGCGTTCTGGAAGAACCCTGGATGCAGGACAGGCCAGTAGCTCAATTGGATACTGTGCAAGCTCTGGCCAGTGATCCATCCTCAAGACCCAGTAACCCAGAGGATTTTCGGTGGGAAAAGTGTCCAAGTCAGATCTTGCCCCTAGGTATTCCTGCACCATGTAAAACAGACGCTGGCGATGGTTGCTGGAACCGATCATACCTTGGGGTGTGGACTAAAAAATCGTCTGAACACATTGGTTAGACGGCTACCTTCTCCACCGCTCCTTCTTTGACTGACCGAAGCCTCAGCAACACGTTGTCCAGGAACAGGAGTTTGTAACCTCCCAGTCTCTGTGAATGCGTTGCACAGACCTTTCTGCAAGGCCTCCCGAAGATGTTTCATCCTCTGCTCCCTCTGCGACGGCAAGATAAGGTCCGCAACCTTACCCTTGTAACGTGGATCAAGGAGGGTTGCCAGCCAGTATTGATCCCTCTCCTTGATACCTTGAATACGAGGATCCTTCCGTAGGCTTTCCAGGATCAGGGAGGCCATGCAGCGTAGGTTTGCTGAGGCATTTGGTCCGGAGTCCTCTGGGTCATTAAGGACGACATGATCCGCAGCCACCTCCTCCCAGCCATGTACAAGTCCATGGGTTTCTTGGGACTGTAAATGATCCCTTAAAGACTGCCAAGCTCCACCTCCATGCTGACACAATCCTCCTCTTCCTCCTCCTCCTCCTCCTCTTCCTGTGTGATCGGCGGGCACGCAGCAACACTGTCTGGATAAAGGGGGACTTGAGAGCTAAGGAAGTCCTCCTCTTCCTGCCTCTGTTCTGCCTCAAGTGCCCTGTCCATTATTCCACGCAGCGTGTGCTCCAACAGGTGGACAATGGGGACAGTGTCACTGATGCATGCACTGTCACTGCTCACCATCCTCGTGGCCTCCTCAAATGGTGACAGGACAGTGCATGCATCCCTGATCATGGCCCACCGGCGTGGGCAAAAAAAACAAGCTCCCCTGACCCTGTCCTGGTGCCATAGTCGCACAAGTACTCATTGATGGCCCTCTGCTGCGTGTGCAGCCGCTGCAGCATGGCCAACATTGAGTTCCACCTGGTGGGCATGTCACAGATTAGGCGGTTCTTGGGCAGGTTAAATTCCTTTTGGAGGTCAGCCAGCTGAGCACTGGCATTATATGACCTGCGGAAATGCACACAGACTTTCCTGGCCTGCCTCAGGACATCCTGTAAGCCCGGGTACCTGCCCAAGAACCGCTGCACCACCAAGTTAAGGACGTGAGCCAAACAGGGCACATGGGTCAGTTGTCCCTGTTGGAGGGCGGAGAGGAGGTTGGTGCCATTGTCGCAAATCACCATACCTGCCTTAAGCTGGCGTGGCGTCAACCACCTCTGAACCTGCCTCTGCAGAGCTGACAGAATCTCTGCCCCAGTGTGGCTCCTGTCCCCCAAGCACACCAGCTCAAGCACCGCATGGCATCTTTTGGCCTGTGTGCTTGCGTAGCGCCTTGAATGTCTACGGAGCACCGATAGTTCCGAAGTCAAATCAGCACAGGAAGGGGCCATGGAGGAAGAAGAAGAGGAGGGGGTAGAGGAGAGAGGTGTGGCAGAATCACCACTAGTAGTATTTTGGAGGCGTGGTGGCAGAACAACCTCCAACACTACTGCACCCTGTCCTGCATCCTTCCTAGCTGCCAGAAGAGTCACCCAGTGCGCGGTGAAAGATAGGTAACATCCCTGTCCATGCCTGCTGGACCATGAGTCAGCGGTAATATGCACCTTACCGCTGACCGCCCTGTCCAGCGAGGCCAAGACATTGCCTTCCACATGCGGGTAGAGAGCCGGAATCACCTTCCTTGAGAAAAAGTGGCGTTTGGGAACCTGCCACTGAGGTACCGCACATTCCACAAACTCACGGAAGGGGGCAGAGTCTACCAACTGAAAAGGCAGCAGTTGAAGTGCTAGCATTTTAGCCAAGCTAGCATTCAACCGCTGGGAATGTGGATGGCTGGGAGCAAACTTCTTTCGGCGGTGCAGCAGCTGGGGCAGGGAAATTTGACTGGTACAATCTGACGTTGGTGTACCGATAGCAGAGTGCCCCCAAGTACTTGGCTGTGACACACCTAATTCTACACCTTCATTCCTCTCAGTGCAGGTCTCAGAGAGGACTGAAGGTATAGTGGGGTTGGAGATCCCAGCTGATGAGGAGCAAGGAGAGGTCCTCTTTGTTCTTTGGTGTGGTTCTTTTAGGTATGCTTGCCAACGAACTGCATGGCAGGTCAACATATGTCTGGTCAAGCATGTGGTGCCCAAGCGGGAGATGTTTTGGCCACGAGAGATACGCTTGAGACATATGTTGCAAATAGCAGCGGTGGGATCTGATGCACTTGTTTCAAAAAAGGCCCACACCAAAGAACTTTTGTAATAACGCACAGAGACAGCAACGTCTTGTACATGCGGAGCTCTGCGGTGTGATGCAGTCGGTGTGCTGTCCTTAAGCTGGCCCCTGGAGGGCATCCTGCCTCTTTGGTGATGTGCCTCCTCTTCCTCCTCTCTCCTATCAGGCACCCACGTGGAGTCAGTGACCTCATCATCCCCTCCCTCCTCATCACTGGAGCAAAGCTGGCAGTATGCTGCAGCTGGGGGAACATGACTGCCAGATTGCTGTCCTTCTTGGGCACCCCCTCTCTCTGGGTTCACGTTACTGCCTTCCTCTAGCTGGGTACCATCATCGGAGCCTTTAAAATGCTGGGCATCCTCCTGGAGCATGTACCCAACACTGTGGTCAAACAGTTCGGCGGACTCCTCAGGAGGACATGGTGGGGCTAGGGAAGGAGTGACTGATGCCATTGAGCCGAGGGAAGAGGCCGCGTTGGCAGCTGTTTTGCCAGACAAAGTACCCTGAGCCTGGGTGAGAGAGGATGAGGAGGATGAGGATGGCTTGATCATCCACTCTACCAAGTCTTCCACATGTTGCGGCTCAACATGGCCAGCTGCTGAAAAAAAGGACAATCGTGTCCCATGGCCACATGCTGATGAGGATGCACCGTCTCCATGACCAGCACTGTTGCCTCTAGACACAGAGCCTGCTTGACCTCTTTTATTGGCTTGTGACTGTCTGCCTCTCCTTTTTGGCCTTCCAGACATACTAATGGCCTGCAGTGAGATGTAGCTGCACAAAGCTGGGATGTATATATATATACTGATACTGCAGCTAGCAGAATCAACTGCCTGCCTGTAGTATTATTAGTATGAGAACACCAGCAATGGTCTTCAGGTAGCTTTAGGTGCACACCATGCAGAGGACGCAGTACACTAACTGTAAATACTGTAGCTGCCTGCCTGTGGTATTAATAGGATCAGAACAACAGCAATTGTCTCCAGGTAGCTTTAGGTGCACACTGTGCAGGGGACACAGTGCACTAACTGTAAATACTGTAGCTGCCTGCCTGTAGTATTAATAGGATCAGAAGAACACCACTAATTTTCTTCAGGTAGCTTTAGGTGCACACTGTGCAGGAGGACACAGTACACTAACTGTTAATACTGTAGCTGCTTGCCTGTGGTATTAATAGGAGCAGAACAGCAGCAATTGTCTCCAGGTAGCTTTAGGTGCACACTGTGCAGAGGACGCACTACACTAACTGTAAATACTGTAGCTGCCTGCCTGTGGTATTAATAAGATCAGAAGAATACCACTAATTTTCTTCAGGTAGCTTTAGGTGCACACTGTGCGGGGGACGCACTACACTAAATTGTAAATACTGCAGCTGCCTGCAGTACTGTACTAATAGGATCAGAAGAACACCACTAATTTTCTTCAGGTAGCTTTAGGTGCACACTGTGCAGAGGACGCACTACACTAACTTGTAAATACTACAGCTGCCTGTGGTACTGTACAAATAGGATCAAAAGACCACCACTAATTTTCTTCAGGTAGCTTTAGGTGCACACTGTGCAGAGGACGCACTACACTAACTTGTAAATACTGCAGCTGCCTGCGGTACTGTACTAATAGGATCAGAAGAACACCACTAATTTTCTTCAGGTAACTTTAGGTGCACACTGTGCAGAGGATGCACTACACTAACTTGTAAATACTACAGCTGCCTGTGGTACTGTACTAATAGGATCAGAAGAACACTAATTTTCTTCAGGTAGCTTTAGGTGCACACTGTGCAGAGGACGCACTACACTAATTGTAAATACTGTAGCTAATAGGACTAATAGGATCAGAAGAACACCAGCAATTTTCTTCAGGTAGCTGTAAATACTGTAAAAACACCTGCCTGCTCGGCAGTAGTAGGAAGAGAATAACAGGAACGGATCTAGCTAAACTGAATACAGTATATATATATATATATATATATATATATATATATAGATAGATAGATAGATATAGATATACACAACACCTAGGATGTATATATATACACAATACACTGTAAGTGCAGCTAACTGACTCGCCTGCCTACTCTATCTAACTTAAATCAAAATGACACCGTCTCTCTGTCTATCTATCTCTCTCTCAATGCCAGAACACACTACACAGGGCCACCGTGTAGGCGGCCTTATATAGTGTGGGGCGTGTACTAAACCCCCTAAGCCATAATTGGACAAAGCCATCCTGGCTTTGGCCAATTACGGCTCTCTGTACAGACAGCGCTGTGATTGGCCAAGCATGCGGGTCATAGTGCATGCTTGGCCAATCATCACTTGCACTGAATTATGGGCCATAACGCGCCACTCGAATTTGGCGCGAACGGCCCATATCGTTCGGAATTCAACGACCGAACAGGCAATGTTCAAGTCGAACATGCCTTCGATTCGAACACGAAGCTCATCCCTAATTTACAACAAAGCTTTTTCTCCAATCTCTCACCATCACCTCTTAGTGAGCTTAAAAAGTAAGTTTTTGTTATCCCATTCTGTGTTATAGAGCATTGATTTTTTTATTATATGCAATATTGTGCTGATTTATGTTTGTTTTATTAATTTGTAGTTTCACCTGGCTTGTTATAATAAATTTAAGATTAAAGAAATATGGTATCTGAAGTTCATGAAGCAGGTAGGTTTAACTCTCTGTCCTAGAGACAGAACATGACCTACTTGTGTACTTATCCTGCTAGTCTGTGTGTACCTCTCTACTGCTATAGCTATTGGTCTCCAAGCCTGACCCCTGACCATGACAGGTGTATAATGAAGATTCACATTCAACAAGCTCCTGAGGAATGGGGAAATTCACTGTTGCAGAATATGCTGGGGGGTGGGATAGAGGAGACTAAGGTGGTCCTTTCTGACCCTGTTCACCCTGGCCTAGAGTTACCCAAGTACCCATTCAGCACTGCCCGAAAAGGAGGCTCAAGCCTGGTCCAGGAAAGTGAGCAAATGGTTATCAATAACCCTACGTCGCTCTAAGTGGGGACCTACGGTATCAGATCTCCAAAGTTTTGGAGGAGATTGCTATACAATTACTGCTACCAGAGCCAGAAGAATGGTACTTGATTTAGCCCATAATGATATTTAGGGGGACACCTAGAGGATAGGAAAATGGAGCCATGGATTACTGATCAGTTTTACTGGTCTGGATAAAGGCTGAGATTGGAAGATATTGCAGGTCCTGTCCCCAGTGCCAGCTGACCATGTCAGTATCACACTTCCCCAATCCTTTAGCTCCCCTGACTGACTAAAGTTAATTTTGAGCAAATAGCGATGGACATAGTTAGCTCCCCTGGTGAAATTCACTCAAGGGCACCAGCATATTTGATTATCTTTGACTATGTTACCCAAAACCCCTGAGGCTATAACCCTGAGGAATACCAAATCCAAAGCCTTCCATGTGATATTACCTGGTGTCACGTACCTGATAGACATGTGCAGAACGAAAACATTTGTTTAGTTTTGATTCGTTATTTACATAAATTAATTTAGTTAAATTAGTTAAATTAATTTAATTAGTTTTATGAATTTGTTTTGTTTATTCACATTCGATTCAAATTTTCCAAGTTTGGTTGAATTGAACTCAATTTGACAGAATTTGGAAAATTCAAATGGATTTCAAATTTGAACTGAATTCCATCTGAATTTCATTCAAATTTATTCTATTCAAATTTTGGAATTTGATGGTTATACTCTTGCTATTCCATTCTATTCTATTGTTTTTCTATTCTATTGTATGATTTTCTATTCTATTGTTTTACTTTCTATTGTATTCTTTTATTTTCTATTATATTCTATTCTTTTCTATGCTCATTGAATTAGCAACGTTTGTACCCAAACAAAATTGACGTCCTTTTTTTCCCACAAATAGAGCTTTCTTTCGGTGGTATTTGATCGACTCTACGTTTTTTATTTTTTGCGCTATAAACAAAAAAAGAGAGTCACTTTTGAAAAAAACACATTATTTTTTACTTTTTGCTATAATAAATATCCCCCAAAAATATATAAAAAAACATTTTTTTCCTCAGTTTAGGCCGATATGTATTCTTCTACATATTTTTGGTAAAAAAAAAATCGCAATAAGCGTATATTAATTGGTTTGCGCAAAAGTTATAGTGTCTACAAATAGGGGATAGATTTATAGCATTTTTATTATTATTTTTTTTTACTAGTAATGTCAGCAATCTGCGATTTTTATCATGACTGTGACATTATGGCAGACACATCGGACAATTTTCACACATTTTTGGAACCACTGGCATTAATACAGCAATCAGTATGATTAAAAATGCATTGATTACTGTAAAAATGTCACTGGCAGTGAAGGGGTTAACACTAGGGGGTGGTGAAGGGGTTAACTATGTTCCCTGGAAGGTGATTCTAACTGAAGGGGGAGGGACTAACTACAGGAAGTGACAGTTTGTGGTACCTAGCTAATAGGAACACACGATCTGTCACTTCTGTCAGAACAGAGAAGGGAAATGTATGTTTACACAGACTCGTCCCTGTTCTGTGTCTCCTGGTCACGATCGCTTGTGGCCGGCGGTCATGAGCATCGGCACCCCGGCTGTGCAGCGGGCGCGCGCGCGCACCTGCTATCCAGACCCCGCGAGATTATGTACAGTAACGTGGTTTGGCGCAGGGGAGCCAAACAATTTTTTCCTCAGTTTAGGCCAATATGTATTGTACATATTTTTGGTAAAAAAAAAAGAAAATTGCAATAAGCGTATATTGATTGGTTTGCACAAAAGTTATAGCGTCTACAAAATAGGGGATAGATTTATAGCATTATTATTATTATTATTATTATTTTTTTACTAGTAATGGCGGTGATCTGCAATTTTTTATAGTGACTGCGACATTATGGCGGACACATCGGACAATTTTGGCACATTTTTGGGACCACTGCCATTAATACAGCGATCAGTGCTATAAAATTGTATTAATTACTGTAAAAATGTCACTGGCAGTGAAGGGGTTAACACTAGGGGGCATTTGAGGGGTTAACTGTGTTCCCCGGAGGTGATTCTAACTGAATGGGGAGGGGACTGACTGGAAGAAGTGACGGATCGTGGTTCCTAGTTGATAGGAACACGCGATCTGTCACTCCTGTGAGAACAGAACAGGGAAGTGTGTGTTTACACACACTCGTCCCTGTTCTGTCTCTCCTGCTCACGATCGCTCATGGCCAGCGATCATAGCGACCGTCGGCCACAAGCACGACACCCCCGCTGTGTAGTGGGCGCGCACGCACGCCTGCTATCCCGACCCCATGTGCCGACGTATAGCTAAGATGGCTCATGCAGGGGAGCCAACTTGCCACAGTGTAACTGCGGTGGTTGGTTTGCGAAGCGGTTAATCTGTGTTAGTCAATGATTTATTTACTTATTTATCAATTTTATTCTCAATCGGCTATTTTTTATTTCTTTACTCAATTAATTTGTAAGATTAGTTTGTATACTCAATCTGTATGATTAATTGGCTTGTACAATGAATTACAGTTTATTTATACTTTATTTATACTTTTTATAATGATATATAATGATTCAAACCAAGTTGGATAATCATTCATTGGGCTATTGGTGGTGGATTTAATGGCTGCCCCGCCCCTTGATTGTACATCCTTGTTTCCTGCCGGATCTTGAGGGTGGAACCTGAAGAAGGGGTTAAACCCCCAAAACATGTAGTTTCCACTTTGTTCAAGCCCTGGCACTTCTTCGCATTACTTCCTGATTCCCTCCTCCTCTCCCTTCGCTCCTGGGTCAGATGACCCGCTGTGGTCTGCTGGAGTCTGTGGTTGGAGTGCTTGATGCGGCTAGGGAGGAGCTCCTGTGTCTGGATACCCAGAAGTTGTGTTGTGATCTGCTCCCTTCATTCCCCTGGTGTTATCTCCAGCACTGTACCATCTCCCGGATCCTCTGGGTATTGAGCCTGCTCCTTCCTTCCTCTCCCTGGGCATCCTATGGTCTGGAGCCTTGGGCTGATGCTCAGTCTTCTTCCTTTGATGCGCCCAGGAGACCTGGCCACGATTCCTGCATCTACACTCTGGAAGGATTCCAATTGGTACCCCTGTCTCCTGGTGTGCTGTTCCTTCCCCCAGACAGCCTCTGAGGTGGGACAGCCATCCATCTACCTCCTCTGGCTCCTATGACTGGCACGGCTACTGTGAGTCCATGTGCTCTTTAATTGTTTCACTGATTACCATTGTCCTTGACAAATGTACCTTTTGAAAATACTTTTTACATTATTTTATCTTCACTTTACCAATAAAGCGCATATGGTATATACATGGATTCTATCCTTTATTGACTGTCTGCCACTCTTTGGATCAGCGCTCTCCTATTTTTTTTTTTAATAATCTCATTTAGAGACTAGGCCCCAACTGTTACAATACTACCTTGGACCTCAAATAGGGGTATTGGCACAAACCCCTAACCATGGCCACAAAAAAGGTAATACATGCCCCTTTGAGTCATGTCTCATGTAATTGGATTACATTGTCATATTCACTTAGTATTAAGAGTCTCACCTGCCAAAAGTCCTGGCATTATTGGATTACCAAAAGAAAGCAGGGCTCAATGTAAACCCTGAGAAGTGGTCAGTAGTGATGGAGGAAGCGTAGCGCCTAGGGTTCATTGTAGGGAAAGGGTTGGTGAAACCATAGTTCAGCAAAATAGAGGCTATGCCACCCTGTCCCTGCCTGATCTTGAAAAGATAAGTAGGTGCTTTTTTAGGTATCATAGTGTAACATTGGTAATTTGGGCCAAATTTTGCCACCCTGGTGACTCTTTTGACAGATCTGACTGAATAGAAAGAGGGAGTCTCAGATATGCGGGAGCTGCACTGAGTGTAGCTTGGACAGGAGGAGGTTCATTTCCCATGATTGGGTAGGATGGCTGCTGGGACTGCTAATGCTATGTATTTGGATTTTTGTTTGCTCTATGGACATCACGAGGGTGAAGAAAACCAGTATCTTTTGTGGTCAAGACTTTTTTTGAGTTGCGATAAGAACCGCTGTTTAACTTGCATGAAGCTAAAAGCAAGCACATGAAGTTCAGAACAATACATGTGTTTTGTGGCAAACATTTTGTTGTCCTGCGTCCCAGCTAATCCCCCAAATATTACAACTGGTTCTGCCGTATTTGCAATGAACTAAATTATTGGGTAAAATGAAATGTCAAGAATAAAGATCAATGAATAATGAGAAAATGTGTACGCCAACTCTCATTCTTGCATTTCAGATTTAGTAAACCCTAAAAATTAACTTTCCTATTTTCTCCTTTTTGATCTTTTAACTATAGAGTTGAAATAAATTATTGCTGTTGGTTGCGGGTAGAGCTAATACAGTATAGCAAAAATGATAGTAATGCCTCAGCTGCTCTATTCCCTTCATAATACACCTGTGGTTAAATGATTCTACTGTGTTAGGGTTTACTAATTACAGCCCCATCTGGAATAACAATACTTACCCGGAACTAGCAAAGCGAGCATATGGTATTACTCACCTCCTTCACATTTTTTGTAACGGCAGGTTGCTCTCATTTACCCAGATGAAAGCCAGATTTTGGTTGTCAAACTGTTTGCATTTCCCCTATTTTTAACTGCAGCATGCCATTAAAGCACAGGTGTCCCTGGAGCAGTTGTGTTATCCCCAACTCCTCTTTTCAATATGATGCAGCAATCCACCTCCACTAAAGGGTTCATCTCCAGATACTATGCTGCTGCTGGGATACCTAGATCATTTTCCCAACATGGTTATGGAAAAATGGGTGAAAGATGGTGATAGGTGATATAGATGGGGATCAATGGACCGAGGCATTGGAGTCTGTTTGAGGGAGCACCTTAAATGTAACCCAAAGGCTGTCCAAATTATATTAATTACAGAGATAATGGGGATCTCATACATTTCTTGTGGGAATGCCCAAAATTGCATTGCTACTGGACTGGTATAGTATGCACCATTAACAGTACCTTCCAAATAGCCACCCCCCTTGACTCTAAACCATGCCTACTGGGTATATTGGATGAGGTTATACCAGATGTACAAGTCAGAGAGGCAGTATCCAGGGCACTGTTTCAAGCACGAAAGCTGCTTTTGCATCATTGGATTTCTCAATCCCCTCCAACCATAGAAATGTGGTTAGCCAATATGGGAATAACATTGCAATATGAGCACTTGATATATCAGCACAGGGGCAGCTCAAACTGGTTTAGTATGATCTGGGGATGCTGGCTAGCTTACCCAGGCTTAGCTCCATTAAATCTAGTCTTGCATAGTTTTTGTACTGCTAAAAAGTTGTTAATAAACTTTATTGTGATTTAAAAATATATATATCTATACAGTTGAAAGTGTTTTGTTATATCTGTTTAATAAGTGCAACAATGTTGATCATGCCAGTAATTCAGTACTGTTCTGTGCACTCTGTAGTCTTATCTTCTTGCTCAGGTTAAAGCCTGGTACACACTACAAGTTTTTTTTTCCATTTAACCCAACAGGTTGAACAAAAAAAAAACTGACAGCTCCAGTTGGGGCTGCTGTACTCACTTTGCAAAGTTAGTACAGCAATCTCCCCCACTAAGCTGTTGTGTTCTGACAGGAGGATGCCCCCCCCCCCCCGCCAGAACACTCCGGTCAGCGCTCTCTGCCATTGGCTGAGAGTACTGATCGGGAGTCAGTCGGCTGCTGGTTTTCTAGCATGCTTATCCGACAGAAGCCGGCCAAATCTTAAATGTTGGCCGTTTTTTTTTTTTTTAACCAACCTATGTCTCCCGACATTCGGCCTGTGTGTTGTGAGCCTAACTTTGTGATTTACAGAATAGCTTCCCCCTTTGTTATGGAGATGAAGAAAGTCTTCTGTAGTCCTAACACACTTCTAGTCTTAGGATGAAAATGCTTCTTTAAAGAAAGAGTACTATGAGTAAGCATTGTCAACCTTGAAGAGAAGGTGTAATTGGTGGGATCACAATTGGTAGGATCACCAGGTGAAAATACAGGGAAAAAAGCAAGCCCAAAGAAGGAAAACAAATGCAGCCACCATATCTAAAGACTGGTAAAGGGTTTAAAAGGTAGGACAAGACATTTTGAATCAGACTGAAATAGCATAGTATATACTGTAACTCTGTGACAAGAAACCAATGTTCTACTGTGAAGCACTGCTAAAAGCCTTATTGATTGTTTCATAAGGAATTTTGCAACACAGATCAAATCTGCAACTCCTGAAATATGTATGCTTTTTGCATAGTCTTGGATATATTTAATGCCATGGCAGACAGGTTTCAACTGAAGCGTCATCGGATCACAGGGGCTGTGTTCTGATAGGAGTATGAGATCTCCAATAGTTGTATGAATGCAATGCAGCACATAAGTAATAATTAATCACTTATAGCAGTGAAGGCATTGAATAATCAGGTATATGAAGCCTTCCTTGACTAACGTCACCTTGCAGACTGCTGACAAACTCAATGCACACAGACCAATGGTTAAACCAGTGTGAACCTATGATGACAGCTCTTCAAGCGCATGGAAAAACAAAAATAGAGGTAACACAAATTGCTAGCTATTGATGCTGCCGTGATTGCTCTTTCAATTTTAAAAGTGATACCTAATATTGTGGCTAGCTGAAACAAGGCTGCAACTAGTGTTAAACGAGGTCTAGAGTGAGAGTTAGGGAGATGGTTACCGAAGGAGAAGGGCCTTTGGGATAGGATGCTTTCCTGCACTGAGAGCCCTGTGCATTATACTCCTGCGACTTAAAGCTGATGTACTGGAAATGAGCGGTTATCTTTGGAAAGTTGTTTTGTGTCCCTTGATATATTATCCAAAGTAATTTGCTTTAAAATAAAGCTGCTTATTAACAACACACATTACTTTAAAGTGCCATTGTCTTTATTTATCTAATGGTATGAGAAGTCAAGGTCCTCAATGAAAAAGCATAGGAATATTTTTTAATGAATATAGATGATGTCGGCACACTGGGTGGGTGGGTGCAGCGTAGTGCGGCAGCAATAACACACACAGTCCAAGTGCAATTAGTAGAACTTGTATTGTAGTGAAGGCAAAAAAGTTTACAACAACAGGGAATTCCACATCCTTGCCGCTCTAATGCCGCGTACATACGATCGAATTTTCTGACGGGAAATGTTGGATGTGAGCTTGTTGGCGGTAAGTCTGACCATGTGTATGCTCCATCGGACATTTGTTGTCGGACTTTCCGCCAACAAATGTTGGCTAGCAGGTTCTCAAATTTTCCGCCAACAAATTTTTGCTGTCGGACTTTCTGATCATGTGTACATAAGTCCGTCGCACAAAAATCCAAGCATGCTCGGAATCAAGTACGAGCCGGAAGCGCTCGGTCTTGTAAAACTAGCGTTCGTAATGGAGATATCCCATTCATGACACGGCAGATTATGAAATCTCTCAATGCAGCGCATTCTCTTCTTCTTTATAATGGTATAATAATGAAGTTGCTTTGCTGCTGATATTCACAGAGTTCCGACAAACATATTTTTTATTATTTCTAGTGATCTTCTGAATAATAATTTTTTTTTTGTGTGTTTTTTTTTTTATAGTGATCTCCATAATATATATTTTTTTTGTGTGTGTGTTTTTTCTAGTGATCTCCATAATAATTAGTGTTTTCCTTTGTGTGTCAAGTTACCACAACACCATTATTATCTTGTATTTTTTAACCTCAAAGATACAACTATGTTGGTGTCCCTTGTTAGTTTGACATTGTATTTTTGAAATGTACCTGCCTACTCACATACAAACTGTCCTTTTTGAAGTAAAACACATAGCCAAGTATTTGTCCCTTCAAAAATGTTTCATTTAATAGAGAGCATAAGGTCATAACAAAATAAAGAGGAAGGCAATGATGGAGAAACAGTTGGAACTGGTGAAGCCTTTGTACCCCAGGGCAGACATAAATTATTTGACTGTGAAAATTGGTAACCTGAGGAGTCCATTTAATAGGGAGCACAATACGGTCCAGCACTCCGAGAGATCAGGAGCAGCAGCAGATGATATATATGTCCCGAGGCTGTGGTCTTACAACAGCCTGCGTTTTTTTGACAGACCACACCAAACCCAGGCCATCACTCTCAACACTTCCTTCTAGACTTCCTTCTATGCTGCTGTGGTGGGTGGGGTGGCTGTGGTGTTGGTGGAGGTAGTGGAGAGCATGGTCCAACTCAGAGGTGTGTTTGACGTGTGAGTTCGCCTCTCGTCCCCTTGCTTAGGGCCTGCAGTATTATCTCCTCGCATATAGTGCGTTGGGCCTCCTCCATGTGTTCTAATCTACTGGCAGTGATGCATCCAAATGCCTCATGGCCACCAGGGGTCGTGGTAATTGCCACAGTAGCATGTCTTAGGAAAGCAGGCGTGGTCTCCTCCAGATTCCTTGCCTTCCTGGTCCTCTTGGTTGGAGGGCAGGGGGGAGGAAACTGTGATTCAGTCAGGCTGCTTGCCATGGCCTCCTCCTGGCTGAGACTTTCCTGTGTATGAAAATTGTACATAGTTTTAGGTTTTTGGTCATCAATCACACACAATTTTGAGCTCATCACTGTTGCAAATTAAATGTCAACAAATAGAAAAGACTATCATTCTGACCCCATAATTTTTTATTCTTGTCCCAATCATTAAATGCTACTACTGTCTATTGATATGTAAACCACTTTGTTAAATCAGAAATTTGTGATCAATAACATCTAGTTAACATATTTCAATTTTTGACAAGAAATATCTTCAACAATGCTATACCTGGGTCAAGCTGGTCTCCTCCATATCTTCTTCCTGGGTGGAAGGCCCGGGTTGGACCTCAGGAGCCTCTGCTGCTGTGGAAGGAAGTGTTGATAGTAATTGCCTGGGTTCCGTCTGGTCGGACAAAAAACACAGGCTGTTGTAGTACTACAGCCTGGGGACATATACGTTATCTGCTGATGCTCCGGATCTCAAGGAATCCTGGACCTTCTTGTGCTCCCTATTATATGTGCTCCTCAGGCTACCAATTTTGGCCCTCAAATAGGTGATGTCTACCGTGGGATACACAGGCTTCACTAATTCCCACAGTTTCTCCAGCGCTGCCTTCCTCTTTAGCTTGTTAGAATAGTCTCTGCATTGGACTTGCCAGAGACATGGCAGCTCTCTGTATTTGTCGATGAAGTTTGGCAGGAAATCTGGGGCTGTAAATTTATCAACCATTTTATCTACAAGACACAACACAAGACCAACCCTAATGTCAGGCTAAACTCTCCTAATCTTGTTCCAATATAGGCCTCAATCTATTAGCAGTATAGGCCACTAACAGCTGATGCCCCAGGTTACAATTGTACCTTCATTTGCACTAGCGATCATCCGTCCTCTACTCACAGATCGTATGTATGTTGCACGCGGGTTATGCTTTATATACGCTGCACATGCGCGAAACTCCGCCCCTGTCCTTCTTTCTAGTGTATTCCCCGCCTCTTCTCTTTTGGGGCAGTGGGAGAGCACATGGCGAAGACACAGCAGCTATGTGCTGAGAGCAGCAACGAGGAAAGCCCAGAGCAAGGCAGTTCCAGATCCAGGAGATTATATAAGGCCTCAAATATGTCCTTTGAAGAGATGGTGGAGATGATGGACATCTTGAGGAGGACAGACAATAAGGGGAAGCATGCACCGTACAGAAACCCTAATGTGAGAAAGGTCAAGATCATGGATAAAGTTGTCAGAAGTCTGCACAGGAATTTTGGGGTACGACGATCCAAGGAGTAATTGAGGAAATGCTGGTCAGACCTGAAATTGAGGGAGCAAGATCAGTATAGAAAGATCAGGAAAGTGCTGCAAAAAAGTAAGTATTTGTCGTTTTTTCCTATTATTATTATTATTACTTTCATGCTGGTCCATGTGCTTTTCTTTACTGTTGTACAGTTTAAAAGTTTGAGGTTTGTGGACAAAGGAATCGTTCGTATTAAACTTCGTTCGTTCGACCACTAATACAAGGTCTTTGGCAGATGCAGGTTAACTACATTTGTTCATGCCTATTTTGATTAAAATAAGTTTATTACATTGTTGTCTAGATGTGTTTGAAACTATAATGAAATGACAACTTGATTAAGTGTAAAGAGAGGACACTCAGCAGCTGTTTACACATGTGGACGCAGGAGCACTAGTGTGGGATACCATAACAACTGTCCCACGCAGGTGCTCCAGTGGATACTAGGGGTCTCTCCATGTGTGAAACTTGCACAAAACAGGTAAGTATTCTAGCTTTTGACAGTGGTGTAGTGAGTAGCACTCTCGCCTAGCAGTAAGAAGGGTCACTGGTTCGAATCCCAACCACGACACTACCTGCCTGGAGTTTGCATGTTCTCCCTGTGCCTGCGTGGGTTTCCTCCGGGTACTCCAATTTCCTCCCACACTCCAAAGACATGCTGGTAGATTAATTGGATCCTGTCTAAATTGTCCCTAGTATGTATGAATGTGAGTTAGGGACCTTAGATTGTAAGCTCCTTGAGGGTAGGGACTGATGTGAATGTACAATGTATATGTAAAGCGCTGCATAAATTGACGGCGCTATATAAGTACCTGAAATAAATAAAAATAAATAAATAAAGTGAAAAAATCATGTCTTCAGCTTGGAACTCTGACAAAACAGACAATTGGACGACACTTCCAAGCAATGTTTCATATTACTATTTCTAGCCTAACATATCTGTCTGCTAAGTATACCTTTTTTGTATTCACATAGGGGAGTCAACATGTGCTAGCTCCCATCATGGGGGATAGGGATGGGCTTTATGTTCGGGTCGAACATGAGTTCGACTCGAACATTGGCTGTTCGCCCGTTCGGCAAATTCGAAAGCCACAAAAGACCCTTTAAAAGTCTATGGGAGAAATCAAAAGTGCTAAATTTTAAAGGTTAATATGCAAATTATTGTCATAAAAAGTATTTGGGGACCTGGGTCCTGCCCCAGGGGACATGTATCAATGCAAAATAAAGTTTTAAAAACGATAAATGAATTGTCGGTCCAGCAGTTGGATTTTAAGGGGAACCCAGCGACAAAATAAAAAAAAATGGCGTGGGGTCCCCCAAAAATCCATACCAGACCCTTATCCGAGCACACAACCTGGCAGGCCACCAAGAAAAGAGGGGGGACAAGAGAGCGCCCCCCTCCTGAACCGTACCAGGTCACATGCCCTCAACATTGGGAGGGTGCTTTGGGGTAGCCCCCCAAAGCACCTTGTCCCCATGTTGATGGAGAGAAGGGCCTCATCCCCACAACCCTTGCCCAGTGGTTGTGGGGGTCTGCGGGCGGGGGGGCTTATCAGAATCTGGAAGCCCCCTTTAACAAGGGGACCCCCAGATCCCGGCCCCCCCTGTGTGAATTGGTAACGGGGTACAAATGTATCCCTACCATTTCACAAAAAAAGTGTAAAAATGTTAAAAAAAAGACAATAGACAATTTTTGACTATTCCTTTATTGATGGCTTCTTCCTTCCCCACTTCTTCTTCCATCTTCTTCTGGTCTTCCTTCTGTGTTCTTCTTCTTCCTCCATCTTGTTCTTCCCCCTCTTCTTCCTCTATCTTCCTCCGCTTCTTCCTCCAGTCTTATCGTCCTGCATCTTCCTTCTTCTCCGATCCACCTCAATGGGAGTCTCCCGCTGTGTGATGCTTCTGTTCAGGTTACAGCTCTTATATAACGGAGGGCAGGGCTACCCGGTGAACCCACCCCCACGACGCACAGGGACTTCCCTTTCCCCACGGTGTCAGAGGGGGGTGGGGTCACCTGTTTACGTAAACGGGTGACCCCGCCCCCTCTGACAACACAGGGAAAGCCATAGGGAAGTCCCCATGCATCAGAGGGGGGGTCACCGGGTGGCCCCACCCTCCGTTATATAAGAGCTGTCACCTGAACAGAAGCGTCACACAATGGGAGACTCCCATTGAGGCGGATTGGAGGATGAAGCGGAGAAGAAGAAGCCAGAGGAAGATGCCGGACGAGAAGACCAGAGGAGGATGCAGAGGGAGATCGAGGAAGAAGCGGGGGAAGAACAAGATGGAGGATGAAGAAGAACACTGAAGGAAGACCAGAAGAAGATGGAGAAAGGAGCTGGCAAAGAAGACAATAATAACGGAATTGTCAAAAACCGTCTATTGTCTTTTTTTTAACATTTTTTGTGAAATGGTAGGGGTACATTTGTGCCCCATTACCAATTCACACGGGGGGGGGGATCTGGGGGTCCCCTTGTTAAAGGGGGATTTCAGATTCCAATAATCCCCCCACCCGTAGACCCCCACAACCACCGGGTCAGGGTTGTAGGGATGGGGCCCTTCTCCCCATCAACATGGGGACAAAGTGCTTTGGGGGGGCTACCCCAAAGCACCCTCCCAATGTTGAGGGCATGTGGCCTGGTACGGTTCAGGAGGGGGGCGCTCTCTCACCCCCCCTCTTTTCCTGCAGCCTGCCAGGTTGCGTGCTTGAATAAGGGCCTGGTATGGATTTTTGGAGGGTCCCCACGCCATTTTTATTTTAAATTTTGGTGCAGGGTTCCCCTTAAAATCCATACCAGACCTGAAGGGTCTGGTATGGATTTTGAGGGGGACCCCCACACCATTTTTTTTTATTTTGGCACGGGGTTCCCCTTATTATCCATACCAGACCTGAAGGGCCTGGTATGGAATTTGGGTGGACCCCCACGCATTTTTTTTATTTTGGTTCGGGGTTCCCCTGTGGGGGAATCCCATGCCATTTTTATCAATGAACTTTTATGTGTATTGCTGGGACCAACAATTCATTATAGCCGCGAGTAATTTTAAATGACTTTTTTCCTTTAGAAATGTCATTTTGCTGTCAGACTGTTCTAAACACAGGAAACATGCGCCACTTTACAGGCATACTATAGACACCCCCCAGGTATGAAATTTAAAGGAATATTACACTTTTATTGTTTCACTTTAAGCATTATTAAAATCACTGCTCCCGAAAAAACGGCTGTTTTTAAAACTTTTTTTTGCATTGATACATGTCCCCTGGGGCAGGACCCAGGTCCCCAAACACTTTTTAAGACAATACCATGCATATAAGCCTTTAAAATTAGCACTTTTGATTTTTCATGGTCGTGTCCCATAGACTTTAACGGTGTTCGCCTGTTCGAACAAATTTTTTGCTTGTTCGCATGTTCTGGTGTGAACCGAACGGAGGGGTGTTCGGCCCAACCCTAATGGGGGATCAGTGGACGTGTTTCGGGGGTGCAACCCCTTCCTCTCACCTACTTTAACTTGGCTGAAGGGGTTGCACCCACAAAACGCGTACCTTGATATCCCATGATGGCAGATAGCACATGTTGACACACTGTGTGTTTTGTGGCTTTAGCAAAATAGATGTAGGGAAAATACACACCTTTTAGGCATGGGATCATGAGGGAAATCCAAATTTTGAGTCCCAATTTGTGTGCATCTTCAAAATTTGGCTTTTAGAGGGGTGAGATCACCCCATCTGATGAAGGCAAAATCAACACAGTTTTGACATACTAATGTCTCATATGGCCTTCACTTTAGCAAAGTTGAACTTTGTAAGTTCCTAAGTTGGGAATGTGTATGTTATGTTTTTAAACATGCCTGTTTAGCCCCCAAAAAAGGCAAATTAATGTCAAACATACATGTTATACACCAAGATGTTGATTTGTTACAAAACCGTTTATAATGCACATGTGAATGTGCTTGGAGTAAAATGTTTTATGCTCAACAATGTGTGGCTTCTTATTTCAATGCTCAATACCAGTTTATTTTTTAAGCTGATGTAGTTACAATGACAATGGGGGTTATTTACTAAAGGCAAATCCACTTTGCACTACAAGTGAACTTGCAGTGCAAAGTGGATTTGTCTTTTGTAAATAACCCCCACTGTGCTGTAAAATTTGCCAAAATCAGGCAATTTTAGAGATTCCAAGCAATTAATTCATGGAGTTGAAAAGGATGATTATTTTATTAATGCATTACATACATTAACAACAATAACATTGTGTGTGTGTAGCAGACCCACAGCACAACATAATAGTTAGCTGAAGAAGAGATTGTCACCTCATGTATCAAATAAGTTACGTTTGCACTATTGAAAAAAATGGCCAAAAATAAAAGGCCATTTGAGAACCTAGGAGACAGATAAGAAACACAAACAGTAATTCAAATGAAATATGAGTTTAGTTTAAAAAAAAAATTATTAGACAGCTTCAAGATTTGCTTGTAAATCAATTGCCCCCCTACCCACGAAGTGCTCGACATAGTTTTGCTGGACTTGGATGACCACTTTCAAGCGCAGTCAGTGATGTTTGTTCAGCTAAAAAGTCGGCCTCAGTCGCAACTGAGGCCAGATATTTGGCTGCATTCTCCCGAAGGTAATTGTGCAGAATGCAGCAGCTCAAGACAATGTGATTCAGTTTGTATTCGGCCATATTGATGGCTGTAAAGAAAAGCCTGAACTGGCTGGCCATTATGCCAAAGGCATTCTCAACCACTCTTCTTGCACGGGGCAGGCGGTAATTAAAAACCCTCTGCTCTTGAGTCAGGGTCCTCATGGGGGATGGCCTCATCAGATGTTCCCCCAGAGCAAAGGCCTTATCCGCCACAAACACAAACTTGAGGCCTGCAACATTATCCTCTGGAGGTGGAAACCCCAAGGTGCCATTTTGGAGACGCCGGTAAAACTATGTCTGGGTGATCACTCTTCCATCAGACATACGGCTGTTCTTCCCTACATCCAGGTATAGGAATTCAAATTGGCCGTCACCACCGCCAACATCACGATACTACTGAACCCCTTATAGTTGAAGTAGTATGACCCCAAGTTGGGTGGTGGGACGATCCTGACGTGCTTCCCATCAATCGCACCACCACAATTGGGAAAGTCCCACTCGTGGTGGAATTGGGAAGCCACAGTCTGCCATCCCTGTGGGTTGGAAGAAAACTGTGGAGTCAAACAAGAAAAGAAAAAGTACTTTTGCATATAACATTGCAAGCAGATTAGACACAAACATTCTTGGCCAACATAAGTATAACAACATATTATTGATTATTTAAAGACAAAAGCATAAGGTCAACTTAATAGATTCCTCACCCCCTCTGGTGGCCCATTGGAAACATTTCATGGTGGGGGGGTGGGGGGTAGATGTTTTGGACAGGTAACCCTCTCTACTCCATTGAGAGCTGAATGCATAAATAATGTGTGTTACTTTGGCCAGCCCCTCCTTACTTACACTATTGGCAGCCCACTGGACAGGTAAGAAGTTTCATAATCCAAAAATATGAATACACACTGTCCAAATTGAAGCACATTTTAACATTCTGCAATTACCTATCAAGATAATAGGAGAACAAAACTTTAAACAGTACCATTTGAAAGTATTCAGGCAGGCACTTGCAATACATGCTTTGGTGAATTTATCCATAAATATGAACACAAAAGAGGTAGGTATAGTGTGTATGGGTTTGGCAAAGTCAGCAGATAGAGTATTGGTATCGGTTGACTTAGCGGTTGGGGCGGGAGGGAGGGTTAAAAATGAGTTTGGGCCCCATAAAAAAAAAGCCTCTTGCACTCTGCCTGAATTTAAGGACAACAATAACATTTGGAAACATTTTCAGGGGTGTTTAGGGTAAGCACTACAATGGAGCTGACAAAATACATCGTTAAGTGACTAGGCGAGGTGTGTATGGGCCCAGCATAGCATGCTGGGGAGGTTAGTGAAGGCAAATATGCATGAAGGACAAAAAAGGAGCATTAAAAGCTTACAGCATGCATGAGGACAAAGAGGACATTCACAGCATATTACAATCATGGTAATTATGGAATGATGAAATGAATACAATACATTAGCAAACATTAAATACATAAAATGTGATGTCAAAGGATAAAACTTACCTTAATATAGTCCTTCTGCAGGACTTGAATTAAGGCAGAACAGGTCTCTGGAATAATGATTCCCAGAGCCTGGAAGGGAGATCCCAGTCATGAACTTGATGTCCTGGAGACTTCTCCCCATCGCCAAGTACCGCAAGGTGGCAACGAGCCTTTGCTTGGGAGAGATGACTTGCTGCATGCAGGTGTCCTGCTTCGTAAAATAAGGGGACAGCAAAGCCAATAGACGGTGAAAGATGGGGTCCGTCATCCAGAGATAATTCCTGAAATCATCAGGATTATTCTCCTGGAGCTCCCGCAAGAAAGGCATATGACAGAATTGATAGATGTATGAGATAAATCCACGCAATGGATTAGGTATTTTGTTATGGGTGTGGCTGCTGCCTCTACAGATACAATACCACCTAGGTGGAATGTATTAGAAAATGGTAAAAAAGCAGGAGTAGTATGGCGCTGCCCTTATGGAGATAAAACAGATTTTTTCTTTGTAGTGAACAATAACTCCATGTGTTACCTAGTATCCATAATTCCTAAAGTATTGCTTTTAAAGATGGTTATTATAAACCTGTGTGTGCCAAAAAAATTGAGTATTTTTATATTCAAATCTGTGACTGGTGCTGGATTCTTGCTAATAAAAGTAAAATAGCAACATAAGGTGCTTCAATTAATCAACAAAAGTGCATTATGCAAAATCAATGAAGTGACCAGTGCTAAATCATACAAATTCATACAAAATTGTGCAAGATGTATAAGATAAATCCACGCAATGAATTAGGTATTTTGTTATGGGTGTGGCTGCTGCCTCTACAGATACAATACCACCTAGGTGGAATGTATTAGAAAATGGTAAAAAAGCAGGAGTAGTATGGCGCTGCCCTTATGGAGATAAAACAGATTTTTTCTTTGTAGTGAACAATAACTCCATGTGTTACCTAGTATCCATAATTCCTAAAGTATTGCTTTTAAAGATGGTTATTATAAACCTGTGTGTGCCAAAAAATTGAGTGTTTTTATATTAATCTGTGACTGGTGCTGGATTCTTACTAATAAAAGTGAAATAGCAACATAATGTGCTTCAATTAATCAACAGAAGTGCATTGTGCTAAATCAATAAAGTGACCAGTGCTAAATCATACAAATTCATACAAAATTGTGCAAATTATCCATCATAAATAGTGACTGATGTGCTGTAACCAGTATTAATTGGATAGGAAAAGTTCCGTTTGTGAGAAAAAAGTTCTTTTTGGAGTGTTTTGAGGTGTTCAATCTTTGAGGATCAAATATCTGTAGGAAAACTTCTTATCCAGGTGCTGGTTCCTTAATTAGTGCCTTGTCTGCATGCTCTGACAATGCTTGCACTCACCGGATTTTTCTTTCCCCTGCAGGGGTATAGGCGGTCACAGTGTCTGCCACTGTGTAGCAATCAAGGATGTCCCCCAAACTTTACTTGCATGTTATGGTGTGATATTTACATGTAAAGGAAAGAAGGGATACCCATTGCGTAAAACCATAAGAGAACTTTTATTAAAGCTTAATAAATATATGTACTCACATCTTAGCACTGGAGACAAATTATAAAGTCCTAACTCGCTGGTACCTTGTACCCGCTAGAGTGGCAAAATATTCACCTAATACCTCAACTCTTTGTTTTCGAGGATGCCCAGAAATAGGCACATATTTACACATATGGTGGACGTGCCCAGTAATCCAAACCTTCTGGAAGGAAGTCTTCGTGATTGCATCTAAAATATTTAAAAAAATAATACAACCAGATCCATATTTAACTTTACTTAATCTAAAACCGGAATGGTTAACACTCTCTCAATTCAAACTTATGATCCAACTAATAACGGCTGCAAAACAAACAGTGGCCAAGGCATGGAAATCTCCTACATTGGTACTAGCAGAAACAATTCACAGAATGAATAATACAATGTCCCATGCTAAGATGGTAGCCATCGATCAAAATCAAATTCCAAAATTTGAAAAACTTTGGCATCCTTGGATAAAACAACAGTTCCTGTCAAATTTCAATGACTCTGTCCTGTTGCCATGGTAACAGATTAAATGACTTACAGAGACACCCATTCTAAGGCTTCAAAGAGAACTAAAAAGAATAATAAACTGACGAGCAGGACAACCTTGTGGACCATACCTCTACCTTTCAACCCTTTTTCTTCTTTCTCTTTCCTTTTCTCCACCTTACGATTAAAGCTCATTATCAGAATTTATTTGACCTATATACACTCTACTTGTTAACAATATGTATAGTAGGTATAAATCTTTTAAATACCTACAAAAGTAACTAAGGAAATGATATATATCTTTAATTTAGGTTTACGTGAACCCAATGTTTAATATTTGAAATTTCATGATATTTACCTATATAAACCCTACTGTAAAACAATGAGCTTACTTTATAGATCCTTGTAAACTTACTTTATGTATCTTTATGTATCTTTATAACATTGTATACTCAATAAACTTCTTTTGACAAGGAAAAAAAAAAAAAAAAAAAAAAAAAAATAAATAAATATATGTACTCACATTTCAAATGAAAAAACGAGCATAAGAAAAAGATATCGAATTCCCTTTGTTAGAGGTGCTGCAAGGCGTCCGTAGCCGGCACATTATGTTGCTATTTCACTTTTATTAGTAAGAATCCAGCACCAGTCACAGATTAATATAAAAACACTCAATTTTTTGGCACACACAGGTTTATAAACAATCATCTTTAAAAGGAATACTTTAGGAATTATGCATACTAGGTAACACATAGAGTTACTGTTCACTACAAAGAAAAAATCCGTTTTATCTCCATAAGGGCAGCGCCATACTACTCCTGCTTTTTTTTTTTTTTTTTTCTAATACATTCCACCTAGGTGGTATTGTATCTGTAGAGGCAGCAGCCACACCCATAACAAAATACCTAATTCATTGCGCGGATTTATCTTATACATCTTGCACAATTTTGTATGAATTTGTATGATTTAGCACTGGTCACTTTATTGATTTTGCATAATGCACTTTTGTTGATTAATTGAAGCACCTTATGTTGCTATTTTACTTTTGTTAGCAAGAATCCAACACCAGTCACAGATTTGAATATAAAAATACTCAATTTTTTTGGCACACACAGGTTTATAATATCCATCTTTAAAAGCAATAATTTAGGAATTATGGATGCTAGGTAACACATGGAGTTATTGTTCACTACAAAGAAAAAATCTGTTTTATCTCCATAAGGGCAGCGCCATACTACTCCTGCTTTTTTACCATATGACAGAATTAGTCACGATTAAGCAACCAATTTTTGGTCCAAGAACTCCTCCTCCCCCTGTTCATGGACTGGACTTGGGTCAAAGCAATAACTCCAACACCAAGCCCAACAACAGCATGAACTCTCTGACGAGTACGTAACCGCAACATGGCTAATAAACAAACGGCTGCTCTGAACGAACTGACAGAACACACTGAAAATCAGAAAGGACCTGACAAGCACGACCTGAAAGTCAGAAACGACCGGACAAGCATGCACTGAAAATCAGAAGCTAACTATAAATAGAATGCACTGAAAGACAGAAACGAACTGACAAGCACGCACTGAAGAACAGATGCGAACCGACAAGCACAACCTGAAAAGCAGAAACGAACTGAAAAGCATGAGGCTGAAAAGCGCAATTCGTCATTAACCAAACTTCTACTAACACAAAATAAACACGAGATTAGCAGAAGGAGCCGAAAGGGTGGCGCACTGGCTATTGAACTTCCTTTTTATCAGCTTGTCGTACGGCTTGTACGTCACTACGTTCGTAATCGTTGGCCAACATTTGTGTGACCGTGTGTATGCAAGACAAGTTGGGCATAACAGTAAAGAACCCGCTACATAGTTTAAGGTTAAACCTCTTTTCTTCTAATTTTAATGAGTGGCCACGAGTCTTGTTAAAATCCCTTCCGCGAAAAAGTTTTATCCCTATTGTGGGGTCACCAGTATGGTATTTGTATATTGAAATCATATCCCCTCTCAAGCGTCTCTTCTCTAGAGAGAATAAGTTCAGTGCTCACAACCTTTCTTCATAATGAATATCCTCCAGACCCTTTATTAGCCTTGTTGCCCTTCTTTGTAGTCGCTGCATTTCCAGTACATCCTTCCTGAGGACTGGTGCCCAGAACTGGACAGCATACTCTAGGTGCAGCCGGACCAGAGTCTTGTAGAGCGGGAGAATTATCGTTTTATCTCTGGAATTAATCCCCTTTTTAATGCATGCCAATATTCTGTTTGCTTTGTTAGCAGCAGCTTGACATTGCATGCCATTGCTGAGCCTATCATCTACTAGGACCCCCAGGTCCTTTTCCATCCTAGATTCCCCCAGAGGTTCTCCCCCCAGTGTATAGAATGCATTCATATTTTTGCCACCCAAATGCATTATTTTACATTTTTCTACATTGAACCTCATTTGCCATGTTGTTGCCCATGCCATTATTTTGTTCAGATCTTTTTGCAAGGTTTCCACATCCTGCGGAGAATTTATTGCCCTGCTTAGCTTAGTATCGTCCGCAAATACAGAGATTGAACTGTTTACCCTATCCTCTAGGTTGTTTATGAACAAATTAAACAAGATTGGTCCCAGCACAGAACCCTGGGGGACCCCACTAACCACCCCTGACCATTCCGAGTACTCCCCATTTATCACCACCCTCTGAACTCGCCCTTGTAGCCAGTTTTCAATCCATGTACTCACCCTATGGTCCATACCAACTGATCTTATTTTGTACAGTTCCCCATAGTTTATGGGGAACTGTGTCAAATGCTTTTGCAAAATCCAGATACACCAGGTCTATGGGCCTTTCTTTATCTAGATGGCAACTCACCTCCTCATAGAAGGTTAATAGATTGGTTTGGCAAGAATGATTCTTCATGAATCAATGCCGATTACTGCTAATGATACCATTCTCATTACTAAAATCTTGTCTATAGTCCCTTATCATCCCCTCCAAGAGTTTACATACTATTGATGTTAGGCTAACTGGTCTGTAATTTCCAGGGAAGTATTTTGGGCCCTTTTTAAATATTGCTGCTACATTGGCTATTCTCCAATCAGCTGGTACCATTCCAGTCAGTAGACTGTCAGTAAAAATGAGAAACAATGGTCTGGCAATTACTTGACTGAGTTCCCTAAGTACCCTCGGGTGCAAGCCATCTGGTCCCGGTGATTTATTAATGTTAAGTTTCCCAAGTCTTATTTTAATTCTGTCCTCTGTTAACCACGGAGGTGCTTCCTGTGATGTGTCATGAGGATAAACACTGCAGTTTTGGTTACTGAAGCCCCCCGATTCCCTTGTGAAGACTGATGAGAATAAATTCAATACCTTCGTTATCTCCCCATCTTTTGTAACCAGATGTCCTTCCTCATTCTTTATGGGGCTAATATGGTCTGTCCTCCCTTTTTTACTGTTTACATACTTAAAGAATTTTTGGGGATTTTTTTTTGCTCTCTTCCACTATGTGTCTTTCATGTTCTATCTTAGCCATCCTTATTGCACCCTTACATTTCTTGTTGCATTCCTTATAAAGTCTGAATGCTGATGATGATCCCTCAACCTTGTATTTTTTGAAGGTCTTCTACTTTGCTTTTATATGCATTTTTACATTGGAGTTAAACCATCCAGGACTTTTGTTCGCGGGTAAATTTATTACCCAATGGGATGCATTGGCTAATGCCCTTATTTAATATGCTCTTGAAGCAAACCCCTCTCTCCTCCGTGTTCTTTGTTCCTAAGATTTTATCCCAATTTATGCCTTCTAGCAAGGTTTGTAGTTTATGGAAGTTGTCTCTTTTTGAAATTAATTGTCTCTGTATTCCCCTTATGTCTCCTATTTGCGTGATTTATACTGAAGCCAATTGACCCGTGATCGCTGTTACATAAATTGGCCAGTATTTCCACATCTGTGATCAGGTCTGTATTGTTGGTAATCAGTAGAACCAGTAACGCTTTATTTCTAGTTGGTGCATCTACCATCTGACCCATAAAATTGTCCTGCAAGACATTTAGGTACTGGCGAGCCTTAGACGAATGCGTGGTTCCCTCCGCCCAGTCTATGTCTGGATAATTAAAATCCCCCATTATGATAACACTTCCCATCCTTGCTGCTAATCCAAATTGTGATAGGAGATTTGACCCCCCTTCCTCCCTCTGGTTAGGGGGCCTATAGCATACTCTCAGTATTATTTTCCCCTTAGCTTCATCCCTTTGGAGCTCTACCCATAAGGATTCCACCTCCTCCCTAGCTCCCCTAGTGATGTCATCTCTCACATTCACTTGTACATTATTCTTGATATATATCCATACCCCTGCCCCTTTTTTACCCTCTCTATCCTTGAGATAAAGGGTATACCCTTGAATGGTTGCCAACCGATCATGAGAGTTGTTGAACCAGGTCTCTGAAATTCCCACAAAATCCAAATCCTCCTCGTACAACAGTATCTCTACTACCCCCATCTTGTCCGCCAGGCTCCTGGCATTGGTGAACATGCCACATAGTTTAGACCGATCGCATATTATCCTCTTATTGGGTGTTCCGAGACTGCTACTATACTTACCTTGGGTTTATGTGCTTTGGTCAACCCACCACTAATGCCCCCAATACTACCCTCTGGAATATGTTCCGCACACTGACTATCTATACCTCTGGACCCTCCCCCTCATCGCCTAGTTTAAAAACCCCTCTAACTTTTTTGCCATCTTCATTCCCAGCTGATCTGCAGCCTCCTTATTAAGGTGTAGTCCATCCCTTCTATAGTACTGGTTATCGACTGAGAAGTCGGCCCAGTCCTCCAGGAACCC
This sequence comes from Aquarana catesbeiana, assembly GCF_042186555.1. NCBI lineage: Eukaryota > Metazoa > Chordata > Amphibia > Anura > Ranidae > Aquarana > Aquarana catesbeiana. The sequence continues at coordinate 483,431,780 of NC_133324.1, read as the reverse complement.
AAACCCCTCCTTACTACACCAGCTCCTCAGCCACTTGTTTACTTCCCTAATCTCCCTCTGCCTTTCTGGTGTGGCTCGATGTATCAGTATTATTCCTGAGAATACTACCTTGGAGGTCCTTTTCCTGAATTTAGCTCCCAAGTCCCTAAAATCGTTCTTTAGGACACTCCATCTGCCTCTGACTTGGTCATTGGTACCATGACAGCTGGGTCTTCCTCAGCCCCTCCCAGTAATCTGTCCACCAGATCTGAGATGTGCTGAACCCGAGTATCCGGGTTCGGCACATGAATGCCAACAGTGTGTAGCAGTGCAGGTATCACCCGAAATGTCAGCGTCTGTCTGGAGGGGCAGGATGCGGCCTGGCTGTCTCTAACCCAATTGGGAAGATGTCCATGGAAATTGCAAGCCTTAAGCTTCCCCTTCTCGTCTGAAACCTTTTCCTGCCACTAATTCTGTCAGAGGGGTGACCTACCCCTACACCACCCACACGCGAATGCCCGCCAAAACCTGGAAAAGATTCTGTTGACCCAAAGATGGCTGCCAAAGGTCACCTGGATGCAGTGCAGCCAACCGGAATGCTGCCTCCAGGAACCAGGAAACCACAGAGAAACCGACTTGTGTCCCTTTACACCAACCTATTTCTGGGTCTAATATTAGTCCACTAAAAAAAAATGAAAGGAGATTCATTCTCTTCCATTTAGGCAGATCGGATCAAAAGGGTAGTCTGGTGTAAATGGACAGAGGAGTCTGTTTACTCCTGGCCGCCAACAGAGCAGAGCAGGCTTTGTCTGTGTCTGCTCTTCAGAAACTGATCGGACATGGATGAGTCATCCGCCCATTCTGCTCTGAGCAGCAGGGCATCTGTGAGCTGATCCCCTGCTGATTGGAATGGAATCTACCCTGTATGAAAGAGGCCTTTGATTGCTGCCTGTGGAACAAAGATAGTAACTAAAAAAAACAAAGAACCCTTCCCATTTTTTTCTAAAAGAATTGTTTCGTATAAAGTACCATTATTCATTGTAATCTAAAATTATATCCTGATATTTGTTTGTAAAAGAGTTTTAATCCTTTCATTTATGTTACAATAAAAATGTGAAAAGCTGAAAATATCATCCATAATAAAAAACAAAAATGTAGCAACATGGTATCAGAAACAATGATGTGTAGTAAGTCACAGGAACCAATCAGAAATGTGACTATAAATAGCTTTTAATAGACAGGCTAATGAAGGCTAAATTCTGATATAATTACCTGCTATCTTTTTACTGCCATTGCTGCTTACATTTCTAGCAAAAAGGGCCTTTTTATTTAAACAATCCAACATACAAAATGTCCTCATTTGTGTTAACTGCTATACAATATACCAAGAGCACATATTAGGAAGATAAAGACTTTGCTAGCAACCACTGGGAAACATCTGATCATGATCATTACCACAATGACAGTCTGTTGCCATTGTCTACACAATTCCATCAACATTTACTTAAATTGAACAAATACAATAAAATAAAACACTGTTGCTGAATGCATGCTGTTTATAGGTATGGCAGGACAATAACCATTATAGCTCTATAGACGCTAAAATAATTGTTATGTAAACTTAACTAAATACTCCTCTAGGCAGAAATGTTCATGGAAATGTATTTCTACTGATAACAACCAAACTTTGCAAGGTGAATAAAATTTGAAAACTCTGCTTAAAGTAGAAATAACTTTTTAACCAGTGTTTTTTTTTTTTAATCAATATATGCATGAGGTAATTTGTCCCCCTGCCAGAACACAATAGAACAGCAGGGGAGATTGCTGTACTAACATTGGATTGTTAGTACAACTGCTCCAACTGGAGCTGTCAGTTTTGATGTGTACTAGGCTTTAAAGTGGCTCTAAAGGCAGATTTGTTTTTTCGTTACCACTGTGCTCGAGAGCAGCGGCACTCTCTCTTCAATGGCCATGGAGGCAGCAGTGTGAGCCATTGGCTCTGGCTGCTATCAATCACAGCCTAAGAGGAGAGAGCGGAGGATGGGGCCATGCCATGCTGTGTATGTCTGTGGGTACACACAACGCAGCTTTGGATCTAGCCTGCATGAGTGCCCCTACAACAAGCCACTCAGTGGAGAGAGGAGCGAGGAGCATCAGTGGGGGACCCGAGAGGAGGACGTTTGGTGCTACTATGTGCAAAACCATTGTACAGAGCAGGTAAATATAACATGTTTGTTATTAAAAAAAAAGATGTATACTTTAAATTTCTAGATAACAGTGACATAATATTTTAAATAAAATTGAAGCCAAAACTTTTACGTTATAACCACTTCTATATCGGACACTTTCACCCGCAGACCAATCTTCAGCGTTCAGCGCTGTTACACTATTGCCGCGTACACACGATCGGAATGTCCGACAACAAATGTTCGATGGGAGCTTGTTGTCGGAAATTCCGACCGTGCGTAGGCTCCATCTGACTTTTTTGTTGGAATTTCCGACAACAAAAATTTGAGAGCTGGTTCTCAAATTTTCCAACAACAAAATGTGTTGACGGAAATTCCGAGCGTGTGTACACAATTCCGACGCACCAAATACCACGCATGCTCTGAATCAAGTACGAGACGGAAGCGCTCGGTCTGGTAAAACTAGCGTTTGTAATGGAGATAGCACATTCGTCACGCTGCAAATTTAATAATCTTTTAATGCAGCACATTCTCTTCTTCTTTATAATGCTAGAATAATGAAGTTGTTTTGCTGCTCATATTCACACAGAGTTCTCACAAACTGATTTCTTTAGTATTTCTCGTAATCTCCTGAATAATATTTTTTATTTTTTTCGTCAGATATCCATAATAATGTTTCGATTTTATTTTTATAGTGTTCTTTTTTTTAAATAATTTTTTTATCAAGACATCCTTTTTTTTTTTTTCTAGTGATCGCCATAATATTTTTTGTCGTTTTTGTGTGTCAAGTTATCACAACACCATTATTATCTTGTATTTTTTAAGCTCAAAGAGATTGGTTGGAGTTGGTGTCCCTTGTCAATTTGACATTGTATTTTTAAAATGTACCTGCCTACTCACAAACTGTCCTTTTTTATTTAAAACACATAGCCAATGATTTTAGTAAAAAAATAGACATTTATTAAGGGGTCATAACAAAATAAAGAGGAAGGCAATGCTGGATAAACTTGGGAAATTAGCAAAGCCTTTGTACCCCAGGGCACACATGAACTATTTGACATGTAAAATTGTTAGCCTGAGGAGTCCATTTAATAAGGAGCACAATCCGGTCCAGGACTCAGAGATCAGGAACAGCAGCAGGTGACATATATGTCCCCAGGCTGTGGTCTTACAACAGCCTGCATCTTTTGCCAGACCAGACCGAACCCAGGCCATCACTCGCTTGTCTTCCTTACACGCTACCTTCCACGCTTGCTTCCAGGCTGTGGCTCTGGTGTTGGAGTTGTGGCAGGAGGTGGAGGAGGTGGAGGAGGATGGTCCAACTCACACAGGTGGGTTTTGCTTGTGAGTTCGCCCTTCAACCCCTTATTTAGGGCCATATATATCACTTCCTCACAAAAGAAGCGTTGGCCCACCTCTATTTCCTGCATTTTGTTGGCATCCATGCAGGCATAGGCCTCAAGAAGACAGGGGGCGTTCTGAGGGCCGCAGAAGCCTGCCGAATTAACCCAAGTGCTGACTCCTCCACGCTCCTTCCCTTCCTGGGCCTTTTTTGTTGAAGGTGGAGGGGAGGGACCTGGGATTTGGTAAGGCTACTGGGCCCGGCCACCTCCTGGCTGCCACTTACCCCCGCCACCTCCTGGCTGACACTTCCCCCGCCACCTCCTAGTTGACACTTTCCCCTACCACCTCCTGGCTGTCACATTCCACAGACTCCTCCTGGCTGAGGCTTTCCTGTGTATGAAAAAGGGACATAGTTCTAGTTTATTCTTCATCAATCACACACAATTTTGAGAAATCTATTTAACAATGCTATAACTGACTCAAGCTGGGCTCCTCCACATCTTCTTATTGGGTGGAAGGACCAGGTTGGACGTCAGAAGCCTCAGCTGGGGTGGAAGGAAGAGTGGAAGGAAGGGTTGAGAGTGATGGCCTGATTTCAGTCTGGTCTGACAGAAACTGCAGTCTGTCATAGTACCACAGCCTGGGTACATAAATGTCATCTGCTGCTGCTCCTGATCTCTGGGAATCCTGGACCTTCTTGCACTCCCTATTATAAGTGCTCCTCAGGCCACCTATTTTACACTTCAAAAAGTTGATGTCTGCCGTGGGGATCTGCGGCTTCACAAATTCCAGCAATTTATCCAGCGCTAACTTCCTCTTTAGCCGATTTGTATAAAAGGGGTGTTTTGTCTGCCACAGACAGGGCAGCTCTCTGTACAAATCAATGAATAGGGTGAGGAAATCATGATCATTGAATCAATCTATTTTATCTGCAAGACACAACACAAGACTTTTCTTTTGCTTTTCTTTACTGTTTAAAATGGAAACTTTCAGGTTCGTGGGCACAGTAATCGTTCGAAGTAAACATCGTTCGTTCGCCAACTAATACAATGTTTTTGGCAGATGAAGGTTAACTACATTTGTTCAGGCATATTTGTCTTAAAAGAAGTTTAGTACATTGTTGTCTAGATGAGTTTGTAACTAGAATGAAATGCAAACTTGATTCAGTGTAAGGAGAGGATACTCAGCAGCTGTTTATACATCTGGACGCAGAAGCACTAGTGTGGGACACCAGAACAAACTTTTTAGGGTGTCCCACACAGGTGCTCTAGTGAATACTAGGGGTGTCTCCATGTGTGAAACTTGACCAAAAAGGTAAGTATTCCAGCTTTAAGAAAGGGAAAAAATCATGTCTTCAGCTTGGAACTCTGCCAAAACAGACAATTGTACGACACTTCCAAGCAATGTTTCATATTCCTATTTCTGCCCCCAAATATCTGTGTGCTAAGTATACCTTTTTTTTAATTCACATAGGGGAGAAAAGATTCGGCACATCGGAAGACACCAGGGACCCCCAACCTCCTAAAGAAGGGGAAATCCCCACACCACAACCAGAGGATGTGGAGGAAGGAGAGGTTTATGAAGCGGCGAAATAGTGACCACAACAAGTCAGTGTCTGAAACCACAGCTTCAGGTAATAGATGTATGCCTGCATATTTATAATACATGGTGTGTTTTTTAATTTTAGGTGATATGGATGTTGTGGAAGAAGAAACACATTTCACAAGTGCAAGTGCACACGTCCTCATCGGAGAGATCATGGTATGAATCGTGATTTACAGAAGATCAAGGAAGACATCAATGATGTGTAAAAAAGACTCAAAAAACATCACTGACGTTTTAGGCAGAATCTAAAACACACCAAAATTTTGCAAATTGTTTGTATTTTTAGAACTTTTCTTTAAAAATTTGAAAGCCAAAATTTGAAGATGCACACAGTATGTTAACATGTGCTATCTGTCGTCACGGGATAGCAATGTACGCATTTTGTGGGTGCAACCCCTTCCTCGCAACTAAAGTAGATTAGTAGGTTGCACCCCCGAAACATGTCCATTGATCCCCCATGATAGGAGCAAGCACATGTTGACATTATGCATGCGATCAGGAGTAAAATCCCCACTTTGACTCTCAATTTGTGTGCATCTTCAAAATTTGGCTTTTACAGGGGTGACATCACCCCATCTGATGAAGGCAAGGTCAGCACAGTTTGGACATACTAATGTCTGATATTGCCTTCAAATTATTAAAGTTGAACTTTGCAAGTTCCTGAGTTGTGTATTGTTTTATGTTTTTAAAAACATGCCTGTTTACCACAAAAAAGGATTTTTCTACTGTCCAAAAAAACAAAAAAAATCCAAAAAATATGTTGGTTTGTTCAAAAACCAATTTCTAAATGCACATGTGAATGTGCACAGAGTAAACATTTTTCTAATCAACAATGTGTGGCTTCTTCTTTCAATGCTCAATAGCAGTTTTTTCCTTAAGTTAGTGTTTACAGTGACAATGGGGGTTTTTTACTACAGGCAAATCCACTTTGCACTACAAGTGCACTTTCAGTGCAGTTTCAGTGCACTTTTGCAGTGCACTTGTAGTGCAAATTGGATTTTCATTTAGTAAATAACACCCACAGTGCTTTATAATTTGCAACAATCATGCCATTTTCGTCACTCCAAAAAATGAATTCATGGTGCTGAAAATGATGAATATTTTTATCCTTAATGCATTACATACATTGACAACAAAAACAAGGTGTGTGTGTGTAGCAGACACACAACATAATAGTTAGCTGAAGAAGAGATTGTCACCTCATGTATCAAATAAATTACGTTTGCACTATTGAAGAAAATGGCCAAAAAGAAAAGCTCATTGGATAACCTAGGAGACAGCTAAAAGAAACACAAGCAGTAAATCAAAGAAAAAATGTTTCTGTTTAAAATACACATTTAAAAAAAAAAATGTTTCTTAGACATTTTCTGGCATATCAATACCCCCCTACCCGTAAAGTACTCCATACATTTTAGACGGACCTCGCTGGGTGCTTTCGGGGGGCAAGCCAGGACAGCCAGCTTCAAGCGCCATCAGGGTTTGGTCTTGAAATCCGGCCTCAGGCCCAACTGAGGCCACATAGTTCATAGAATTTCTCCTTAAAAAGTTGTGGAGAATGCAGCATGCAAGGATTATATGGTTAATTTTATATTCTGCCATGTTGATTGGCGTAAGGAATAGGCGGAACCAGCTGGCCATTATCCTGAAAGCATTCTCCACCACTGTTCTGGCTCTGGCCAGCCAGTAGTTAAAAACCCTCTGGTCCGGGGGGTGAGGGTCCTTATGGGGAACGGCCGCATCAGGTGATCACCCCAGCCCAAACACTTCATCAGCGACAAAGACAAATGGCAGACCAGCCACGTTGTCTTCCGGAGGTGGCAATCCCAAGCCACCACTCTGGATCCGTCCGTAGAACTCGGTCTGGGTGATGACTCCACCATTTGACATCCGGTCATTCTTCCCCACATCCACATAGAGAAACTCATATGTCGCCGGCACCACCGCCAACATCACTATACTATTAAACCCCTTATAGTTGTAATAGTTGGGGGGTGGGACTATGTGGACTTGTTTCCCATCTATTGCCCCTCTGCAGTTTGGAAAGTCCCACCGCTGGGCAAATTGGGAAGCCACAGTCTGCCATGCTTGTGGCGTTGACGGAAACTGTGGAGTGAAACAAGAAAAATAAAAATAAGTACTTTTGCACATAACATTGCAAGCAGATTAGACACAAACATTCTTGGCCAACATCAGTATAACATTGATTTTAAGAAGTATTTAAAAAAAAAAAAACTAAGGTCCACTTATCAGATTACCCCCCCCCCCCCCCCTCTGATGGACTAGACCTCAATAAGTATAATATTGCATACAATACAGCATACATTGCATAAACAATATACAGTACAAGATAGGATAGTAAAAACTTACTTTTTAAGTTCTCTAAGGGGTGATGACGATAGATAGAGAAATACATGTGTTTCCTGAATGTCTTCTCACAAAATGGTGGCTGTTTCACTTCCTGCTAAGATTCTACCCAGAATTCCCTGCTTGCTGACAACTTCCTTAGTTACACATACAAATAAACAAAGAAACAGAACTGCAGCAATACCAAAAAGGAACGCTAGATGGAGCCTGCACACCACATATGATTGTCTTAAGTAAATTACACATTTTGTATGTAAATTTAAACACAGGTACAAATAACCAGTATAAAACATCAGCAAAACATCTGGTGGACAGAACACTCCCGGCCTGACATCAAGTGATGTCACTAACAGAGTCTTCCGTAGAAAGCAACAGAATAAGTTCGGTCACTGGTCTCAAGAATACTTTAGCTTCATTCTGTTGAAAGATCTTGACCTCGACCTTACGGACACGATTATCCTTGCTTGGCAGTACTTTGGTTATCAAACCTAAAGGCCACATATGCCTTAGTGCCTGGCAATCTTTCATGAGTACAACATCACCAGGTTTAGGATTAGGCTTTTCAGTGTGCCACTTTCTCCTTACTTGTAGAGTAGATATATATTGTTCCCTCCACCGGTTCCAGAAGGTATTGGCAAGGGTTTGTACTTGTCTCCATTGACGTAAAGGTCCTTCTCACAAAACTCTCCAGCTGGAGCACCGGCACGACTAGTCTTTTACATGAGTAACATGGCAGGTGTGAGGACCACTGGATCCTCAGAGTCATTTGAAATGGATGTTAAAGGTCTGACGTTAATGATAGCTGTAACGTCTTCCATAAATGTCACAAAAAATTTGTGATTAAGCCTTGCAGTTCCTACTTGTAGGAAGATAGAATCAAGAATTCTGCGGGCTATGCCTATCATCCTCTCCCAAACACCTTCCATGTGAGAAGAGTGAGGTGGGTTGAAGATCCACATGCAGTCTTGCTTACTCAAGTATCTTTCTACTCTGAGAACGTCCAAATTAGAAGGAATTTGAAGTTCTTTTACTGCTCCTACAAAGTTAGACCCTCTGTCAGAGCGAATGAGTTTCACTGGGCCTCTGATTGTAATGAAACGTCTAAGAGCATTAATGAAACCTGAAGTGTCCATTGACTCAATCACTTCGATGTGGACAGCTCGGATGGACATGCAGACGAATATGACTGGCCAGCATTTACTGTTTGAGTGTCCCCTTTTTGTGTACCGTGTGGCGACAGACCAGGGACCAAAAACATCAAGTCCAACATTAGTGAAAGGCGGATTCATGCTAAATCTGTCAGATGGTAAATTGGCCATCTTTTGTGTCCGTGACATTCCACAAATTTTTCGGCAGATAACGCACTTGAAGAGGAGCCTACTCACACATCTTTTGGCTCCCACTATCCACAGTCCAGCTGCTCGTAAGGCTCCTTCAGTAAACAGTCATCCCTGGTGTTTAGTTTGGTCATGGTAGTGTTGAATTAGTAAGTAAACAATATGATGGTGACCAGGGATCACTAAAGGATGTTTCTCTGAGAACTCTAACTTGTCTTCTTTTAAACGACCTCCTACTCTCAACATGCCATTTTCATCAAGAATTGGATCAAGTTTCTTTAAAACACTGTTAAATCTCTTTGGCAAAGACTTCTCTCTGTACAACAGATATTAACCAATTTTTAGATCTAGGTCAGTTGCTGAGTAGACTTTCCTACAGTGGTGCCAACCTCTGCAATTGTCATGAGTTGATGGTTGTTTTTTGTAGGACTAAGCTATGTGGATTAAGCAAGTGATAGCTCTAACTAGTGATCTCCAGGTGGAGAACCTGCTGAAATGGTGGGTTTTAAACTGGTTAAGAGAAGTTGTTGTGACTGCGGTAGAAACCTGAGGGTGAATTTCCTGATCCTTATCTGCATCTATTAGATCAAATGTGGAGAGGTCCTTAGTGTTACGGTCTAGATTGCGTAGAAAGGTGGGACCTGTGAACCACAGAGTACTTTCAAGATGGCTAGCTGCTACAGATCTGGTAGCTAGGTCTGCAGAATTGCAGTCTGTAGGCACAAAATGCTCTATTTACATAGATGTAGAAATGCCTTGTTTCATTATGGATGTAACCCAGAACTGGGTTGTAACCCAGAAATGGGGCATTTTTAGGACCATTGATCAGTTTTCTTACTTTGTGGGCTTGCAAGATATCCTTCCCTAGGAGTAAGATTATCTGAGCCTGATCATCTAGTTCTGGTAAAAGATGTGGTATGTGGTTCAAGTGAGTCTGGTGAGCTGCTGCGTCTGGTGTGGGAATCTCTAATCTGTTGTCTGGCATCTGGTTGCACTCTATTATGGTCGGTAAGGGTAGGCATGTCTTACCATCCATAGATTCAATTTGTAGGCCGTCAGCTTTTCTCACTGCCGTTTCCACTGTACCTGCACAAGTCCTAAGGGAGTAAGGGCTGCTGGGGCCTTTCAGGTTTAGAATGTCAAAAAACATAGATCTAGCTAGTGACTTATTACTCTGATCATCCAAGATGACGTAGAGCTTGACTCTGCGTCCTTTTGGGTAAACTCTCACAAGACAGATTTTAGAGCAGGACCTGCCACCTGCACTTCCTTTGAAGACTTCAGTACACTGTAAAGTGATTACTATGATGTCTGTACTAGAGTCTTTGGTCTCCCCGCCTTGCTCCTTGTGCCTATGAACAGGTGGAAAAATTCTTGGAGTAGGCCTTGGGTGTAGAGCTGTGTTGTGCTCTGTGCTGTCACATTCTGTACATTTGACACTGACCTTACAGTCCTTGGCGAAATGTGTGGATGAATAGCAGCACTTGTAACAGATGTTGTTCTCTTTGAGGAAAGCTTTGCGATTCTGGATGGTCTTTGTCCTGAAGGCTCTGCATTTCAGAAGAGAATGTGACATCTTATGTAGAGAGCAGAACTTAGTAGGGTCGCTGTCTTGATCCTCTGGCTGAGACTCTGAAAATCTGTGGGAAGAAATGTTAGTTTTGTGCACTGCTACTGGAGCTCTGAGTTGTTTAGGGCCAGAAGAAGTGGTATAAGACACTGGAAAAATGAAGCTGGGGTCATCTTTCATTCCTGCTTGTCTGTCTACAAAGTTCACAAACTCACTAAAGGGTGGAAAATAGGGATGAGCTTCGAGTTCGAGTCGAACTCATGTTCGACTCGAACATTGGCTGTTCGCAAGTTCACCGAACAGCGAACAATTTGGGGTGTTCGCGGCAAATTCGAATGCCGCGGAACACCCTTTAAAAGTCTATGGGAGAAATCAAAAGTGCTATTTTTAAAGGCTAATATGCAAGTTATTGTCATAAAAAGTGTTTGGGGACCTGGGTCCTGCCCCAGGGGACATGGATCAATGCAAAAAAAAGTTTTAAAAACGGCCGTTTTTTCAGGAGCAGTGATTTTAATAATGCTTAAAGTCAATCAATAAAAGTGTAATATCCCTTTAAATTTCGTACCTGGGGGGTGTCTATAGTGTGCCTGTAAAGGGGCGCATGTTTCCTGTGTTTAGAACAGTCTGACAGCAAAATGACATTTTGAAGGAAAAAACTCATTTAAAACTACTCGCGGCTATTGCATTGCCGACAATACACATAGAAGTTCATTGATAAAAACGGCATGGGAATTCCCCAAAGGGGAACCCCGAACCAAAATTAAAAAAAAAAATGAAGTGGGAGTCCCCCTAAATTCCATACCAGGCCCTTCAGGTCTGGTATGGATATTAAGGGGAACCCCGGCCAAAATTTAAAAAAAAAAATGACGTGGGGTTCCCCCTAAATTCCATACCAGACCCTTCAGGTCTGGTATGGATTTTAAGGGGAACCCCGCGCCAAAAAAAAAAAAAAAAAAACGGCGTGGGGTCCCCCCAAAAATCCATACCAGACCCTTATCCGAGCACGCAACCTGGCAGGCCGCAGGAAAAGAGGGGGGGGACGAGAGTGCGGCCTCCCCCTCCCTCCTGAACCGTACCAGGCCACATGCCCTCAACATTGGGAGGGTGCTTTGGGGTAGCCCCCCAAAACACCTTGTCCCCATGTTGATGAGGACAAGGGCCTCATCCCCACAACCCTGGCCGGTGGTTGTGGGGGTCTGCGGGCGGAGGGCTTATCGGAATCTGGAAGCCCCCTTTAACAAGGTGACCCCCAGATCCCGGCCCCCCCCCTGTGTGAAATGGTAAGGGCCTACCATTTCACGAAGAAAGTGTCAAAAATGTTAAAAATGACAAGAGACAGTTTTTGACAATTCCTTTATTTAAATGCTTCTTCTTTCTTCTATCTTCCTTCATCTTCTGGTTCTTCTGGTTCTTCTGGCTCTTCTGGTTCTTCCTCCGGCGTTCTCGTCCAGCATCTCCTCCGCGGCGTCTTCTATCTTCTTCTCCTCGGGCCGCTCCGCACCCATGGCATGGGGGGGAGGCTCCCGCTCTTCTCTTCTTCTTTTCTTCTCTTCTTCTCTTCTTTTCTTCTCCGGGCCGCTCCGCAATCCATGCTGGCATGGAGGGAGGCTCCCGATGTGTGACGGCGCTCCTCGTCTGACAGTTCTTAAATAACGGGGGGGCGGGGCCACCCGGTGACCCCGCCCCCTCTGACGCACGGTGACTTGACGGGACTTCCCTGTGACGTCACGGGGAATGCCACAGGGAAGTCCCGTCAAGTCACCGTGCGTCAGAGGGGGGCGGGGTCACCGGGTGGCCCCGCCCCCCCGTTATTTAAGAACTGTCAGACGAGGAGCGCCGTCACACAGCGGGAGCCTCCCTCCATGCCAGCATGGATTGCGGAGCGGCCCGGAGAAGAAAATGAAGAAGAGAAGAAGAGAAGAAAAGAAGAAGAGAAGAGCGGGAGCCTCCCCCCCATGCTATGGGTGCGGAGCGGCCCGAGGAGAAGAAGACAGAAGATGCCGCGGAGGGGATGCTGGACGAGAACGCCGGAGGAAGAACCAGAAGAGCCAGAAGAACCAGAAGAACCAGAAGATGAAGGAAGAAAGAAGAAGCATTTAAATAAAGGAATTGTCAAAAACTGTCTCTTGTCATTTTTAACATTTTTGACACTTTCTTCGTGAAATGGTAGGGGTACTTATGTACCCCCTTACCATTTCACACAGGGGGGGGGCCGGGATCTGGGGGTCACCTTGTTAAAGGGGGCTTCCAGATTCCGATAAGCCCCCCGCCCGCAGACCCCCACAACCACCGGCCAGGGTTGTGGGGATGAGGCCCTTGTCCTCATCAACATGGGGACAAGGTGTTTTGGGGGGCTACCCCAAAGCACCCTCCCAATGTTGAGGGCATGTGGCCTGGTATGGTTCAGGAGGGAGGGGGGGCCGCACTCTCGTCCCCCCCTCTTTTCCTGCGGCCTGCCAGGTTGCGTGCTCGGATAAGGGTCTGGTATGGATTTTTGGGGGGACCCCACGCCGTTTTTTTTTTTTTTTTTTGGCGCGGGGTTCCCCTTAAAATCCATACCAGACCTGAAGGGTCTGGTATGGAATTTAGGGGGAACTCCACGTCATTTTTTTTTTAAATTTTGGCCGGGGTTCCCCTTAATATCCATACCAGACCTGAAGGGCCTGGTATGGAATTTAGGAGGACTCCCACGTCATTTTTTTTTTTTAATTTTGGTTCGGGGTTCCCCTTTGGAGAATTTCCATGCCGTTTTTATCAATGAACTTCTATGTGTATTGTCGGCAATGCAATAGCCGCGAGTAGTTTTAAATGAGTTTTTTCCTTCAAAATGTCATTTTGCTGTCAGACTGTTCTAAACACAGGAAACATGCGCCCCTTTACAGGCATACTATAGACACCCCCCAGGTACGAAATTTAAAGGGATATTACACTTTTATTGTTTGACTTTAAGCATTATTAAAATCACTGCTCCTGAAAAAACGGCCGTTTTTAAAACTTTTTTTTGCATTGATCCATGTCCCCTGGGGCAGGACCCAGGTCCCCAAACACTTTTTATGACAATAACTTTCATATAAGCCTTTAAAATTAGCACTTTTGATTATTCATGTTTGTGTCCCATAGACTTTAACGGTGTTCGCATGTTCGAACGAACTTTTTTCCTGTTCGCATGTTCTGGTGCGAACCGAACAGGGGGGTGTTCGGCTCATCCCTAGTGGAAAAGGCACATTGTGTTTTCGTTTGTAGTTACAGCCATGAGTAATCCATCTTTCGTGTAACTCATAAGGAAGTTTTTGTGCTAAGGAGTTAATACCTCTAGCAGAGTCAAGATAAGTAAGGCCAGGTATGTCTCCTTCTGGTTTAGCAACTTGTAACTCCATACACAGGTCACTGAATTCTCTGAGTCTTTGGTAACCTCTGCTAGGTATTTTTGGAAAGTCTTCTATCCTTTTAAACAGTGTACTTTCTATAGCTTCTAGTGAGCCATAACATCTATCCAATCTGTTCCAGATGTTTGCAAGGCTCAGGGTGGTTTATGTTAATGTCTCTGATCCTTTTGGCATGTTTAGCAGAATCATTTGTCAAGCCACTTTACGAGGAATTCTATCTGTTCCCTGTAGGATAGATCTAGACCTTGAATGACACTCTGGAAAGCGGATCGCCACTCCCTGTAGTGTTGGGGGCTATCACTGAATTTGACAAGTCCTTGGGTAACTAACTCTCTCTTGGCCAGGAACTTGGCAAAGTCTACAGTAGCCTGATTGGCATTGGGGTAGGCTGCTGGTGTATTGTGGTGCGGTGTAAAGGCATACCTAGTAAAAGTCTCTTCTTTAGGCGCGCTAGGTTCAAACTTGCTTAAGTTTGGCAGTTCGTACTGGCTCGTTGCATACACCTTTGGAGTGAAGACTGGTGTTTGATGCTTGTATGAAGGCTGGGCACCTTGTGGAGTAGAAGGTTTGGTTGGAACTGTAAAGTCTGGAACTCTGTCAGATTTTTCTTGCTTGTAGCGCTGGGGTCCTAGGTCGTCTTGTTGTTGCTTTATTTGATCTGACTCACTGACGTTATGTTTGATTTCTTGTTGTGGGATGCTGCATGGGTCCCAGTGCTGGTAGACATAATCTGACGTGCGTTGTGAAGAATTTTATTGGTCCTCTTCTAGACCCAGTATGCTGCTGCCTAGTCTTGGCTTATCGTAGACGGCTGCTTCTAAAGCTTCTGCTTATGCAATGGCGGCAGCAGCGTCTCTTTTTACTGCCAGCTTCTCCATGTTAGCTTCTAAGATAGCTTGCTGCAATTTCAGAGATGCTTCCTGCTGGGCTAGCTCTTCTTCCAGGTGTATTCTTTTCTTCTCTCTCTCTTGTTCCATGTGCACTCTTTCTTGCTCTCTCTCTTGTTCCATGCGTTATCTCTTGCTCTCTCTCTTGTTCCATGCGTACTCTTTCTTGCTCCAAGTGTATTCTTTCCTTCTCTCTCTCTTTCTCCAAGCGTACTCTTTCCTTCTCTCTCTTGTTCCTGTCTCACCTTTTCTGCATCAAGGCGGGCCTTTTCTTTTTTCATCTGCAACTCTTGGTCTGCGAATGCAGCCCTGGCTTTTGCTGCTTCAGCTTTTGAACGGGCGATAGCTGCTACATTTGCGACAGATTACTTAGATGAGCTTGCTCGTGAACGTGTTTTGTAAGAAGATGTCCCACTGTGAGACATGGCTGCGGGGAAGAAACTGTCCTGCTGTATAGAAACCGTTCTAGTGTTGTTTCTGCTTGACAGAGCACGTCTCTGTGTAGTGTCGCTTCACCTGCCGCAGGCCTGTATCTTTAAGGCTTCTGACTGTATGGGTACTGCGTAGCCCCGGGCTGTACAGACTTCCGAAGTCAGCTTATCTTCCCTTCAGAGGTCAGCTTAAAAATTTCACTGTTCTGTCTCTGGGACAGCTAGTTAAACCTTCTTATCCCAATAACTGTAGATACCATATTTCTTTGATCTCAGTTTTATTAGAACAAGCCAGGTGAAACTACAAAATAATAGAAATAGACCTCAATAAGTATAATATTGCATACAATACAGCATACATTGCATAAACAACAATATACAGTACAAGATAGGATAGTAAAAACTTACTTTTTAAGTTCTCTAAGGGGTGATGACGATAGATAGAGAAATACATGTGTTGTTTCCTGAATGTCTTCTCACAAAATGGTGGCTGTTTTACTTCCTGCCAAGACTCTACCCAGAATTCCCTGCTTGCTGACAACTTCCTTAGTTACACATACAAACAAACAAAGAAACAGAACTGCAGCAATACCAAAAAGGAACGCTAGATGAAGCCTGCACACCACATATGATTGTCTTAAGTAAATTACACATTTTGCATGTAAATTTAACAACACAGATACAAATAACCAGTATAAAACATCAGCAAGACATCTGGTGGACAGAACAGACTGTACAAATGGAAGCACATTTTTACATTCTGCAATTACCTATCAAGATAATAGGAGAACAAAACTTTAAGCAGTACCATTTGAAAGTATTCAGGCAGGCCATTTCACTACATGCTTTGGTGAATTCATCCATAAATATGACCACAAAAGAGGTAGGTATATTGTGTATGGGTTTGGCAAAGTCAGCAGACAGAGTATTGGGGAGAGAGAGGGTTCCAAATGATTTTGGGACCTCCAAAAAAAGCCTCTGGCACTCTGCCTGAGTTTAAGGACACAAATAACATTTGTACACGTTTTAGGGGGTGTTTAGGGTAAAGTACTACTATGGAGCTGACAAAATACATTAGGTGACTAGGCTAGGTGTGTATGGGCCCAGGACAGCATGCTGGGGAGGTTGGTGAAGGCAAATATGCATGAAGGACAAAAAGGGAACTTGAAAAAATTCCAGCATGCATGAGGATAAAGAGGAGATTTACATCATATTACAATCATGGTAATTAGGGAATGATGAAAGAAATACAATACATTAGCAAACATTAAATACATAAAATGTGATGTTAAAGGAGAAATCTTACCTCAATATAGTCCTTCTGTAGGGCCTGTATGATGGCAGAACAGGTCTCTGGAATAATGATCCCCAGAGCCTGGGGGGAGATGCCTGTCGAGAACTTGATATCCTGCAGACTTCTCCCTGTTGCCAAGTACTGCAAGGTGGTGACTAGCCATTGTTCAGGAGTGATGGCTTGCCGCATACAGGTGTCCTGCTTTGTAATATAAGGGGACAGCAAAGCCAACAAACGATGAAAAACGGGTCCGTCATCCGGAGATAATTCCTGAAACTATCAGGATTATTCTCACGGATCTCCCCCAACAAAGGCATGTGAGAGAATTGGTCACGCTGGAGCAACCAATTCTTGGTCCATGAACTCCTCCCCACCCTGTTCATGGACTGGGCTTGGGTCAAAGTAAGAATCCCAACACCAAGCCCTTGCACAGCACGGACTCTACGATGAGTACGTACCCACAACATGGCTTCAAAACGGTCGGCTGGTCAGAACGAACTAACAGAACGCACTGAAATTCAGAAAGGCCTGAGAAGAGCGAGCTAAAAATCAGAAACGAGCGGACAAGAACGCACTGAAGATCAAATACGTAATATAAAAATACGCACTGAAAAACAGATACGAACTGACTACACGCATTAAAAACCAGATACGAACCCACAAGCACAAACTGAAGAGCAGTAACGATCTGAAAAGCATGAGGCTGAAAAGCGCGAATTGTCTCTCACCAAACTTCTACTAACACGAGATTAGCAGAAGGAGCCCAAAGGTTGGTGCACTGGCTATTGAACTTCCTCTTTATAGTGCCGTTGTACGTCAGCGTGTTCTTGACGATCGGAATTTCCGACAACATTTGTGCGACCGTGTGTATGCAAGACAAGTTTGAGGCAGCATCAGTCGGAAATAAATCCCAGGATTTCGTTGTCGGAATGTCCGATCGTGTGTACTCAGCATAAGAATGACAATTAGTCATGCAAGACTGTACCCAAATGAATTTTTTTTTTGAGAGATAGGGCTTTCTTTTAGTGGTGTTTAATCATCACTGAGTTTTTCATTTTGTGCTAAACAAGAACAAAAAATGTTTTTTCTTAATTTCTGTTATAAAATTTTGCATATAAATAATCTATTTTTCTTCATAAATTTAGGCCAAATTGTATATATGTATGTATTAGTCTGTAGGAAGTTACAGGGTCCACAATCTATGGTATATATATTTGAAAATTGATTAGTCCTGGTATATTGACTGCCTTTTTCATTTCTTGAGGCATTAAAATGCCAGGACAGTACAAATACCCCCCAAATTACCCCTCTTTGGAAAGTAGTCAGTTCAAGGTATTTAGTAGGAAGCATGGTGAGTTTTTTTTAACTTGTAATGTTAAGAAGTTAAATAAAATTATTTTTTTTTCTTTTTACATTTGTTTTTACATACTGTCACCAGAGAAGTATCATCATATGACTGATGTGGCAGTGATCAGGGACACCGACTGGTGAAAATATATAAAAAATATAAATACATTTTTTTTTTACGATTTTTTTTTTTTTACATACTGTGACCAGAGCAGTATAGTGTTTTCATAGTGACACTGTACTACTCTAGGCAAGTGATCAGAATTTTTTTTTACGCACTATGATTGCTTAGAACAGTGATAATACTTGTTATAAGCAATCATTTTTATGTCATTCAATTCATTGTGTACTATTGCAAAACTGTGATTGGACATAGCTATCACATGGTACAGATGCACTGTGTTTGCCCTTGTCTGTACCATGTGATCACTGTGACTAATCACAGTGATCAACACAACAGTACACAATGAATGGCTATGAATGATATCCATTCATTGTGTACAGCTCTCATGTGATTGCTGTGATTGGTCATTTGACAATAGGTGGGAAGTAGTGAATAACATTCTCTGGATGAATACAAAACTTCCTCTAATTGGCAGAGATTTTGACATCATCCACCTGCATCTCTGTCTTAGATGATCAGATGAAGCTGTGTATTTATTTATTGAATAACCCAACTAGAGCACATAGCCCAACTAGATTTTGTTTTGTGTGTGGAAAGGGAAGTTCTCAGCTCACTGCTAGAATATAAGGCTGTACACTTTATGTACCTGGGGCTACATACAGGTTATACAGCACACCCACTGGGTGATCTGTTAATGTAGAAAATAGTTTGTTTGGGCCAGCTTGTCCCAAAGGATCTAGTTAAAGTGAAAGTAAAGGTGGAGATCAGCTTTAAATGCTGCCTGTGTCTTGACTGAGGACATTTTGTTAGGTTTTAAATACTTTCTTATTTCCCTATACAGTACTTCTTGTGGTGCATTGTACTGGAGAGGTTTTCTATCAATTTGTGTAAGGAAAATGGGAAATAAAGATATGGACAAAACTAGCTATCCAAAGTTAAGAGGATTGAGCTTTCTTTTGCTCTATTCAAAGTTAAAAAAACAAAATAACTCCAGCTTTTGCTGAAGTTAAGCTTTAGACTTTTCTAGATTTTGGAACCCTTTAGTCATGGGGAATTGAAAGGCTTTATTCTCATAAATACAAACTGAAAGTCTATTCGAAGTTGTAGGGTAAAGTGGGACAAAGTTCAGTTAATCACTAGGTCTTTAGAGCTCCCCAGAACTCATGCCCAGTCTATCAGCTTCTGGTGTCTCAGTTTGGAATCTCATATTTCTAAAGCAAATCTATTAGAGTGGAGTTCAACTAGCTATATATGGCCCTCAAGTGTTACCATGATGGACCTGGTGACTTTGGAGGAAAAATATTTTTTTATTATGTTGTTTCCACACATTTACTGTATATTTTTCTGTGAAGATTGAGCTGGGAATGAAGTCAGAACTTGAAACAGTGTTGCATTTTACATATTGCTAGCTAAAACATTAAGCATACTAGGTAGAGCTAGGTTGTTGGCTGCATCACTACTAGTGAAGATACCTAATGCCAGCGACTCAAGCATTGCTCTTATATGTAAAGCTGTGTAAGTTGTTGATGCTATATAAATAACTGTAATAAATAAATAATAAAGGCAGACTTTTGGTTTGATTCAAGAAATTATCTACTCATCAAGATGTAGAAAGCTGCTTATTACATTAGAGCAGGGCTATTAGTTAAAAAAAAAAACTTGGGTTATTGAGGTGCAATGACCAAACATAGGACTAAAAACAAGCAGTGGATATGGATGGATCTCGTCTGAAATTTGGAGTTGTCTAAAGGGAAATAATTAATATAACCTGAGCCTACTTGCTATTTATACTACTCATTTATGCCACAGTCTAAGTAGCCTTTAAATAAATCTTCATTACTGTGTCACTTCTAATAATATCACAGATGCACATAAACCTCAGGAAAACTGATCATTTTTAAAAATGAAACTTTCCTTAGTTTTCCTTTGAAAGTCCAAGGTCTTTCACAATCCTAACAACTCCCCTGGTGCAGGGGTAAAATCTGTATTATGTACAACATATAAAGTTCAGCAGTCAGGACTATATAATTTACAGCATAGTGTGTACAATATGATACAATAAAGTGCTGCGCAACCAAATCATACAAATATATACATGTGCAAAAAAAAGCAAATATGCAAAATATACCTTGGCCATTTTACTTAGTTTTTTTTTCTGATGAATGTTTATTTTTAAGGGGGCAATATGAACTAATGAAAAAGGTGATTATTCTTGTGCACTGGTGTAATGCACTGAGTTTGTGAGTGGTATTCTTTTATTGGAAAATAAATTATATATCTTTTGGGATACTACACAATGAGGGATTTTTTTATTCCCTTTTCTCTACTGAATTGGCTGCTCTCTGAGATATCGACAGGATGTTAGAGCTGTTGATGTTCTATTCTGGTGAAGTGCAGAATAGTTATGATCCAGGTTACCGGGAAAGCTTATT
Organism: Aquarana catesbeiana; assembly: GCF_042186555.1. NCBI lineage: Eukaryota > Metazoa > Chordata > Amphibia > Anura > Ranidae > Aquarana > Aquarana catesbeiana. Next base: position 483,411,494 of record NC_133324.1, on the reverse strand, counting down.
TTGACCTTACCTAATTGTGGGTCAGTATTGGAGGTAAGCAACAGCATTGAAAGTTGGTGGCACACAGTGATGTAGCACGAGGATATCTTCATGTTGAAGCATGCATGTTACACTTGCAATACTGTATACTGTATGTGGACACTTTGTCTGAAGCATGTTAATTGAGAAAATTCTCATCAAGACTGGAACAGTTTTTTAAAGAACTATATGGATTTGATTTACTCACATTCTTTGTAGTGGGTCACGCTTCTATTTTCTTTTGGATTCCATTATTTTATCACTGTTCATTTACAGTATATAGCTTTCTTGCACATACATTTTGCATTTTTACTTTTTTTGCACATGTATATATTTGTATGATTTGGTTCCGCTGCACTTTATTGTATCATATATTTTGATGTGGAAACACACAACAGTAGCTAGCAGCAACACATATATTTAATTGGGATGTTTTAGCACATACTATATTATATTGGCTAGAGTGGGATTTTTTGGTGTATATAATGTGTAGAGTGTTGTATCAGGACTGTGTGATACACAGCACAGCCTTTAGATCACAGTGGTCAGGAATAAATGCCCTTGTGTTGGTGGTCAGTGATGAGTGGCCCCTTATATATTGGTGGTGAGTAGGGATGAGCCGAACACCCCCTGTTCGGTTCGCACCAGAACATGCGAACAGGAAAAAAGTTTGCTTGAACATGCGAACACCGTTAAAGTCTATGGGACACGAACATGAATAATCAAAAGTACTAATTTTAAAGGCTTATATGCAAGTTATTGTCATAAAAAGTGTTTGGGGACCCGGGTCCTGCCCCAGGGGACATGGATCAATGCAAAAAAAAGTTTTAAAAACGGCCGTTTTTTCAGGAGCAGTGATTTTAATAATGCTTAAAGTCAAACAATAAAAGTGTAATATCCCTTTATATTTCATACCTGGGGGGTGTCTATAGTATGCCTGTAAAGGGGCGCATGTTTCCCGTGTTTAGAACAGTCTGACAGCAAAATAACATTTCGAAGGAAAAAAACATTTAAAACTACCCGCGGCTATTGCATTGCCGACAATACACATAGAAGTTCATTGATAAAAAGGGCATGGGAATTCCCCACAGGGAAACCTCGAACCAAAATAAAAAAAAAAAAAAAATGACGTGGGAGTCCCCCTAAATTCCATACCAGGCCCTTCAGGTCTGGTATGGATATTAAGGGGAACCCCGGCCAAAATTAAAAAAAAAAATGACGTGGGGTTCCCCCTAAATTCCATACCAGACCCTTCAGGGTTTTTTAATTTTGGTTCGGGGTTTCCCTGTGGGGAATTCCCATGCCGTTTTTATCAATGAACTTCTATGTGTATTGTCGGCAATGCAATAGCCGCGGGTAGTTTTAAATGTTTTTTTCCTTCGAAATGTCATTTTGCTGTCAGACTGTTCTAAACACGGGAAACATGCGCCCCTTTACAGGCATACTATAGACACCCCCCAGGTACGAAATTTAAAGGGATATTACACTTTTATTGTTTGACTTTAAGCATTATTAAAATCACTGCTCCTGAAAAAACGTCCGTTTTTAAAACTTTTTTTTGCATTGATCCATGTCCCCTGGGGCAGGACCCGGGTCCCCAAACACTTTTTATGACAATAACTTGCATATAAGCCTTTAAAATTAGCACTTTTGATTTCTCCCGTAGACTTTTAAAGGGTGTTCTGCGGCATTCCAATTTGCCGCGAACACCCCAAATTGTTCGCTGTTCGGCGAACTTGCGAACAGCCAATGTTCGAGTCGAACATGAGTTCGACTCGAACTCGAAAGCTCATCCCTAGTGGTGAGTGGTGAGTGCCCCCTTAAATGTTCATGGTCAATGGTCTGTGCAGGGCAAAGTGTCTTTGCAAAGGATTCTTCTAAAATTCTGATATTCACCTTGCCATAGCTCGCTCACCACTCTTGTTCCCATTGCAGTGAGAGCTAGTGACAGAAGATAAAGGCAACATCACTTCCCCAGGCGTAATGAATGGCTGCCAGACTTGAGTAGGAATTTTCTCCTGCTGCAACAGAGATGAGGTAACACTGATAGCTTCTCTTATCCCTTTTACTGCCACCAATATAGCTCATATGTCAGAAACAGCCCCTGGTTTGTGCTCCTCTAAATGTTGGATATCCCTCCACCTGACACTGCCAGCATACAGAAGAGCTCTTGGACATCTTGTAGACATGCCACAGATAGTGACACCTATCTATTAGATTGAGACTGGTAAATGCTTTGACGTTCTCTAAAGAAATGGCTGTTGACATAGAAACTTCAAATTAAAAGCAGAGTACAACCTGCTATAGTCATGTTATGTGTAAAACAGTGATTTTTAAATACATGAGGGGGGATCAAACCCTACCCCAATACATCAATGCAGGAAAGTTCTGCTTATGTACTGTAATAGGGCATACACACGGTCGGACTTTGTTCGGACATTCCGACAACAAAATCCTAGGATTTTTTCCGACGGATGTTGGCTCAAACTTTTTTTGTCTACACACGGTCGCACAAAGTTGTCGGAATTTCCGATCGCCAACCACGCGGTCACGTGCACCATGTACGACGAGACTAGAAAAGGCCGGTTCAGAACCTAGCGCGGCACCCTTTGGGCTCCTTTTGCTAATCTCGTGTTAGTAAAAATTTGTTGAGAGACGATTCGCGCTTTTTCAGACTCGTGGCTTTCAGATCGTTTTCTGACGTTCAGTTTGTGCTTGTGGGTTTGTATCTGCTCTTCAGTGCGTGCAGCAAGTTCCGCGTGACTTTAGGTAGTCATTGTATTCTTGTTCGTTCGTTACTGTTTTTCAGGTCGCTCTTCACAGGCCTTGCTGTTCTTCAGTGCGTTCTGTTACTTCGTTCTGAGCAGCCGACCGTTTTCTAGCCATGTTTCGTATGCGTACTCCTCGTAGAGTTCGTGCTGTGCGGGGGCTTGGTGTTGGGGTCCTGACCTTGACACAAGTCCAGTCCATGAACAGGGTGGGGAGGAGTTCATGGACCAAGAATTGGTTGCTTCAGTGTGACCAGTTCTCTCATATGCCTTTGCTCCGGGAGATCCGTGAGAATAATCCTGATGATTTCAGGAACTTTCTCAGGATGACGGACCCCGTGTTTCACCGTTTGTTGGCTTCGCTGACCCCCTATATCAGCAGGCAGGATACCTGCATGAGGCAAGCCATCACTCCGGAGCAGAGGTTGGTCGCTACCCTGCGGTATTTGGCGACAGGGAGAAGTCTGCAGGACTTGAAGTTCTCGACAGGCATCTCCCCCCAGGCTCTGGGTATCATTATCCCAGAGACCTGTTCTGCCATCATCCAGGTCTTGCAGAAGGAGTATATGAAGGTAAGATTTTTATCCTTTTATATCACATTTTATTGTATTTAATGTTTGATAATGTATTGTATTTCTTTCCTCATTCCCTTATTACCATGATTGTAATATGCTGTGAATGTCCCCTTTGTCCTCATGCATGCTGGATTTTTATGTAATTATTATTTTAGGTCCTTCATACATATTTGCCCTTCACTAACCTCCCCAGCATGGTGTCTCCTGCCCTATATTCACCTCATGTAGTCACTTAACAATGTATTTTATCAGCTCTTTAGTAGTGCTTTACCCCAAACACCCCCTAAAATGTTAGGAAATGTTATTTTAGCTTTAAATTCAGGCAGAGTGCCAGAGGCTTTTTTTTGTGGTGTCTCCAAATAATTTTTAGTAACCCTCCCTCCCCCAACTGCTAAGTCAGCTGATCCCAATTCTCTATCTATCCTCAATCATCTATCTGCTGATTTTGCCAAACCCATACACACTACACCCACCTCTTTACTGGTCAGATTTATGGATGAATTCCCCAAAGCATGTAGTGCAAGGGCCTGCCTGTATACTTTCCAATGGTACTGTTTAAAGTTTTTGTATCCTATTATTATCTTGATAGGTAATAGCAGAATGTCCAAATGTCCTCAAATGTGTACAGTGTGTATTTATATCTTTGTATTATGACACTTCTTACCTGTCCAGTGGTCTGCCAATAGCGTAACTAAGGAGGGTCTGTTCCAAGTAATACCCATTATTTAGGCATTCATCTCTCAATGAAGTGAAGAGGGTTACCTGTCCAAGATTTCCACACACCCCCTATAATGTTACAAATGAGAGGGGGGGAGGGGGAATATGATAGGTGTACCTTATACTTTGGCGTTGTTAATTTCCCCTTAATAAATGCTATCTGGAGGTTGCCCCATAATGTTTGTGTCTAATCTGCTTGCCATGTTTCAGAGTAAAAATAGTAATGTTTATTGTTTTTTCCTCAACAGTTTCCTTCCACGCCACAGTAATGGCAGACTGTGGCCTCCCACTTTGCCCAGCGGTGGGACTTTCCTAACTGCGGAGGGGCAATTTAAGGGGAAACACGTCCACATCGTCCCAACACCCAACTCGGGGTCGTACTATTATAATTACAAGGGGTTCAATAGTATAGTGATGTTGGCGGTGGTGTCGGCTAATTACGACTTCTTGTATGTGGACGTGGGGAAGAATGGCCGGATGTCCGATGGTGGAGTCATCGCCCAGACGGAGTTCTACAGGCGTCTCCAGAATGGCAGCTTGGATTTGCCAGCTCCAGAGGACAATGTTGAAGGACTCCCATTTGTGTTCGTTGCTGATGAAGCATTTGCGCTGGGGGACCACCTGATGCGGCCATTCCCAATGAGGACCCTCACCCCGGAACAGAGGGTTTTTAATTACCGGCTGGCCAGAGCCCGAAGAGTGGTGGAGAACACATTTGGAATCCTGGCCAGCCGGTTCCGCCTATTTATGACACCCATCCATATGGCGGAGTATAAACTCAACCATATTATACTTGCGTGCTGTGTTCTCCATAACTTTTTAAGGAAACATTCGTCCAACTATGCTGGCTCAGTTGGGCCTGAGGCCGGAATCCTACATCAAACCACACTGACGGCGCTTGAAAGTGGCCGTCCTGGCTTGCCCTCCCTGAGTGCCCGTGATGTCCGGTTACGCTACCTGGAGTTCTTTGCGGGTAGGGGGGCTATCAATATGCCAGACAATCTGTGAAGCCTTTTTATAATAAAAAAACAAAAAAATTCTTTGTGGACATTTACTGCTTGTGTTTGTTTTAGCTGACCCTGACAGAAATGTGTTGAGTGCAGAAAATGGCGTGATTGTGTAACCTTATTATACAAAGCATTGTTGGCTGTTATTTAATAAAATGCAAAAATACATTTCACTACAAGTGCACTTGCAACTGCACTGAAACTGCACTTGTAGTGCCAAGAGGATTTGCCCTTAGGAAATAACCCACATTTTCTCAACAATTACATCACCCCAAAAGTGTTGTAGCGTTGAGACAATAATCCACACATTCTTGATTAAAAATCTTTTTAATACCTGCACAATCACATGTGCATTTACCAAATGTTTTTCAAACAAACCAACATGTTTGTTGTATATCAATTTTTGTGGTGGCATTATCCAAAATCAAAATGTCCATTTTATAGAAAACAGGTGTGAAAAACCAACAAGAAAAGACACAAATCTTGAACTTACAAACGTCACATTTGGTAGAACTTGAAGGCAATATCAGACATGAGTATTTAGGAACTGTGTTTGATATTGCGTTCAGATGGGGTGAAATCACCCCTGGAAAAGCCAAATTTGGAAGATGCACACAAATTTCACAATGTCAACATGTGCGACCTGCCATCAGGGGGGATCAAGGGACGTGTTTTGGGGGAGCAAGCCCTTCCTCTCAGCTACTTTATAATTGAGGAAATGGTTGCACCCCCAAAACGCGTCCATTGATCTCCCGTGATGGCAGATAGCACATGTTGACACACTGTGTGCATCCTCCAAATTTGGCTTTGGGAAAAATCACAAAAACATTTAGCACATTGTAGCACACAAAAGAAGAAAGTGATTTGGAGGGGCTTTAAACTCGCCCCAAAACATCAATGATGTTTTTATTTTTTGGAATAACATCATTGATGTTTTGCTTGATGATTTCCAATTGTAAATTACACCCCATGATCTCCCCGATCAGGATCTGGGCACTTTCGGATGTGAAAGGATCTGGATCCACAACATCATGATCACCTAAAAAGAGAGGAACCTCAAAATAAATTAGGTCTAAAAAAAATGCCGCCATCCATCTCTTATCTGAGCCTGTGGTTGCAGACACTCACCTGTTGTGGTGACTAGTTCCACCACGTCTTCATCCTCCTGCTCAGCTTGTGTTGGGGGGATTTCCTCTTCTTCCAGAGGGGGGGGGGCTCTGGTCTCCTCGGATGAGGGTTGTCTTCCGAGTCTTTTCTCCCCTATGTAAAACAAAAATGGTATAATTAGCACACAGATATTTAATGTCAGAACTATAAATAGGAAACATTGCTTGGAAGTGAGGTACAATTGTCTATTTTAGCAGAGTTCCAAGATGTAGCATTTTTAGTGTCCTTTGTCAACATGCAATACTTTACCTGTTTGGTACAAGCTTCACAGATGGAGACCCCCCCCTATAGTATACACTGGAGCACCTGTGTGGCCCCCTAATAAAAATGGTGTTCTTGTGTCCCACACTAGTGCTCCAGTGTCCAGATGTGAAAACAGCTGCTCAGTGTCCTCTCCTTACACACAATCTAGTTTGCATTTCATTCTAGTAACAAAGCCATCTACACAACCCAATTCTTTGAAGACAAGTATAGGGCGTCAAAATGGTGGCCAAATGCATATGGGCTAAACAATGGTATTTTATAGTTGGAACGAAAAATGTTGGATCCAAACGAATAATGTGCCCATGAACATGAAAGTTGCCATTTTAAACTGTACAACAGTTCCTAAAAGCACATGGAGCAGCACGAACGTAATAAACACAAAAAGAATAGGAACGCAGCACAACTACTTACTTTTTTGCAGCACTCTCCGGATCTTTCGGTACTGCTCATGTTCTCGTAATTTCAGGTCCGACCACCGCTTCCTGAGCTGATCTTTCAATCATCGTACCCTGAAATTCCGGTGCAGACTCCTGACCACTTTCGCCATGATCTTGGCCTTTCGGACATTGGGGTTGGGGTAAGGCCCATACTTTCCATCATAGTTGGCCTTCTTCAGGATGTCCACCATTTCCAACATCTCCCCAAAGGACATATTTAAGTCCTTAAATCTCCTTCTGGATCGGGACGTTTCAGGCTCCGGCCTTACCTCCTCCTCCTCCTCCTCGTTGCTACAATTAGCACGCACCTGCTGTCTATCCGCCATGTGCTCTTCCTCCACTGCGCCGAACGAAAAGGGGCGGGGAATAGACTAGAAAGAACGTCAGGGGCGGGCGGAGTTATACGCATGCGCAGTGTGTATAAAGAGTAACACACGTGCGTATTACGTACGATCTGTGAGCGGAGGAAGGAGCATCGGAGACGCCGATCGTGATAACGAAGGTAAGATCTAAACTTGCGCCTATACTGCTTCGAAATGGAAGCCTATATTGTAACAAGATTAGGGGAGTTTGGCCTGACATTAGGGTTTGTCTTGTGTTGTGTCTTGCAGAAAAAATGGATGGGTTCAACGACCACAATTTCCTGCCCCTGTTCATAGACAAGTACAGGGAGCTGCCCTGTCTGTGGCAAGTGAGACATCCCCACTATAATCACAAACAGAAGAGGCAGGCAGCGCTGGAGAAACTGCTGGAGTTGGTGAAGCCGCTGGTCCCCACAGCAACCATCCCCTATTTAAAAGCTAAAATTGGTGGCCTGAGGAGCACATATCTTAGGGAGCGCAAGAAGGTCACAGATTCCCAGAGATCAGGAGCTGCAGCAGATGACATTTATGTCCCCAGGCTGTGGTACTACGAGAGACTGCGATTTCTGTCAGACCACACTGAAGTCAGGGAATCCCTCTCTACTCTTCCTTCCACTCTTCCTTCCATCCCAGCTGAGGCTTCCGATGTCCAACCTGGGCCTTCCAGCCAGAAAGAAGTGGAGGAGCCCAGCTGGAGTCAGGCATAGCATTCTTCTACAGATTTCTGGGCAATAAATAAATGATGTTTACTAGATGTTATTATTGATCGGTAATTGCTGATAAAAAAAAGTGTTTTACATATCAATAGACAGTAGTGGGCACCCAAAATTGGGACACAAATGAAAAATGCTGGGCTCAGAAGGATAGTCTGTTATATTTGTTAACATTCAATTTGCAATAGTCAGGTGGTGAAAATTGTGTGTGATTGATAGAAAAAATATGTCCCTTTTTCATACACAGGAAGACCTCAGCCAGGAGGAGGTTGTGGAATGTGGCAGTCAGGAGGAGGCGGGGATTAGTGGCAGCCAGGAGGAGGCGGGGATTAGTTGCAGCCAGGAGGAGGCGGGGCTAAGTGTCAGCCAAGAGAAGCCAGGGACCAGTCGCAGCCTGACTGAGTCTCAGGTCCCTCCCCTCCGCCTGCCATATAAACGAGCCAGGAAGGCCACTCCGAGTCCCGTGCAGGATTCAGCATTCAGGCTGATCCAGGAGGCTTCTGCGTCCCTCAGAGCCTTACCAACTCCTGAAGAGGCCTTTGCCTGCATGGCTGCCACCAAACTGCAGGGCATGCAGGAGGGTCAACGCAGGCTCTGTGAGAAACTTCTGTACAAAGTCTTACGTAAGGGGGTGAGTGGGGAACTAACACCCAAGATGGATGTCATTGAGATGGACGATCCTCCTCCTCCTCCTGCTGCCACAACTCCACCACCAGAGCCACAGCGTGGAAGGAAGCGTGGAAGGAAGACCAAAGAGTGATGGCCCTGGGTTCAGTCTGGTCTGACAGAAGATGCAGTCTCTCGTATGACCACAGCCTGGGGACACAGATGTCATCTGCTGCTTTCCGGATCTCTGGGACTTCTGGACCACACTGCCCTCCCTTATATATGGACTCCTCAGGCCACCAATTTTGCTTAAAAAAAGTTAATGTCTGCCCTGGGGGTCCAAGGCTTCACCCACTTCTGCAGTTTCTCCAGCGTTGCCTCCCTCTTTGTTTAGTTGTGACCCCTTAATAAAATTTTTTAGATAAATTCTACTCTCCTGTGTGTGTTTTCATCCAAAAAGGACAGTTTGTTGGTGACGATTCAGGTACATTTCTAACATAAAATGTGAAATTACCAAAAGACAACAACACCAAACAATCTCCTACAGATTAAATAGAACAACATATCAATGGTGTTATGGGAACTTGACACAAAAAACACACACAAAAATTTTCGGGAGTACAAATCAAAATCGCAAAAAAAAATAAAAATAAAATACAAACACAAAAAAAGAATCTACATTAAAGCCAAAAAATATATAAAAAATATACAAAAATATGTTGTTAGATGGGAGAAATCAAAATGTATTGAGGGAATCACGATAAATAGTAAAGAAATAAGTTTGTGAGAAGTGTGTGTGAATATGAGCAGCAAAACTAATATATTCTTGTCACATTATAAAGAAGAAGAGAGTGCGCTGTATTAAACCATTTTGAACATTGCAGCGTGACGAAAGTGCTGTATCCATTGCGAACGCTAAGTTTACCAGAACGAGCTGTTCCGTCTTGGAATTTCTTCTGAGCATGCGTGGCACTTTGTGCGTCGGAACAGGCCACACGCGGTCGGAATTGACGCGATCGGATTTTGTTGTCGGAAAATTTTAACTTCTGCTCTCCAACTTTGTGTGTCGGAAAATCCGATGGAAAATGTCCGATGGAGCCCACACACGGTCGGAATTTCCAACAACACGCTCCGATCGGATATTTTCCATCGGAAAATCCGACCGTGTGTACGGGGCATAAGTGTTCTGCCTTTAAAAAAGTATGGGTTTCCTTTTTTGCTTACATCTATTCTATGTCAGCTGCTGATATCTAAAAATCTTTCCAGTTGTCATAAACCAGATGTGACCAGAACTGTGTGACTGCGACAGAGTGAACCAGACATAAATAGGTGAAAGTAAGCAAATGTATTATCGTAAATGCATATAAATGTGAACACACCACCAATACAAACAAAGTGAACAAACGGAACAACCAAACAGTGATAATAAACCAACCAGTATATATAGCAAAAGGGAGTACCAGAATCGTAGTCAAGCCAGGCCAGGGTCATAAACAGGAGATCAGCAGATGGGGGTCCAGGAGTAAACAGACAGGGATCAGGATGGAAGGAATCAGGCTGCAGGGCAAGGATCCAGGGATACAGGAACAGATACAAACAGGTTCAGGATACAGGATACAGGATACAGGAATCAGGGTTTAGGATCAGGATCGGGATCAGGATCACAGATATATGCCCCGTACACACGGTCGGACTTTGTTCGGACATTCCGACAACAAAATCCTAGGATTTTTTCTGACGGATGTTGGCTCAAACTTGTTTTGCCTACACACGGTCGCACAAAGTTGTCGGAATTTCCGATCGCCAAGAACGCGGTGACGTACACCACGTACGACGAGACTAGAAAAGGCCGGTTCAGAACCAAGCGCGGCACCCTTTGGGCTCCTTTTGCTAATCTCGTGTTAGTAAAAGTTTGGTGAGAGACGATTCGCGCTTTTTCAGACTCGTGGCTTTCAGATCGTTTTCTGACGTTCAGTTTGTGCTTGTGGGTTTGTATCTGCTCTTCAGTGTGTGCAGTCAGTTCGTATCGGAGTTTTCTGTGTGATCTTGCCTGCTCGTTGCTGTTTTTCAGGTCGCTCTTCACAGGCCTTGCTGTTCTTCAGTGCGTTCTGTTACTTCGTTCTGAGCAGCCGACCGTTTTCTAGCCATGTTTCGTATGCGTACTCCTCGTAGAGTTCGTGCTGTGCGGGGGCTTGGTGTTGGGGTCCTGACCTTGACACAAGTCCAGTCCATGAACAGGGTGGGGAGGAGTTCATGGACCAAGAATTGGTTGCTTCAGCGTGACCAGTTCTGTCATATGCCTTTGCTCCGTGAGATCCGTGAGAATAATCCTGATGATTTCAGGAACTTTCTCCGGATGACGGACCCCGTGTTTCACCGTTTGTTGGCTTCGCTGACCCCCTATATTAGCAGGCAGGATACCTGCATGAGGCAAGCCATCACTCCGGAGCAGAGGTTGGTCGCTACCTTGCGGTATTTGGCCACAGGGAGAAGTCTGCAGGACTTGAAGTTCTCGACAGGCATCTCCCCCCAGGCTCTGGGGATCATTATCCCAGAGACCTGTTCTGCCATCGTACAGGTCCTGCAGAAGGAGTATATGAAGGTAAGATTTTTATCCTTTAATATCACATTTTATTGTATTTAATGTTTGCTAATATATTGTGTTTCTTTCCTCATTCCCTAATTACCATGATTGTAATATGCTGTGAATGCCCCCTTTGTTCTCATGCATGCTGTATTTTTATGTAATTATTATTTTATGCCCTTCATACATATTTGCCCTTCAATAACCTCTCCAGCATGGTGTCTCCTGGCCTATATTCACCTCATGTAGTCACTTAACAATGTATTTTATCTGCTCCATAGTAGTGCTTTACCCCAAACTGATTTAAATTCAGGCAGAGGGCCAGAGGCTTTTTTTTGTGGTGTCCCCAAATTTTTTGTAACCCTCCCTCCCCCAACTGCTAAGTCAGCTGATCCCAATTCTCTATCCTCAATCATCTATCTGCTGACTTTGCCAAACCCATACACACTATACCCACCTCTTTAGTGCTCAGATTTATGGATGAATTCCCCAAAGCATGTAGTGCAAGGGCCTGCCTGTATACTTTCCAATGGTACTGTTTAAAGTTCTTGTATCCTATTATGATCTTGATAGGTAATAGCAGAATGTCCAAATGTGCTCAAATGTGTACAGTGTGTATTTATATCTTTGTATTATGACACATCTTACCTGTCCAGTGGGCTGCCAATAGTGTAACTAAGGAGGGGCTGTTCCAAGTAATACCCTGTATTTAGGCATTCATCTCTCAATGAAGTGAAGAGGGTTACCTGTCCAAGAGTTCCCCCCCCCTATAATGTTAGAAATGGCCCATGAGAGGGGGGGGGGGGGGAATATGATAGGTGTACCTTATACTTTGTTGTTGTAAAATTCCCCTTAATAAATGCTATCTGGAGGTTGACCCATAATGTTTGTGTCTAATCTGCTTGCCATGTTTCTGTGAAAAAATAGTAATGTTTATTGTTTTTTCCTCAACAGTTTCCTTCCACGCCACAGGAATGGCAGACTGTGGCCTCCCACTTTGCCCAGCGGTGGGACTTTCCTAACTGCGGAGGGGCAATTGATGGGAAACACGTCCACATCGTCCCACCACCCAACTCGGGGTCATACTATTATAATTACAAGGGGTTTAATAGTATAGTGATGTTGGCGGTGGTGTCGGCTAATTACGACTTCTTGTATGTGGACGTGGGGAAGAATGGCCGAATGTCCGATGGTGGAGTGATCGCCCAGACGGAGTTCTACAGGCGTCTCCAGAATGGCAGCTTGGACTTGCCACCTCCAGAGGACAATGTTGAAGGTCTCCCATTTGTGTTCGTTGCTGATGAAGCGTTTGCGCTGGGGGACCACCTGATGCGGCCATTCCTGACCCCGGAACAGAGGGTTTTTAAATACCGGCTTGCCAGAGCCCGAAGAGTGGTGGAGAACACATTTGGAATCCTGGCCAGCCGGTTCCGACTATTTCTGACACCCATCCATATGGCGGAGTATAAACTGAACCATATTATACTGGCGTGCTGTGTTCTCCATAATTTTTTAAGAAAACATTCAGCCAACTATGCTGGCTCAGTTGGGCCTGAGGCCGGAATACCAAATACATCAACAATGACGGCGCTTGAAAGCGGCCGTCCTGGCTTGCCCTCCCTGAGTGCCCGTGATGTCTGGTTACGATACCTGGAGTTCTTTGCGGGTAGGGGGGCTATCAATATGCCAGACAATCTGTGACACCTTTTTCAAATAAAAAACAACCAAAAGCAATTCTTGGTGGACATTTACTGCTTGTGTTTGTTTGAGCTGACCCTGACAGAAATGTGTTGAGTGCAGAAAATGTCGTGATTGGGTAACCTTATAAAGAATAGTGTTGGCTGGTACTTCCTAAATGCAAAAACACATTTCACTACAAGTGCACTTGCAACTGCACTGAACCTGCACTTGTAGTGCAAAGTGTATTTGCCCTTAGGAAATAACCCCCATTTTTGCATAAAACAGCTATTACATCACCCCAAAAGTGTTGTAGTGTTGAGACAATAATCCACACATTCTTGAGTAAGGCACTTTTTTATACCTGCACAATCACATATGCATTTACCAAAGGTTTTTAAAACAAAACAACATGTTTGTTGTATAACAATTTTTGGGGGGGGCATTATCAAAAATCGAAATATCCATTTCAGATAAAACAGGCCTGTGTAAAACCAACAAGAAAGCCAAAAAACTTGAACTTACAAAGTTCACATTAGGTAAAATCTGAAGGCTATATCAGACATCAGTATTTAGGAACTGGGTTTGATATAGCGTTCAGATGGGGGGAAATCACCCCTGGAAAAGCCAAATTTGGAAGATGCACACCAATTTACGAATGTCAACATGTGCTATCTGCCATCAGGGGGGATCAAACCCCACAAAATCACCTGTTTTATCTTACTAAAATTTTTACAATGTTTAGAAAAGCCAAATTTGGAGGATGCACACAGTGTGCCAACATGTGCTATCTGCCATCACGGGAGATCAATGGACGTGTTTTGGGGGAGCAAGCCCTTCCTCAACGCTACTTTATAATTGAGTAAGGGGTTGCACCCCCAAAACGCGTCCATTGATCTCCCGTGATGGCAGATAGCACATGTTGGCACACTGTGTGCATCCTCCAAATTTGGCTTTTCTAAACATTGTAAAAATTTTAGTAAGATAAAACAGGTGATTTTGTGGGGTTTAAATTCGCCCCAAAACATCAATGATGTTATTATTTTTTTTAATAACATCACTGATTTGTTGCTGGTTTTTTTTCCAATTGGAGATTACACCCCATGATCTCCCCGATCAGTATCTGGGCACTTTCAGATGTAAAGCGTTCTGGATCACGATCACCTAAAAAGAGATAAAGAACAAAAAAAAAAGGTCTCAAAAATCTGCCACCAGCCATCTCTTTTACCTGAGCCTGTGGTTGCAGACACTCACCTGTTGTGGTGTCAATCTCCACCACATCTTCTTCTTCCTCCTGCTCAGCTTCTTGGGTTGGTATTTCCCCTTCTTCCAGAGGGGGGGGGCTCTGGTCTCCTCGGATGAGGGGTGTCCTCCGAGTCTTTTCTCCCCTATGTAAAACAAAAATGGTATAATTAGCACACAGATATTTGATGACAGAACTAGAAATAGGAAACATTGCTTGGAAGTGGGGTACAATTGTCTATTTTAGCCGAGTTCCAAGATGTATATTTTTTATTGCCCTTTGTCAAGCTGCAATACTTTACCTGTTTGATACAAGCTTCACAGATGTAGCCCCCCCTATAGTATACACTGGAGCACCTGTGTGGCCCCCCCTAATAAAAATGGTGTTCTTGTGTCCCACACTAGTGCTCCAGTGTCCAGATGTGAAAACAGCTGCTCAGTGTCCTCTCCTTACACACAATCTAGTTGGCTTTTCATTCTAGTAACAAACCCATCTACACAAACAAATATTTGGCATCCAAGTAGGCCCCAAAAAAATGTGGGAAAATGCATATGGCCTAAACAATGGTGTTCTAGAGGCCGAAAGAAAAATGTTTGATACGAACGAATAATGGGCCCATGAACATTAAAGTTGACCTTTTTAAACGTTACAATTACTAAAAGCATATGGAGCAGAACGAACGGAATAAAGACAGAAAGAATATGAACACAGCACAACTACTTACTTTTTTGCAGCACTCTCCGGATCTTTCGGTACTGCTCTGGCTCTCTCAACTTCAGGTCCGACCACCGCTTCCTGAGCTGATCTTTAGATCTTCGTACCCCGAAATTCCTCTCCAGACTCCGGACCACTTTACCAATGATTTTGGCCTTTCTGATGTTGGGGTTGGGGTAAGGCTCATATTTTCCATCATAGTCGGACTTCTTCATGATGTCTACCATCTCCAACATCTCCCCAAACGACATATTTGTGGCCTTAAAATGTCTCCTTCTGGATCGGGACGTGCCTGGATGCGGGCTTTCCTCCTCCTCGTTGTTAGAATTATCACGCACCTGTTGTAACTCCGCCATCATGCTCTTCCCCCACTGCGCCGAATGAAAAGGGGCGGGGAATAGACTAGAAAGAACATCAGGGGCGGGCGGAATTACACGCATGCGCAGTGTGTATAAAGCGTAACACGCGTGCGTATTACGTACGATCTGTGAGCGGAGGAAGGAGCATTGGACGCGCCGATCGTAAGAACAAAGGTAAGAGACAAACTTGGGCCTATACTGCTTCTAGATTGAGGCCTATATTGTAACAAGATTAGGAGAGTTTGGTCTGACATTAGGCTTTGTCTTGTGTTGTGTCTTGCAGTGAACATAGATATCTTAATGAGAGATACTGACTTCATGTCACTATTCATTGATATGCTAAGTGAGCTGCCCTGTCTGTGGGAGATTACCCACCCCCATTTCAAGAACCAAGCAAAGAGGAAGGCAGCACTGGAGCAATTGTGTGAAATTGTGAAGCAGGTGATCCCCACGGCAGACATCACTTATTTAAAGATTTTCATTGGTGGCCTGAGGAGCACATATCTAAGGGAGCGCAAGAAAGTCCTGGATTCACAGAGATCCGGAGCAGCAGATGACATCTATGTCCCCAGGATGTTGTACTACGACAGGCTGCACTTTCTGGCAGGCCAGACTGAACCCAGGCCATCCCTCTCCAGTCTTCCTTCCACGCTTCCTTCCCCCCTGGCTGAGGCTTCTGACGCCCAACCTGGGCCTTCCAGGCGATATGTGGAGGAGCCCAGATTGAGCCAGGTATAGCATTCCTCTAAATATTTCTGCTTGTCCAATCAATGATGTTACCTAGATGTTAGTTGGGAGTACTAATTTAGGATTGTGATTGATGATGCAAAAACTAAAACCATGTCCCTTTTTCATACACAGGGAAGTCTCAGCCAGGAGGTGGCCGGGCCGAGCCGGCTGGCTGATATCAAGGTCCCTCCACCCCCCCTGAAAACAGAAAGTGGCAGTAGGACGAGTGCCCTAGAGGAGGCGGCTATCAGATTCTTTTGGAGGGCTACAGAGGTCCTGGGAGCACCACACACCAGGCAGGAGAACATTGCTGCATTCATAGCATATAAAATGCAGAGGATGGAGGAGGGCCAAAAAGCCATGTGTCAGGCCCTCATATCAGAGGCTCTGGAGAAAGGTGTGAGGGGCCAAATTACACCTCACACACAGCTTTGGGATGGTCCTCCTCCTCCTCCTGCAGGTCCTCCTCCTCCTCCTCCCTCTCCTCCAGGTCCTCTCAGTCCTCCTCCAGGTCCTCCCAGTCCTCCTCCTCCTCCTCCTCCAGGTCCTACTCCTCCTCCTGCCACATCTCCAACTGCACAGCCACAGCCCGGAAGGAAGTGTGAAAGGAAGACCAGAGATTGATTGCCCTGTATCCAGTCTGGTCGGCCAAAAGATGCAGCCTCTTGTGGAACCACAGCCTGGGGACACAGATGTCATCTGCTGCTATCCGAGTCTCTGTGAATCCCGGACCAGACTGCCCTCCCTTACATATGGACTCCTCAGGCCACCAATTTTGATGTTTAAGAATTGATGTCTGCCGTGGGGGTCCCAGGCTTCACTAATTTCTGCTGTTGATCCAGTGTTGCCTTCCTCTTTGTTTGGTTCTGATCCCTTAATAAAGGATTTTTGTTTTGAATTATACTCTCCTATGTGTTTTACTTCAAAAATGACAGTTGGTTTGTGAGGATTCAGGTACATTTCTAATATAAAATGTGAAATGAACAAGGGACACCAACACCAAACAATCTCCTTGAGATTAAATAATAAAAGATATCAATGGTGTTGGGGTAACTTGACACACAAAACACACACAAAAATATTCTGGAGTAAAAATAAAAATAACATTGAACAAAGATCAGCCTTGGAAAAAATCCAAACATTAAAGAAAAAAAAAGGCTTAAAATCAAAAAAAAAAAAAACATAAAAAATATAAAACTGTCAGATGTGACAACTAATAACAATATATTCAGGGAATCCCACTAAAAAAACACAAATAAAACTTTGTGAGAAGTGTGTGTGAATATGAGCAGCAAAACTATTTCATTCTTGTCACATTATAAAGAAGAAGAGAGTGCGCTGTATTAAACCATTTTGAACATTGCAGCGTGACGAAAGTGCTGTATCCATTGCGAACGCTAAGTTTACCAGAACGAGCTGTCCCGTGTCGGAATTTCTTCTGAGCATGCGTGGCACTTTGTGCGTCGGAACAGGCCACACACGGTCGGAATTGACGCGATCGGATTTTGTTGTCGGAAAATTTTATCTCCTGCTGTCCAACCTTGTGTGTCGGAAAATCCGATGGAAAATGTCCGATGGCGCCCACACACGGTCGGAATTTCGGACAAGACGCTCCGATCGGACATTGTCCATTGGAAAATCCGACCGTGTGTACGGGGCAATACAGGCTGAAGGTCAGGGCACAAGAACAATACCAGGGCAAGGTGTGTGTGCACTTGCGGGTATTTATACACATCTCAATCAGACTCAGGTGATGCCTGATTGCAAGAGGTAATGTCGGCCCCACACTGCCAGGAACCACCCGCTGGTGGACGCCAGTGCTGCGGCCCAAAGATCACATAATACCAGCAGGGAAAGGCTCTCCTGACAGTTCCAAACTGCCAGGACACACCTGCTGGTGGACCTCAGTACTGCATGCCAAATGATAAATATTACCAGCGGAGGGAACCTTTCCTGACACCAGTCCTCTCAGAAGTGCCCCCATTCTGTTAAAATCGAGCTAAATACCTGTGGGGGGGGCTGCAGACTTTCATACAGTGTAATACCGACAATGGTCTGGCTCTGGAGTCTGGAGTGCCATCACATGCCGTACAGTGCTATCACTTGCTGTACAGTGTCATTACATATTGTACAGTGTCATCACATGCCGTACATAGCCATCACACGCTGTACAGTGCCATCACATGCCGTACAGCGCCATCACATGCCATACAGCACCATCACATGCCGTACAGAGTCATCACATGCTGTACAGAGACATCACATACCGTACAGAGACATCACATACTGTATAGAGTCATCACATGCCGTACAGTGTCATTACATTTTGAACAGTGTCATCACATGCCGTACAGAGCCATCACATGCCGTGAAGAGTCATCACATGCTGTACAGTGCCATCACATGCCGTGCATAGTCATCAAATGTCCTACAGTGCCATCACATGCCGTACAGTGTTATTACATATTGTACAGTGCCATCACATGCTGTACAGAGTTATCACATGCTGTACAGTGCCATCACATGCCGTACAGTGTCATCACATGCCGTACAGTGTCATCACATGCCGTACAGTGCCATCACATGCCGTACAGAGTTATCACATGCTGTACAGTGTCATTGCATGTTGTACAGTGCCATCACATGCCGTACAGTGCCATCACATGCCGTACAGAGTCATCACATGCCGTACAGAGACATCACATGCTGTACAGAGACATCACATGCCGCACAGAGTCATCACATGCCGTACAGTGTCATTACATGCCGTACAGTGCCATCACATGCTGTACAGAGTTATCACATGCTGTACAGTGTCATTGCATGTTTTACAGTGCCATCACATGCCATACAGTGCCATCACATGCCGTACAGTGCCATCACATGCCGTACAGAGTCATCACATGCCATACAGAGATATCACATGCCATATAGAGACATCACATGCTGTACAGTGTCATTACATGTTGTACAGTGCCATCACATGCTGCACAGAGTCGTCACATGCTGCACAGAGTCATCACATGCTGCACAGAGTCATCACATGCCGTGCAATGTCATCACCTGCCGTACATTGTCATCACATGCCGTACAGTGCCATCACATGCCGTACAGTGCCATCACATGCTGTACAGTGTCATTGCATGTTGTACAGTGCCATCACATGCTGTACAGTGTCATCACATGCTGTACAGTGTCATCACCTGCCGTACAGTGTCATCACATGCCGTACAGTGTCACCACATGCCGTACAGTGCCATCACATGCCGTACAGAGTTATCACATGCTGTACAGTGTCATTGCATGTTGTACAGTGCCATCACATGCCGTACAGTGCCATCACATGCCGCACAGAGTCATCACATGCTGTACAGTGTCATCACATGCTGTACAGTGCCATCACATGCCGTACAGAGTCCTTACATGTTGTACAGAGCCATCACATGCCGTGCAGAGTCACTACATGCCGCACAGAGTCATCACATGCCGTACAGTGTCATTACATGTTGTACAGTGCCATCACATGCCATACAGAGCCATCACATGCCGTACAGTGCCATTCATTGCCATACGGGAGTGGGAATGAGGGGACTGTATAGGAATATTTGTATGTGCAATAAAGGAGACTCTGGGGACATATCGGGGGTCACTTTAGATGTGGGGGAGGTGTCAGTCTCCTCGCCTATGTACTGTACACAGGTATGCTCTCTACACATTGCACTGTGTTCATTTCAGAGAACAGACACAAGGCACAGGTCACTATGCTCCTCACCATGTCTCCTCTTCTGATATAATGCAACAATATAGTGCTTTGTGTAGAGAGATTACCTGTGTTCATTTCTGGACATGAGAAGTGCCTCTCCCCTCTCCCCCATCAGCTGGAGGAGACAATGACATGAACTTTGAATGAGTGAGGGGAGAGGGGGAGGAAGGAATTCGGAGGACACAGGAAGGAACATTAAAGCCCAGGGGAGAGATGTTGGAGTCTCTCACAAGAAGAGCTTGCAGCCAGAGAAAGGTGAGGATTTCACTGTTTGTATCACACAGTCTCTGCTTCTGAGTTTTAGTTGGGGACATGCTGCCATGGAAACAGAGGCACGTGAAGAACGTGCTCATTCTAGATAGCAGCCTGGGTGTGCACCTCCTCACCAAACACACCCACATGTCCCCCAGAGGGAGGGAGTGATGGAGAGGCTGGATTGTGGAGATGTTTCCACCCCCTGGAAACTTTTGAACTGAGAAAGAACCGTTAGAGGCTGATTCTGGGATCTTCAAAAGACTATTCTGCAAAAACTAAAGGACTGGGGAAAGAAAGAAATGCAATGCAGGTATGAGGGTAGCATGTACTACCTATTTTTGCATTCCCATACTTTTTTCCTTTAAATAATAGTATTGTGTTATTGTGTGTTGTAGTGGTCAAACATAGCAATAAAAGGCTTATACAATATTATTTGAAATGTTACCAGTAAAGTGCAGAATAAGTAAAGTATAATGTAGAGACAATTTATATAAAAGCAGGTAACTCTAGACACTAAATTTGCCACACATTTGTGCAGTGCAGGAGATGTGGTGCTGGCAAATGTTTAATGTACAGTAAGGCCATCTTTCAGTGAATCATTATACTAGGTGTAGTGAATATAATGTAGTCAATGTCCAAGTGATGCTGTCCATAGTGCTGAACCTGTGTTTTTACAGCTCCTCCTCCAATCAGCATATAGACTGGTCTCAGTAAATACACTACCTGCACCCTTGCCACTGGAAAATCAGCCCACATGGGGCAGACTAAAACATCAGGGATGAAGGGAACACACTAGGGTGCTAAACTATATGTAGCAATTGGAAAACTTTATTATATAAAAAAGCAATTGGCAGCTCACACAAAAAAATTATAGTTAGCGCTTATCATGAATATCACACCCTCTTGTGTTCATTTTGTCCTTATACAGATTCTCTTCAGTCTGTGAGGTGCTGAAACTATTGCAGACTGGAATTAACCTTTAATGGACTATGAAAGACTGTTTTATTTTTTTCCATACAAGTGGTCCCATGATTGCTAATCATAATCGACTTTTGTCTAAAACTTCCGTGATAGAGAGTACATTGGGGCATTCATTTTTTTTTTACTTTTGATCTTGAATTTTTTACTAAAATGCCAGGACATAGTGTGTACTTAGAAGCCTCTGCACATCTATACCACCAGTATCACTGCAACAATGTTAACACCCTTGACTATATTGCTGCATTCAGAATCATATATTAGATCTAATTTTTCTTACAGTCCTGCATTTGCAGCCTGTGTTTTGGGCAGCAGGGTTACAGTTGGGAGAACAAACTTACAAAATTCACAATTGGAGAATATAAGTTCCTAATTTTTCCCATTTTCTGGCCACTTCTAGATATTTGTAGATAAGTCCAGAAAAAAGAACCCTAATGGGAGGGTGTTTGGTAAAGTGGTTGTAAACCCTTACAGACCACTTTTTGCTACAGGTAAGCCTATAATAAGGCTTACGTGTAGCTATCCAGGATATCTCCTAAACCTGCATGATTTAGGAGATATCCCCTGTAGTTGCATGTGCCGACGTCATCGGCACATGCAAACTGAAGCAATGGCTCGTATGTGCCGTTGCTTCAGTGAGTGTGCCGCATGTGTGCCGCATGTGTTACTTACGGGTATCACGGCTACAGCCAATCACATCGATACCCGGAAGTAACCCCCAGGGGTGATGTCACGGCCGGTGCTGTATATGGGTACCACAGCGAGGGCTTTGATCTCAGGTGAGTATTACATAATGAGCTAGTATGCTATGCATACTAGCTCATTGTGCCTTTGTCTTGCAGGTGTTAGTTTTTTTTTAAAAAGTGGGTTTACAACCACTTTAAGAGGAATCAAAAGACTCTGTAGGTCATAAAATGTGCAGTCATTGCATAGTAATAAATCAGCACCTTGCCTTTGATAGTACACATTTTATTTTAGAAACAAAATTTTGTAACAAAAGGATTGAGCATATATAAAGCAACGTTGTATCATTATTACGTGTTTACCAGGGTATCTAAATACACCTCTTATAATGAGTTAGGTTATCTTTCAAGTTGTTCAGTTTTGTGGCCAGAATTTTAAATTATATTTTGATATCTACGTAGGGTAGATATACATGTTTGTTGATACGTAAAGAGTTAATTTCTCATCTTTAAGAGCCATGGCAGTTGGTTAAGAAGACTTTTAGGGTTCTGATATTTAAGCATCATAGTAGACAAATCATCTGGAGATCATCTGGACATCTTAAGGACCAAGCCTATTTTTGAAACTTGATGTTTACAACTTAAAATCAGTTTTCTTTTTTGCTATAAAATTACTTAGAACCCCACATTATATATTTTTTTCAGACACCCTAGAGAATAAAATGGCGGTTGTTGTAATACTTTGTCACACTGTATTTGCGCAGCGGTTTTACAAACACAATTTTTTGGGGAAAAAATACACTTTTTTAAATTAAATAGGAAAACAGTAAAGTTAGCCCAATGGCTGCACACCCCAGAAATCTGCAAAAGAAGTGGAAGAGTTTCCCCAGGGGATTTTTTAGCAGCATGATGTTTCTAAACCGTAATTCATAAATTATTAATTCATTCTGTCTTAAAATGAATTCCATTTGTACAATTAATGTTACATTCTGGTTGGCGACACAAACAACAAAATAAACCATCATTCATGGCAAACAATACACCAATATTGCTATCCACATGTGTATCCCATAAATACCCCAATGCATTTCGACCCTTATCAGTTCTGGTCTTCTTCAGGGAGATTTTTTTATTCTAAGGAGATATAGCAGAAAAATCAAAGCTCACGTGCAGAAGCAAACGGATACACGCAAGTCGCACCCACATATGAAAATGGTGTTCAAACAACACGTGAGATATTGCCGCAATTGTTAGAATGAGAGCAATAATTCTAGCACTAGAAGTGGAAGAGTTTCCCCAGGGTTTTTTTTAGCAGCAAAATGTTTCTAAACCGTAATTCATTAAAAAAAATAATTTATTCTGTCATAAAATAAATTCCATTTGTACAATTAATGTTACATTCTGGTTGGCGACACAAACAACAAAATAAACCATCACTCATGGCAAACAATACACCAAGGAGATCCTAGTTTTACAATTACATTACAATATTGCTATCCGCATGTGTATCTCATTAATACCCCAGTGCATTTAGACCCCTCTCAGTTCTGGTCTTCTTCGGGGAGATTTTTTTATTCTAAGGAGATATAGCAGAAAAATCAAAGCTCACATGCAGAAGCAAACGGATACGCAAGTCGTGCCCACATATGAAAATGGTGTTCAAACAACACGTGAGATATTGCCGCAATTGTTAGAATGAGAGCAATAATTCTAGCACTAGAAGTGGAAGAGTTTCCCCAGGGGTTTTTTTAGCAGCAAAATGTTTCTAAGCCGTAATTCATTAAAAAAAATCATTTATTCTGACATAAAATAAATTCTATTTGTACAATTAATGTTACATTCTGGTTGGAGACACAAAAAACAAAATAAACCACCACTCATGGCAAACAATACACCAAGGAGATCCTAGTTTTATAATTACATTACAATATTGCTATCCGCATGTGTATCCCTGTCAGAGAAATAACAGAAACTTTGTTTGCCAATACTGGCATTTCCCTGTATGCCTCCGTGGCAGAATGGCGAATCGGCGCATGCGGGTACGCGATTCAGCGGACCGCATCACGGCGCAATGGCACACATAGACGTGCGAGTCAGCGGGCCGCGACACGGCGAAACGGTGAAACGGCGTAAACACGTACACATCTTAGCCGCACACGTGAGTTCCCCTGGTGGCCCTATAAAAGGCAGCCCAGCTCTCTGGCTTATTGCTGGTTTGTCATTTCAGCTCCTGTGTTCCTGTGCCTTTGTTCTGCTATTGACTCCTGCCTATTGTGACCCGGATTGCCTCGACCACCCTTGAACTTCTCCTGCACCTTGACCTCAGCTTGCTTAACGGATTCCTCTTCAGTCTGCTCCAGTGTTTGACCCCTGGCTTCTCTTTAAAGACTTTGCTACTGCCTGCTCCAGTGTTTGAACCCGGCCTGTCTTGGACTCTCCCATTTGATTGATTCCTGTGTATGACCTTGGCTTGTTTAAACGGACTTCCTTCCTACCAGCTTGCTGTGTTTAACCCCCTGGCTTCTCTACATACTTTGTTCCAGTTGTCTACTTCAGGACCAAGGTTTTGGAGCCCCAGTCTGCTTCCTCTGCCAATCACCGTCTGGGTGTACCCTGCAAAGACTTACTACCAGACGGAAGTTCAACACGCAAGCCCCTACTAGTCAAAATCAAAAAAAAACTGCGCTTGGAAAAAGAAAAAGAAAAATAAAGCTGCGGTTTATAAGTGAGGCACACCAAAACAAAACAATATACAAAAAACCGTGCTAAAATATTAAATGTGTAATCTTAGTATAGTCCTTGTAGTCCCATATAAATGTCCACAACAGGTGAGGGAAGTAGAACTATTATATATAAATATCATGAAAGTTCATCCAATAAGGTAAATTGACAGTGGAGCTGGAAAGACATCAAATTGTTGCGCTTACCAGACGTAAGCCAAATATGGACAGATGGCTTAAACCCAGCCTGGGCCTTTAAACAGATGTCCTGGACGGATCAAGATAATCGCACTCGTCTCATGTGCCCAGTCCATAGAGGTATTTATCCAAAAATATATAACACAAGCATAGCGTAATACTGATAATTTTTTAAAAACACTCAAAATATGAAAAAAAATGCAACACTCAACACAAAAATAATCATTGATATCATAAATCATCCAAAGTTGATGCTGCAACTAAGGATGGTAAGTGAGTGTCATGCAATCATGCAAGAAAGTGAAACAGGGTGAGTTAAATACAGGTGAAATTTAGCAACACCCAATCTCTGTTAGACCGATTCCGATGATGATAAGACTGTACCCAATCACCCAAAATTATTGGCAAAAGAAAAAATTATAAACCAAAATTACGTGAAAAAGGAAAAACAAGAAGAACCCTTAACAGGCAGCACATCACATGCACAAGCTGCTTACCAGATAACAGATTCATATAGGCAAAATAGCACACAACCAAGCGTGTAAATAAGATAGGATTACACCAGCGAACCTAGGGGATATTCTGCTTACCAGACATCCTCATAGAATAGGCAGATGGGATGGAGCATAGATAGGCTCCTATCTGGAGCGGCGTAGACACGTCCTGGCCAATCAAGCCCAAGCTCAGCAATGCATAAGAAGTAAAAACACCAATAGTATAATACTGTATGGTCCGGTTTATTCAATTGTAGAGTAACACTTACATAAGAAGAAGTTAAAACAGCAAGAAATGGAGCCGGCCGGCACACAAACACACTCCCGTCCTCACAGGGCAAACGTGGTGACGTCAGCACGTCCCTCCTAGCCCCTACTAGTGCCTGGCGACCCGTGCCTCTCTGTGCCCGATACCCTCTGTGCCACCTCCAGGGGTATAGTGCACTCAGCTGCAAGGGGAGCCGCTCTCAGCATCTCGGCCCTGGTGAGTACCCTGACAGTACAACCCAGCCATGTCAGAGGCCGACAGAGCTGGTTCTCCCCTTGAGGCACTCTGCCAGCAGGTGACAGCTCTTACTCAGGCTGTCCAAAGACTCCAAGATGGCTACTTTCAAATTGAGGGCCGTCTCCAGCACCTGATGTCTGCTCCAGCTCCTTCGGATACAGCCTCAGCGAGCGGCGTGGCCTCTCCCCAAGATCAAGTCACCCCAGCACCTTCAGTTGTAATGACTCTCCCTGAACCCAGAGTCCCCACTCCGGAACGATTTTCTGGAAACCGGAAGAAATTTAGAGCTTTCAAAAATGCTTGCCTATTATATCTAGCTCTTCAACCCAGGACTTTCCATTCAGAATCTGTAAAAGTGGGATTCGTTATTTCCCTATTATCTGAAGAACCACAATCTTGGGCTTATAATCATCTTGAACAGAAGAGTTCTTTATTAGACTCAGTTGAAACTTTCTTTACCGCTATGGCTCAGTTATATGATGACCCGCAACGCACAGCTACTGCTGAATCCATTCTGCACACCCTTACCCAAGGAAAAAGACCAGTAGAGGATTACACCGTGGAATTTCGTAAATGGTCTGGAGACACCACCTGGAATGAGGCCGCCCTTAAATACCAGTACCATCAGGGTCTCTCCGAGACACTTAAAGACGAATTGGCACGAGTGGATACCCCTGACTCTCTGGAAGACCTGATTCAACTCGCCACTAAGCTTGACAGGTGCCTGCGGGAGCGCCGTTCTGAACGCTTCCAGTCTTCCCGGCCTACCTGGAAGTTACCCCGGGTTCCTCCGGTTCCTGTGCCTGTTGCGGGTCCCTCAGCTTCTACTGACAGTGAGCCCATGCAACTGGGACTGGTCCGGTCCCCACTCACTCCTGACCAGAAATTGCAACGGCGTCAAGCCAATCTTTGCCTCTACTGCGGAGAAGCTGGCCATTTCCTACGTAACTGCCCTGTGAGACCCAGTAAGTACCGCTTACGGCACGCTACGAACATTCAAGTTGCTAACTCAACCCAATCTCACCTTATCCTACCGGTCTCATTACAGGTGGCGGAAGAGGAAATTCGGCTGCTGGCTATCGTTAACTCCGGAGCATGCAGCTGTTTCCTGGATGCATCCCTTGCCCAAAGTCTGCACATCCCTCTTCAAGATAAGAAACAGCTCCTTCAGATCTACCTGGCAAACGGGTCTCTACCCAACTCAGGACCTATCACTCAAGAAACCAAGCCCATTCTTGTCTCCACAGACTCTGGTCATCAGGAATTTCTTTGCTTCAACATCATCAACTCACCCATGTTTCCCATTATCTTGGGGTTCCCGTGGCTAATGGCACACGACCCTCAGATCCTTTGGAGTAAAAAAGAAATTCTCTTCTCTTCAACATACTGCTCCCAGCATTGTTTTGTGCCAACCTCCAATAAGACACATTGCACATAGGTTGGACTTGATGGACTTGTGTCTTTTTTCAACCTCACCTACTATCTATCTATCTATCTAAGACTGTCCCCTGTTTGTCCATACAACCAGTGCCAGATACGCTTACACATGTCCCTGCAGCATATCACGAATTCCTGGACGTTTTTGACAAAAAAAAAGGCAGATAGTTTACCACCTCATCGGCATTATGATTGCCCCATCGATCTGTTGCCCGGCTCCGAGATCCCGTTTGGCCGAATTTTCCCCTTGTCGGAGACCGAGTTGGAAGCTCTCCGCCTCTACATTGATGAAAACCTTGAAAAAGGATTCATTCGTCCTTCTTCCTCCCCAGCCAGGGCTGGTATCTTTTTTGTGGAGAAAAAGGATGGATCTCTCAGGCCATGCATACACTATTTAAATTAGAAAGAGCAATCAGCGCAAACAATTTAACAAAATAGATGGATATTGCAAGCTGAACACTAAAGGATTCACCAACCTCAAGATCAATATAATATGGAAGATAAGTGCAGCGCAATAAAAATTGAAAATTATAATCAGCGTGAAAACAAAGTCCTTATTAATTAATAACTGGATAAAACTTCATCCCTTGACGGGCGTTTAAATTCTTCTCCAAAGCTCTTGCACACTGAATCTGTAGGAAATGTGCTTACCAGAACAGTTGGACCTCTAAATTATAGGAGGTCATACAGGCATGATAACAAGACACCATCGGCAGAACGAAATTCCATAACCTGGATAGTTGTCCACATCCACCAAAGCTTTTAAAGCTGGAGACCGTATAGATGGTATTGCAGCGTTCCAATTATCACCAAACAGATCCTCAGTAAGTGTATCAAAGCACCAAGGGTGAGAAGAGCCACGGGGATAAAAAGAAACAAAAGTCCTCTTAAGTGTAGACTGTTTGCTACTTTATTTCAAAACAAAAACGAAAGTAGATATATTTAAAAGCGCTATAGGGCGCAGTGTAAAAGCACAAAGTTCATAGATGTTTTCCCAAACTCACTGGCAATCGTACCGCTGCAATGCAGGGTCAGAACAGTGGCTAGATAATACGAGAGAGAATGGCAAACAAAATTACCAGCACCAGAATCAGCTCCTACTGCCCCTTCCCTAACTAGTTCCAACCCATTACCATTAGGTACTCCTAGAGTACTTCCCCAGCCTCCCCAACCCTTTGGATATGCCTCCCAAGGAGCATATCCTAAAAGGCAAACTAATGGGAATAGAGGGAGAGGAAATCCTCCTAGAGGAAGAGGTAATCCTCCTAGGAGAAGTAGTACCAGGACACCTTATCATCAACAATCGCCCTATAAGACCTCAGGTTACAGAGAGGACCAAGAGAGACCTAATCGTCCCCCCAGAGGCTGTGGCTCAAACAACAGAGGGAATAGAGGCTATCACTCCAATCCTGACTACTACTCTCAGAGAGACCATTATGATTACGGCCCGGTCAGGACCCCTATTGATTTGAATAATAGATATGCTCCATTATCTCAGGAGGATAGCTATTATCAGGATTCTTTTTTAGGGAATCCCCAACCCCAGTGGCCGAGTCCAGGGGATTACACCCCGACAGGAAACAGGGGAAAACGAAGACCAAGAGAGGGAGAAGAGCCGGACGAAAAACAAAAAAGACAAAAGTCCCAATAGGTATGGGCATTTTCAATATTAGTGGTATTGACCTAACGGATGATGAAATAAGGGTATTAGACAAGGGCCTAAAATTTGCCCCGGCTCGGAATCTCAACAAATTCCAAACATACATAAGTTTACAAAAGTTTGTTAGAACTTTAAATATCAAGAGATATTTTCTATCCAAACCCGGTGAGAGGCTAGCTCCTGTAGTTAATTTAGGGACTCATTTCAACTTAGCGAACAAATCGGTGTTTAATCCCCCTAAAAACGACCATAGACATGTAGAAGTCTTTAAGAACATGGTAACTGGTGATCTGGAGGATTTGAAAGTAAGAAAAATAGGGGACCCCTCCTTCCTGAAAAAAGGTATCAGCACACTTGAAAAGAATAAGGATGTGGTCATCCGACCCGCTGATAAGGGGGGGGGATTAGTTATTATGAGTAAAACCTACTATGTGGGGGAAATGGACAGATTATTGGCAGATAAGAAAACCTACCAGGTATTGGGGAGAGATCCTGTCGGCCACTTTAGGGATGAATTGGAAGTTTTGGTTACTTCAGGTCAAAGGAGTGGGGTACTGAATAAAAAGGAAGCCGCTTATCTGGTTCCGAGTGCCTGTAGGAGACCAATCATTTACTTTCTACCGAAAATACATAAAGACCCTCAGGCACCCCCAGGCAGACCGATCGTCAATGGCATCGATTCTGTCTCTGCACGTTTAGGGCAATATATTGATTTTTTTTCTAAAACCTTTAGTAACCACCACCAAAGCCTTTTTGAAAGATACAAAACACATAATTCAAATAGTGGAAAATCTTCCACTTAAGAATAATAGTCTGCTTGTGACGGCTGATGTAGGCTCATTGTACACGATTATTGGACATCAAGATGCGATCCGATCGGTACAGTGGGCCTTAAACAAATCTGATCTTCCTTCCCAATTACAAGTTTTTCTTTTAAAATCACTTGACTTTTGCCTCACCAGAAATTACTTTTGGTATGGTAAAAAAAATTTTCTTCAGACTCTCGGTGTTGCCATGGGTGCACGTTTTGCACCTAGCGTAGCCAACATTTTCATGGCACACTGGGAGGAGGAATATGTCTTTGGTAGCAGACCACCCCAGTTGGTCTGCTACCAAAGATATATAGATGACCTATTCATGGTATGGGAGGGTGACCTTGTAGGCCTCCAACTTTTCATGTCTAGGTTTAATGGCAACACTAGGAACATCCGTTTATCTTGGAATACAGATGCTTCCTGCATTGCCTTCCTCGATTTGGAAATTTTTAAGCATGATGGGACTTTTAAAACAAGGAACTACTGTAAGCCAACCGATCGGAATGGGTATATTCCCTTGGACAAGCATCACTCGTGGTTGCTCAATATACCCAGGGGACAATTCATCCGTCTACGACGCAATTGCTTTTTTGATAGGGATTATTTCTCTCAGGCCAATGTTATGGCAGAGAAATTCATACAGAAAGGCTATTCCCAGGAACACATATCAGAAGAATTGACCAAGGCAGGCTCCTTGGATAGATCTCGGTTGGTAGCAGATTCTACTAAACCTAACAGCGATCAGAATTCCCCTCAAAACAGGATTATCCTAGATTTTAATATACAATACAAAAAAGTAGAAAAAATTATCCTCATACATTGGGATATTTGAAGAAGGGACAATGTATTAGGCCCTACTCTCCCAGCTCGCCCTAGATTTGTATACAGGAGACCTCACACCCTAAGAGACATTATAGCTCCTGGAGTGGTTGACCCTCCTGTGTTCAGGGAAAATAGAATATTTAATTTCATGTCTGGCTTTTATTCCTGTGGAAAATGCCAGGCTTGCAAGCAATGTAAGCTCAATTTAAAAAGGAGGAAAGAATTTACAGCGACTGCCACTAAAAAAACGCATAAAATTAAGAATTTAATCACCTGCGACACTGTGGGATCGGTTTACATGCTCCAATGTGAATGCGGTCTCCAGTATGTGGGCAGAACCTCTAGGCCGATGGGAGTCCGCATTGGTGAGCATGTAAATAACATCAAAAAAGGTCTTAAAACGCACTCTGTATCGAAACATTTTAGGTTTTTCCATAATAGAGATCCGAAAAAACTCCAATTCTGGGGGATAGAAAAAGTAACCCGGCATTGGAGAGGTGGTAATTTTATTAGGCAGTTAAGCCAAAGAGAATCCCTATGGATACATGAGACACGGGTAGGGGTCCCTAGAGGTCTGAATGTTGAGTTCGACCTCAACTGTTTTATTTCTAATAAATAGAGTAGGTTTCAATATTTTAATCTTTTGAGTATTTGGATTTTTACTCTGTATTTGTTTTTCTCTTGGCATTTTAATATTTGAATGTTTGTATTTTTGTAAAAGAAGGCTGCGGGTACACACAGGCTAAAAAATTCTCTTTAGGTTATTTATTGAATAGGGTTTTATATATATTTTTATAATAAAATGTTTTTTAGCCCATTTAAATAATTAAATTAATTATTAATTAATTGTTCTGGGGGCTTTTTAGCCCATCAACTGATTTCCTAATTTTTTTCTTGAATGTAATATTCCTGTTAGTGGCTGGTATTGGTGTCCCCATGTAGCGGTTTCTCTCTTTTTTGGGAATATGTATTCCGTTTCCGGGAACGGACCACTCCCAGCTATCTGATGGCAGCTATTTGAGGAGCGAGGGTGATTCACTGACTCCACCCTCGCTGACAAAGTCCATCTGGACGTAACGCCACGTACGGGGGGCGGAGTCTTCCTGTGACGTCACCCGCAGCCTTCTCAGCTGTTCAGACGCGAACAGCTGAGCGTCTTCTCTCTCGTATTATCTAGCCACTGTTCTGACACTGCATTGCAGCGGTACGATTGCCAGTGAGTTTGGGAAAACATCTATGAACTTTGTGCTTTTACACTGCGCCCTATAGCGCTTTTAAATATATCTACTTTCGTTTTTGTTTTGAAATAAAGTAGCAAACAGTCTACACTTAAGAGGACTTTTGTTTCTTTTTATCCCTGTGGCTCTTCTCACCCTTGGTGCTTTGATACACTTACTGAGGATCTGTTTGGTGATAATTGGAACGCTGCAATACCATCTATACGGTCTCCAGCTTTAAAAGCTTTGGTGGATGTGGACAACTATCCAGGTTATGGAATTTCGTTCTGCCGATGGTGTCTTGTTATCATGCCTGTATGACCTCCTATAATTTAGAGGTCCAACTGTTCTGGTAAGCACATTTCCTACAGATTCAGTGTGCAAGAGCTTTGGAGAAGAATTTAAACGCCCGTCAAGGGATGAAGTTTTATCCAGTTATTAATTAATAAGGACTTTGTTTTCACGCTGATTATAATTTTCAATTTTTATTGCACTGCACTTATCTTCCATATTACATGCATACACTATAGAGAGCTTAATAAAATCACCATCAAAAATCGATACCCACTTCCCCTCATTCCTGAACTGTTTCAGCGGTTTCGATCTGCCCAAATATTTACCAAATTGGATTTACGAGGGGCATACAATCTTGTTCGGATACGTGCTGGGGACGAATGGAAGACAGCTTTCAGGTCCAGATTCGGTCACTTTGAGTATCTGGTGATGCCTTTTGGGCTCTGTAACGCCCCAGCTACGTTCCAGCATCTAGTCAATGATATTTTCCGGGAATTCCTAGATAACTTTGTCATTGTCTATCTTGATGATATTTTAATTTTCTCTACTACTATAGAATTACATCGAGACCATGTCAAGAAAGTCCTCTCAGTTCTCAGGAAGCATGGCCTGTTCTTAAAGGGAGAAAAGTGTGAATTTGAAAAGACTACCATCCAGTTCCTTGGCTTCATCATCACTACTGAAGGGGTAGCAATGGATCCACAAAAAGTTAAAGCCATCCAGGACAAAAAAGGAGTCCAGCGATTTATTGGCTTTG
The DNA here is from genome assembly GCF_042186555.1 of Aquarana catesbeiana. NCBI lineage: Eukaryota > Metazoa > Chordata > Amphibia > Anura > Ranidae > Aquarana > Aquarana catesbeiana. The sequence continues at coordinate 483,378,956 of NC_133324.1, read as the reverse complement.
CCAATTTTTATTGCAGGTTTATTAGGGGGTTCTCCTCAATTATCTCTCCCATCACTCAATTAACCCACCAACAAGTCAAATTCCGATGGTCCCAAGGAAGCTCAAGATGCCTTTGTCAAACTAAAGAATCTGTTCACGTCAGCTCCCATACTTCAGCATCCGGATCCCACTCTACCTTATGTACTTGAAGTTGATGCCTCAGAATCCGCCACAGGAGCCATCTTGTCTCAGAGAAGTGGTATTAAAGCACTTCTCCATCCAGTAGCCTTTGCCTCCCACACACTAAGTCCTCCAAAGAAAAATTATAATGTTGGTGATCAGGAATTATTAGCCATAAAGACTGCCCTTGAGGAATGGAGATACTTACTGGAGGGTGCGTCACAGCCCATCATGATCTTCACGGACCACAAGAACCTGGAGTATCTCCGAACAGCCAAACGTCTTAGGCCCCGACAAACCCGGTGGGCATTATTCTTCTCCAGGTTCAATTTCCATATCTCCTATCGACCTGGTTCAAAAAATGGGAAGGCGGACGCACTCTCCCGTATGTTTCCAGAGGCCAATGATTCAACAGAACCTGAAACCATCCTATCCTCTCACAATTTTCTTCATCTCATTCAACCTAACCTTCAATCTGCTATTGAAGAGGCCTCTAATCAATGCATGGAATCTGAGATATCCTCCTTAGAAAAAAGAGATGCTTTGCTGTGGGCCCAGGACAAGGTTTTCGTCCCCTCCTCTGTAAGGCTTAGAATTTTACAGACTTTCCATGATCACAAAATGGCAGGACATTTTGGAGTACAGAAGACTTCTGAATTAGTTCACCGCTCTTTCTGGTGGCCGGGTTGGAGGCAGGACTGTACAAAGTACGTTCAATCCTGCATTACCTGCCAACGCAGCAAAGGGTCAAACACTAAAGCTTGGGGCCTCCTTAGACCCCCTATCTATCCCTGAAAGACCTTGGAGTGAGGTTTCTTTGGACTTCATTGTTGATCTACCTCCCTCTGAAAATTTTTCCACCATTTTGGTAGTGGTTGACCGCCTCTCAAAGATGGCACACTTTCTGACCATGATTGGTACTCCTTCTGCTTTGGCTACAGCAAATGTCTTTATTAAAGAAATAATAAGACTCCATGGTGTTCCCCACAACATCACCTCTGATAGAGGAATTCAATTTACCTCAAGATTCTGGAAAGACCTTTGTAAATCCCTGGAAATCAAAACCTCTTTTTCTTCAGCATACCATCCCCAAAGCAACGGCCAAACAGAAAGGACGAATCAGACCTTGGAGCAATATCTCCGTTGTTTCTGCTCTAGCTCTCAGGATAATTGGTCAACTCTTCTCCCCTGTGCGGAGTTTGCCTATAATAATGCCACACATTCTGCCACCAATCAGACGCCTTTTTGGGCCAACTATGGGTTCCACCCATCTTTTCTGCCAGACTCCATCCCAGAAGTCTCAACCCCCGCAGTTCAAGATCGAGTAAACCTCATCCAATCTAATTTTTTACAGATCCAAAAGGCCATGAAGGAAGCTCAAGACAGCTATAAGGAATATTACAACAAAGGGAGAAGAAAAAATCCATTAATTTAAGATTGGAGATAAGGTTTGGCTATCTGCTGTCAATCTTAGATTACCCTGTCCCTCACGCAAACTTTGCCCAAAATTCATTGGTCCTTTTGAAGTAAAGAGGGTAATTAATCCTGTGGCCTTCGAACTAACCTTACCCAGTACTCTTAGAATCCATCCGGTGTTCCACGCATCCCTACTAAAACCAGTAGTTCCCAATTCTTTCTCATGAAGGGAGGAACCTCCACCTCCACCAGTGGAGGTAGAGGGTGAAGAAGAATTTGAGGTGGAAGCAATTATGGACTGTAGCAAGAGGGGTAGGCAGACTCAGTATCTGGTGAAATGGAAAGGGTACCCACCGGAAGATAACTCCTGGGAACCTGCCAGTAATATACATGCACCTCGTTTGGTTCAGAATTTCCACAGGCGACACCCAGGGATATTAGCCAGGTTGGGCACTGGAGGCTGCCCATCGGGGGGGCACTGTCAGAGAAATAACAGAAACTTTGTTTGCCAATACCGGCATTTCCCTGTACGCCTGCGTGGCAGAATGGCGAATCGGCGCATGCGGGTACGCGATTCAGCGGACCGCGTCACGGCGCAATGGCACACATAGACGTGCGAGTCAGCGGGCCACGACACTGTGAAACGGCGAAACGGCATAAGCACGTATGCATCTTAGCCGCACACGTGAGTTCCCCTGGTGGCCCTATAAAAGGCAGCCCAGCTCTCTGGCTTATTGCTGGTTTGTCATTTCAGCTCCTGTGTTCCTGTGCCTTTGTTCTGCTATTGACTCCTGCCTATTGTGACCCGGATTGCCTCGACCACCCTTGAACTTCTCCTGCACCTTGACCTCGGCTTGCTTAACGGATTCCTCTTCAGTCTGCTCCAGTGTTTGACCCCCGGCTTCTCTTTAAAGACTTCGCTACTGCCTGCTCCAGTGTTTGACCCCGTCCTGTCTTGGACTCTCCCATTTGATTGATTCCTGTGTATGACCTTGGCTTGTTTAAACGGACTTCCTTCCTACCAGCTTGCTGTGTTTGACCCCCTGGCTTCTCTACATACTTTGTTCCAGTTGTCTACTTCAGGACCAAGGTGTTGGAGCCCCAGTCTGCTTCCTCTGCCGATCACCGTCCCGGTGTACCCTGCACAGACTTACTACCAAACGGAAGTTCAACACGCAAGCCCCTACTAGTGCCTAGCGACCCGTGCCTCTCTGTGCCCGATACCCTCTGTGCCACCTCCAGGGGTATAGCGCACTCAGCTGCAAGGGGAGCCACTCTCAGCATCTCGGCCCTGGTGAGTACCCTGACAATCCCATTAATACCCCAGTGCATTTCGATCCTTATCAGTTCTGGTCTTCTTCAGGGGGATTTTTTATTCTAAGGATATATAGCAGAAAAATCTATTAAAAACTTTGTACAGCATGCAAAACATTATTTAGCGTTTCATAATATTTTAAGATACATCTCCATACGTATGGTGAGATATTTACCATTCTAGGGATGGGAAAATGGAGATGGATCGCACAGCCATGATTATTAAAAACAGTTTCATTCGGTGTCACAGTGTCCGCATATTCCCCCCCCCGTCCAGGCGGGTCCAAAGTCCACGGGGCTTGCTAGAAGCCACGCTCTTGGACCCAGTGGGGAAGGTATGGGACAAGGCACCTGTAATACAAAGTTTGTAAAAATCAGTATTTATTCAGCAGATGTTGGGTTAGATGTGAAAAAATGAATGACATGAGAAAAATAGTGTATCAAAAAATGAAACAAAAAATGATGTTCAATATGCCAAAACGTATGCAATGGGCAAAAGAAAAAAAAAGAAAAAGAAGTGAAAAATTAATATATTGACTAGTGAGGGAAGTCCCAGGTGAAGTGTATGAAAGTGAGGTATGAAGTACCTGATAGATAAAAGTGTATCAATATTAACAAATATTAGAGGTATGGAGAATGAAAACAAGTGTGTAGAATATCAATGTATTAATGAGATGGTGAGAAGACTTGAATGGTGAGAGATTTATAGATAAATGAAAGATTTAATATAATACAGACTACAGCCAGTCTGGCATGCCAGTCTGGCATGTCCAGCAGTTCCCTTACTTGTTACTTCAAACCTTCCTGCATGTGGGGCAGCACTCCAGAGATCACCTAGTGATCCTCCGGAAGCTGCACCTTTATATTATACTTGAATTAGAGACCTCACAGGTGCTCATCTCCTCCCCACAACTCCCAATAACACATATGGAGATCCTACCGCCAAAATTGCGGTATTCGCATGGCCCCCTCAGCGTTCCAGAAGGCAAACGCCCCGACATAGTCCGTCACCTCGGACACAACATGCATGATGTCATGACGTCTCGCGCATACGCAGGTTAAACATCGCAAGCGCAGGACCTCTATGACCGTCTGGCAGTGATCAAGGAACGCCGCCAGCACGGGAAATGCTCCTTCCAGTGGCCCAAGGCTAGAGGGTCCTCCTGCGGGAACATACAATTGGGAGAAGCGAAAAACCTTCTGCATCTCCCTACCGTGCCTGGAAGCCGAGTGGAGAAGAGGGCGGGGATCCGCCCAGAACCGCATGGAGGGACATCGCGGCACATGCGGGATGTACACCAAGGAGAGGTGTTCACCAAAAAGCAACCATAAATATTTAAATTTTTGTTTCGAGTATATGGTATGTTCTTGTTAATGTATGAAGTATAAATTATTATTCTAATTTCTTAAAGAAGTTGTAAGCAGCAGAAGGTATTTCAAAAATCAACCAATTGAGTGAAAACAAAGGGAGGGAAATATATGTATACTTCACCCGGGGAGTAATCTTCTCTTAGACTTGGCTACCTTGCTCTGTCTATTTGGACCAAATATCGATTCCCTTTAAATGTAGGTTCTTTTTGCCTATTGCAGATCCCTTCATATATCACCCGAACCGGCGATACGAAGGGAATTAGCTCTTATGTTTTCAAAGAATTGGGATATACCTCTGCTCCTTTTTCAACTCACATGTGTTGGAAGGGGAACGGGTGTTTAACCACCCAGAAGAAAGACAAAATTAGAAAAACACATATATGAGTTGACACGGCTGCACACCCCAGAAATCTGCAAAAGAAGTGGAAGAGTTTCCCCAGGGGTTTTTTTAGCAGCAAAATGTTTCTAAACTTGAATTCATAAAAAATTATTAATTTATTCTGTCATAAAATGAATTCCATTTGTACAATTAATGTTACATTCTGGTTGGTGACACAAACAACAAAATAAACCATCACTCATGGCAAACAATACACCAAGGAGATCCTAGTTTTTTCAATTACATCACAATATTGCTATCCACATGTGTATCCCATGAATACCCCAATGCATTTTGACCCTTATCAGTTCTGGTCTTCTTCAGGGGGATTATTATTTCTAAGGAGATATAGCAGAAAAATCTATTAAAAACTTTGTACAGTATGCAAAACATTATTTAGCGTTTCATAATATTTTAACAAGATACATCTCCATATGGTGAGATATTTACTATTCTGGGGATGGGAAAATGGAGATGGATCGCACAGCCATGTTTATTAACCTGCGCATGTGTGAGACGTCATGACTTCACGCATGTTGCGTCGGAGGTGACAGACTATGCCGGGACGTTTGCCTTCCGAGGGGGCCACGCAAATACTGCAATTTTGGCGGTAGGATCTCCATGTGTGGGGGGGAGGTGTGGGGAGGAAATGAGCACCTGTTAGCAATAGGTCTCTAATTCAAATATAATATAAAGGTGCAGCTTCCGGAGGATCACTAGGTGATCTCTGGAGTGCTGCCCCACATGCAGGAAGGTTTGAAGTAACAAGTAAATGGAACTGCTGGACATGCCAGACTGGCTGTAGTCTGTATTATATTAAATCTTTCATTTATCTATACACCTCTCACCATTCAGGTCTTCTCACCATCTCATTAATACATTGATATTCTACACATTTGTTTTCATTCTCCGTACCTCTAATATTTGTTAATATTGATACACTTTGATACACCATCTCCATTTTCCCATCCCTAGAATGGTAAATATCTCACCATACGTATGGAGATGTATCTTGTTAAAATATTATGAAACGCTAAATCATGTTTTGCATACTGTACAAAGTTTAATAGATTTTTCTGCTATATCTCCTTAGAATAAAAAATCCCCCTGAAGAAGACCAGAACTGATAAGGGTCGAAATGCATTGGAGTATTAATGGGATTCACATGCGGATAGCAATATTGTAATGTAATTGTAAAACTAGGATCTCCTTGGTGTATTGTTTGTCATGAGTGATGGTTTATTTTGTTGTTTGTGTCGCCAACCAGAATGTAACATTAATTGGTCAAACGAAATTCATTTTATGACAGAAAAAAAACCATCATCAACAATTAGAAGAATGCCTCAGTTCAATTGATGATTGGATGACCATCAGCTCCCTCAAACTTAACGGTTCAAAAACAGAACTTCTTCTCCTACATGCCAACAAAAATTCCAAAATGAAGACCCCGTGGACACCCCCCACCATCCTCGGACAGACCATCACTCCAAGCCTCAAAGCCAAGAGTCTCGGAGTCATCTTTGACTCAGGAATGACAATGGATGCTCAAATAGGATCAGTGGTGAGCGGATCCCACCATCTCCTCCGCGCATCCCCTTCATCCCTGAAGAAGACAAACCGGCAGTTGTGGGAACAATCATCAACTCCCGACTCGACTATGCAAATTCGCTCTACATAGGACTACCCCAATATCAGCTTGCGCGCTTACAACTCATTCAAAACACAGCGGCAAGACTGTTAACAGGAAAAAAACCCTGGGAATCCATTTCACCATCCCTAAAGTGCCTACACTGGCTAACCGTAAAGAATCGAATCAAATTCAAGACCCTCTGCCTCACCCACAAATGCATACAAGGAAATGCTCCGCTATATCTTCAGGAGAAAATAAAACACTACACACCCAATCGCAGCCTTCGATCAGCTAACCAAAACCTCCTCATCATTCCAAAATATCGCTACAAAGCAAAGGGAGAACGAAGATTCGCAGTCCAAGGACCTCGACTATGGAACGCTCTTCCGACCCACATCCGCATGGAAGAAAACCATCAGGCCTTCAGGAAAAAACTAAAGACCTTCCTTTTCTAAGAAGCTGGCAACAGAGAACGCATTCTAGCGCCTTGAGGCGATTTAGTTCGCATTTGCAGCGCTCTACAAATCCTTCATTCATTCATTCATTCATTCATTCAGAATAAATGAATAATTTTTTATGAATTACGGTTTAGAAACATTTTGCTGCTAAAAAACCCCCTGGGAAACTCTTCCACTTCTAGTGCTAGAATTATTACTCTCGCTCTAACAATTGCGGAGATACCTCACATGTGTTGTTCACATGTGTTGTTTGAACACCATTTTCATATGTGGGCGCGACTTACGTATCTGTTTGCTTCTGTGCGTGAGCTTTGAATTTTTTTTTCTTATTTATTTTACTTCTTATTTTTTATTTCTACACTGTCCTTTTAAAAAGACAACATTACAACATCCCTTGTAATAGAAAAAAAGCATGACAGGACCTCCTTAGCTGGTTCCTGACCGGCGCACACCGATGTACGTCAGCAGAATGGCACGGCTGGGCAAATGAACTTACAGGTACGTCCGCCGTGCCATTGCGTGCGCGCACGCCGGCCGGGAGCTCCGTGAGTCGAGTCGCGGGTCCCGCGGACTCGATCGCCACGGGGATACCCGCGATCGCCTCACGGAGAGGATGAACGGGGAGATGCTGATGTAAACAGCATCTCCCCGTTCTGCCTAGTGACAAGTGTCACTGATCACAGCTTCCTGTCATCGGGAGCTGTGATCAGAGTAATGACACTGCTAGCCCATCCCCCTACAGTTAGTAATCACTCCCCTAGGACATACTTAACCCCTCCCCGCCCCCTAGTGGTTAACCCCTTCACTGCCAGTGTCATTTACACAGTAATCAGTGCATTTTTAATTGCACTGATCACTGTATAAATGACAATGGTCCCAAAAATGTGTCAAAATTGTCCGACATGTCCGGCATAACGTCGCAGTCACAATAAAAATCGCTGATCGCTGCCATTACTAGTAAAAAAAATTATTAATAAAAATGCCATAAAACTATCCCCTATTTAGTAAACGCTATAACTTTTGCGCAAACCAATCAATAAACGCTTATTGCTATTTTTTTTTTTTTTTACCAAAAATATGTAGAAGAATACGATCAGCCTAAACTGAGGAAAAAAAATGTTTTTTTATTTATTTTTGGGGAATATTTATTATAGCAAAATGTAAAAAATAATGCATTTTTTTCAAAATTATCGCTCTTATTTTGTTTATAGCGCAAAAAATAAAAATCGCAGAGGCGATCAAATACCACCAAAAGAAAGCTCTATTTGTGGGAAAAAAGGACGTCAATTTTGTTTGGGAGCCACGTCGCACGACCGCGCAATTGTCAGTTAAAACAACGCAAAAAACGCTCTGGTCAGGAAGGGGGTAAAATCTTCCAGGGCTGAAGTGGTTAATGTGAGATCTGGCGGATGCGGTGGGATGTGGCAGGAGGGTGGGTGGGCGCCTCTCCTGCCATCGATAAAAGTGATCTTGCTGGAAATCCACCACAGAAACCAATTTTATACTAAAGCGGACCGCCCTCCATTGAAAAAAAATACCAGTGTTATGGCAGCTATCTGCTGCCATAACCCTGGTATTTAAGGTCAAAGTACGGTTGTATAGCCACAGTGGGCAGTCTGGAAGTGGTTAAAGCATCTTGCATGCTTCAGGTATCTTCAGGTATAAGTATCTTCCAAAGAACAAATATCTATCTATCCTAATCAGTTATTTATCATACAAATAAAAATGAATAAAAAAATAAATAAAAAATAAATGTAAAAAATGAATATAATTATATTGTCATGTCATGAAGTCACATTTTGAGTAATGATTAACTGTCAGATAAAGTCCAGATGAATCAGTAGAAAAGTAGATTTTCCTATCCCAGACCTTGGCCTCTGGTCCTCATTCTAACTAAACTTTCTAACTAAAACTAACCGTAAACAAGTGCTTCTGTAAGAATATTTTCATTCACTAAAAAACAAATAGTGTGGCTCTAATGGTCATCTGGTTATGTGAGAGACTCTAAGTGCCGGTTCACACTGGTGTGATGCAAGAACCCTGCAAATCCAGTGCGGGTTCCCGCATCGCACCTGAATCTCACAGTGGTTCACACTGAGGTCTGCGAACTGCTGCAGGTGTCGATGTAAAGTTAATGACACCCCAAGATTGGTCAGCAGATTGCAGTGCTAACTGTGAAATGATGCAGGGATCGGATCACACGAGTGTGAACACCCATGCGATCCAATTCCAGTGCGGACCAAAAAAAGGGTCCTGCAACATTTTGGTGCGTATGTGATGCAATTTCAGCCATACAGTTTGTATGGCTAAAATTGCATCGCACAGACATCACATGTGATCTGAACAGCAATGTGGTGCGAATCACATGCAATATCTTGCATTGTACTAGTGTGAATAGTACCTGAAGGTCACACATTTCCTTAGAAATATGAATTCTTTCCTTGTGCTAGCAGAATTCTGTAATTTTGCTTTCTAGCTTCAGAATCAGGCTACAAAGAACTGGTTGATAAAATGAACTTTTTCTGTTAAGGTTCCAATTGCTCAGACTTTTACAGAGAAGAAACTATTAATGTTTATAGTGATAAAGGATCTCTCACATTTAGCTGCTGACATAATTAATGTGCTAATAACTGCTTTAAGTGGCTGAAGGTCTTTCAGAACATTCTCACAGCCATTATTGATTACACACCCTTGAAAGTCATGAACTAAATCTTTTATGTTGGCTTGAATAATGTTTCCAAATCTAATATCCGAGATATTTTTTACAATTTGGTTGGTTCCAAAAAGAGAAAAACAAAAATTGCAATCTAACGTATATAAAAAAATACTCTCCCAACAGCATTGTTGGGTTTTAGGCCCCAATAATAACTCAGTGAGGTCATTCATTTTCCAAGGTAACTTTCCCCTAGCTTAGTGATGAGCTATGTAGTAAAAATTCACATTGCAAAGAATACCCAATCACATTCAAGGAAAATAAACAAAAACAGTATTTTTGCTAACACACGATTGGATGATAAAAGGCAGGAGAGGTTCACCTCATTCCTTAAGATAAGTAAAAATGCCCTGTTTTCACAAAGGAGAGATAATAGGGTATTGATATCTGCCAGAAAGAGGTCTACACCCAATCTCTGCTTATGTAGTAGTACATCTCCTCCAATCTCCTCCCTCACCCAATTTAAATGGCACCATAAGGGGCTGCTGTGGAAGAGGTCCTAGAAGCTTCTCACCTAGTTCTCCATATAGGAGGAGCCACTACAACAAAGCTGGGCTCTGTGAGATAGTTGGCTTCTTTGTTTACAAGTGACAGGGGTGAGCATTGGCCCAGTACTGGAGGTGTCAGTATGGAGTACTGACGTGTTCCTGACAAAAAAAACCCTGCTGAGAGGTGTGATGTTGCAGTCACTCCTGTCACTAAGATTTCTTTATCGATAAAATCGACAACATTCGGAAAACAATCCAACAGAAAAAAACAACCAATCTCATTCAACCAAAGCAAAAAGAAAAAATCAATACGATCATCACACAAGCACCGAAATTCTCACTGTTCCCAATCACCACTGACACCACCAAAAACATCATCAGAAGCCTCAGAGACAGCACATTACCAAACGACATCATTCCCACAAAACTCCTAAAAGAATGTTCCGACATCTTGGCTCCCACTATAACACACCTCATCAACCAGTCGTTCAAAGAAAGGACTGTTCCAACTGCCCTCAAACATGGCATCGTCAAACCCCTCCTAAAGAAACCCAACCTAGACCCTAAGGACCCTAACTATCGCAGACCGATAACAAGCCTTAACACCATCTCCAAGATTATGGAGAAAGCAGTAGTACAACAGCTTCAACACCACCTGGACACGCACAAACCTCTAGACCCTCTGCAATCAGGCTTCCGCCCAGGCCATGGCACAGAAAGGGCACTGCTCAAAATATGGGACAACGCCCTCGAAGCAGCTGATGATGGAGAATCATGTCTCCTGGTACTGCTGGACCTCAGTGCAGCATTCGATACAGTGGACTACAATACTCTACTCATCCGCCTTACAGAAGTAGCAGGAGTCACTGATCCAGATCTACAATGGTTTGCATCCTTCTTATAAAATCGCTCTCAGACCGTGAAACTAGGAGCTTTCACCTCTGAAACCCAGGCAATCTCTTGCGGGGTCCCTCAAGGTTCACCATTGTCACCAGTACTCTTCAACATATACATCCGCCCACTCCTCAAAATCATCAGAAAATCGGACCTCTGCTTCCACTCATACGCTGATGATACCCAACTCTACCTTCGCATCCCTGGAGAAAAAGACCAACATCAGCAACTAGAAAAATGCCTTACTTTGATAGACGACTGGATGACAACTAGCTCTCTTAAACTCAACGGATCAAAAACAGAGCTTCTTCTCCTACACGCAAATCAAAATTCCAAAACTAAGACCCCACCCACCATCTTCGGACAGACCATCTCTCCAAGCACCAAAGCCAAGAGTCTCGGAGTAATTTTTGACTCAGAAATGTCTATGGATGCACAAATAGGATCAGTAGTCAGCCAATCTCACCATCTCCTCCGCCTGCTACGTAGACTCATCCCCTTCGTCCCAGAAGAGGACAAAGCAGCAGTAGTTGGAACAATCATCAATTCCAGACTTGACTACGCAAACTCCCTCTACATAGGACTACCCCAATATCAGCTTGCGCGCTTGCAACTCATCCAAAACACGGCGGCAAGACTGTTAACAGGAAAAAAACCCTGGGAATCCATCTCCCCTTCCCTGAGGAGCCTACATTGGCTATCCATAAAGAACCGAATCAATTTCAAGACCCTCTGCCTCACCCACAAATGTATACAAGGAAACGCTCCTCAATACCTATGCGAGAAAATAAAGCACTATACACCCAATCGCAGTCTTCGATCTTCAAACCAAAACCTCCTCCTTATTCCAAAAACCCGCTACAAAACAAAAGGAGAACGAAGATTCGCAGTCCAAGGACCACGGCTATGGAACGCTCTACCTACCCACATCTACATGGAAGAAAACCATCAGGCCTTCAGGAAGAAAGTCAAGACCTACCTCTTTTAAGGAGCTGGACAAAACAGGAGAGATCGAGCACCTTTAGGCGATTCAGTTCGCATATGCAGCGCTATACAAATCATTCATTCATTCATTCATTCACTAAGGCACGGGAGAAGGGAGCGGCTGAAGCTCCCAAAATGCCCACCCCTCCACATAACACTGTGCCTGGGGCACATGTCCCTTCTACCCTCCCACTCCCACTGACCTGCTGGAAAGGGGTAACCTCATCCCATGTTATAGTGGCAGTTCTAAAGTTTTGTATTTTACTAACAGCCATGGTGGCAGTGGTCTTCAGATCAAATAGAAGAGCAAATTCCCTTTGTGCTACCCTAATGTCTTTTACATATACTTTTAATAGCCATTTCCTGTGGGAGAATAACAATTGCACAATTTAATGATATGTGTGTTAACTGCCTATTTTGAAAAGAAAATTTTAATGAAGTAATACAAAATTTATTTTATTTGATTTATAGAACATTTGTTCTGACAAGCAATCCTGTGAGCCTTAAACCTCCCTTCAATTTGTAAATGCCTTTAATAATAATAATAATAATAATAATAATACATTTTCTGTTTCTGCAAATAGAAACAAGTTATTAACATTTTTTGAATGTCTATCTTTTTATTTTGCCACTATATCCTAATGTCGTGGAACAAGTAGACATAGCTACTGTACCTCTTGTACCCCTGACACTTAGCACCTGATAAAGCTAATTGTTTCAATATGGCTATCTTTTCTTACTAAAGTCAACAGAAGCAGGAAAGTCCTAAGTAAGTTTGTCAATGACCACCCAGAGCAAAGTTGCAGCTCAAATGTAAGTGCTGATAGATTTTTATCAGTCATAACTTTAAACATGTGCTTTCTTTGGAGCATAATTCTCTGCATATGGTTTCTATCACAATTCACTTTTAAGCTGTTTAAAACACACTGTAAGACTGGCTAGAACATTAATTTTGTTGTTTACACCAGTTTCAGTAATGATTTGGATGAGAATATATTAAATTATTAAATTACAGCATTACCAAATAACTTTATGCAGCTTTCAAAACACTTGCTGTTTACCATTTAGTGAATGTTAAGCTTTTTTTTCTTGGAAAATGTTTGCTTGAACTTGAATGATGCACCAGAACTGAGCCATTATGTAATACTGCAATGTAGTCACATAACTACTGTAAAATATTAAAACTCAAAGTAAGTCTACGGTTCCAGAATTTATATTATAATTATTTTTTAACAGAAAGCCTGTCTTTTTTTGTGTGTATACGGTACCATAATGAAACATGTTTTTGCCATAAAGTTTCTTCAAACGGGTGTATCCACATGTCCCTCTCTTTTAAGACTGAATAAAGAGATTATGGTTAACCTTGTACTAAAGGAATGTACAAAGGCCATACAATGAAAATATTGTTGTGAGCAGCAGAGAACATTCAGCTAAGAACTGAATTTGAACATTATTGTGGTCTAGGCAGATATGTTGGAATAATGTAAATCTTCTGCCTCGCCAGTGTGTCCAAAATGGGAATTCTAAGGAATGCTTTGTCCCTGGGTTTTTACTACATGACATTCCCAGGTTGTGGAAATTGGGTTTGCCCCATCAGTGACAGCTGGCAAAGTGGCATGCCTTAATAACATTACACTGAATTGCCAGGCAAGAGCATATTACAAAAAAATTCAAAATTCATATGTGGTATACAAACAAACAAACATGCAATACAGAGGGAAGGTTAGGGTAGACAGTTGCTATTTAATTGAAAGACTGAGGCAGACAGAGGCTTACCACATTTGAAGGCAAAGGCGGGTGTCAATGCTTCTTTCCCTGCTCTCCTCAATAGACACAATATGAAATATGGCAATCAGAGAATTGTCTGAGAATGTAATCAGAATAGTAGTAACAAACTGTTTGGGTCTGCTCACCTTCTGCCATAACTTGTTCTCTCCCTGGTGAGGGTATGTGCTTAGGTATACACTTTTGATATTTGCATATATTCAAGCATATCTAAATCCAAGAACAAACAAACATTTGACTGTATATATTGCAGCTTACCAGTCCTTAGATGCGTTTGGTGCATTTGTTTTTTACTCTCTGTAATGTATCTTTTCTCAGATACCTGGTTAGAGAATAGGAAGTTACAAGGACATTGGATATCAGGCAGGATCAAGTTTTTTTTCTGTACTTGTGGAAAATGCTGTATGTTTAGCCTGAAAAGAAACCACTGTGGCTAACACATCTATGACTGGTATACTGTAATATAATACATTTTTGTTCTCGGGTTAAGATATCCTTTAAGTTTTGAAGCATAGTCACATTTAAAGGCATTACTTTTTTTAAATAGATAATGTCATGAAAGCTGCCTACCATTGCATGGTAACTCATGTGAAGTTGCCCTCTTTAAAGTGAAAAATTTCACCTCAATATGTGTAAAAAAAAGAAAAAGAAAAATGACACTATCACAATCAAATGTGCACAAAAGTACAACTATTAATGTCCATAAATTGTACACAATGATCCCCACACCAGGTGAAATATCACTTTTTAAAACTACACAGCAATTATCTGCTATTCTGGTTACAATTATCTTTACCTGTGGTATCCACTCTGATTTTATGCTCCCAGTTCACAATTCAGCTGCCTGTTATATAATGGCTTCTGTTCAGATTCTTTGTTATGACTCTGCTTAATTCCTGGTTTCTATCATCTGGTGCTACCTGTCCTGACTTTTTGTTAGGGTTTGGGTTTGTTAAATATTCCTGTTTACTACCTACTCCAGCTTGTGCCTGTACCCAACTACATTTCCCTGCTTTAATATGGCAGTGTGTCTGCTGCCAGCTTTCACCTGCTTGGCAGTTGTCACAACTGGGGCAACTCCTTGAGATACGATCTGGGATGTCTCAAAGAGTGATTTCTCACTGTGTATTTATGAGAAGTAAAGTCTCTCAAAGGGGTGCACTGAGGATCCACCAATATCTGTGGTAATAGCAATCAGGATCACGGAAGCCACAGGAACAGTTTGGATGCAAACAATCCACATTATGCTCTGGCAATTACTGAGAAGAATGTGATGTACACATTCTCAGCTTCACTCTGAGCAGAGATTTTCCAGCTTGTGGGACAAAAATCTAAGGACCAGCAGAATGGCCATCACTGGGGTAGGCCAATCGAGCAGGTAAACTTTCACACACACTCAGTAGACATCACCACATGCTTTTATTTAAACATGTACTTCCTACAGCATCCCCTGCCGTGATTCTGACCTTTAAAAAATGTCTGTATTACTTGCTGCTGCACCCAGAAATATACAGATTTTACTCTATGATAGCTTCTTCAGAGAGGCAGTGTTTCCTAAAGTGGAAGAAAAGCCTAAGTCCAATTATTCCTAAAAATGTTCCCTCCCCCTCCTCCTACCTATCTACCTGTACAAACTACTTTGAATCCATTCCGCTCTGGTCACTCCGGTGCCCACATGATGACAAGGCATATACTACCTCGACGATGGTATACTCTACCTCCCTAGGAATGAAGGCTCCGATAAAGGAACTTCTGCTTTAAAGGAGCTTCTGCTGAGATAAAGGATTTAATTATTCTTTTTTGACTAAACCACCTGGCTCAATGACTGGAAGACCTTCCCCTACTCTTGTGTCCAGGAAACCAGCTTAGACAGTTTTTTCTTGGTTAGGTCAGTCAGGGTTTTGACCAAAGCATCATAATTGCGTATAAATTTCCTATATTGCCCCATGAATGATATAATCTGCTTCTAGGTTTGGAGTGTAAACCAGGCCAGGGTGGACTTGACCGTTCCTGCTCAGGGTGCCCCTCCTACGTGGTGTTCCAACTGTTGCCTGACACCTGACACTTACTGGGTTTTACTGTCAGTGTAGCAGCTTACAATTTGTCCAGGACCTGTGACAACTGTAAAATGTGTTCTTCCCAGTTCAGAGTGAACTAGTGTGACTTCTGCACCAGTGCCTCGAAAAATGGTTATGGTTTAGTTGCCTACAATGACAAAATGAAGGTTGTTAGTGTTCTCCCTTGTATTTCCACTTATAAACAGCACAGAGGAAGGAGATGGTGCTGGTCAGCTACACGGTGATGCCAGCTTTTTGTTCTCAGGTGTCTGGGCTTACCAGAAGTACAGCATCTGTAGATATCAGCTGGTGCCCGATGGGGTAATTTTTCCCTGTGCTCAAAGGAGCCAAGAGACACATAATGTCACTTTTGCTCAGCTATCTCCAGTACATCACACAGGACAGCTTCCCTCTCCACCTGAAGCTTGGCACTGGCCCCTCCCCCTCCAGCCCGGTGCTGTACCACATTCATTCTTTTGTACACTACTATACCAGGCATTATTGCCAAATGCAACACAAGATAGAAAAACAGCAGATAGGGAGGGAACTGTCGCTACTTGTTTATATATATATATATATATATAAAATATTCATCGGCTTATTTCCAAGAACTGCTTCGACAGAGTTTACAGTCCTTCAGTGCAGGGTAATTACTTAACTCATGCAATGATGCTTTAAGCAGAACAGTCCCAACAAGATGTGACATACACTCTTTTAGCTTTGCGTTGCGAAGAGAGAGGGTAAGTGGGAGGGAAGTAGGAGTAGCTATTTCTTCTCCTTCTTCTGGAGATAGTACAAGTAACCTTTTTGCCCTTGGCCTTAATAGTGGACTGGACCACAGGAATGGCCATGACTGAACCTTCTGTGCCTACAGTTGCCACGGAATCTGTTCTGGGTACAGCTACAGAGAAATCCCTGACGACAACACTGGTAAAACCAGCTCCTAACAGGCTTCCCATGGCCATGGTAGAGGCCTGCAACATACTCCATCAGTGACCAGTAAACCAACTCAGTTGATAGGAGGAGAATATAGAAGTAACAGGGCTACTTTTGCTTAGACTCGATTATTGCTTGCTAATGACTGCCCACAAAGACTGATTCCAATGTTCAGTCAATGGGATTTTATAGACATGGGACTTGGTATCTTTTGTGAGTTGGTGGTTAGATGAGAGCGTGAACCATGGGGGAGGGGGGGAGAAAAAGGTTCCTTGGCCAATGTTAATTGCTCTAAAGAGTCATCAGTGAGCTCAGCACCAGTGGTTCACTTGTTGCCGCTGTCCATTGCTTGACATTTGGAAGTTGAGGAGCCTGTTAATATACCTCATAGTATTGTAACTGATGGTACTCTACCTCCTCAGGTTGCTGAGCACCCTAGGACACAAAAGCAAGTTTATGGGTTCTCTGCTTAAAAAAATCCTTAGACTCCTGTATTCTCCCTGGGTGTGGACATCAGAAAACCCTACCAAAATTAGCTAGGCTACAGAAGGTAGTGATCAAAAAGATGGTACAAGAATATGGCCTTTTTTACCTCTATGTGCCTGAGAAAATATTGCAAGAGATAGAGAAGAAGAAAAGAGTTGATTCGTATAACTCTGCTGTTCAAAAATATTTGGTAATTCCACAGTCACACAGTTTATTAAAATACAAAGATAGGTAAAATAGTTATATGGAGATATGGAAATATGGTCACCACATCGACGCTAGTAGAGTGATCATTTCCTCAGATGGCTCTGAGGCTAAACATTGCTATGTCTACAGAGAGGCGTGACAGACCAGTTTAATTACCAGATCCCCATAACTACTGGTACACAAGTTATTAGGATTGGTTGCTGCTGGAGAAATAAGGGGGACTTTGCCACCATTTTTGGGTTGGCCATGATATTCCTTTCATTTGAAACCAAGGAAGACCAGCAAGAAAGACTTGAGCCAGTAATTATTTGCTGGGGCCCTGGAGCTAAGAATGTGCCCACTGTACTTTGGGTTTACAGGGACCATAGGAAGATGTAAATGGACACAACACTTTCTAATCCTAAAGTTGGGACATTGATTTTGCTTAGTTTAGTTAGAGCCAGTTGGGCTGTGTTCCTGGAAAGATCTTCATGGACAAGCTGTTAATTTCAGTTTAAAATAAAAAACAAGCTTTGGAGCAGCTGTTCTCTGGGTGAACGGCACATTGACTCAGTGTTAAGATGCATATGTTTTTCTGCCACTAGGTGGTGGTAAAGTGCTGAGAAGTTAGGAATTAGACTTCTTAAGGCAGAACTAAGCTAATCAATTTAACTGTTTCCCAAAACAATTACATTTAAGGCATACTGTGCATGATAATTGTCACAGTTACCTGTGTTCTCAACCCAACTTTCAAGTCATCAAATGGTTGTTGTCATAAATGATCACATGCACAGCACCAAGGAAACTGCAGATCAAACAGAGACTAAGATGGCAGCTTTTTTGGCTGTGAAGTGCAAGTTTTGAACCAGCAGGATTCACCTCAAAACCATAGCAGGGGCAAACCCGAACCTCAACCCTACTTAGTACATATTACCTTACACACGAAGAAAGGTTTCTGGATCCTCAAACTTAAGTCTATCAGGATGTTCTAAACTCTTCTTCAGTTTCTCTATATAAATATGTTTAGTAGGAGAATGGAATCATGCTTGTTGATACTCAGTGGTTTGTAGTTGGGTTCTGGGTGGTAAAAAGTATGGAAATGACCATTCTGCTATCAAATGTTTAGGGTAAAACTTTCCAAAAATGGGGACTCACCTAGTAAAGTTGAGGGTGGCAGGTACTAATATATGACAATGTGGTCAATCTAAAGGTGGAATCATTTTATGACGGAGGTTAAGCAAGATAATGGACAAATGTGCACCAATTTATTAAAATAATAATTTGTAACCCTGATTACCGATTGAGGAAGGCAGTTCCCCTTTAAGACCTATAGACAGAGAAGTTCAGGAATAGGAAGAGTATTGAGGCATGGTCATTGAAATATTGAAATATGGAAAACCATTTCACACAAACCATTTTTTTGCAAGCTTTTTTGTCCAATAGAGGCCACATAGACAAAAGATCAAGACAGCTGTTAAGTTTGTTTCTCTGTTCTCCTCAATATTCCTAAATACTGGAATCATAGAACTGTCTGAATAAATAAACAAAGTAATGCCCTGTACACACGACCGGTTTTCCCGGAACTCTGTCGGAAAAACTCTGTGAAGTGAATTCCGCTCAAGCCAAGCTGTCTTGCATACACACGGTCACACCAAATTCTGACCGTCCAGAATACGGTGACGTACAACATGTAGGACGGGACTAGAAAACGGAAGTTCAATAGCCAGTAGCTAATAGCTTCCGTCTCATACTGGCTTCAGAGCATGCGTCGTGTTTGGTACGTCGGAACAGCGTACAGGCGAGTGTTTTTTCTGATAGGAATTGGTTCCGTCGGAAAAATTTAGAACATGTTCTCTTTCTAGGTCCGTCAGAACTTTTGATGTAAAAAGTCTGATGGGACATACACACGATCGGAATATACGATGAAAAGCTGCCACTGGATTTTTCCTGGCGGACATTCTGCTCGTGTGTACACAGCATTACTGTAACAAACTAAAGACTGACTGAGTGCATGTGGTCTGCAAGTGCACATGGGCTGCGAGTGCACGTAAGCTGGGAGTGCACGTAGGCTGCAAGTTCATGTGGTCTGCGAGTGCATGTGGTCTGCAAGTGCCTCTGTATTGTCTTTTTTAGTACCTGTGTGTTGTATTGTTGAGTAGGGATGAGCCGAACACCCCCCTGGTTCGGTTCGCGGTAGAACATGCGAACAGGAAAAAAATTTGTGCGAACACTGTTAAAGTTTATGAGACTCGAATGTGAAAAATCAAAAGTGCTAATTTTAAAGGCTAATATGCAAGTTATTGTCATAAAATGTGTTTGGGGACCCGGGTCCTGCCCCAGGGGGCATGTATCAATGTGTATAACATAAAATTAGATGCGCAACCAAAAATGTGCAAACAATATGTGCAGAATAAATGTATCACCATGTGTTAATTAATGAATAGAAAAAACATCCATAATAGATGATATTCAATATACAGTATCTCACAAAAGTCAGTACACCCCTCACATTTTTTAAAATATTTTATTCTATCTTTTCATGTTCACTGAAGAAATTACACTTTGCTACAATGTAAAGTAGTGAGTGTACAGCTTGTATAACAGTGTAAATTTGCTGTCCCCTCAAAATAACTCAACACAGCCATTAATGTCTCAACCGCTGGCAACATAAAAGAGTACACCCCTAAGTGAAAATGTCCAAATTGGGCCCAATTGGCCATTTTCCCTCCCCGGAGTCATGTGACTCGTTAGTGTTAAAAGGTCTCAAATGTGAATGGGGAGCAGGTGTGTTAAATTTGGTGTTATCGCTCTCCCTCTCTCATGCTGGTCACTGGAAGTTCAACATGGCACCTCATGGCAAAGAACTCTCTAAGGATCTGAAAAAAAGAATTGTTGCTCTATATATAGATGGCCTAGGCTATAAGAAGATTGCCAAGACCCTGAAACTGAGCTGCAGCACGGTGGCCAAGACCATACAGCGGTTTAACAGGAAAGGTTCCACTCAGAATAGGCCTCGCCATGGTTGACCAAAGAAGTTGAGTGCACGTGCTCAGCATCATATCCAGACGTTGTCTTTGGGAAATAGATGTATGAGTGCTGCCAGCATTGCTGCAGAGGTTGAAGGGGTGGGGGGTCAGCCTGTCAGTGCTCAGACCATACGCCGCACACTGCATCAAATTGGTCTGCATGGCTGTCGTCCCAGAAGGAAGCCTCTTTTAAAGATGATGCACAGGAAAGCCCGTAAACAGTTTGCTGAAGACAAGCAGGCTAAGGACGTGGATTACTGGAACCATGTCCTGTGGTCTGATGAGACCAAGATAAAATTATTTGGTTCAGATGGTGTCAAGCGTGTGTGGCGGTAACCAGGTGAGGAGTACAAAGACAAGTGTGTCTTGCCTACAGTCAAGTATGGTGGTGGGAGTGCCATGGTCTGGGGCTGCATGAGTGCTGCTGGCACTGGGAAGCTACAGTTCATTGAGGGAATCATAAAGGCAAACATGTACTGTGACATGAAAAAGAGATTGGTGGTATGTGTGTCTCTGAATAGATAAGGCACCACATCCCAGCAATGATATTAGATAGAAATGAAGGGGCAAGTATAAGGGATTATAACGGTGCCAGAAATACAACGATACAGTATCATAAAAATAATGAATTTATTACAAAAAGTTAAAATTACAGTTACAATACATAAAGGGTACAAAATAGGAGCATAGGCGGATTATTACAACCAATTGATGGAAGTAGTTGAATTATCCCTACTAGTTTCGCCAAAACATTGGCTTCCTCAGGGGATATGATAGGTTGTAGTTCTACAGAAAGAAATAATCTTTTATTAATATAGCAAAATATAAATAACAAATAACACTGTGCATATCACTGAGCGACTGTGCAAAGAGATTAAAACAAGTGCGGTCTCCCCCAAACAATTAGTCCCAACCAAGCGGGTGGAAAGCTGTCCCAAGGACATAACATCAATCAAGCATCATCACAACCTACCCACGAAGTATGTACTGTGACATACTGAAGCAGAGCACGATCCCCTCCCTTCAGAGACTGGGCCGCAGGACAGTATTCCAACATGATAACAATCCCAAACACACCTCCAAGATGACTTTGCTAAAGAAGCTGAGTGTAAAGGTAATGGACTGGCCATACATGTCTCCAGACCTAAACCCTAATGAGCATCTGTGGGGCATCCTCAAATGGAAGGTGGAGGAGTGCAAGGTCTCTAGCATCAACCAGCTCCGTGATGTCATCATGGAGGAGTGGAAGAGGACTCCAGTGGCAACCTGTGAAGCTCTGGTGAACTCCATGCCCAAAAGGGTTAAAGCAGTGCTGGAAAAAAATGGTGGCCACACAAAACATTGACACTTTGGGACATTTTCACTTAGGGGTGTACTCACTTTTGATATACTGTAACTCCATTAGGAATAAGTCCTTCAGTAGGAAGGCAGATGATTCTTTTCACCGTATACTCCCACAAGACAGCCAAGGAATAATGAAATGCCAGAGGGCTGCTTACCAGATCTGTAGGATCTGTATTACGGAGATCTTATGGGCACATACAGAAGGGATCACTCAGGTAGGGGGTAAAATCACACATTCATCTGGATTCTCTCCTCCATCGGTAATTCCAAATGCTGGAATTATACGGTGAAAAGAATCATCTGCCTTCCTACTGAAGGGCTTACTCCCAATGGAGTTACATTGAATATCATCTATTATGGACATTTTTTCTATTCATTAATTAACACATGGTGATGATACATTTATTCAGCACATATTTGTTTGCACATTTTTTGGTTGCGCATCTAATTTTATGTTATACACCTTTTTGGGCTGAATATTCCAGTTTTTTCATTAGTTGCAGCACCGTAACACATATAGTTTTCATCATAAAATATATTTTTATATATCCATTCTTATTAGCACCAGTTTTGGGGTTAGCGCGGATTATCCACGTTACACAAGACATGTATCAATGCAAAAAAAAGTTTTAAAAATGGCCGTTTTTTCGGGAGCAGTGATTTTAATAATGCTTAAAGTGAAACAATAAAAGTGAAATATTCCTTAAAATATTGTGCCTGGGGTTTGACAGTAGTATGCCTGTAAAGTGGCGCATTTTTCCTGTGTTTAGAACAGTCCCTGCACAAAATGACATTTCTAAAGGAATAAAGTCATTTAAAACTGCTTGCGGCAGTAATGTAATGTCGGGTCCCAGCAATATAGATGAAAATCATTAAGAAAAACGGCATGAGTCCCCCCCCAGCCCATTACCAGGCCATTTGAGTCTGGTATGGATATTAAGGGGAACCCCACACCCAGATTACAAAAAAAAAGGTGTGGGGCCCCCAGGCCCTATATACTCTGAACAGCAGTATACAGGTGGTCCCTGGGTTAAAAACAAGATAGGGACTGTAGGTTTGTTCTTAAGTTGAATCTGTTTGTAATTTGAAACAGGTATATTTTTAAAGTGTAGCTCCAGCCAAAAAATCTATTTTTACGCTTTTTGGATAACATAGGGAAGGGTTATCACCCCTGTAACATTTGTTTTGCTGTCTGTGCCCCTGTTTAGAAGATTTCACCTCACTTTATGTCCCAATGTCAATTGGATTTTGAAAATTTAGGGTTATTAGGGAAAGTAGGATTGGTGATAAAGCATGAGCAGAGACAACTTTTTTCCCATATTAACTCTTACAGGAGAAAATTTTCCCTTCCTGGGGGTAGATTTCCTCTCACTTCCTGTTGTCTCCCTCCGTTTTCAAGTAGGAGTCATTTGTAAGTCGGATGTTTGAAAATAGGGGACCGCCTGTATATATACTATACGGCCTGCCCTATACACTCTCTGCGGAAAATTGGGACTTCGGTGTTGGTGGTACCAGAACACTGTAAGCCGTCATAGTTACTCTTGGTGGGCACTGGAACGGGCCCTGCTGTGAAATATTATATCAAGAATTGTAATTACATGCCCCTGTTAAACAGGGGCAGAAAAATTGGGCCTTAGGCGGTGGTGGTGGTGGCACATCACTGTAAAGCCTCACAGATACTTTTGTTGAGTGCAGGAATGAGCCCTGCTCTTAAATATTTACTCAAAAATTGTAATTACACACCCCTGTTAAACAGGGGCAGAAAAATTGTGCCTTAGGCAGTGGTGGTGGTGGTGGCACAACACTGTAAGGCCTCACAGATACTTTTGTTGAGCGCAGGAACGGGCCCTGCTGTGAAATATTATATCCAGAATTGTAATTACATGCCCCTGTTAAACAGGGGCAGAAAAATTGGGCCTTAGGCGGTGGTGGTGGTGGCACATCACTGTAAAGCCTCACAGATACTTTTGTTGAGTGCAGGAATGAGCCCTGCTCTTAAATATTTACTCAAAAATTGTAATTACACACCCCTGTTAAACAGGGGCAGAAAAATTGTGCCTTAGGCAGTGGTGGTGGTGGTGGCACAACACTGTAAAGCCTCACAGATACTTTTGTTGAGCGCAGGAACGGGCCCTGTTGTGAAATATTATATCAAGAATTGTAATTACATGCCCCTGTTAAACAGGGGCAGAAAAATTGGGCCTTAGGCGGTGGTGGTGGTGGCACATCACTGTAAAGCCTCACAGATACTTTTGTTGAGTGCAGGAATGAGCCCTGCTCTTAAATATTTACTCAAAAATTGTAATTACACACCCCTGTTAAACAGGGGCAGAAAAATTGTGCCTTAGGCAGTGGTGGTGGTGCCCTGAACCAAAAATATTCTTAGAAGCTATCATCATGAAGATTGAGGAGGAAAAGCATAGTCACTTAGCATAATAGGATAGTCACTCAGCAAATGCAGTCTTCAAGGGATCCCACATCCATAGAAAAATCAATCGGTTACATCAGCATCAGGTGCTTGGTAGCTGGTGATCCAAGACTGATTCATTTTTATGAATGTGAGCTGATCAACTGAGTCTGTGGACAGGTTCACTCTGTGATCGGTTACAAAGCCTCCAGCAGCACTCAATGTGCGTTCAGAAAGAATGCTGGATGCAGGACAGGCCAGTAGCTCAATTGCAAATTGAGCAAGCTCTGGCCAATGGTCCATCCTCAAGACCCAGTAACCCAGTGGATGTTCTTCTGGAAAGGTCTCCAAGTCTGATCTTGCCCCTAGATATTCCTGCACCATGTAATTCAGACGCTGGCAATGGTTGCTGGAACTGATCAGACCTTGGCACTGAAGAATTGTCTGAAGGCATCGGTCAGACAGCTACCTTCTCCACCACTCTTTTTGTGACAGAACCAAGCCTCAGCAACATGTTGTCCAGCACCAGGAAATTGTAACCTCCCAGGCTCTGGAAACGCATTGCACAAGCCTTTCTGCAAGGCCTCCCGAAGATGTTTCATCCTCTGCTCCCGCTGCGAAGGCTGGATAAGTTCTGCAACCTTACCCTTGTAACATGGATCAAGAAGGGTTGCCAGCCAGTAATGATCCCTCTCCTTGATACCACAAATCCGAGGGTCCTTTCGCAGGCTTTGCAGGATCAGGGAGGCCATACAGCGTACGTTTGCAGAGACATTCAATCTTGAGTCCTCTAGGTCACTAAGATCACATGATCCTCAACCACCTCCTCCCAGCCACATACAACTCCATGATGCTGAGTGTTATCCTCCACATCCATGCTGACACAATCCTCCTCCTCTTCTTCTTCCTGTGTGACCCGCAGGAATACTGTCTGGATAAAGGGGGCCTTGAGAGGTAAGGAAGTCCTCCTCTTCCTCCCGCTGTTCTACCTCAAGTGCCCTGTCCATTATTGCATGAAGCGTGTGCTCCAACAGGAAGACAAGAGGGAAAGTATCACTAATGCATGCACTGTCACTGCTCACCATCCTCGTGGCCTCCTCAAATGGTGGCAGGACAGTGCATGCATCCTTGATCAGTAGCCACTGGCGTGGCAAAAAAAAGCCAAGCTCCCCTGACCCTGTACTCACACAGGTACTCATTGATGGCTTTCTGCTGCATGTGCAGCTGCTGCAGCATTGCCAACATTGAGTTTCACCTGGTGGGCATGTCACAAATGAGTCGGTTCTTGGGCAGGTTGCATTCTCTTTGAATATCAGCTTGCCGAGGACTGGCATTATATGACCGGCGAAAATGACCACAGACTTTCCTGGACTGCCTCAGGAGATCCTGTAAGCCCAGGAACCTGCTCAAGAACCGCTGCATCACCAAATTCATGATGTGAGCTAAACAGTGAACATGAGTCAAGTGTCCCTGTCGAAGGGCGGAGAGGAGGTTGGTGCCATTGTCACATACAACCATTCCTGGCTGAAGCTGGCGTGGCGTCAACCACCTCTGAACCTGCCCCTGCAGAGCTGCCAGAATCTCTGTCCCAGTGTGGCTCCTGTCCCCTAAGCAGACCAACTCAAGCACCACATGGCATCTTTTTGCCAGTTTGCTTGCGTAGCCCCTTAAATGCTTACGGAGCACCGCTGGTTCAGGGAACAAATCTGCAGAGGAAGAGGCCATAAAGGAAAAAGTAGGAGGGGGTGGAGAAGAGAGCTGTGGCAGAATCACCACTACTAGCATTTTGCAGGCGTGGTGGTGGAACAAGCTCCAACAATACTGGACCCTGTCCTGCATCCTTCCCAGCTGCCAGCAGAGTTACCCAGTGCACCGTGAAAGAAAGGTAACGATCGTGTCCATGCCTGCTGGACCATGAGTCAGCAGTAATATGCACCTTACTGCTGACCGCCCTGTCCAACGAGGCCAAGACATTGCCTTCCACATGCTGGTAGAGAGCCCCGAATGGCCTTCCGTGAAAAGAAATGGCATTTGGGAACCTGCTACTGAGGTACCGCACATTCCACAAATTCACGAAAGGGGACAGATTCTACCAGTTGAAAAGGCAGCAGTTGCAGTGCTAGCAAATTGGCCAAGCTAGCATTCAGATGCTGAGCATGTGGATGGCTGGGACAGAATTTCTTTTGATGGTTTAGCAACTGGGGTAGGGAAATTTGCCTGCTAAAATCAGATGTTTGTGTACCGCTAGCACATTGGCCGCAGGTACTTGGGACACCTATTTCTATACCTTCATTCCTCTCAGTGCAGGTTTATGAGAGGACTGGAGGTATAGTGGGGTTGGAATTCCCAGCTGATGAGGAGCAAGGAGAGGTCTGCCTTGTTCTTTAATGTGGGTCTTTTAAGTGCTGTTGCCAATGCACTGCATGGGAGGTCGTCATATGTCTGGTCAAGCATGTGCTGCCCAAGTGGCTGCTTTTTTGGCCACGCTTGATAAGCTTCAGACATGTTGCAAACAGCAAAGGTGCGATCTGCTGCACACGTGTCAAAAAAGGCCCACACCAAAGAACTTTTCAAAATATGCGGGGCGTCAGCAGCACCCTAAACCTGCTTAGCTCTGCGGTGTGATGCAAAAGGGTAGCTGCCATTAAGCTGCCCCCTGGAGGGCATCCTGCCTTGTTGGAGATGTGCCTCCTCCTCCTCCTCTCTTCTATCAGGCACCCAAGTAGAGTCAGTGACCTCATCATCCCCTTCCTCCTCATCACTGGAGCAAACTTGGCAGTATACTGCAGCTCAGGGAACATGACTGCCAGTATCTTGACCTTTTTGGGCACCCCCTCTCTCTAGGCTCATGTTACTCCCTTCCTCAACCTGGGTACCATCATCAGAGCCTTCAAATCGCTGCGCATCCTCCTGCAGCATGTACCCGAAAGTGTGGTCGAATAGTTCGGGGGACTCCTGCGTGCATGATGGTGGGGCTAGGAAAGGAGTGACTGTTGACATGGAGCCGATGGAATAGGCCGCTTTGGGAGCTGAATTGGCAGGCAAACTACTGAGCCTGGGTGACAGAGGACGAGGAGGATGAATAGGGCTTTGTTATCCATTCCACCAACTCTTCTGCATGTTGTGGCTCAATAACACAGCCAGCTGCAGAAAAAAAGGACAAGCGTGCCCCACGGCCACGTGCTGAGGATGCACGTGTCCACGACCAGCATTGTTGACTGTAGAAAAAAAAAACAATGGTAAGTAGCGCTGTTGCTAGTTTAAAAATGAATGAAATACACATGCCCTCTAGGGGAAAAAAAAAGGGGGTGGGTAATTGTACAGTATAGTAAAAAATAAATGGACAAAAAACCTTGTTGTAAAGCTTAAACCGTCTGTGATCCAGGGCAAGCTTTAGGGGAAGCGTGAAGCAGGCTCCAGGAACATGTAAGATATAAACAGAAGAAAAGCGCCTCCGGATCAGAATCAGTAAAAGACTTTATTTTACAAAAGCAAATATGTCCACTTACATGGGGTTAAAGCAAGTAGAGCATAATATATCCTCAATTAGTGCTGTCCCGGCGTGAGTGGCCTGTGCTGAAGATCAATCCATGGGAGAGGAGGAGAAAGGCAGTCCCGTCCAGCAGGAAGTCTGTACTCTATCCTAGTGATGAAACCGAGGCTTGGCTCGGATGAGCCGTGGAACACAGGTCTCAGGCGCAGTGACGTCACTAGCAGTGCGACGACGTTTCGGCGCATGCGCACTGTATGTTACAGGCGCGCACCTTCCTCAAGCATGGAGAATGGAGGCCTCCAGAGTCCTTATATGTGCTTACAATAGGAGCCATCTAGTGGAGATTGTGTACAACAGCACAATCTGAATAGAGGAACTCCTGCAATAGATGAATACATTTGGCAAATGCAAAGGGACTATAAAAATACAAATAAAAATAAATATAAAAGTAAAAATAAGAAAGGGGATCAACTAAGAAAGATATAATTGGATATCTATGAAGCTATTAGTGGAAAATAATAAAAATAGCTGTATATGTATATATATATATATATATATATATATATATATACAGTATATATACTGTATATATATATATATATATATATATATATATATATATATATATATATATATATATATATATATATATATATATATATATAGTGATTTAAAAGTATTTGAAAAAATGCAATCGAAATAATATGATGGTAAAATAGAGAATGTCACATAAAAAATACCTGGTTTTAGAAAGGAATCAAATTAAGGGAAAAAAAGGGGGGACTGAATGGATATAGAGCTATAATGGACTCCATGTCTGAAATATGTACGTGTAAATATAAATATAAATATATTTAGTACACTCTACTGTTAATAGATATGGGATTGTCAAGGTATATCGGTATATCTAATGTAATAATAAGTCAGGATTATAGGAGGAGAAAAGAGTGGAAGAGAACAATCAAAAGTTATTGTAGGATCGTGGAAAACTCCAGGGTCTCGTTAATTCCTCCAGGTGACAAAGTGTCAAGGGAATATATCCAATAGGTTTCACGTTCGCATAGCCTGAAAAACCTTTCTGCTTCGGAAAGATTTTTCGGCATTCGTTCCAGAACCCATACCTTTAGGCCATGGGTAGAACCTTTCTGGCATTTTGAGTAATGGCGAGGGACACTATGTTTATCTTTCCCTTCTTCGATCTTCCTGCGATGTTCACCAAATCTCTGTCCTAAAGGGCGGATGGTGCGCCCTACATATAATAGGTTGCAAGGGCAATAAAGGCAATAAACTACGAAATCAGATGAGCAGTTGTAAAGCTCATTGATGTCATAGGTTTTTCCTTTGGTGGAGAAATATTTCTGGCCATGTTCTACAAAATCGCAAGTTTTGCATAAAGCTTTTTTACACTGAAACATGCCATGTAAAGAAGTAAACATAAACATGGACTGGACTGTGTGGACAAGGGTTTCAGCTTACTAGGAGCGATTTTGTTTTCTACATTGGACGCTCTTCTATAGGTAACTGTGGGGAATTTGGGTAAAATAGTTTTTAGGTGAGGGTCCACAAGAAGTATTGGCTAATACCTCTTTAGGATATTTTCCATTTTTTTATGATCATGATGGAATCTGGTGGTGAAGCGGACTGACTGGTCAATGGCTTCTTTTTTTCTCTGTGGGGGAATATCCACTAAAAAATGCATGTAAGCATCTTGAATGAGTGATTCTGGGCATCCCTTGTCTCTCAATTTAACACTGAGTACACGACTTTCCTTAATGAAGTCTAGATGATTGGTACAGTTGTGTTTGAGGCAGCAGAATTGGCCTCTTGGAATGTTGTTTTTCCACTTATGGTAGTGGCAACTTTTGTAGTGTAACAATGAATTGCCAGCAGTGGGTTTAGAGTAGTTTTTGGTGCCATCATGATATAGCTCTAAATCCAAGAATGCCAATTTCTCTGCATTGGACTCATGGGTGAACCTAAGACCATGGGGATTGTTGTTACAATGATAGACAAAATCTAATATATCCTGAGGGGAACCGCTCCAGATGATAATATCATCTATGTATCTGCCATAGTCTACAAGATGTCTAGAGTGGGGATTGTTGTTTCATATATACTGGTGTTCCCAAAGACCCATAGCTAAATTAGCATATGAAGGAGCAAAGTTAGCGCCCATCGCGGTGCCTTGAACTTGCACATAAAATTGATCATCGAAGGTGAAATAATTATGTTCAAGACAGAATTCAGTACAGTCCAAAATAAATGCAGCCTGTCTGTCATTCATTAGCTGGTCCTGGAACAAAAAATGATGGAGAGCAGCAAGTCCAAAAGTGTGTGGAATGGATGTGTATAAGGAACTGACATCTAGTGACAGCCAGATGTAATCAACATTCCAAGAATATGGTTCAAGTAACTCTAAAAGTTGAGTACCATCCCTAATGTAGGACTGGAGGCTCTGAGCCAAAGGCTGGAGGTAATGGTCAATATATTTGGAGAGCCCTGAGGTTAAGCTATCCATGCCTGCTATAATGGGCCTACCACGGGGATTGAGCAAGCTTTTATGGACCTTGGGGATGTGGTAGAAATAGGGAGTATGGTAAAAATCTTTAATTAAAAATGAAACTTCAGATTTTTCCAAAATGTGGGATTTTGTTGCCCCTTCTATGAGAAGGTTAATTTTGAGTTTGTAATCGAGAAGGGGGTCCTTAGTTAATTTCCTATATGTCGAGGTATCTGCTAGAAGACGATATGCTTCTTTGATATAATCATCTCGGTCCATAATGACAACCCTTCCACCCTTGTCTGCAGTTTTGACAATTAAATTCTCATTGTCAGCAAGGGTTTTTTGAGCTTTTTGTTCTAGGGGAGTAAGGTACCCAAGGAAGAAAGTATAAATAATTCTGCGCTGCCCAAAGGGTGAAATAAGCAGCTAACACGGCCAATAGGATATAAGCATATAACAATAAAACAAAAATATGTGTAGCGCTAAAAAAACATAAGAGTTCAATATAGGGACAATGAAGTCCAAATAATGATGAAAAAACATCTGAGAAAAAGAAAAAAGTCCTCAATGTTTATGAGACTCATAGAAATTAAAAA
Organism: Aquarana catesbeiana; assembly: GCF_042186555.1. Lineage (NCBI taxonomy): Eukaryota > Metazoa > Chordata > Amphibia > Anura > Ranidae > Aquarana > Aquarana catesbeiana. The sequence goes on along the minus strand of NC_133324.1, from coordinate 483,348,331 downwards.
TCCATATAAATGCAGTGACTTCGCATGCAAAATAATTCAAATGCGTGACATCCAAAGTGAAGACAGAAGAGGCACACCACCACCGAAATTGGGAAGGCTTACCAGATCTCATAGACCCAAGAGGGCATACGCCCAAATGGGTCAAATCAGGCTTGGGTGGTGGGTGATGGTAGATGTTCCAAAGAGATGGTGAGGATGGACATCTAAACGTAAACCATGGACTTGTGTGTCCCTCAGTAGATGGTGATGATGTAAGGCAAGAAGGAAAAAAGGCCACATAGCGTAATTCCATAAAACAAATATCCAAATTTATTAAAATAAGAAATACACTCACATGTATGTCTTGTAAAATCAGCGCTGTAAAAATATGGCGGCAATGGGGTCCTACCCTACCGTGGGGCCCTGGGTAGGACTCCACTGCCGCCCTCTACAGCCTCTCCGTCGTGTTTTCTTTTTTGTGGAGCTGCTGGAGAGGGGTTCATCACTAAAAAAGAAGGATCACTAGCCAAGAGGCAGTGACCCATATTAACCGGTAGTTGAAATTCAAAGCTCAGGAGATTGTTGTTATCAGAACAAGAGAATGTAGAGGGAATCATGTGTTGGGTGGGGGGGGTGTAGGGATAGGTATTGAAATGGCTGCACATTCTATAGAAGAGAGAGGAGCACTAGCTCTGATATTTTCAGATACCACACCTGGTGGAGGCTGAAGTAACAATGCCGGATCAGGGTTTGGGAGGGTCACCAAATCTTTATTCGACAAAGTGGTAGGGTGCATGTGTTTGGGTTCTTGTGGCTCAGATGTAATGGCTGGAATAGGGGATGTGGAAATCATTTTCTTCCTATTGTAGAATTTTAACAAATCTCTACATAGTTTGCCCATGTTGGTATCCATGTGTGGTTTATTCTCATGGTCAGCTTTTTTGGTGGCAGTGTTATGTGGAGTATTGGATCTAGACTTTAGTGATTTTTTTTGGGGGTATGGTTTTGGGATGTTTTGCAAGGGACATGATGGGGGATAGGATGCGGTGGGTATTGGCAAAGACAATAGAGATGGAATGTTAGAAATATTATGAAGTTGGGATTGAGGTCCATGACGTGGATGCAAGTCAGTTGGGTAAGGTGGTGTAGATTTAATCATCCATGTGAAGACTTTGTTGTTTGTATAGTCATTGAGATCACGCCGAAATTTACCTAGCTTAGTTTTTAAAAGATCATCGTCCTGTTTTTAAGTATTCCTTTTAAGAATATCCAACCAAGACAAGGGGACTGGCTGACCCATATCCCTGATCTCCTGAGATAATAGTTGCACTTGGTGAGAGAGTTGTTCGTATTTGGCCACTCTGTGTCTGATTAGAATATCAATCTACTTAGTGGTTCCAAATTCCGAAATGTTGAACCATTCTTTGGCTTCCTCAGGCCCAAGGAAATAACAATCTTTAATAATTCTTAGGCCTCTAGGTGAGATTCTATTTTCGAGATATTTATTCAAAAAATATTTATCCCACCATTGGAGGCTTAATTAGACAAATTAATATAATATATGTATATATATATATATATACACAGTAATATATGCAATATGTGGGGAATAATCACAGGTAGGGACAGGTGTAATCAGTACACATTAAACAGCAGCTGCAGCTAACAAAGGCTTCAGAAACACATACAGAGCAAAAAAAAACAATGGTAAATAGCGCTGTTGCTAGTTTAAAAATGAATGAAATACACATGCCCTCTGGGGGGGAAAAAAAAGGTGGTGGGTAATTGTACAGTATAGTAAAAAATAAATGGACAAAAAACCTTGTCGTAAAGCTTAAACAGTCTGTGATCCAGGGCAAGCTTTAGGGGAAGCGTGAAGCAGGCTCCAGGAACATGTAAAATATAAACAGAAGAAAAGTGCCTCCGGATCAGAATCAGTAAAAGACTTTATTTTACAAAAACGAATATGTCCACTTACATGGGGTAAAAGCAAGTAGAGCACAATATATCCTCAATTAGTGCTGTCCCGGTGTGAGTGGCATGTGCAGAAGATCAATCCATGGGAGAGGAGGAGAAAGGCAGTCCCGTCCATCAGGAAGTCTGTACTCTATCCCAGGGATGGAACCGAGGCTTGGCTCGGATGAGCCGTGGAACGCAGGTCTCAGGCGCGGTGACGTCACTAGCAGTGCAATGACGTTTCGGCGCATGTATGTTACAGGTGCGCGCCTTCCTCAAGCATGGAGGATGGAGGCTTCAAGAGTCCTTATATGTGCTTACAATAGGAGCCATCTAGTGGAAATTGTGTACAACAGCACAATCTGAATAGAGGAACTCCAGCAATAGATAATTTGTCACCTGGAGGAATTAACGAGACCCTGGAGCTTTCCACGATCCTACAATAACTTTTGATTGTTCTCTTCCACTCTTTTTTCCTCCTATAATCCTGGCCAGAAATATTTCTCCACCAAAGGCAAAACCTATGACATCAATGAGTTTTACAACTGCTCATCTGATTTCGTAGTTTATTGCCTTTATTGCCCTTGCAACCTATTATATGTAGGGCGCACCATCCGCCCTTTAGGACAGAGATTTGGTGAACATCGCAGGAAGATCGAAGAAGGGAAAGGTAAACATAGTGTCCCTCGCCATTTCTCAAAATGCCAGAAAGGTTCTACCCATGGCCTAAAGGTATGGGTTCTGGAACAAATGCTGAAAAATCTTTCCGAAGCAGAAAGGTTTTTCAGGCTATGCGAACGTGAAACCTATTGGATATATTCCCTTGACACTTTGTCACCTGGAGGAATTAACGAGACCCTGGAGCTTTCCACGATCCTACAATAACTTTTGATTGTTCTCTTCCACTCTTTTCTCCTCCTATAATCCTGACTTATTATTACATTAGATATACCTTGACAATCTCTATTATCTATTATCTCCATATCTATTAACAGAAGAATGTACTAAATATATTTATATTTATATTTACACGTACATATTTCAGACATGGAGTCCATTATAGCTCTATATCCATTCAGTCCCCCCTTTTTTTCCCTTAATTTTATTCCTTCCTAAAACCAGGTATTTTTTATGTGACATTCTCTATTTTACCATCATATTCATTCGATTGTATTTTTCAAATACTTTTAAATCAGTATATATATACAGCTATTTTTATTATTTTCCACTAATAGCTTCATAGATATCCAATTATATCTTTCTTAGTTGATCCCCTTTCTTATTTTTACTTTTATATTTATTTTTATTTGTATTTTTATAGTTCCTTTGCATTTGCCAAAAGTATTCATCTATTGCTGGAGTTCCTCTATTCAAATTGTGCTGTTGTACACAATCTCCACTAGATAGCTCCTATTGTAAGCACATATAAGGACTCTTGAAGCCTCCATCTTCCATGCTTGAGGAAGGCGCGCGCCTGTAACATACAGTGCACATGCGCCAAAACGTTGTCGCACTACTAGTGACATCACCGCGCCTGAGACCTGCGTTCCATGGCTCATCCGAGCCAAGCCTTGGTTTCATCCCTGGGATATAGTACAGAATTCCTGATGGATGGGACTGCCTTTCTCCTCCTCTCCCATGGATTGATCTTCTGCACAGGCCACTCACGCCGGGACAGCACTAATTGAGGATATATTGTGCTCTACTTGCTTTTACGCCATGTAAGTGGACATATTTGTTTTTGTAAAATAAAGTCTTTTACTGATTCTGATCTGGAGGCACTTTTCTTCTGTTTATATCTTGTTGACAGTAGACACAGAGTCTGCTTGCCCTCTTTTAGTGGCCTGTGGGTGTCTGCCTCTCCTTGGTGGCCTTCTGGACATGCTGTAAATTTTGTTTAGCAAAACCACACTAGACTGTATTGTGTACTGTGTACACCACCAGAAAAGTAGTAGCAAGTGCACTAGGGGTGCATGGTACTGTGTACACTAACAGAAGTGTTATAACTATGGGTGTACTGTATGTATTGTGTACTGTGTACACCACCAGAAAAGTAGTAGCAACTGCAGTAGGGGTACACGGTACTGTGTACACCAACAGAAGTTTAACAACAACTATGGGTGTACTGTATGTATTGTGTACTGTGTACACCACCAGAAAAGTAGTAGCAACTGCACTAGGGGTGCACGGTGCTGTATACACCAACAGAAGTTTAATAACAACTATGGGTGTACTGTATGTATTGTGCACTGTGTACACCACCAGGAAAGTAGTAGCAACTGCACTAGGGGTACATGGTACTGTGTACACCAACAGAAGTGTAATAACTATGGGTGCACTGTATGTATTGTGTACACCACCAGGAAAGTAGTAACAACTGCACTAGGGGTGCACGGTACTGTGTACACCAACAGAAGTTTAATAACAACTATGGGTGCACTGTATATATTGTGTACTGTGTACACCACCAGAAAAGTAGTAGCACTAGCAACTGCACTACGGGTGCATGGTACTGTGTACACCAACAGAAGTGTAATAACTAGGGATGAGCTCTATGTTCGGATCGAACATGAGTTCGACACGAACATTGGCTGTTCGAACGTTCGTCGAAATACAAACATTATGGGGCGTTTGCGCCAAATTCGAGCAAAGGAAAGGTGCCTTTGGCCAATTATGGCTCAGGGGGGTTAAGTCCATGCCCCACACTATATAAGGCCGCCTGCACGTTGGCCCTGTGTAGTGTGTTGCTGGCATTGACTGAGAGAGTCATTTCATTTAGATTGAGCAGGCAGACGATTCAGTTAGCTGCAGCGTATTTAATATATATATATATATATATATATATATATATATATATATACAGTCAGAATTATGTATGTATATCTATATATTCAGGCAGGTGATTCAGTTAGCTGCAGTGTATTTAATATCTATACAGTCTCGTATATATATATATATATATATATATATATATATATATATATACTGTATATATCTATATATACACTGTATCCAGTTTAGCTAGATCTGACTGACTGCAGTCCATTCCTGGTGTACTGTTTCTAATATACTTCAGGCAGGCAGGTGATTCAGCTAGCTGCTGTGCATTCAATATATAAATACAGTCTCGTATATACAGTGGGGAAAAAAAGTATTTAGTCAGCCACCAATTGTGCAAGTTCTCCCACTTAAAAAGATGAGAGAGGCCTGTAATTGTCATCATAGGTATACCTCAACTATGAGAGACAAAATGTGGAAACAAATCCAGACAATCACCTTGTCTGATTTTTGAAAGAATTTATTTGCAAATTATGGTGGAAAATAAGTATTTGGTCACCTACAAACAAGCAAGATTTCTGGCTCTCACAGACCTGTATCTTGTTCTTTAAGAGGCTCCTCTGTCCTCCACTCATTACCTGTATTAATGGCACCTGTTTGAACTTGTTATCAGTAGAAAAGACACCTGTCCACAACCTCAAACAGTCACACTCCAAACTCCACTATGGTGAAGACCAAAGAGCTGTCGAAGGACACCAGAAACAAAATTGTAGACCTGCACCAGGCTGGGGAGACTATATCTGCAATAGGCAAGCAGCTTGGTGTGAAGAAATCAACTGTGGGAGCAATAATTAGAAAATGGAAGATACAAGACCACTGATAATCTCCCTCGATCTGGGGCTCCACGCAAGATCTCACCCCGTGGGGTCAAATGATCACAAGAACGGTGAGCAAAAATCCCAGAACCACACGGGGGGAGCTAGTGAATGACCTGCATAGAGCTGGGACCAACGTAACAAAGGCTACCATCAGTAACACACTACGCCGCCAGGGACTCAGATCCTGCAGTGCCAGACGTGTCCCCCTGCTTAAGCCAGTACATGTCCAGGCCCATCTGAGGTTTGCTAGAGAGCATTTGGATGATCCAGAAGAGGATTTGGAGAATGTCATATGGTCAGATGAAACCAAAGAAGAACAGTTTGGTAGAAACACAACTCGTCGTGTTTGGAGGAGAGAGAATGCTGAGTTGCAACCATAGAACACCATGCCTACTGTGAAGCATGGGGGTGGCAACATCATGCTTTGGGGCTGTTTTTCTGCAAAGGGAACAGGACGACTGATCCATGTACATGAAAGAATGAATGGAGCCACGTATCGTGAGATTTTGAGTTCAAACCTCCTCCCATCAGCAAGGGCATTGAAGATGAAACGTGGCTGGGTCTTTCAGCATGACAATGATCCCAAACACACTACCCAGGCAATGAAGGTGTGGCTTCGTAAGAAGCACTTCAAGATCCTGGAGTGGCCTAGCCAGTCTCCATATCTCAACCCTATAGAAAACCTTTGGAGTTAGTTGAAAGTCCGTGTTGTCCAGCAACAGCCCCAAAACATCACTGCTCTAGAGGAGATCTGCATGGAGGAATGGGCCAACATACCAGCAACAGTGTGTGACAACCTTGTAAAGACTTACAGAAAACATTTGACCTCTGTCATTGCCAACAAAGGATATATAACAAAGTATTGAGATGAACTTTTGATATTGACCAAATACTTATTTTCCACCATAATTTGCAAATAAATTCTTTTAAAAATCAGACAATGTAATTGTCTGGATTTGTTTCCACATTTTGTCTCTCATATTTGAGGTATACCTATGATGACAATTACAGGCCTCTCTCATCTTCTTAAGTGGGAGAACTTGCACAATTGGTGGCTGACTAAATACTTTTTTGCCCCACTGTATACATCCACTGTATCCAGTGTAGCTAGATCTGACTGCAGGCTGTTCCTGGTGTACTTTTTCTAATATACTGTCAGGCAGGCAGGTGATTCAGTGAGCTGCAGTGCATAAAATATATATACAGTCTCCTACATATATATCCACTGCATTCTAGTCTAGCCAAGCCTATATCTGACTGCAGGTCATTCCTGGTGTACGTTTTCAAATATGCTTTCAGGCAGGCAGGAGATTCAGTGAGCTGCAGTGCATAATATATATATACAGTCTCCTACATATATATACACTGCATTCTAGTCTAGCCAAGCCTATATCTGACTGCAGGCCATTCCTGGTGTACATTTTCAAATACACTTTCAGACAGGTGATTCAGTGATCTGCAGTGCATTAAATATATATACAGTCTCCTACATATATATATCCACTGCATTCCAGTTTAGCCAAGCCTATATCTGACTGCAGGCCATTCCTGGTGTACGTTTTCAAATACACTTTTAGGCAGGCAGGCAGGCAGGTGATTCAGTGATCTACAGTGCATTAAATATATATACAGTCTCCTACATATATATCCACTGCATTCTAGTCTAACCAAGCCTATATCTGACTGCAGGCCATTCCTGGTGTACTTTTTCTAGTAAACTTCAGGCTAATAAAATTTTCACCCAGGCTCAGAGTAGTTTGCCTGCCGATGCAGCTTCCAAAGCAGCCTATTCCATCGGCTCAATGTCATCAGTCATTCACAAACTCTAGAAAAGAAATCGGCTTTGCATTGGCATATTGAATCACTTGGCAGATACATCAGGGAAGGTATAAACCCTATTGGTCTAAGGATTCAAATATTCCCTATCCTAGACAATATCTCCAAAGAGTTAAACAATTGGGAAATTAAACTTCTCATTAAAAAAGAGAAAAAGTATTGGAGGGACAAAAATGCTTTTGGAGAGGGCAGGGCTTACAAGTGGAACATTGATAAAAAATTCAAAAAGAAAAATCCAAGAACTTCGTATCAGGATAGTCAATAAAACCAATGACTATTTGTCTGACACACCCTCCAACTCTTCGTCCTCAGTCTCCCCACACTCAGGTTAGCTCTGGGGCAAAAGAAAGGGACCATTTCCAAAACAACAGGAAATAGAAGGAGAGATCCAACAAACCAACAAAAACGAACTATAGACCCACAACCAATGGAGTCATTATGGGGTGGAAGAGAAGACGGGCCCAGTTTGGTGAGAGGTGCACCCAATGGGAATCCTAGAGGTTCTTCTCCCTCTAATCAAGGAAAAGGTAACAAAAAAGATCAGGGGGCCTATCCCAGAACACAGCAAACCCAACTAGACAAAACTCATGCACCACCACCTACCCCGTCGCCTCTGACACAACTGTCAATGATACCTATGATAACTCCAACCCAAAAGGAAGATTAAACGTTATCAATCTTTCCTCATATATTTTAACAACGGCTGAATGGGAGGTATTATCTTTGGGTCTCTCATTCTGCCCAAACCCGTGATATGGACAGCTTTGAGACTATTAAGGATATTAACCTATTTGCCAGGAAGTCATTACTCAAGAGTTTGTATACCAAACAAATGACCAACGAACCTGAAATAGCCTCCAACTTAAAAGCGGCTGACTTTAGAGCCTTGAGAGATTTAAATTTATTACTACAAGAGAATGAATTCATAAAGGGCCTTTAGGACGAAGAATTGGACATCGGAGGACGTGAGCAGGAGGGGAGGGAGCCCATTAACTATATAGCCAAAAAAATCAAAAATAAATCACACAAGTTTCCACCTCTCAATCAAAATCCAGTGCCCTGTTTGTGAGACAGATCACTAGAGAAATTGAGGAACTGGGTAAACAGACTACCAAAAATAATCAGACATGCACTTAAAACCCTTAGAAATGACATGGGCATCACAATAAAAGCATCAGATAAAGGGGGAAATATTGTCCTGATGGACAATGTTAAATATGAAAGAATGTGCCTGAACATACTCAATAATAGTAAATGTTATAGAAAAATCTCCACGGCCTTGGTAGACAAATTCAATCAGGAATTCCTCTGCCTCGTTGATGAATCCCTCAATCAAGGCGCCATCAATAGAGACATGTGGGATTTTATACGAACACGACACCCCCGTTTGCCCACTTTCTATGCCCCGCCGAAGGTGCATAAAAATCTTGATGATCTACCAGAAAGACCTATCATCTCCGAAAATGGCTCTATCATGGAAGGTATTAGTCAAATAATAGATCAACATCTAAGGCCTCAGGTTATGGACTTACCCTCGTACACAAGGTATACGATTAATTTATTACAAATCCTTCACAATTTAGTAATCCCCAACTCTGCAATACTGGTTATAGTTGACATAGAATCACTCTATAACAGTATCCCGCATGACTGGGGATTGCAGTTATTGAACGGGTCCTCAGACAACGGGCAACTATGGACTGGAGGTTCAATGCTTTTGTCCTCCAGATGCTGGATTTCATTTTAAGACACAACACTTTCCTGTTTAAGGGCTCCCACTACCTCCAGGTGCAGGGGGTGGCTATGGGGACGTGCTGCGCACCCTCATACGCCAACCTGTACCTGGGGTAGTGGGAGAAAGATTTTCTACTAGGAGAAACATCATCCATGTATGCTCGCCACATCTGTATGTGGCAGAGATACATTGATAACATACTAATCATCTGGGATGGCCCAGAGGGTAAACTTAGGGATTATCTGAATCTCATGAATCAGAATAACTTCAGTCTTTTCTTTACTATGACACATGACTCCCATGAAGTCAACTTCTTGGATATTACCATTTCCAAGGATCAGGTGGGTGGACTTTTGAGTAGGCTGTACAGGAAGGAAACCACTGGCAATACACTGCCTCATGCAGACAGTTTCCATCCTGAGCCACTTAAGAGGTCAATCCCATTTAGCCAGTTTCTCAGACTTTGAAGGAACTGTAGTACAAATGAGGACTTCCAACGGGACTCAGATGAACTTACCACCAGATTGTTGGACAAAGGATACAAAAAATCGGCCCCTTAAAAAGGCCTTCAATCAGGTCAAAAACACCAATAGACGGGACTTGATCTTTAAAACTAAAGGTGAAAGGAAAGCAGATACAACAACTAGAATCATTATGAGATTTTCGAATAGAGAAACACATGCACAGCATGCGTATAGGCAATCTATACCTACCATTAGGAAGGCACGTGGCTAGACATCATAATTATAGGATGCCTAAGGTTAATTTTTCAGTCTTGGATAGGCTACATCTACCCATCGGGGGGGCGACAGGAATAAGGTTCTGCTCCAGCACGAAATGCGCTGGATCAGACACCTTAGGGCCACAACTCCCCCTGGTTTAAATGAAATGGAGAGCTTCAGACCCTTTTTAGATGGCTTCAGCTCGGGTAAGACAGACTAGGGACTTTTATCCTAAATTCCATGTCCCTTATCCTAATCATTGGGAATCCATTATTTTGAGCTGCTTTCTCTTCCTATAAGATTATTGAGGTAACACGCCATCTAGATTAGTATCCTTTGAATGACCACTCTGTTTGGAACCTTCTCTCTTCCTTTTCTTCTTCTTTTTTCGACCAGCCTCCCCTGGGGGGCTTCCCCTGGGGGCCCCTGGGCCGTTCGGGAACTATTGAACATGAGATACATTTCTTGGAGGGCTTTTATATATATGTATATATATATATATATATATATATATATATATATATATATACCGTATTTATCGACGTAAAACACGCACATTCATTTTAAGAGGGAAGTTTCAGGAAAAAAACTTACATTTTAAATAAGGATCTTTGAAGCAAAATGAGGGTCAGTGCCCATCTGCAGCCTCACCATTGCCATCAATGCAGCCTGATCAATGCCCATCTTCAGCCTCACAAGTGCCATCAATGCAGCCTCATCAGTCCACATCAATGCAGCCTCACCATTGCCATCAATGCAGCCTGATCGATGCCCATCTGCAGCCCAGAGGGGACAGGGAGGGGGATGGGACGAGTGCCGACAGATTACATACAGTGAGAATCTCCTATGATAGACAGAACAGTGGTCCAATGGAGGCCCAGGAGACGGGACTTCCTATTACAGAGGCCGCCAAGTAAACAGGAGATTCTCACTTTATGTAATCTGATGGTGCTCGTCCTGCCCCCCCTCCCTGTCCCCTCCGAGGCAGCTAAAACTGAAGTATTGGCGTATAACACGCACGCACTATTTGCACCCGATTTTCATGGTGAAAAAGTGAGTGTTACACGCCAATAAATACAGTATATATATATATATATATATATATATATATATATATATATATATATATATACACACACACACGTATATAACTATATTCAGGTTTGTTTTATAGTTTGTTGTGTGGGGCTCTTTCTGACTCTCCTTCCCTGGGCCCAGTTAGGCACCCTGGGCCAGGGCTATGTAGGGCCCAGGAACCTTCACCATCATGTATAATTCATCATTATTTATGGTATTTGTTTGTATTTAGGCAAAATTTTACATGTGGCCTAGGGGTTTTCAGTGTCCAGAGTGTGATATGGTTTGTTGCTTTCCTCCTTTTGTTTCCTCCCTTGTAGGAACTTAACCCTCTCTGCCCATCCACCTCTATCCGACACAGGGGGGGCACGGTTTCTTGTTTTCACACCGTGGCATCCCATCCCAGAGCTTGAACCTTGAACCTCCATGTGTCGGTGGTTTTTAGTTCCTATTGGACCTCCCTCCGTCTGTTTTGAAAAAGTTTTTGAGGCAGATGGGAGTGATGACCAATTGGTGCATGTTGCCAGCCTTGAGGTATCCAGGTACCCCATTGCAGCACTCAATCCTGCTAATCCATCATTGCGGCTGGTCTGCCAGTTCAAATGTCGTCATCCTATCGGACAGACTGTTTCGCTGCAGGACATCCTCTCTTGGATTTGGGCATCTCCAACACAGGGGATGACGCAGCATCATGCCCCAGGTTAGCATGGTGGCTCGACGCGGCGTCACTTTGCCCGCGGTGTATCCATCTGCTCCACTGGTGGGCACTGCCCTTTTCCATCATGGCGGCCACCCTGTCATATCCACAGGACATGTGGTCCCGGTGCATCGCACTTGCGCTGTGCCTCAGCAGTGTCACTTGTGCAGCTAGCTCACATGATGGGACGTGCCACGTCATCACATCGGCGCGGCACTCTTACACCGCCCACACCATTTAAAAGGACGCCAGGGATGCCAAATGGCGCCATTCTTTCCCTCAGTTTACAACCGAAGGGGGTTATCAGTGAGTGTGGACTCTCTATCTGATGGTCTGATTCGAGTCTAGATGAATCCCTGCACCCTCCTATTCAAGTAAGTTTTCTGGCTTAGGAACTACTGAACAAGTTTAGGGGGGTTTTGTCTCTGGAGCTTACTTACATAGTCACATAGTCACATAGTTAGTCAGGTTGAAAAAAGACACAAGTCCATCCAGTTCAACCTTAAAAACAATAAATAAATAAAATAAAAAATATCGTACAATCCAATATACCCAATTGTATACCCTCAGTTGATCCAGAGGAAGGCAAAAAAACCCCAGCAGAGCATGCTCCAAATTGCTACAGCAGGGGAAAAAATTCCTTCCTGATCCCCCAAGAGGCAATCGGATTTTCCCTGGATCAACTTTAACTATAAATGTTAGTACCCAGTTATATTATGTACATTTAGGAAAGTATCCAGGCCTTTCTTAAAGCAATCTACTGAGCTGGCCAGAACCACCTCTGTCGGGAATCTATTCCACATTTTCACAGCTCTTACTGTGAAGAAACCTTTGCGCATGTGGAGATGAAATCTCTTTTCCTCTAGATGTAAAGAGTGTCCCCATGTCCTCTGGGTTGACCGTAAAGAGAATAACTCAACACCGAGATCACTATATGGACCCCTTATATATTTGAACATGTTGATCATATCCCTCCTTATTCTCCTCTTCTCAAGAGTGAATAAATTCAGTTCCTCTAATCTTTCCTCATAGATGAGCTCCTCCATGCCTCTTATCAGTTTGGTTGCCCTTCTCTGCACTTTCTCCAGTTCCCCGATATCCTTTTTGAGAACTGGTGCCCAAAACTGAACTGCATATTCCAGATGAGGTCTTACTAATGATTTGTAGAGGGGCAAAATTATATCTCTCTCTCTAGAGTCCATACCTCTCTTAATACAAGAAAGGACTTAGCTCGCTTTGGAAACCGCAGCTTGGCATTGCATGCTATTATTGAGCTTATGATCTACCAAAACCCCCAGATCCTTCTCCACCACAGATTCCCCCAGTTGTACTCCCCCTAGCATGTATGATGCATGCATATTCTTAGCCCCCAAGTGCATAACTTTACATTTATCAAAATTAAACCTCATCTGCCACATAGTCGCCCAATCAGACAGTGCATTGAGGTCGGCTTGTAAATTGGAGACATCCTGTAAGGACATTATTGAACTGCATAGCTTGGTGTCATCTGCAAAGACAGAAATGTTACTTTTGATCCAAGTCCCTATATCATTGATAAAGATATTAAAAAGTAAGGGTCCCAGCACTGAACCTTGGGGTACACCACTGATAACCTTAGACCATTCAGAGTAAAAATCATTAACCACTACTCTCTGAATTCTGTCTTTTAGCCAGTTTTCCCTCCATTTACAAACTGATATTTCCAAGCCTGTAGACTTTACCTTACACATGAGCCGTGTGTAGGGAACTGTGTCGAACGCTTTTGCAAAGTCCAAGTATACCACATCCACAGCCACCCCTCTGTCCAAGGTTTTACTTACCTCTTCATAAAAAGAAATTAGGTTTGTCTGACAACTTCTGTCTTTCATGAATCCATGTTGTCTGTTGCTTAAAATGTTTTTTTCCAGCAAGAACTAGTCTATGTGGTCTTTTATTAAACGCTCCAGTATCCTCTCGACTATAGAAGTTAAACTAACAAGTCTATAGTTACTTAGTAACGACTTTGATCCCTTTTTAAATATAGGCACCACGTTCGCCCTGCGCCAATCCAGTGGCACTGTTCCCGTCATTAATGATTCCCTAAAAATTAGATACAATGGCTTTGAAACTACAGAGCTCAATTCTTTTAGGATCCGTGGGTGGATGCCATCAGGTCCAGGTGCTTTATCCACCTTTATTCTGTCTAAATAATTCTGGACCATATCACTTTTGAGCCATTGTGGATCATTCGGGGCTGTGTCACTACCACCCCCATTATGGACATGAGCTCCCCCATGCTCCTTTGTATACACAGAGCTGAAAAAAGTATTTAATAAATTTGCCTTCTCTTTGTCCCCAGTCACCCACTCTAGATTATTTTGTAAAGGGCCTACATGCTCAGACCTGGCCTTTTTACTATTAATATATTTGAAGAATTTTTTGGGGTTTGTCCTACTATCTTTTGCAATCTGTCGTTCGTTTTGAATTTTTGCATCCTTGATTTCCTTTTTACATGTTCTGTTAAATTCTTTGTAATATTTAAACGACACTAGTGTTCCTTCATTTTTATATTTTTTAAAAGCTCTTTTCTTATTGTTTATAGCTTCTTTAACTTTGTCCGTGAGCCACATTGGTTTTGTTTTTAGCCTTTTAAACTTATTACCCATTGGAATATACCTTGCAGTGAGGTCCCAAACAGTCTTTTTGAAGAATTCCCATTTCTGTTCTGTTTATCAATGCAAATATTCCCTCCCAGTCTAAATCCTGGAGAGCAGCCCTCATCCTTGGAAAATTTTCTCTCTTGAAGTTAAGTGTTTTTATCTTTCCCGTATGTATTTCTTGTTTACAGCTAACATCAAATTAAATCATGTTATGATCACTGCTACCCAGGTGTTCCTTTATCTGGACATTAGTAATAAGCTCTGCATGAGTTGATGCATGTGTTGATCTGCATGTTTGAGATTACCAGGTCCAACAGAGCTTCATTCCTAGTTGGGGCCTCAATAAACTGGACCATAAAATTGTCCTGTAATAGGTTTATAAATGTTTGCCCTTTAACTGTCCCAGTAGTGCCATTACTCCAGTCAATTTCTGGGTATTAAAATCCCCCATTATTATCACTGTCCCAGCCCTTGCAGCCCTTTCTATCTGTGCAAGGAGCTGAGTCTCCACCTCCTCGTTAACATTGGGTGGTCTATAACAAATTTCAATGATTAACTTTGAACTACGCACATCTATATGCAGTTCCACCCATAATGCTTCAGACTCATCACACTCTCCTTCAACTAGGTCCTCTTTCACACTTGCTTTGAGATCACTTCTCACATAGAGACATATCTCGCCACCTTTCCTTTTTACCCTGTCTCTCTGAAAGAGTGCATAGCCAGGAATATTAATATCGTAAAAAACACTGCGCTATCCCATAAGTGGAAATGATCCCCACATGTGTGTGATGAAAAGACAAATATCTCAAACCAAAAATTGAAATGTAAAATGCTGCTGCAACCTTAGATGTGAAACAACCTCCACCTTACTAGCTATACAATTTAAAGGCTGCGCTGCTAGTGCAAATACATGATCATATTAACTGAAAATACCATAATTATGAATGAACACAAGTGAATTGTTTCATAACAAAAAAAAAAAAAAAAAAAATGCACATAAATCGCATGCAAAAAAAAAAGAATCGCATGCAAAAAAATGAGTGGAACATTCAGTAAACAAAAACGATTAAATAGAGTCCATTTAGTCATAGATTGAAATGAACTGTAGGTCTTGTGGGTGTAGAAAATGGTTGGATAGAGGGAGAAAGACACCCTTCCTTCAAGTGATATAAAGATTATCTCCGTAGGGAGCGTGATGTTAAAATAGAGAGAAGATCCTCCACCTCAAGTAAGGTAAGCCCCTTACCAGATCCAAAGATCTCCTGTCACAGAGATCATGCACACATGTGGCTGTGTCCCCCAGCCACTGGGTCTCTGTCAGTGCGCAGATCGGAAGCCACCTCTCCAGGAAATCAATCCAAACGTGATTTATCCGCTCACAGACCATGGATAAATAGGAAAGAAATGCTCCATAGCGTAATACAGTTAAAATCCACTTTAATTTATAAAAGAAAAGCACTTACAATTTGTGCAGTAAAGATCGCTTATAAAAACATGTAGCGCCGGCCGGCTTCAGCTGCTGCCCGTTTCTTCCGGGTTCAGCGTGGTATGGTGGTGACGTCAGCACGCCGCTCCTCCCTACGCCGTTTTGACAAATCTGTCGTCTTCCTGGGGTACCGTCGAAACGGCATAGGGAGGAGCGGCGTGCTGACGTCACCACCATACCACGCTGAACCCGGAAGAAACGGGCAGCAGCTGAAGCCGGCCGGCGCTACATGTTTTTATAAGCGATCTTTACTGCACAAATTGTAAGTGCTTTTCTTTTATAAATTAAAGTGGATTTTAACTGTATTACGCTATGGAGCATTTCTTTCCTATTTATCCATGGTCTGTGAGCGGATAAATCACGTTTGGATTGATTTCCTGGAGAGGTGGCTTCCGATCTGCGCACTGACAGAGACCCAGTGGCTGGGGGACACAGCCACATGTGTGCATGATCTCTGTGACAGGAGATCTTTGGATCTGGTAAGGGGCTTACCTTACTTGAGGTGGAGGATCTTCTCTCTATTTTAACATCACGCTCCCTACGGAGATAATCTTTATATCACTTGAAGGAAGGGTGTCTTTCTCCCTCTATCCAACCATTTTCTACACCCACAAGACCTACAGTTCATTTCAATCTATGACTAAATGGACTCTATTTAATCGTTTTTGTTTACTGAATGTTCCACTCATTTTTTTTTGCATGCGATTCTTTTTTTTTTTTGCATGCGATTTATGTGCTTTTTTTTTTTTTATTTGTTATGAAACAATTCACTTGTGTTCATTCATAATTATGGTATTTTCAGTTAATATGATCATGTATTTGCACTAGCAGCGCAGGAATATTAATAGCCCAGTCATGTGAGGATTGAAGCCAAGTTTCAGCAATACCGATTACATCATAGCTCTCCTCATGCACCAGAGCTTCCAACTCACCTATTTTGCTTGGCAGACTTCTGGCATTGGTGTACAAAGACTTTAATGCATTATTACATTTTGCTCTGGTGTTTTTCATATAATTTTTAGTAGTACTAGTACAAATGGCACTATAGTTTGCAATGGCTGTTTGCAATATGGGAAATTTCTTGTCACCTGCTATAACCCTCCCCCCATCTATCCCCATTCCACCCTCCATTAATGTCTGACCCCTAACTGACCTTTCTGCCCGATGTAAATCTAGTTCACCCTCCCCCCTCACTTACATGTGTATATGTTTGTGGGGGCTTTTCTCACTACCCCTTTCATATATGATCTGTACAGCCATCAAGTATTGATGCTTGGAATGCCACTTTTGGGATCTTTCATTATATCCAGCCGTCTTATAGAGGTTGTATTGGCAGCTTGGGCAAATGGAGGACTGGAACCTCTCACTCTGATACTGGGAATGCACTAGTTGTTGCTTATTAAATGCATATGGAAAATGTAAGTGGTTTTCTGTCCATTTGCATTGAATGCGATCTGTGTATGTAGCCTATAACATTGTGATTTTGATTCTTCTTAGATTGTGATATAATTTTCCCTGAGGAAGACTCTATTAAATAATACATGCTGAAACTGCGACTTGACGCCACCTCTTTGAACTTGTGGTGATTGTATCTTGTAGTATGATGTATCACTTTCCTTCATTTTCTTCAATATGCACTGTGCTTTTTTAAAATTATGTAATGTTTGTGACATTAGGAAGCTTTACTTATAAATCATTTTTTGTTCTATGTATTTATATCTATATTTATAATAAATGATTTTTTACTTAATTCAATTGTTTTCATTCTCTTAAAAATTCCAAATCAGAGGTTTGTGCCAATTTTGTCATCAGTCACTCCTTCCCTAGCCCTACCATCATGCACGGAGGAGTCCCCCAAACTGTTCGACCACAGTGTCGGGTACATGCTGCAGGAGGATGTACAGAGTTATGAAGGCTCCGATGTTGGTACACAGGTTGAGGAAGGCAGTAACGTGAGCCCAGAGAGAGGGGGTGCCCAAGAAAGACAAGAAACTGGCAGTCATGTTCCCTCAGCTGCAGCATACTGCCAGGTTTTCTCCAGTGACGAGGAGGGGGGGGATGATGAGGTCACTGACTCTTCGTGGGTGCCTGATAGAAGAGAGGAGGAGGCACATCTCCAACAAGGCAGGATGCCCTCCAGGGACCAGCTTAAGGGCAGCCATCCGACTGCATCACGCCACAGAGCTACGCATGTGCAGGGTGCTGCTGACTCCGCGCGTATTTTGAAAAGTTCTTTAGTGTGGGCCTTTTTTGATACATGTGCAGCAGATCGCACCGTTGCTGTTTGCAACATGTGTCTGAAGCGTATCAAGCGTGGCCAAAACAGCAGCCGCTTGGGCACCACATGCTTGACCAGACATATGTCGACCAAAAAACGAGCGTATCTTACCGAACGAACGTCTCTACTCTCCAAAAATAAACCGGCTCAACAACTAGACAGAACCACCCATCCCCCAATAAGGATTATCACAAAATTTGGGGCACAATGGGGGCAGGTCCGTAAAATTCTGAATCGCCATTGGCACATTCTAGCTGAATCCCCTATATTAGGGAGGATAGTAGGCAGTAGACCTCTGCTTACAGCTAGAAGGGCCACAAATTTGAGAGACAACTTGGTTCATTCAGAATATACGAGACCAACTAGACGCAATTGGCTCACAAGCCTCCCCCCCCTGAGAGGTATGTTCCAATGTGGCAGATGTCATATCTGCAAATTTGTGGACAGGACGGACATGTTCGCAAACTCTGACGGCACAAAACAATTTAATATTCATCATTTTATTAACTGCCGGTCAATGAGGGTTATCTATATGCTAACCTGCCCATGTGGTCTTATTTATGTGGGCAAGACCAAAAGACAGCTTAGGGTCAGGGTTGGCGAGCATGTCCAGAGTATATTGAACAAGGATGATGATAGTCCTTTATCACTGCACTTTTTGGAGAAACATGACGGTGACCCTAGTGGCCTAAAATGTAAAGGTATCTACAAACTAAACCTACCTCCACGGAGAGGTGATTTTGATAAAGTGCTATATCAGAAGGAAAAGATGTGGATATTCATGTTAAAAAGTATGCAGCCACGAGGCCTGAACAATGAATGTAACTTATCAGTTTTTCTAGAACAATGAGAAATCTCATCCACTGATAATATGTCCCTTTAAGAACTGCTTTTGGGAACAAAAATGGGGATTCTTCAAACGATGGGAATAAGGCAGTGGCACTTATGATTATGTTTTAAGCATGGCCCATATATTCTTAAGTATGACCTATTTTTGGTCAATAAGTATGACCTAAGATCTGCTATTAAAACTCTTTATACAATAGTGATATTTTCTCTATCCCCATTTCTGTACTTTCCCTCTTCTCTGTCCCCGTATAGAAGCCACCATTGCTGCTCATAATATCCACAAAGCTGTGTGATGAAACAAGTAATTGGTTGAATAGAGACCTGCTATTTAAATTCTTTGTGCAACAGCGATTTATTATTATTATTATTTTTTCTATCCACCCTACTACATATGTAGTTCCTTTATCCTTCTATATCAGCCAACTGTGCTGCTCATAATATTCACAAAGCTGTGCGATGAAAAAAGTGACTAATTTCCACATATGAGTAATGTATGTGAAGACTGGTCCTATTTGTTGATAGAATTGCTACACTGATTTCAATCTTGTTTAAACAATGGTTATGTAGCAATTTCTTTAACACAGATGATTTTGCTTCTAATTTCTCTTGACTAGGCTTCTCTGCTTTACTTTATTTAGCACTTTGCTACTTTGTTTGTTTAAAATTCAATACTAGAGACAATCCTTGATGTATATAGGGTTAAACTCTGTGTGCTCTCCAGTACTCTGTTTAGGCACGGGTGAAAGATACCATGAATGACTGAAGCGCTGTGGAAGGGGATCTGTTGTAACTAATTGAAACTTGATTGCTATAATGATATAAACCAGACCAACACACTAATGCGCATGCTCTGAGGAAGCTATTGAATTAGCGAAACATGTAAGCAGCACTAACTGGTATTTCTGAGGAGGATTTACGGATGGCCACACAGATATACTTATTAAACTGCTCTGCATGTATCTTAGTTTCCTACTGACCGTGATCTAGCTTGAGAGCCTGATGACAGCAGCTTCAACAGCAGACACTTTATATGGAATAACAGCGAGGACAATCTTTACAAAAACAGCTGATGAACACAAGTATTGTGAAAGCGGCAAGCTGCACAGAGATTAGTAAGCGGGACTCCGCACTTCAGCTCCAGTGACAGCTACCTATAGACCGGTGAGGTCTCTTTTCAATACCACCCACTGTATACTGGATCCTCTGATATCTGATATAATGGGCTGCTTGATGAACCGCTCCAGCTGATGGTAAAGTCAGATTCATTTCTTAATCTTGCCTAAATGCTGTATAACATCTGCTGTGCCTTCTTTATTTCTGGTCATCCTTGAACAGACTTTTGTTATATAGTGAAACTGAAGCTGCAAATGTCATAAACTAGCTTCACGGAAGCAATAAGGAATTATCTCACTACACTCGCACTTCACATTATCTATAAGATTGCCATTATCTGTCACTATATCATCCGTGATCGGGACTGCCTATTACCACTATCTACATCCACCTCTTCATGGATTAACCCCTTTGATCACCTGATGTGCACATCTACAATCTATACAGATTTTTTTGAGCGATCAAGATCTCCTAGTGTGTGTGTATGTGAGAATGAGTGCTGAATGAGCTTTATTTAGAAATAGGTGGCCACCTATACCTCCTCCAGACATTAGGTCTTTTTAATGTTAATTGGGAAATAGGGTTGTTTAGTGACATCTATTTAATATGTAGTATTTTTCAATTTTTTTGGATAGTTGTTAATAAAAATTTATACCTTCATCACTGACTTGTCCTCATGGAAGAGTGTCTTTGTGGTTTTCACGAATTGTTACATATGTCGACCTCCCATGCAGTCTGTTGGCAACAGTACTTAAAAGACCCACACCAAAGAACAAGGCGGACCTCTCCTTGCTCCTCATCAGCTGGGATCACCAACCCCACTATACCTTCAGTCCTCTCAGAAACCTGCACTGAGAGGAATGAAGGTGTAGAATTAGGTGTGCCAAGTACTTGCGGGCAATCTGCTATCGCTACACCAACATCCGATTGTAGCAGGCAAATTTCCCTACCCCAGTTGCTAAACCGTCGAAAGAAATTCAGTCCCAGCTATCCACATGCTCAGCGGCTGAATGCTAGCTTGGCCAAATTGCTAGCACTCCAACTGCTGCCTTTTCAGCTTGTAGACTCTGCCCACTTTTCGTGAAGTGGAATGTGCGGTACCTCAGTGGCAGGTTCCCAAATGCCATTTCTTTTCACGGAAGGCTCTCTACCGACATGTGGAAGGACAGGGCGGTCAGGGGTAAGGTGCATATTACCGCTGACTCATGGTCAAGCAGGCATGGACAGGGACGTTACCTTTCTTTCACAGCACACTGGGTAGCTCTGCTGACAGCTGGGAAGGATGCAGGACAGGGTTCAGTTTGGTTGGAGCTTGTTCCGCCACCACGCCTCCAAAATGCTAGTGGTGATTCTGCCACAGCTCTCTCCTCCACCCCCTCCTCTTCTTCTTCCTCTATGGCCTCTTCCTCTGCAGATTTCTCCTCTGAACCAGCAGTGCTCCATAGGCGTTCAAGAAGCTACGCAAGCACTCCGGCAAAAAGATGTCATGCGGTACTTGAGTTGGTCTGCTTAGCGGACAGGAGCCACACTGAGGCAGAGATTCTGTCAGCTCTGCAGGGGCAGGCTCAGAGGTGGTTGACGCCACACCAGCTTCAGCCAGGAATGGTTGTATGCGACAATGGCACCAACCTCCTCTCCGCCCTCCGACAGGGACACTTGACCCATGTTCCCTGTTTGGCTCACATCCTTAATTTGGTGGTGCAGTGGTTCTTGTGCAGGTACCCTGGGCTTACAGGATCTCCTGAGGCAGGCCAGGAAAGTCTGTGGGCATTTCCGCCGGTCATATAATGCCAGTGCTTGGCAGGCTGAACTTCAAAAAGAATGCAACCTGTCCAAGAACCGCCTCATTTGTGACATGCCTACCAGGTGGAACTCAATGTTGGCAATGCTGCAGCGGCTGCACATGCAGCAGAGGGCCATCAATGAGTACCTGTGTGAGTATGGCACCAGGACAGGGTCAGGGGAGCTTGGCTTTTTTTTGCCACACCAGTGGCTACTGATCAAGGATGCATGTACTGTCCTGTAACCATTTGAGGAGGCCACGAGGATGGTGCGCAGTGACAGCGCATGCATCAGTGATACTGTCCCTCTTGTCTTCTTGTTGGAGCACACGCTTCGTGGAATAATGGACAGGGCACTTGAGGCAGAACAGAGGAAGGAAGAGGAGGACTTCCTTACCTCTCAAGGCCCCCTTTATCCAGACAGTATTCCTGCGGGCCTGCCGATCACACAGGAAGTGGAGGAGGATGAGGATTGTGTCAGCATGGAGGTGGAGCTTAGCACTCAGTATCAGCAGCAGTCTTCAAGGGATCATTTTCAGTCCCCAGAAACCCATGGACTTGTACATGGCTGGGAGGAGATAGCTGTGGATCATGTCATCCTTAGTGACCCAGAGGACTCTGGATCAAATGCCTCAGCAAACCTTCGCTGCATGGCTTCCCTGATCCTGCAAAGCCTGCGAAAGGACCCCCGGATTCATGGTATCAAGGAGAGGGATTACTGGCTGGCAACTCTTCTTGATCCATGCTAAAAGGGTAAGGTTGCGGAATTTATCCAGCCTTCGCAGAGGGAGCAGAGGATGAAACATCTTCGGGAGGCCTTGCAAAAAGGTTTGTGCAATGCGCTTCCAGAGCTTGGGAGGTTACAATTTCCTGGTCCTCCTGGACAACGTGTTGCTGAGGCTTCGGTCAGTCACAGGAGGAGCGTTGGAGAAGGTGGTCGTCTGACCGATGTGTTCAGACAATTCTTTAGTTCGCAGCCCCAAGGTCTGATCAGTTCCAGCAATCATCTTTAGTGTCTGATTTACATGGTGCAGGAATACCTAGGGGCAAGATCAGACTTGGAGACCTTTCCAACCGAAAATGTACTGGGTTACTGGGTCTTGAGGATGGATCACCGGCCAGAGCTTGCACAATTTACAATTGAGCTACTGGCCTATCCTGCATCCAGCGTTCTTTCTGAACGCACATTCAGTGCTGCTGGAGGCTTTGTAACCGATCACAGAGTGCGCCTGTCCACAGACTCGGCTGTTGATCAGCTCACCTTCATAAAAATGGGGGAGTTACCAATGCCGTTTTTCTCAATAATTTTCATCTATATTGCCAGGACGCGACATTACATTACAGCCGCAAGCAGTTTTAAATGACTTTTATTCCTTTAGAAATGTCATTTTCTGCAGGGACTGTTGTAAACATGGGAAACACGCACCAATTTACAGGCATACTATAGTCACCCCCCAGGTATGATATTTAAAGGAATATTTCACTTTTATTTTTTCACTTTAGGCATTATTTTAAATCACTGCTCCCGAAAAAACGTCCGTATTTAAACCTTTTTTTTGCATTGATACATGTCCCCTGGGGCAGGACCCGGGTCCCCAAACACTTTTTAGGACAATAACTTACATATTAGCCTTTAAAATTCGCACTTTTGATAATTCACGTTTGGGTCCCATGGACTTTAACGGTGTTCGAATGTTCGCGCAAACTTTCGGTTCGTTCGCATGTTCTGCCGCGAACCGAACCGAGGGATGTTTGGCTCATCCCTAATAATAACAACTATGTACTGTATGTATTGTGTACTGTGTACACCACCAGAAAAGTAGTAGCAACTGCATTAGGGGTGCACGGTATTGTGTACACCAACAGAATTGTAACAACAACTATGGGTGCACTGTATGTATTGTGTACTGTGTACAGCACCAGAAAAGTAGTAGCACTAGCAACTGCACTATGGGTGCACGGTACTGTGTACACCAACAGAAGTATAACAACAACTATGGGTGTACTGTATGTATTGTGTACTGTGTACACCACTAGAAAAGTGGTAGCAACTGCACTAGGGGTGCATGGTACTGTGTACACCAACAAAAGTGTAATAACTATGGGTGTACCGTATGTATTGTGTACTGTGTAACACCACCAAAAAAGTAGTAGCAACTGCACTAGGGGTGCACGGTACTGTGTACACCAACAGAAGTGTATTAACAACTATGGGTGCACTGTATGTATTGGTGCACTGTATGTATTGTGTACTGTGTACTCGTGTACTGTGTACAGCACCAGAAAAGTAGTAGCACTAGCAACTGCACTATGGGTGCATGGTACTGTGTACACCAACAGAAGTGTAATAACAACTATGGGTGCATGGGTGCACTGTATGTATTGTGTACTGTATACACCACCAGGAAAGTAGTAGCAACTGCACTAGGGGTGCACAGTACTGTGTACACCAACAGAAGTTTAATAACAACTATGGGTGTACTGTATGTATTGTGTACTGTGAACACCACCAGAAAGGTAGTAGCAACTGCACTAGGGGTGCACGGTACTGTGTACACCAGAGGTCTTCAAGCTACGGTCCACCAGTTGTTCAGGAACTACAATTCCCATCATGCCTAGTCATGTCTGTGAATGTCAGAGTTTTACAATGCCTCATGGGACGTGTAGTTCTGCAACAGCTGGATGGCCGTAGTTTGACGATCCCTGGTGTACACCAACAGAAGTGTAATAACAACTATGGGAGCACTGTATGTATTGTGTACACCACCAGAAAAGTAGTAGCAACTGCACTATGCGTGCACGGTACTGTGTACACCAACAGAAGTGTAATAACAACTATGGGTGCAAAGTATGTATTATGTACTGTATACACCACCAGGAAAGTAGTAGTAACTGCACTAGGGGTGCACGGCACTGTGTACACCAACAGAAGTTTAATAACAACTATGGGTGTACTGTATGTATTGTGTACACCACCAGAAAAGTAGTAGAAACTGCACTAGGGGTGCACGGTACTGTGTACACCAACAGAAGTGTAATAACAACTATGGGTGCACTGTATGTATTGTGTACACCACCAGATAAGTAGTAGCAACTGCACTAAGGGTGCACGGTATTGTGTACACCAACAGAATTGTAACAACAACTATGGGTGCACTGTATGTATTGTGTACTGTGTACAGCACCAGAAAAGTAGTAGCACTAGCAACTGCACTATGGGTGCACGGTACTGTGTACACCAACCGAAGTATAACAACAACTATGGGTGTACTGTATGTATTGTGTACTGTGTACACCACTAGAAAAGTAGTAGCAACTGCACTAGGGGTGCACGGTATTGTGTACACCAACAGAATTGTAACAACAACTATGGGTGCACTGTATGTATTGTGTACTGTGTACAGCACCAGAAAAGTAGTAGCACTAGTAACTGCACTATGGGTGCACGGTACTGTGTACACCAACAGAAGTATAACAACAAGTATGGGTGTACTGTATGTATTGTGTACTGTGTACACCACTAGAAAAGTAGTAGCAACTGCACTAGGGGTGCATGGTACTGTGTACACCAACAGAAGTGTAATAACTATCGGTGTACTGTATGTATTGTGTACTGTGTACACCACCAGAAAAGTAGTAGCAACTGCACTAGGGGTGCACGGTACTGTGTACACCAACAGAAGTGTATTAACAACTATGGGTGCACTGTATGTATTGTGTACTGTGTACACCACCAGAAAAGTGGTAGCAGCTGCACTAGGGGTGCACTGTACTGTGTACACCAACAGAAGTTTAATAACAACTATGGGTGCACTGTATGTATTGTGTACTGTGTACACCACCAGAAAAGTAGTAGCACTAGCAACTGCACTATGGGTGCACGGTACTGTGTACACCAACAAAAGTGTAATAACAACTATGGGTGCACTGTATGTATTGTGTACTGTATACACCACCAGGAAAGTAGTAGCAACTGCACTAGGGGTGCACGGTACTGTGTACACCAACAGAAGTTTAATAACAACTATGGGAGCACTGTCTGTATTGTGTACACCACCAGAAAAGTAGTAGCAACTGCACTATGCGTGCACGGTACTGTGTACACCAACAGAAGTGATATAACAACTATGGGTGCACTGTATGTATTATGTACTGTATACACCACCAGGAAAGTAGTAGCAACTGCACTAGGGGTGCACGGTACTGTGTACACCAACAGAAGTTTAATAACAACTATGGGTGTACTGTATGTATTGTGTACACCACCAGAAAAGTAGTAGCACTAGCAACTGCACTATGGGTGCACGGTAATGTGTACACCAACAAAAGTGTAATAACAACTATGGGTGCACTGTATGTATTGTGTACTGTGTACACCACCAGGAAAGTAGTAGCAACTGCACTAGGGGTGCACAGTACTGTGTACACCAACAGAAGTGTAATAACAACTATGGGAGCACTGTATGTATTGTGTACACCACCAGAAAAGTAGTAGCAACTGCACTATGCGTGCACGGTACTGTGTACACCAACAGAAGTGTAATAACAACTATGGGTGCACTGTATGTATTATGTACTGTATACACCACCAGGAAAGTAGTAGCAACTGCACTAGGGGTGCACGGTACTGTGTACACCAACAGAAGTTTAATAACAACTATGGGTGTACTGTATGTATTGTGTACACCACCAGAAAAGTAGTAGCAACTGCACTATGCGTGCATGGTACTGTATACACCAACATAAGTGTTATAACAACTATGGGTGTGCTGTATGTATTGTGTACACCACCAGAAAAGTAGTAGCAACTGCACTAGGGGTGTACGGTATTGTGTACACCAACAGAATTGTAACAACAACTATGGGTGCACTGTATGTATTGTGTACTGTGTACAGCACCAGAAATGTAGTAGCGCTAGCAACTGCACTATGGGTGCACGGTACTGTGTACACCAACAGAAGTATAACAACAACTATGGGTGTACTGTATGTATTGTGTACTGTGTACACCACTAGAAAAGTAGTAGCAACTGCACTAGGGGTGCATGGTACTGTGTACACCAACAGAAGTGTAATAACTATGGGTGTACTGTATGTATTGTGTACTGTGTACACCACCAGAAAAGTAGTAGCAACTGCACTAGGGGTGCACAGTACTGTGTACACCAACAGAAGTGTATTAACAACTATGGGTGCACTGTATGTATTGTGTACTGTGTACACCACCAGAAAATGGGTAGCAGCTGCACTAGGGGTGCACGGTACTGTGTACACCAACAGAAGTTTAATAACAACTATGGGTGCACTGTATGTATTGTGTACTGTGAACACCACCAGAAAGGTAGTAGCAATTGCACTAGGGGTGCACGGTACTGTGTACACCAACAGAAGTGTAATAACAACTATGGGTGCACTGTATGTATTATGTACTGTGTGCACCACCAGGAAAGTAGTAGAAACTGCACTAGGGGTGCACGGTACTGTGTACACCAACAGAAGTTTAATAACAACTATGGGAGCACTGTATGTATTGTCTACACCGCCAGAAAAGTAGTAGCAACTGCACTAGGGGTGCACGGTACTGTGTACACTGACAGAAGTGTAATAACAACTATGGGTGTACTGTATGTATTGTGTACTGTGTATACCACTAGAAAAGTAGTAGCAACTGCACTACAGATATAGCTAAACTGGATACAGTGGATATCTATCTATCTATCTATCTATCTATCTATCTATCTATCTATCTATCTATCTATCTATCTATCTATCTATCTATCTATCTATCTATCTATATAGATATAAATATATATCTATATATATATATCTGTATAGATATAGATATATAGATATAGATATAGATATATATATATATATATATATATATATATATATATATATATATATATATATATATATATTTATCTATATCTATATCTATACAGATATATATATATATATAGATATATCTATATATATCTATATAGATATATAGATATATATATCTATATATATCTATAGATCTATAGATCTATATATAGGTATATATAGATATATATTAAATGCACTGCAGCTAACTGAATAACCTGCCTGCCTGAAGTATATTAGAAAAAGTACACCAGGAATGGACTGTAGTCAGATATAGCTAAACTGGATACAGTGGATATATATATATATATATATATATATATATATATATATACACAAGACTGTCTGTATATATATATATTAAATACACTGCAGCTAGCTGAACAACCTGCCTGCCTGCCTGCTCAATCTAAATGCCACTCTCTCTCCGTTCACGCCAACAACACACTACACGGGGCCGACGTGCAGGCAGCCTTATATAGTGTATGGTGTGGACTTAGTCCCCCTGAGCCATGATTGGCAAAAGGCACCCTGCCTTTGGCCAATTATGGCTCTCTTAGCTGAGGGCGCTGGGATTGGCCAAAACATGCAGGTCATGGTGCAAACTTTGGCCAAACATCATACAGCAATGCACTGCGCTCCCGCAGTGCACTATGGGCCGTTACGTGCCACTTGAATTTGGCGCAAATGGCCTATAATGTTTGGTTTTCGACGAATGGGCGAACAGCCAATGTTCGAGTCAAACTCATGTTCGACCTGAACAGAAAGATCATCCCTAATCCCTAAGACTACAGGCTAGTCCCCCAAGCAGTCTCCCCCTCACCATTCCCTCTCCACCTCCTTATCCCCCCCACCCAACCCCTTTTAAATCCCTCACAGCGCATAACACTCCTTCGACTGGATTACATAGTTGGAGTACTTACTTAGGATAATGACTTATTGTATTAATCCATAGTCCTCTTTTGAAAAACTGTTCCTTGAGATATATAATGCTTAGAGAATCCCCCCGAATCTAAAATAAACTCTCATTGTCACATTATCCCTTACAAACCAGCTCAAGACAATTTATTGCTCTCGTTAGGAGAATACTTCTATATGCACTTATGCCCCCCTTTCTTAAAAGTCAGCTTACAGCTGAGAATAGGCCTCATGACCAATGCAATCGTTAAGCTGCGCCACATTGGATACCTCTTAGATGCGCCCTACCCCTGTAGACACATCCTCCGTGTGAATACACCCCAACCTCCATACCCAAGGGCATACTGAATCACTCTACGGCTTCCAGACGAAGCAAAGTCGCTTGGTAAGCCGAGAATGCTAATAAAAAGGGGGATATTGTTTACTGTTTATTGTTGTTTATTCCTGTTGGAGACTGTTCCCCTTCGTTGTGCATAATTAATGACTGAACACTCACAGGCTCACGCAAATATTTTTTTTTTTGCTAGCTAAATGATTCAACCACAGTAACTCTCTGGTGTGTGGGGCTGATCTCTATATATGACTTGTGTAACGTTTCCTACTTCATCGCTTGTCATGCGATCATACGCTCAGGTGAGTTGGATCAGTCCATCTCTAATACCGGCTCTCTGAAACCCAATTATAGATTGACTGGAGGTCGACCACACACACTAGAGATCTAATCTTGATAAGTTTTTGTATTATAGCCAAGCTGACCTACTGGTTGCCGAATGCTTAGTTTATACAGCGAAGGTATTCATAAAGAAAAAGCACTTATTTATTCTCGAAAGAATTAGGTTCACTCTATCTTTATATAAAAAGTGCTCACTTTCACAATACCGGTGTTGTCTCACTTTAAAATGAGCCGTTATATATCAATCCACAAAGCCTCCAAATGAGTTCATCTTATGTTTTGTTTTATAACTTTCTACTAAACTTGTAATTGAGTTCTGCCTTTGTTGCCATGCAAATTAGCCTTTAAAAATTAGCCCTTTTGATTTCGAATGTTCGAGTCCCATAGACTTCAATTGGGTTCTAAAGTTCACCCGAATTTTCGGTCCGTTCACAGGTTGTGGTGCAATCCGAACCGGGGGGTGTTCGGCTCATCCCTACTTTTGACACGACCCAAAACTAAAGGGGGTATTGGTCTTCCAGACCTCAAGAAGTACTACTGGGACTGTCATCTTTCCAGAATTGTTGATTGGGCACTACATAGTCACTGCAAAAATTGGGTTGGACTAGAAAACTCACTATCCCCTCTACCATTACGATCGGCACCCTGGTTGTCGCTTAACCATATCCCCTCCACCCTCAAGGAACATCCTCTCATTGACCCGACACTCCATTGTTTCAGGGAAACGTGTAAAAAATTGCACACCTCTTCCATTCCTGGACCCTTAACTCCTATAGACTTAACCCTGCCTTCCTCCCTGGTATGTCCGCACAATTTCTAACAAATCAATGGCAACACTCAGAAATATTAGCACATCAATTTTTTCCTAAAACGTCTCATCTTAGTGCCTACTCTCACCAACATCCCTCTCCAGCTCTGGACCTACTTCCAAATGCATCACTTTCTACAAGAGATCAATCGTAATTCCTCAATTTCATGAACATTCACTCCATTTGAACACTCCCAATCTAGCCCCCAAAAACATTTGCTCTCCAATACTTATACTATGCTATTTGCAGATATTTCCCCTAAAGCTGTAAAGGCTTGCACAACATGGGAAAAAGAAATACATTCAGAATTATCAGAAGACCAATGGGAACGTATATTTATGTTTGCCCATGAAGGCTCCCTAAACGATTCAATTCAAGAAGACAATTACAAGACCCTGACTCGCTGGTACGGAACCCCAGCGATTCTAAACAAGTATAACCCTTCCTTTCCCAACAAATGCTGGAGATGCGCCAGAGAACCAAGCACCTTGTTACACATCCTGTGGTCATGCCTGTTAATCCAGCCATTTTGGTCACAAGTCCAACAATTAACAGAGTCGATTTCCACATACTCTTTAGAACATACCCCAGCCCAATTCCTTTTTCATCACTCTAATCAATGCAGCCAAAATGTGTATTCCCCCACATTAGGGCTCTCCTCATATACCGACCATTTCAGAATGGTTCAAACAAATTAACAAAATTGCTGAAATTGAAGAACTCATTGTCATTGCCAGAGATTTCCCATCTAAATACTCAAAGACATGGGCCTGTTGGAACCACTTCCGAACACCCAATAGAACACCTATTCTGACATTAATGGGATAACCCCATACCATGATCTGCCCACCCAAGATAAACACTTACTGATTTCATTAACATATCTCTCCCAAACCCCCCCCCTTTACCTTCTTCTTTACCAGAGTGCATGGGCCTCCCACCCCTACTCAAGGGATGAGCTCAGGAGGTCCCATGCCTATTTTTTCCATCCGTGGCTTTCCAGCAACAGGTGTCTAATACACCTACAGTCTATCACCTTACCAAGATATCATACCATAACTACTTAACTATTAGTGGAGACTGAGGATAAAACCACTAACCCACCTATCCCCTTGACCCTCCCCCTCCTCCCCGCCTTTTCTCCTTTTGCCTCCCCCCTTATCCCTTCACCTCTTTGTCTTCCATTATCCACTGCCTGTTGCTAATCAGGTGTTCAAGACAGAGCACCAAACTGGCAACATCATATTCTTTTGGATTAAATTATAATACAAATGGCCACATCATTATTCAGACATATTGAATCTACCTTGACTACTTTTAACACAAGATAGAAAGACGTGCTATGATATTTAGTAATATTCACTCTAAGTTTAACCACTTACAGATCGCCCGCCGTCGTTTTACGTTGCTACTTTGAAGAGGAATACCGTTGTTATGGCAGCAGCTAGCTGTCATAACCCCGGTATTCTCTTCTTCAGTGGGCTGTCCGCTTCAAGATAAAAGTGGTCTCTGCGGCAGGTTCGCCGCAAGATCACTTTTATTAGCGGCAGGAGAGGCCCCCCTCCCGCAGCCCTCCGGTGCCATCCGCCGCTTACCGGAGTCATTGGCAGCGGCGGAGGCAATCGTGTCCTGTCCCTGGCTAGGCATGGAGATGAGTGAGGGGAAGATGGCCCCCCCCCCCCCCCGGCTCCATACCACTCAAAACGTCACTTCCGCCATAGCTCTTAAAGGGACATTTTTTTTTTCAAATGACATAATTTTTTTTTTAATTGCATTTTAATGTAAATATGAAATCTGAGGTCTTTTTGACCCCAGATCTCATATTTAAGAGGTCCTGCCATGCTTTTTTTTTTATTACAAGGGATGTTTACATTCCTTGTAATAGGAATACAAGTGACACCATTTTTTTAAAAGAATAGTGTAAAAAAATTAAATAAAAGGTAAAATAAATAAGGAAAAAAAAATGTAAACGCGTCCCATCCCGCCGAGCTTGTGTGCAGAAGCGAAAGCATACATAAGCAGCTCCCGCATATGAAAACACTGTTCAAACCACACATGTGAGGTATCACCTCGATCGGTAGAGCGAGAGCAATAATTCTAGCCCTAGACCTCCTCTGTAAGTCTAAACATGCAACTTGTAGAATTTTTTAAACGTCACCTATGGAGATTTTTAAGAGTAAAAGTTTGTCGCCATTCCACGAGCGGACGCAATTTTGAAGCGTGACATGTTGGGTATCAATTTACTCGGTGTAACATTATCTTTCACAATATAAAAAAAAATGTGCTAACTTTACTGTTGTCTTATTTTTTAACTCAAAAAAGTGTATTTTTTCAAAAAAAGTGCGCTTGTAAGACCGCTGTGCAAATACGCTGTGACAGAAAGTATTACAACAACCACCATTTTATTCTCTAGAGTGTTAGAAAAAAATATATATACTGTTTGGGGGTTCTAAGTAATTTTCTAGCAAAAAAAAACCCTGTTTTTAACTTGTAAACACCAAATCGCGGAAAGAGGCTCAGTCCTTAAGTGGTTAACTACAGTTACAGTTGTACTCTGCATAATACTTAATCTCCCTCTGGATTTTAAGTTGGAAACTCAAGAGATTCATTGTTATTTCCATGCCTTTGACACACTCGTTTTACCCATAACAACCAATGTGCTTTGATTCCTCAACAAATGTATGATAATACTTTAATCTTGATATTGTTATCTAATAAAAAAAATAATAAATAAATCAGAGGGTACCTAGGCACTGTCACATGTATGCACTCCTGCTTCTAATCAGGCAATATATTCTAAAAGTAATTTTTTATTGATATTCATCACATTAAACTGTGCAACGGAATCCTTGTTAGGCAGCAAACGTTAGAGTTTAGATTTATGTCCACTTTTAAACAAGAACAAGGATCTTCCGAGCATTATCACCTTTGTTTTTTTCTATTAGTTTATTGAAGTTTTGAGCAATAAAGTTTACAAAAGCAAAAAAAAAAAAAAAAGAAATATTGTTATACGATATATATGATATTCCTGGAATAGCCTTTATACAGCGTGGAGAATAGTGAGCTCTGACTGTCACCTTCTAAATTAGTAGAAAAAAAAAAGTGTGAAAATTAAACTCCACACATTTTTTAAAGAAATGTAATCAAGGATTAGGACTGGTTTTAACTTTAACTTTAATACATTGAACCCTAGGTACAAAAAGAGATAAAAATTAATGGGAAAAAAAATCCCTCCATTAATACATAGTTACATAGTAGGTTACATAGTAGGTGAGGTTGAAAAAAGACACAAGTCCATCAAGTCCAACTTATGTGTGTAATTAATAGTAAGTCTCAAATCCATTTGGTTTCTTTCTGCAAGACTAAATGGTCCAAATGTGTTTTGTTTGGGTTGTGATAAAATCATTCCACCACACAATAATTCTATTCTCCCACTGTGTTCAAAGTCAAAATGTCTGGCCACAGGAGATCTAAGATTGTATGTAGCAATCTCATTAACATGGTCATACAATTTTTTTCTAATGATTCTAATTGTTTTGCCAGCATGGAAAGCTCTACAGGAGCAAGGCAGCATATAAATCACCCCTCCTATCACAATCAATGCTTCCCCTTCACCTAGGAACCCTCCCTCTGAACACTTCATCCTATCCTTACAAATGGCTGTGATTTCTCCAAGAAAAGTTGCTGTGTGGGAGTAAATCACCCAAGAATTGCGCTTTATGGAATCAAGCTAAGGTGTGGGAATACATTTTTTAACAAGATCACCACCTATTTAGGTGCCAATGTTTGGCATAATTTTCCCTGATCTTAAAAAAGAGATTCATACATATCAAGCTAAGTCTCATGGTCTCATTAGGTTGGGGGTCCCTACATTTGTACAGAAACTCTTCACTATCATTTTCTTTAGCCCTATGGTATGCTGAGACATTTTTTGTCTGTAACCCTGTTTCAGAAATTTTATCCATGGGATCCCCCCCCCCTGTCAAAATCATGCATTTGATATATCTTTTAGGGGGATGCATTACAACATGGAGCACTGCATCTATTTATTTGTGGATTGAAACTTTAATTCTCCAGGTTGCATGTATTATCACATTGATTTATATATAGAGGATAACCCTTTATTTTCCTAGGTAGTTTTCTAAATCTGTACATTTTAAGTACTGTGTTCATTCTTGTTACAAGGACTACTTGGATAAAAACCATGAGAATAGGTCAATATGGGATTTTTAAAATTCAACCATTTTTTTTTAAATCATAAATAACCAATTGTATATTTTGTGATAAGTAGTTTAATTCCATTTTTTGCATATATATTGTTCTGGTATTTGGAATGGACTGTTGAGGCAAAATTTTAGGTGTTTTTGTTGGTGGTTAGTACTCATATCAGTACATCCTATTTTGGTTAATACTTGATACAAAAAGGTCACAACCACTAATTATTAAAAGACAGGATATTTAAAGCTGAATTCCAAGAATTCAGCTGCTTTGTAAAAATTGCAGCCATACCATGAGTTAAACGGATTGTAAAGGCAGAAGGTTTTTTTTATATCCTAATGCATCTCTGGGTTCAGCAGCCCCCTTCAGCCCCCCTAATACTTACCTGAGCCCATCTTTATCCAGAAATGTTGCAGTAGTGTCTAAGCTGCCCAGGACTCCCTCCTCATGGGCTGAGACAGCAGCGTGGCGTGATT
Organism: Aquarana catesbeiana; assembly: GCF_042186555.1. NCBI lineage: Eukaryota > Metazoa > Chordata > Amphibia > Anura > Ranidae > Aquarana > Aquarana catesbeiana. The sequence goes on along the minus strand of NC_133324.1, from coordinate 483,313,562 downwards.
GGCTCCTGATGCTGTTAATCAAAATCATTCAGCCAATCAAGAGAGAGAGCGGGTGGGGCCTGACCACGGCTCTGTGTCTGAATGGAAACAGGAACCTGTGACTCGACTCATAGCAAGCTGCTTGCTGTAGGGGCACTCAACAGGAGGGAGGGGCCAGGGGCACAGAAGAGGGTCCCAAGAAGAGGAGGATCCAGTCTGCTCTGTGCAAAACCAACCATATAGGGCAGGTAAGTATAACATTAAAAAAAAAAGTCTAACGAGGTGCCTGCAGCCTCGCAGACTTATATCTATTTTTTACATTTGGCAAGTTTATTGTGCCTCAGGAAGATAACTTCTGGAGCTAAAGCTGCTGCAGATAAGATGGCACAGGCTAAAACAGCAGAGGAGACAGCTCCGGCGCCCGAGCTAAACCCTGCAGTAGACGCATAAGCGATCATCCGACCGATCCTGGAGGCAATCAGCAATAGTAAGGCAGAACTCATGGGGAGAATAGATCATCTATCCTCTGAGTGCAATTTAATCAGACATGACTTGGATAAGATTCGGGGCCGCCTGACAACAGTGGAGACGCGTGTCTCAGATGTAGAAGACACGTCCCAAGAGCATGGTGCACAACTTGTTGAACTGAGAGATCAGGTCAGGGCACTGCAACATAAAGCCACAGATGCTGAAGACCGTCAGAGACGGAACAACATTAGGGTGGTGGGCCTTCCGGAAGGATCTGAAGGAGACAAGCCTGCTCAATTCGCTGAACTTTTCTTCAAACAACTGCTGTCCATACAAGAAATGCCCCCCACATACGTTGTGGAACGAGCCCACAGGATCCCTACTGGTAACAGACCCCCAGGTGCCTTTCCTCGGCCTTTCCTGGTCAGATTTCTGAACTTCCGCGACCGAGACATGCTCCTGACACAGGCCAGGAAATTACAGGATCTGCGCCATGAAAACACAAGGGTGATGTTATTTCCTGATTTTTCAACAGCTACGCAACAGAAAAGGCGATCGTTTAATGAAGTCCGAAGGCGACTTAGAGAAAAAGAATTCAAGTACAGCATGCTTTACCCCAGCAAGCTTCGGGTTCAACACAAAGGGATGGTAAAGTTTTTTGAGCACCCAGAAGAAGCGTGTGACTGGATGGATAAGGAACTTTGAGACTCTACAACATATCTACAGATCCGTACTGGAAGCTGGTATACTTTATTTTTCCTTTTCTCCTGTTTTTTATCTCTTTCTCATATTATCTCTGATGAGCTTCTCTAATACCATGAGCAGGTGCTGCAGTATGTTAGGGTTATTACCCTGACAGTTTTTCCTGCTTCGAGTTCTCAATCCTTTTTTCTTTCATGGATGAGGTTTTTATTTTTATTGTTTATTACCTACTGACACTCTACAATGTTCTTTGAGGGGCGGGAGCAAGTTTTTCCCTGTATATTTTTTTTTTTTTTCCTCTTTAAGGCTACAGGCCCCTGTTATTTTGTTTCCGCCCTCTCAGAGATAACTGATGGTGCAGCTCTCCTTAACATGTCATATGAAGCTCCACAGTCTTTTTTATTTTTAGCAATGGAGCAAATGGAGGTGAAAAGAAGATACAAAGAACTGCCGAACTTTAGATTACAACGGCGGGAATTCACCGCAATTTTTTTATTTTTCTGTTTTGGGATGAAGCTACATACCGATCGGTTTTTGTTTGTTTTTAGTATGAAGGCAAGGGTGGGAAGTTCTGGAACCACAGCTCGACCTAGGGTCATTAATATCGTAACTGTTATTGCAGTAGCTAAAATATGCATAGTTTATAGGGTTGATTACCAACTACAGAAGAACAGATGGTTTAAATTCAAATACATAAAGAAAAATGGCTAATGATATCAGGATTGTGTCTTGGAATGTTCGAGGCCTTAATCACAAGCTAAAGAGGGCCTCAGTATTCCAATACCTTAAGCACACCCGCCCACATGTTGTACTCCTACAGGAGACGCACCTTGATGGCAGTAGAATACTTTCACTGCGTAAACCGTGGATCCAAAGGGCCTTTCACTCAACTTATTCCACCTTTGCAAGAGGGGTATCTATTTTAATCAGTAGAACCATTCCTTGCACGATTCACCAGGTGATCTCTGATGGAAGATATGTGGCGGTTGTTTTGGATTTATGTCAAAAAACCATTGTGCTGGTGAATATTTATGTACCTCCTCCATTTCAGGCCAAAATGTTATATGATCTTTTAAGTAAAATAGCACCATTTGCTCATCTCCCTATGGTTTTGTTGGGGGACTTCAACGCAGTTCTTGATGCGGCGTTGGACACTTCCAACCCAGCTAGGCGAAGCTCGGTTGATCTTAATGGCTGGAGATCGGTAGCAGACCTCACGGAACTGTGGCGCTGGAAACATCCAACTGCCACTAGCTTTTCACATATGTCGACAACCCACAGGTCCTCGGCTAGGATTGACCTAGCATTTGGAAACAACCTAATGTTACCTTTTGTGAAAGACATATCATATCTAGCCGGAGGCCTGACTGATCACAACCCTCTTGAAATAATCCTGACCTTTGTGCCAGGAAAAACAGGGGGGGGGGGAATATGGCGCTTGTCACCTGGTTGGTTACAAAATGAACAGGTTGCTGTTCAGCTGACAGGAGCCATGCAGTCATATTGGTCGTTTAACGTTGATTCAGCGGACCCCCCACTGGTATGGGACGCCTTCAAGGCAGTGACCCGAGGGGAATGCATATCGGCAATAAAAACGGCACGGAAACATGACAGAGAAGAGACTGAGCTTCTACAGCATAGAGAAGGGGAATGTGCGAGAGCTCATGCAGAGAACCCCACTGGGGACTCGTATGAAGCCTTGCTGGAGGCAAGACGCTCCTTATCTATTTTCTTCACAGGTCAAGCTCGTACGGACATGACAAAAAGGGCCCAGACTGTTTTTACAGAGGGAGACAAAAATGGCAAACTATTGGCCATGTTAGTTGCTGACTACCACCCACTTACAAATATCCCGATTATTAGAAATCAGAGAGGAGACCTACTTAGTGAACCCAAGCGTATTATGCAGGAATTTGTCAGTTTTTTTGAATCTCTTTACTCCCCAATTCCTTCTTATGAAACTGCAGACTTGGACTCCCTTTTAGTTGACTTACCTATACCTAGGCTCTCGGACGATGACATCAATAACCTGGAAGGGAAAATTACAGTCAAGGAAATTGAGAAAGCAATATTCTCTTTCCCCCCCAACAAAGCTCCTGTACCTGACGGTTTCCCTGCCGATTTTTATAAGGCTAATGTTGAAGTTTTGGCTCCTAGAATTAACCTACTCCTAGATTATTGCCATGAACACGATACTCTACCTGACTCTATGTTAGAGGCATATATGGTTCTTCTTTTGAAACCAGGGAAAGACCCGAAGGAGTGTGCGTCATACCGACCTATAGCTTTACTAAATACGGACTTGAAAATTCTGACTAAGATTTTGGCCCTTAGACTGACTACGGTACTCCCCTCTATTGTAAACATCGACCAAACAGGTTTTATGCCAGGGAAATCAACTGACACAAATTTAAGAAGACTTTTCACCCATCTACAATTGCAATCAAGGAATGCTAACTCCAGAGTTGTGGTCTCCATTGATTTTGAAAAGGCCTTTGATTCTGTAGATTGGAGGTTTATGCTTAAGGTCTTAGAGGTTATGGGGTTTGGCCCAAATTTTAGGAAATGGGTTGCCATGCTATACAGAAGTCCGAAAGCGGCTGTCCGATTGGGATCATCCATTTCGGACTTCTTCGCGGTGGGAAGGGGAACCCGACAGGGCTGCCCGCTTTCACCCTTTTTGTTTGCTCTCGCCCTAGAGCCCCTGGCAGTAGCTCTTAGATCCTCAAACCGTATCAAATCTATACGGGTGGGAACGATAGATGAGTCTCTGGCGTTATACGCTGATGATATGCTATTATTCCTTGACGACCCGGAAGAATCCCTAAGAGCGGCACTGGAGATCATCAATCTTTTTGCTACTTTCTCCGGGTTAAAGGTAAACTGGGGTAAATCATCCATCTTACCAATAGATGAAGGGGCCAAGGCAAGGGTGGATTCTAGTTTGCCGCTGCAGTGGGTAACAAATATCAAATATCTAGGGGTACAAATTATAGTGAATGTTCAAGAATACGTGTCCCTGAATCTGCTGCCATTGTTAACATCCCTACAGCAAAAGATTCGAACATGGACCAAACTCCCACTATCCCTTATAGGTCGCATTAGTTTAATCAAAATGAAATTTCCCCTGTCATCTTGTATTTTCTGCGACATGCACCCATTTGGATTCCGAAGACGTATTTTCGGAAGCTGGATAGTATCATCTCATCTTTTTTATGGGCTCCGAAACCTCCAAGAATAAGTCTTAGAGTCCTGCAGGAACCGGGGGACCAAGGGGGCCTAGCACTGCCTAATTGGCAAAAATACTATATAGCGGGACAAATGGTGTTCGCTCGTAGATGGCTGATAGCTGAGGATGGGGATGCGGCCACGGTGTTGGAAGCGGCCCAACTCGGATCGTATGAAAGTCTTAGGTTTGCCCTATTTAGAGGTTCAAAGTCTGAACTGCCCCTGACGCTGACAATGAAGGCCACTATTAAAGCGTGGATGACAGCGGTGAAACTAGCATGCCCTAGCTATGGGGGGATTTCGCCTTCAGCCCTGATTTGGATGAATCCAACCTTGCCACATTTCTACAACCTACCAGATCCTATGATTTGGGCGGTAAGAGGAATTAAGACATTAAGAGACATAACATCTTTTGGAGAGTTATTGACCTTTTCTCAACTACAGTCAAGGCATGATCTTCCAAATTCATACTTATTTAGATTTTTACAAGTCAGACATGCATTTCAGGAGCAATTTAGAGAAATGAGGGTAGAGTCTCTCCCTTCATCTCTTGAATCGCTATTGGCAGATGGAGATCTGGTCAAACCTCTCTCAGTGGCCTATAAAGAATTCTTTAAGATAACCCCACCAGCAATTACCAAATGCAGAGAGAGATGGGAGATGGAGGTCCCAGAAATACAAGGGGAAGACTGGGATGAACTATGGTTGCAACCGTTTAGGCACCTGGTGTCTGCCAGAGATAGGCTAATCCAGTTCAAATTTCTACACAGAAGCTATCTTACCCCAGCTAGACTAAATAAGATTTTCCCTACAGTTTCGGCAGAGTGTTGGAGATGTTCTCATTTAACCGCAGATGCAGATCACATCTTTTGGCGTTGTCCAAAGATCCAGGAATTTTGGACAGATATTACTTCCTGTATCACGGAATTGATATCAGTGCCAATCCCGATGAATATTAGGGTCTGTCTGCTGGGCCTAGTGGACGATATAGTACCAACACGTGCCATGCGAACACTGTTGAATATACTTTTGTTTTACGGTAGAAAAGCTATCTTGTTGGCCTGGAAAAAGCCAAATGCACCGACTATTTCAGCCTGGAAGGGCCTGGTGAACTCCATGCTTCCCTTCTACAAGGCAACGTATGAGTCTAGAGGGTGTGTAAAGAAATTTGATAGAGTGTGGCAAGCATGGTATAAGTCTACCACCATGGTGGGATAAGGGAGGGGAATAATGTGCTGACAAATAGCGCCATATTTGGATGAAGGTACTTCTCATAGAGATCTCAATGAATATCAATAATTAAATTTAGAGGGTAAAGGTTCATGATCTATATAAGCAAATAAAATAGCATAAGTTTCTGATGTAGGCTACTCCAGGGATCCTGGAAATTCTTGGCGAGCTGTGGTTTGTGGGTGGGGGGAGGAGGGAACCAGAGGAGCATTGGGAAGTTCTTGTAGTTAGTAGATCTTTGTTAGACAGACATGAGGTCATTTTGACCCAGAAGGGATGTTGTCTTATTGGACACGTCCTAAATGTTGTATGATTTACTATGTTGATAAAATCAATAAAAAGAATTAAAAAAAAAAAAAAAAAAGAGCAGAATCACTGGAACTGCTACGCCCACCCCTTCCCCCTTTCTCAGGCTTCTGCCCATTCACAGAAGCCTTTTATGAACTCATTCACAAAATACAAAGGCTTCTGTGAATGGGCAGCAGAGGGAAGGGCGGGCATAGCTGATGTGTGTGCTTTTCTACTCTCACAGCCTGGCGTGTGTCCTTCGGGAGTGCAATAAACCTTTTACATATACAGTAATAGAGATGAGTCCTGGAGGTGACATGCACCTAATTGGACTTAACTCCATCCAGGAGGTGGTGCTCTTATCTCTTTTTCACATTTCTTTTTACTGCTGTAGTAAACTGTAAGTATCCTTGTTGTATACAGAGATCAGTAGCACAATCAGAACTTAAGAACTCATCACAGTGACTTGTATTAGACATCTAAGACTGAAGTTTCAGTGAGAGGCATCACTGCCTGAATAGAAATGATTACAGCTGCATTAGCTCTTTAGCTAACTAATGGCACTCAGAAAGAAATGCAGGACAAAAAAAATTCAAAAATACCAACAAAAAAAAATTAATAAAATTGACCAGATGTCTAATCTTAAAGCGGTGGTAAACTCTATGAAGAAAAAAAAAGGTTTCCCTCTGCAAGGCAACCGCATACTAGCACATTATGAAAAACTTACCTTAAAAGAAGCAGTGCACTGTCAGCTTCCATCTTCACCTGGTCTTCCTGCCGGGTTTGCGGGCTCCAGCCATGCGAGGTATGCCGTTCCTTCAGAGCACATATGCTGGTGACATCAATGGCTGCTGCTCGCTAGAATATCTCCTAAATGGTGCACGCTTAATAGAGCTGCACGATTCTGGCTAAAATGAGAATCACAATTTTTTTGCTTAGAATAAAGATCACAATTCTTGTGGCGTAACATCATTGTTCACATTATACAAAAAAATTGGGCTAACTTTACTGTTTAGTTTTTTTTATAATTCATTGAAGTGTATTTTTTCCCAAAAAATTGCATTTAAAAGACCGCTGCGCAAATACAGTGTGACATAGAATATTGCAACAATCTCCATTTTATTCCCTAGGGTCTCTGCTAAAAAATATGTATATATAATGTTTAGGGGTTCCAAGTAATTTTATAGCAAAAAATACTGATTTTAACTTTGTAAGAAACAAGTGTCAGAAAAAGGTTTAGTCTTTAAGTAGTTAATTGTCCCTCATTTATAGACCGAAGTTCATTCCTTTGATCTAAGAATGAAAAGTTACAATGTTTATAGTTTTATACCAGCGCAGACAATGATGTGAAAAACTTGGCAGGCTGCTTGTTTTTTTTTCTTTTGAAAGCTGAGTGAGCAAAGAACTCTCTACACTTGTTACATGAATGAATCGGGAAATTCTGCATAGAGATCGTGAGGGGGGTTGAATTGAGATCACATTTTTTTAAGGATTAATCATGCAGCTCTAACGTTTAGTAGATATTCATTTACAGGCAAGTTTTATTATAAGCTTACCTGTGGGTAAAAATAAAATCACAGCGTTAAATACCACTTTAAGACCTGAGATGCCAACATATAGTCTATAAGGGTAATTTGGCTCTGTTGAATTGATCTGAATCATCACAGAAGAGGTCCTGAATGTAAAAGAATACCCACTGTTTTTTTAGGTGTCCCTATGTCTTTCCTAAAAAACACTGCAAAGCCAAAAACTTTTCAAATGATGTGACCACTCCCAACTTTAAACTGCCTCAGTGTTAGATTGGTGTAGAGATGCATTACACCAGAAAAGGAGGCTACTGAATGAAAAAAAAAAATAGAAAAGGAAATCCTAAAAAACCTTTTAACCATAGGTACTATTTAAAGTTACCTGGTTGTTGACATTGTTACAGGTTGCTATTAATAACAAACTGATTATTATTATTATTATGGATTTATATAGCGCCAACAGTTTACGCAGCGCTTTACAATATAAAAGGGAGACAATACAGTTATAATACAATACAATACAATAGGATTAAGAGGGCCCTGCTCAGAAGAGCTTACAATCTAATAGGGTGGGGCAGGTGGTACAAAAGGTTGTAACTGTGGGGAATGAGCTGGTGGAAGTGGTAGGAGATTAGTTGGAGACGTGATAGGCTTTCCTGAAGAGATGAGTTTTCAGGGATTGCCTGAAGGTAGCAAGAGTAGGGGATAGCCGGATAGATGGAGGTAGCGAGTCCCAGAGGATGGGAGAGGCTCTGGAGAAATCCTGGAGACAAGCATGGGAGGAGGAGATGAGAGAGCTTGAAAGCAGGAGGTCTTGAGAAGAGCGGAGAGGTCAATTTGGGTGATATTTGGAGACAAGATTAGTGATGTAGCTTGGGGCAGAGTTGTGAATGGCTTTGTATGTTGTGGTTAGAATTTTGAATTTAATTCGCTGGGTGATTGGGAGCCAGTGTAGGGATTGAAGTAGAGGGTTGGCAGACACTGAGCAGTTGGTAAGGTGGATAAGTCTGGCAGCAGCATTCATGATAGACTGAAGAGGGGATAGCCTATGGAGAGGTAAGCCAGTGAGAAGGGAGTTGCAATAGTCAAGACGAGAGATAACAAGGGAGTGAATGAGGAGCTTGGTGGTTTCATTTGTTAAAAAAGGGCGAATTTTAGAGATGTTACAGAGGTGAATTCTACAAACTTTGGACAGCGATTGGATTTGAGGCTGAAATGACAAGTCAGAGTCTAGGATTACACCTAGTACCCTGGCGTAGGGGGAGGGACTGATGGTTGCATTGTTTATTTTGATGGAAAAGTCATGGAGGGGGGCACGGGCGGGGGGGGGAATATTAATAGCTCAGTTTTAGAGAGATTTAGTTTAAGGAAGTGGTGCGACATCCATGCTGATATGTCAGTTAGTAAGTTAGTAATGCGAGAGGAGACTGAAGGAGTGAGGTGAGGAGTAGACGATAGATTTGGGTGTCATCAGCGTATAAGTGGTATTGGAAGCCGTGGGCAGTTATTAAGTGACCAAGGGAGGAGGTGTAGATAGAGAAGAGAAGGGGTCCAAGAACCGAGCCTTGGGGACCCCCACAGAAAGGGGCAATGGAGAGGAGGAGACAGAGTTTTAGGTGACACTGAAGGAGCGCTGTGATAAATAGTCAGAGAACCAGGATAGAGCAGAATCTCGGAGGCCAAGGGAATGTAGTTTATTAAGAAGGAGCGGGTGGTCAACAGTATCAAAGGCCGCAGAGAGGTCAAGTAGTAGGAGTATGGAGTACTGGCTGTTGGTTTTAGCAGTTAGTAAATCATTAGTGAGTTTTAGTAAGGCAGTTTCCGTGGAGTGCAGTGAGCGAAAGCCAGACTGTAAGGGGTCAAGAAGGTTATTTTCATTGAGGTAGGAGCTAAGACGGTTGTAGACTAAGAGTTCTAGAAGTTTAGAGGTGAATGGGAGCAATGAGATGGGTCTTAAGTTGTTCAGGTCGGTAGGGTCCAGTGAGGGCTTTTTAAGAATGGGAGTGATCTGCGCATGTTTTAGAGGGGAGGGGAAAATGCCACTAGAGAGGGAGAGATTGAAGATGTGGGTGAGGGAGCATAGGATAGAAGAAGAGGGTGACCGTAGTAGTTGTGAGGGAACAGGATCCAAGGGACAATTGGTTAGGTGGGCATCCTAGAAAATTTTTGTAACCTCTTCCGTAGTAGCCAATTCAAAAGAGGAAAGTGTTGAATGTGCTGCTAGGCAAGGTATGTTGGGTGGGGAAGACGTACGCACAGTGGAGATGTCCTCACGAATTGCATTGATCTTGTCTTTGAAGTGATTGGCAATCTCTTGGGCAGTGAGTGAGTTAGTGGGTAGAGGGGGTGGTGGACGAAGCAGAGAGTTAAAGGTTGAGAAGAGCCGACGGGGACTGGATGACAAGGAATTAATAAGAGAGACAAAGTAGGCTTGTTTGGCAGCATGGAGGCATGAATTGTATTTTAGAAGGGCAGATTTATATAGGGTGAAGTCTTGCAGGCATTTGGTTTTACGCCACAGTCGTTCAAGAGCACGGCAATGTCTCTTGAGATTTCTAGTGTTGTCAGTTTGCCAGGGTTGTAACGGTCGGGGCCTGATTCTGCATGTGGTTAGAGGAGCAAGTGCATCTAGTGATGATGAGAGTGAACTGTTGTAGACAGAGGTGGCCAGGTGAGGACAGGACAGGGGAGAGATTATGTCATATAGGTGGTCAGTAGCAGAATAGAGAAGAGAAGGGTTAAAGTGGCGAAGGTTTCTACAAGTAATTGTTTGCTGCTTGGAGGGATGGGTGGTTGGAGGCAAGGATACAGTGAAAGTAATGAGGTTGTGATCAGATAGAGGAAAGGGGGTGTTGGTGAGGTTGCCAGGGTTGCAGAGATGGGAGAATACAAGGTCAAGGGTATTACCATTGGAGTGAGTGGAAGTATGTGTCCATTGGGTTAGGTCAAAAGATGAGGTTAAGTCGAGAAGTTTAGCTGTAGTTGGGCTGTTAACATTGACAGGAATGTTAAAGTCACCAAGAATAATGGTGGGTATTTCAGAGGAGAGAAAGTAGGGTAGCCAGGCAGCAAAGTCATCAAGAAAGCGCGATACCGGTCCTGGAGGCCTATAAATTGCTGCAATCCTCAGAGAAATGGGAGAAAACAGACAAATACAGTGCATCTCGAAAGAAGAGAGGGATAGAGAAGGAGGGACAGAAAGGACTTGGAAGGTGCTTTGTGGGGACAGAAGGAAGCCAACTCCACCTCCTTTCTGTCTGTTGAGTCTGGAGGAGTGAGTCCAATGGAGACCACCATGGGAGAGGGCAACAGGAGAAGCTGAGTCAAAATTTTGAAGCCAGGTTTCTGTTATGGCGAGTATGTTCAAGCCATGAGAGATGAAGAGGTCATGTACAGTTGTTAGCTTGTTACAGATGGAGCGGGCGTTCCAAAGGGCACCTGAGATTGGTGGGCTGCTTTGAGGAAGCAGGGGGAAAGAAATTAAACTGAGTGGATTGCGGTGGTTGCCAGAGGGGGAGGGGTATTGGATATGTGGCTTGCATTTGGAAAATGGTGGACCAGGATTAGGAGAAATGTCACCTGAGACTAGGAGAAGGAGGAGGGTGAGGAAGGCAAGGTGGGAGTGGGATGTGCATGAGCGCACGTGTCTAGTGGCTCTGGTGTTTATGTCAGCATGTGGGTGCAGCAACTGCAGGAGATGATGGGTGCCATAGTAGGGAGAGGGTAGGAGTGAGGGTGATATGTGCATGCTGCAGGGAAGAGAGGAGGGGTAGAGTAAAGATAATTTGAGGATAGAAGACACCAATGTGAGAAGGAAGAGAATAAGGAGCATGTTAGTGGATAGAGAGTGGGAAACTAACCTAATATAAAATAAATGTCAAAGCTGGTTTGCTTGTCATCTTGCAGAGTGGAGCAGAGTTCTTGTTGTTGTTCATGCAGCTTTAGTTATCCTGCTTTCGTTAAACTGCGTCAGTGAAACTGCGCATCACTCGTGACAGAGCCACTCAGGATAGAGCCATGATGTCTGCGCCTTGCCCCTGTCTGCGCCACCCCATAAGCTGCCATAAATTTATAGAGAGACTAAGCTGGGATGAATTTCTCAGTTGGTCATTATTGGGTCTGATGTGAGACACCTGAATATGGGGAGGAGATGGCCAGTGCCAGAGCAGACCAGCTACAGACACAGGCTAGGGTCGTAAAGCTAATTACCTCTCTTGATCACTCAAGCCACATGGAGTTGAGAATCAATCACCAGTAATATTGCTATTGCAGTGTGTTTGTTATAGAGCTAGCAGTAAATATGGAAGTTTAAATATATGGCAGCAGGTGACAATTACCAAAAATATTAACCGCAGACTCAGCAAAGTCAGTTCAGTAGGAATGTACAGTTGGATAGGAGACAATTACCAAAAATATTAACAGCAGACTCAGCAAAGTCAGTTCAGTAGGGATGTACAGTTGGATAGGAGACAATTACCAAAAATATTAACAGCAGACTCAGCAAAGTCAGTTCAGTAGGGATGTACAGTTAGATAGGAGACAATTAATCCCAGTGTGTGAATTTTGTTTTGAAATTTAGTACATTTTTTTGTACATTTTAGTTGGGTCTGGATATGCGCTCCGAACTCTTCTAGCCAATGTCTTTTTAAAGTTGACTATTCCTATATGTATAAATGAATGTACACATTGATTGGCCGTACTAGACAACTGATTATGTCTTCATCATCCTATGCAATAAGGGCAACTTTATGGCACTGTACTTGTACTTTTTACTTCTGTCACTCTATTTTAAAAACTTAAAAGCACACACACGTGAAAAGTTATAACACACTCCGTAAAACCTGTGCAGCACGTTTAAAGTGATTGTTTTTTTTCCTATAAAAACAAACAAGTTATACTTACCTGCCCTGTGCAGTGGTTTTGCACAGAGCAGCCTGGATCCTCCTCTTCTCAGGTCCCTCTTTGGTGCTCTTGGCCCCTCACTCCTGGTGAGTGCCCCTACAGCAAGCAGCTCCATTCACCAACGAAGCCATGGTTTGGCCCTGCCCCTTCTCTCTCCTCATTGGCTAACTGACTTTGATTGACAGCAGCGGGAGCCAATGGTGCTGCTGCTGTGTATCATTTAGGAGGGAGAGCGGATGGTCGAGGCACTCGTGGACATTGCTGTATCGAAAGCGGGCTCAGGTATCAGGGAGGCTGAAGGGGCTGCTACACACAGAAGGCTTTTTATCCTAATGCATGGAATGCATTAAGATAGAAAACCTTCTGACATAACAACCACTTTAACAAATGTCCAGCATAATTTACCAGGTAGCATTAAGTGCTTTGACATGGGAGAAGGAATGTTATCACCTAGATGAGCTTCCTCAGATTTAGGAAGGAGCTGAGTTTCTTGGTTCTTTTGCCCCGTTCACACGATCGGATTTTCTGGTGGAAAATGTTCGATGGGAGCTTGTTGTCGGAAATTTCAACTGTGTGTAGGCTCCATCGGAATTTCCGTCACACAAAATTTGAGATCTGGATCTCAAATTTTCAGACAACAAAATCCGTTTGCATAAATTCCGATCTTGTGTAGACAATTCTGACGCACAAAGTTCTACGCATGCTCCGAATCAAGTACGAGACGGAAGCGCTCGGTCTGGTAAAACTAGCATTCATAATGGAGATAGCACATTAGTCATGCTGCAAATTTTAAAATCTTTTAATGCAGCGCATTCTCTTCTTCTTTAGAATGCTAGACTAATTAAGTTGTTTTGTTGCCGATATTCACACAGAGTTCTGACAAACTGATTTATTTATTATTTTTCGTGATCTCATGAATAATTTTTTTTTCTTTTCGTCAGATCTCCATAATAATGTTTAGATTATATATATATATAATTTATCCAGATCTCTCTTTTTTTTATAGTGATTGTTGTTGATAGAGTGTTAATTTGACATTGTATTTTTGAAATGTACCTGCCTACTCACAAACAAACTGTCCTTTTTGAAGTAAAACACATAGGCAAGTATTTGTGAAAAATAAATAGCCATTTATTATGGGTCATAACAAAATAAAGAGGAAGGCAATGCTCGAGAAACTGGTGAAATTTGCGAAGCCTTTGTACCCCAGGACACACATGAATTATTTTACAGTCAAAATTCGTGGCCTGAGGAGTCCTTATAATAGTGAGCACAATCCGGTCCAGGACTACAAGAGATCAGGAACTGTAGCAGATGACATATCTGTCCCCAGGCTGTGGTCTTACTACAGCCTGCGTCTTTTGTCAGACCAGACTGAACCTAGACCATCACTCTCTTGTCTTCCTTACACGCTTGCTTCCAGGCTGTGGCTCTGGTGTTGTAGTTGTGGCATGAGGTGGAGGAGGACCATGGTTGAACTCACAAATGTGGCTTTGGCTTGTGAGTTCACCCCTCAACCCCTTATTTAGGGCTTGTAAGACAACTTCCTCACATAAGAGGCATTGGCCCTCCTTCATTTCCTGCATTTTGCAGGGTGCCATGTAGGCATAGTCCTCTTGAATATTGGGGGGGGTAGCATTCCGAAATAGGCCAAGTGCTGCCTCCTCCAGGTTACTCCTCTTCCTGGGACTTTGTTTTGGAAGGCGGAGGGGAGGGAACTGGGATTCGGGCAGGCTGCTGGGCCCGGCCACCTCCTGGCTGCCACTTTCCACAGCCTCCTCCTGGCTGAGACTTTCCTGTGTATAAAAAAGAGACATAGGTTTAGTTTTTGGTTCATCAATCACACACAATTTTCAGCTCATGACTGTTGCAAATTGAATGTTGATAAATAGAAAAGACTATCATTCTGACCCCAGCATTTTTCATTCTTGTCCTAATCATTTGTGGCCACTACTGTCTATTGATATGTAAAACACTTTGTAAAATCAGAAATTACTGATAAATAATAACATCTAATTAACATCATTAATTATTTGACTAAAAATATGTTGAACAATGCTATACCTGGCTCAAGCTGGGCTCCTCCACTTCTTCCTGGCTGGAAGGCCCAGGTTCGATGTCGGAAGCCTCAGCTGAGGTGGAAGGAAGCCTTGAAGGAAGACTGGAGAGTCCTGGCCTGGGTTCAGTCTGGCCTGCCAGAAAATGCAGTCTGTCATAGTACCACAGCCTGGGGACATAAATGTCATCTGCTGCAGCTCCTGATCTCTGGGAATCCTGGACCTTCTTGCGCTCCCTATTATAAGTGCTCCTCATGACACCAATTAGGGCCTTCAAATAGGGGATGTCTGCCGTGGGGATCACCCGCTTCACAAATTCCAGCAATTGATCCAGCGCTGCATTCCTCTTTGTTTTATTGTTATAAAAGGGGTGGTATACCTGCCACAGACAGGGCAGCTCCCTGTACATATCAATGAATATGGGGATAAAGTCCTGATCATTCAATAGATCCATTTTCTCTGCAAGACACAACACAAGACAAACCCTAATGTCAGGCTAAACTCTCCTAATCTTGTCCCAATATAGGCCTCAATCTATAAGCAGTATAGGCCACTGATGAACCAAGTTAAAATTGTACCTTCATTCTAATGATCGGTGCTTCCGATACTCCTTCCTCCTCTCATAGATTGTACGTAGAACGCACATGTGTTATGCTTTATATACACTGCGCATGCGTGAAACTCTGCCCACCCCTGACGTTCTTTCTAGTCTATTCCCCACCCCTTGTCTTTCAGCGCAGTGGGAGAGCACATGGCAGAGAAAGAGCAAGTGCAGAGGAGAGCAGCAATGATGAAAGCCTGAAGCCACAAATGTCCCGAAACCAGAAGAGATTTAGGGCCTCAAATATGTCCTTTATAGAGATGGTGGAGATGGTAGACATCTTGAAGAGGGCTGACTATGATGGGAAGCATGGACCTTACCCAAACCCAAATGTCATAAAGGCTAAGATCATGACTAAAGTTATGAAAAGTCTGCACAGGAATTTTGGGGTACGACGATCCAAGGATCAATTGAGGAAATGGTCAGATCTGAAATTGAGGGAGCAGGATCAGTACAGAAAGATCAAGAGAGTTCTTCAAAAAAGTAAGTAGTTGTTGTGTGTTCCTATTATTATAATTACTTGCATGCTGCTCCATGTGCTTTTCTTTACTGTTGTACAGTTTAAATTGGAAACCTTCAGGTTCGTGGGCACAGTAATCGTTCATAGTAAACATCGTTCCTTCGCCCACTAATACAATGTTTTTGGTAGATACAGTTTAACTACATTTGTTCAGGCCTATTTGTATTAAAAGAAGTTTATGACATTGTTGTCTAGATGGGTTTGTACTAGAATAAAATGCAAACTTGATTCAGTGTAAGGAGAGGACACTCAGCAGCTGTTTACACATCTGGACGCAGGAGCACTAGTATGGGACACCAGAACAAACTTTTTAGGGTGTCCCACACAGGTGCTCCAGTGGATACTAGGGGTGTCTCCATGTGTGAAAATTGTACAAAAAAGGTAAATATTCCAGCTTTAGAAAGGGAAAAAAATTATGTCTTCAGCTTGGAACTCTGCCAAAAAAGACAATTGTACGATACTTCCAAGCAATTTTTCATATTACCATTTCTGCCCTCAAATATCTGTGTGCTAAGTATACCTTTTTTTTATTCACATAGGGGAGAAAAGACTCGGGACATCTGAGGACACCAGGGACTCCCCACCTCCGAAAGAAAAGCAAACCCCAACCCACAACCAGAAGATGTGGAGGAGGGAGAGGTTTATGAAGTGGGCGAAATAGTGACCACAACAGGTGAGTGTCTGAGACCACAGCTTCAGGTAATAGATGGATGCCTGCATATTTATAATACAGGGTGTGTTTTTTAATTTTAGGTGATGTGGATGTTGTGGAGTAAGATTCGCATTTCACAAGTGCAAGTGCACATGTCCTCATCGGGGAGATCATGGTGTGCAATCGTGATTTACAAAAGATCAAGGAAGACATCAATGATATTGAAAAAAGACTCAAAAACATCATTGATGTTTTAAGCCAAATCAAAAAAACACCTAAAGTCTTAATTTTTTTGATATTTTTCAGCAATTTTTTAAGCATCTTGAAAGCCAAATTTTGAAGATGCACACAGTGTGTCAACATGTGCTATCTGCCATCACGGGATATCAATGTATGCATTTGGTGGGTGCAACCCCTTCCTCGCAACTAAAGTAGCTGAGAGGAAGGGGTTGCACCCCCTAAACACGTCCATTGATCCCCCATGATGTGAGCTAGCACATGTTGACATTAGGCATGGGATCAGGAGTGAAATCCCCATTTTGACTCTCAATTTGTGTGCATCTTCAAAATTTGGCTTTTACAGGGGTGACATCACCCCATCTGATGAAGGCAAGATCAACACAGTTTGGACATACTAATGTCTGATCTTGCATTCATTTTTTCAAAGTTGAACTTTGTAAGTTCCTGCATTGTGTATTGTTTTATAGTTTTAAACATGCCCATTTAGCACAAAAAAAGGCTATTTGTACTGTCCATACCAAAAATGTAATTCCTAAAATATGTTGGTTTGTTCAAAAACTCTTTTCTAATGCACATGTGAATGTGCACAGAGTAAAAATTTTCAGACTCAACAATGTGTGGCCTCTTCTTTCAATGCTCAATATCAGTTTTTGGAGTAACTTGTTGTTTACAGTGACAACGGGGGTTATTTCCTAAAGGCAAATTCACTTTGCACTACAAATGCACTTTCAAGTGCACTTTTGCAGTGCACTTGGAGTGCAAAGTGGATTTTCATTTAGTAAACAGCTCCCACAGTGCTTTAGAATATGCCACAATCATGCTATTTTCAGGACTCCCCAAAATTCATTCATGGTGCTGAAAATGATGAATGTTTTTATCATTAAAACAAGGTGTGTGTGTGTAGCAGACCCACAACATAATATTTTGCAGAAGAAGAGATTGTCACCTCATGTATCAAATAAATTACGTTTGCACTATTGAAGAAAATGGCCATGAAAAAATGGCACTGAAGAACCTAGGAGACAGCTAAAAGAAACACAAGCAGTAAATCAAATGAAATATGAGTTCAGCTTATCCCAAAAATATTTGTCTGGCATATCAATGGCCCCCCTACCCGCAAAGTACTCGAGATACTTCTGTCTAACTTCGCAGGTGCTTTGGGGGCAAGCCAGGACGGCCAGGTTCAAGTGTGGTCAAGGTATTTGAATTTGGAACACCGACCTCAGTCCCAACTGAGGCCACATAGTTTATAGCATTTTTCCATAGGAAATTGTGGAGAATGCAACAGGCAAGGACAATATGATTCAGTTTATATTCCGCCATATGGATCGCTGTCAGAAATAGGCGGAACCAGCTGGCCATTATTTCAAAGGCAACCACTCTTCTGGCTCTGGCCAGCCGGTAATAAAAAACCCTCTGGTCCGAAGTGAGGGTCCTCATTGGGAATGGCCGCAGAAGATGTTCCCCAGCGCAAAAGCTTCATCCATGACGAAGACAAACGGGAGTCTCGCCACATTTTCTTCTGGAGGTGGCAAGCCCAAGCTGTCATTCTGGAGCCATCTATAAAACTCCGTCTGGGCGATGACTCCACCATTCGACATCCAACCATTTTTCCCCACGTCCACATACAGAAACTCGTAAGTCACCGACACCACCGCCAACAACAGTATACTATTAAACCACTTGTAATTATAATAGTATGAACCCGAGTTGGGGGGTGGTACGATGTGGACGTGTTTCCCATCTATTGCCCCTCTGCAGTTTGGAAAGTCCTACCGCTGGGCAAACTGGGATACCACAGTCTGCCATTCCTGTGGCGTTGAAGGAAACTGTGGAGTCAAACAAGAAAAAAAAATTCGTAATTTTGCACATAAACATTGCAAGCAGATTAAACACAAACATTCTTGGCCAACATCAGTATAACATTTATTTGAAGGAGTATTTCAAGACAAATATATAAAGTACACTTATCAGATTCCTCACCTTCTCTGATGGCCCATTGTAAAAATTATAGGGGGGGGATGTTTTGGGCAGGTAACCCCCTCCACTTTCATGAGAGCTGAATACATAAATAATGTGTTTAACTTTGGCCAGCCCATCCTTACTTACACTACTGGCAGCCCACTGGACAGGTAAGAAGTGTCATAATAAAACAATATGAATACACACTGTACAAATGGAAGCACATTTTTACATTCTGCAATTACCTATCAAGATAATAAGAGAACAAAACTTTAAACATTAGCATTTGAAAGTATTCAGGCAGGCCCTTGGACTACATGCTTTGGTAAATTCATCCATAAATATGACCACAAAAGAGGTAGGCATAGTGTGTATGGATTGGACAAAGTCAGCAGATAGAGGATTGGTATCGGTTGACGTAGCAGTTGGGGGGAGGGAGGCTCCAAATGAGTTTGGGATCCCCAAAAAAAGCCTCAGGCACTCTGCCTGAATTTAAGGACACAAATAACATTTGTACACATTTTAGGGGTGTTTAGGGTAAAGCACTACAATGGAGCTGACAAAATATATTGTTAAGTGACTAGGCTAGGTGTGTATGGGCCCAGGATAGCATGCTGGGGAGATTAGTGAAGGCAAATATGCATGAAGGACAAAAAAGGAACTTTAAAAACTTCCAGCATGCATGAGGACAAAGGGGACATTCACAGCATATTACAATCATGGTAATTAGGGAATGATGAAAGAAATACAATACATTAGCAAAATTAAATACATATAATGTGATGTTAAAGGAGAAATCTTACCTTAATATAGTCCTTCTGCAGGACCTGAATGATGGCAGAACAGGTCTCTGGAATAATGATCCTCAGAGCCTGGGTGGAGATGCCTATCGAGAACTTGATGTCCTGCAGACTTCTCCCTGTTGCCAAGTACTGCAACATGGCAACTAGCCTCTGCTATGGAGTGATGGCTTGCCGCATGCAGGTGTCCTGATTGGTAATATAAGGGGACAGCAAAGCCAACAGTCGGTGAAAAATGGGGTCTGTCATCAGGAGATAATTCCTGAAATCATCAAGATTATTCTCCTGGATCCCCCGCAACAAAGGCATGTGCGAGAATTGGTCACACTGGAGCAACCGATTCTTGGTCCATGAACTCCTCTCTGCCCTGTTCTTGGACTGGGCTTGGGTCAAAGTAAGAAGAACCCCAACACCAAGCCCCTGCATAGCACGAACTCTATGACGAGTATGTAACCACAACATGGCTTCAAAATGGTCGGCTAGTCAGAACGAACTAACAGAATGCACTGAAAAACAAAAAAGGCCTGAGAAGAGCAAGCTGAAAATCAGAAAAGAGCGGACAAGAACGCACTGCAAAGTCAAATACGTACTATAAAATACGCACTGAAAAACAAATGCAAATTGACTACATGCACTGAAAACCAGATATGAACCCACAAGCACAAACTGAACAACAGTAATGATCTGAAAAGCATGAGGCTGAAAAGCGCGAATCGTCTCTCACCAAACATCTACTAACACGAGATTAGCAGAAGGAGCCCAAAGGGTGGCGCACTGTCTAGAACTTCCCTTTTCTAGTGCCGTCATACGTGTTCTACGTCACCGTGTTCTGGACGTTCGGAATTTCCAACAAGATTTGTGTGACCATGTGTATGCAAGACAAGTTTAAGTCAACATCCATTGGAAAAAATCCATGGAATTTGTTGTCGGAATGTCCGATCGTGTGTACGGGGCATTAGAGTGAAAATTGGCCAAGTGATTTTGCAAACCACAGTAAAGAAAAGTTCTTCTATTTCTGTTAATCCCTTACGGACCGCCCACCATCGTTTTACATCACTACTTTGAAGAGGAATACCATTGTTATGGCAGCAGCTAGCTGCCATAACCCCAGTATCCTCTTCTTCAGCGGACGGTCCACTTTCAGATAAAAGTGGTTTCTGTGGCAGATTCGCTGCGGGATCATTTTTATTGGCAGCGGGAGAGGGGCCGGTGAGGTCGGTAGCGGCGGAGGCAAACACGTCCTCTTGCTGGCTTGGTATGGAGACGAGTGAGGGGAAGATGGCCCCCACCCATCTCCATATCATTGCAGAGCAGAAGCAACATCAAAGCGTCACTTCTGCCCATAGCTCTTAAAGGGCCATTTATTAATTTTTTTTTAACCACTTCAGCCCCTGACCATTTGGCAGCTCAATGACCGGAGGACTTTTTACAATTTGGCACTGCACTGATTTAACTGGTAATTGCGCAGTCATGCAATGTTGTACCCAAAAGAAATTTGCGTCCTTTTTTTCCAACAAATAGAGCTTTCTTTTGATGGTATTTGATTGCCTCTGCGATTTTTATTTTTTTGCAATATAAATGAAAAAAGACTGAAAATTTTGAAAAAAAATGATATTTTCTAGTTTTTGTTATAAGAAAAATCAAGTCATACATTTAAGCCAAAATGTATTCAGCCACATGTCTTTGGTAAAAAAAATGTCAAAAAGCGTATATTTATTGGTTTGTGCAAAAGTTATAGCGTCTACAAACTAGGGTACATTTTCTGAAATTTACACAGCTTTTAATTTATGACTGCCTATCTAATTTTTTGAGGTGCTAAAATGGCAGAGCAGTACAAACTCCCCCCAAATGACCCCATTTTGGAAAGTAGACACCCTAAGGAAATTGCTAAGAGGCATGTTGAGCCCATTGAATATTTTATTTTTTTGTCCCAAGTGAATGAATACATTTTTGATTTCACACTACTACTTATCACAGTTTTGAAGGCCATAAAATGCCAAGATGGGACAAAACCACCCCAAATGACCCCATTTTGGAAAGTAGATACCCCAAGCTACTTGCTGAGAGGCATGTTGAGCCCATGGAATATTTTATATTTTGCCACAAGTTGCGGGAAAATGACAATTTTTTTTTTTATTTTGCACAAAGTTGTCACTAAATGATATATTGCTCAAACATGCCATGAGCATATGTGAAATTACACCCCAAAATACATTCTGCTGGGGTCATTTGGGGGGGGCTTTGAACTGTCCTGGCATTTTATGCACAACATTTAGAAGCTTATGTCACACATCACCCACTCTTCTAACCACTTGAAGACAAAGCCCTTTCTGACACTTTTTGTTTACATGAAAAAATATTTTTTTTTGGAAGAAAATTACTTTGTACCCCCAAACATTATATATTTTTTAAATCAAAGGCCCTACAGATTAAAATGGTGGGTGTTTTTTTTTTATTTCACACAGTATTTGTGCAGCGATTTTTCAAACGCATTTTTTTGGGAAAAGAAACACTTTTTTAATTTTAATGCACTAAAACACACTATATTGCCCAAATGTTTGATGCAATAAAAAATATGATCTTAGGCCGAGTACATGGATACCAAACACAAAATGGTTTAAAATTGCACACAAATGTGCAGCAGGGACAAACTACATACATTTTAAAAAGCATTTAAACGCCTTTACAGGTTATCAATTTAGATTTACGGAGGAGGTCTACTGCTAAAATTACTTCCCTTGATCTGACCTTCGCGGTGATACCTCACATGCATGGTGCAATTGTTTACATATGATGCCAGACCGACGCTTGCGTTCGCCTTTGCGCGAGAATAGGGGGGGGCAGGGGTGCTTTCTTTTTTTCTAATTATTTATTTTGCTTTTTTATTTTATTTTTAAACTGTTCCTTTCATTTACATTTTTTTTATCATTTTTCTTGTTATCTCAGGGAATGTAAATATCCCCTATGATAGCAATAGGTAGTGACAGATACTCTTTTTTGAAAAAATTGGGGTCTATCAGACCCTAGATCTCTCCTCTGCCCTCAAAGAATCTGACCACACCAAGATCGGTGTGATAAAATGCTATGCCAATTTCCCAATATTCGGCGCTGTTTTATATCCGGCGAAATCTAAGTCATGAAATGCTCGTAGTCTCTGATCAGCTCTATGGTCAGCTGGTGGAACCACCGGCTGCATTCTCATATAATGTAATTTTTTTTTTTCATGCAGCCTGTGGGGTGAACGAAAAAAAAGATTGATCGGTGGGTATGCCCACCATTAGAATACCTCCCTTCATCCACCCACTTCTAATGATGGGCATACATGCACCATTTTGTTTTTAGCTGTCATGGTGAAATCACCTCCTACAGCGCTGGAGTCACAGCTTTATGTATCGTGGGAGCAAACGCTGTTGCTCTCAAGATGAATAAATCAGTGCTGCAGCTGAATGGCCTAAAAAATATATGCCGAAGCATGGGGGCATCTGCCCCAAAAGTTAGGAGCAAATCGCTCCTCCACCCCTGCTGCCCCCATACTTCGGCATACATGCTCTTTTTTAACTGTGGTGGTGAAATCACCTCCTACAGTGCTGGAGTCACAGCTTTATGAATCATGGGCGCAAACGCTGTTGCTGTCAAGATAAATAAATCCGCGCTGCAACTGAATGGTGTACCTGCTAAACAAATGATGGTTAACAATAAAACAAAGTAACATTACAGTATAACAATAAGACATACCATACCTGCAAAGCAAATACAAAAAAAAATAGTGAAAAATAAAACATTTTTTAATGCAATCTGTGCCTAAAATATATATATATGCCGAAGCATGGGGGCATCCGCCCCAAAAGTTAGGAGCAAATCGCTCCTCCACCCCTGCTGCCCCCATGCTTCAGCATATATGCTCTTTTTTTTAACTGTGGTGGTGAAATCACCTCCTACAGTGCTGGAGTCACGGCTTTATGTATCGCGGGAGCAAACGCTGTTGCTGTCAAGATAAATAAATCCATGCTGCAGCTGAATGGCGTACCTGCTAAGCAAATAACGGTTAACAATAAAACAAACTTTACAGTATAACATACCATACCTGCAAAGCAAATACAATAAAACATAGTAAGAATAAAACAGAGAACGATAGATATAGAACAATAGTGAGCGAACAGTAGAGCGGACAGTAGAGAGTGAACATAAGAGAGAGAACAATAGAGAGAGAGAGAAGAAAAATACAACCATAACTATTTTTGGCTTTTTAATTTTTTTAGTGTTTTTGTGTGTGTTTTTTTTTTCACTTTTTTCACTTTTATAAAAACTGTAAAAAAAACTATATACTGAACGTTGCAGATTAGGGACTCTCAAAATGTGATGGCCATCACATATTTCAAGGCCCCGAGACCCTGTGTATGTGTACCTCTGACTGTGTGGTGCTGTACCCTATGCTAATACTCAACTAGTGTGTGATAGCATTCAAAACCAATGCAAAGACCAGGTTGGTCAGGACAGGAGGGACAATAAAAGCGGGTGTCACGCCTAAATCCGTGCTTTCTACAGACACAACATCTTCTTTGGGGTGTTCTTTGGGTAGGGGTACCAGAGAGGACATGCAGAAAATGCCTCTCATGCAGCCGACTTACTGCATTTGCGTTGGGAAGTTGGGCCAGAGCACTGTCTGGAAACAGAAGGGCTCTGATGATCTTTTCCTGGAATTTAAGGAAGGATACAGTTCTTCCTGAAGCTCTGTATAGCACATGAGCGTTCAGCAAAGCCAATTGAAATAAGTATACAGACACTTTTTTATACCAGCGTCTGGCCTTACGGGCAATTAGGTACGGCGCCAACAACTAGTCTTTGAGGTCCACCCCTCCCATATTGAGGTTATATTCGTGGACACAGAGGGGTTTCTCCACAACACCAGTCATCGTAGAAATTTGGACTGTCCTGTCTGCGTGAAGGGAGGGAAGAATGAAAACACTTTTATTATCCCTCCACTTCACAGCGAGCAAATTTTTACATCTCAAGCAGGCTCTCTCCCCCAGCCTAAGATGGGAATCTACAAGCCGCTGGGGAAAGCCCCGGTGATTAGATCACATGGTGCCACATGCGCCAATTTGTTGATCAAACAAGTGACTAAAAAAGTGGCCCGCTTGTGTAATAGTTGTCCACATACAAGTGGTACCCCTTTCTGAATAAGGGTGACACCAAGTCCCACACAATCTTACCAGCACTCCCTATGTAGTCAGGGCAGTTCTCCGGCTCTACGTGACTATCTCTTCCCTCGTAAACCATAAAACTACATGTATAGCCTGTGGCCCTGTCACAGAGCTTATACATCCCATATCTGGCACGCTTGCTGGGAAGATACTGTTTGAATGACAAGCGGCCAGAAAACGTAATCAGGGACTCGTCAACGTAGACAACTTGGTGGGGAGTAAACAAGGCTGCAAAATGTTGGTTGAAGTGGTTTTCAAGGGGCCGAATTTTGTAGAGCCAATCAAATTCAGGGTCACCCCGAGGACGACAGAGTTCATTGTTGTTGAAATGCATGAACTGCAAGATCTGCTCGTATCGTGTCCTGGTCATGGAGGCAGAGAACACAGGTGTATGGTGAATTAGTCAGTGGACCAATATGACCGCAAATCACTCTTTCTAGTTAAACCCATGAGCAGGGATAGGCCCAGAAAGGTCTTAAATTCGGAGACCGTAATTGGTCTCCAATCTCTGGCAAGGGTCAGCTGGGGATTAACGGTGATGAATTGACCAGCATATAAATTGCTTTGGTCCACAATAGATCTATAGAGATCTTCGGTGAAAAACAGCGAATAAAAATCAAGTGACGTAAAATCAACTGTTTCCACCTGAATTCTGGTTTAGCCAGTGAATGGGGGAAGTACGGGTGCTGTAGAAGTGGTGGGTTCCCCACTTATGGGACTCGCCATGTCACCAAGTGTTACTGCAGTGCTGGATGTATGACCAGGATGTACTAGGCCGCTGGTGCTTGCCAGTTCACCAGAAGGAATAGCGGCGCTAGTACTAGCTCTCTGCTCCATATGAAGGACCTGCGGTTCTGACCTGGTGTCAGTGTAGTGTTGTGCAACTCACTGTTCTGATGCTCTCTCCTCTCGGTCTGGAACAAAAAGACCGACACGAAGAGAGATGACATCACTTCCCCTGTCAGTGTTTACAGTTACACAGACAGGGGAAGGATATCATTCGTCAGGCGGGATCACCAGGTCCAGGCCAGATTTCATTGACCTGGGCCTGGGGATTGATTGGTTCCTGATCGAATCCGATCGTATGGAGATTTTTAAGGGTAAAAGTTTATCGCCATTCCACGAGCAGGTGCAATTTTGAAGCGTCACATGTTGGGTATCAATTTACTCGCATAACATTATCTTTCACAATATAAAAAAAATTGTGCTAACTTTACTGTTGTCTTTTTTTTAATTTAAAAAAGTTGTTTTTTTTTCCAAAAAAAGGGCGCTTGTAAAACCGCTGCGCAAATACAGTACAGTGTAATAGAAAGTATTGTAATGTCTGCCATATTATTCTCTAGGGTGTTATATAAATTTTTTTCCATATATATATATATATATATATATATATATATATATATATATATATATATATAATGTTTGGGGGTTCTAAGTAATTTTCTAGAAAAAAAAAAAAATATTTTAACTTGTAAACACGAAATTTCAGAAAGAGGCTCGGTCCACTAATATAGATAAAAGCATAGAGAATAGGGTATCTTAACATAGATAATGAAAAAATGGTCTTTTTCTTTTACAAAAATAATATTGGATTTTTAAAAATGGAGTATGACAGTAGAGTTGAGTCAAACAGATGTTTTGGTTCAAGATAGAAATTGTATGGGATATCAACAATATATTGAATAAAGAAACATTAGATGTCAAATAGGTGTTGAAGGGGTGGGGATTAAAGAAAAAAGGGGATAATGTAAGGGTGAGGGGAAGGTGGGTGAAGGTACAAAAAAAGGGTACATGAAAATGTGCGCAAACTTGCAATTTTTGTGTGAGTGTGCACAGTAATGGTTTAACCAGAACATATGAGAAGAAAGAACCTAGGTAGAAAATTATGATGAGCTGAACATACCCGGGTATGCATTTTAACCCTTCCACTGTCGGGCCCTGCGCTCCACTTTTAAACTCATGTGGCCAGACCATTTTTAAAATGTTACAATTGCTTTTCTTATTTTTCCCTTACAGCATTCAGAGTTTGAGAATGCATAGGACCAGTAGCATAAATGGACGGTGCTACTGATTTTCTCGGTCCTGTAATATTTGACCAAATGTTTATAAAAACAACATTTTAGTTAAATACACTAAAATCATTATTAGTGGATACATACACGGCAAAATTTACAAAATTCTGCTAAAATTCCTGCCAAATATAAAAGCTAAAACTACTGTATAGTGAGCTAATAAATAACAAATGTTTGTACATTTAAAATATTTACTTTTTGTGAAATGGTGAAAACTGAAGGTGTGTAAAACTGTAAATAAAAATAATTTACTCTAAAAATCTGAAGGTTAATATTTTTCGCTTAAAGCTTTCAGCATTTGTAAAAGACCCCTCAAACCATCAATTTTCTGAAAGCACATGACCTGTATAATGAAATAAAGTGCTACTGAAATTTTAGCCCCCTGCAGTAGTTGCGCAAATGTTTACCACATGTTTATCAATCCCCCACTTTCCATCCTGACACCAATCTCCCTGCCCCAGCAGTACCTGGAGCTGGCGGGAGGGGAGAGGAGGAGAAACAGGCAGCTGCAGGGTAGCCACATAAAATCAGAGTTGTGGGGGAAGGGAGATCAGTGCTGGGAGGGAAAACATTGCTGTGGGGCTGAAGCGACAGTGAAAGGGGGCATATGGGTTCAAGGGGGTCAGTTCAGCTTTCAACAACAGCAGCTCGAGGTAGAAATGTGGGAGACACAGGGCAGAGAAGCAGCAGTGGTGGGGGGCACATTTTAGGCAAATAGTTCTGATCAGTGGCTTGTGATTTGTTTAAGCAGAGTCTGATAAACAGTTTTGCTATAATGATCTTACTTCAGCCTATAGCGAAAGGAGAAATACCAGCTCTGTACAGCGTACAAACCTGGCCAGCTGGAAGTGGTGCATATAAACCTGGCAGCGAAAGTGTTAAAACAAAAAAGCTAAAGCTAGCAACATCATATAAATTGTCTAATAGGGGCAAAACATGTCACAGAATATAGCTTATTGTGATCTTCTATTCAGTAACACACCAGAAGTATTGTACGGACACACATAACACCGTGAAAGTGTTTTTACTAGGCAGCAATGCAAGACAAAGAGAGTAGGCAGGTTTGACCCTCCGAAAATATATACAGTAATATGCCCCGTACACACGGTCGGATTTTCCGATGGAAAATGTCAAATCGGAGCGTGTTGTCGGAAATTCCGACCGTGTGTGGGCTCCATCGGACATTTTCCATCGGATTTTCCGACACACAAAGTTGGAGAGCAGGAGATAAAATTTTCCGACAACAAAATCCGATCGTGTCAATTCCGACCGTGTGTGGCCTGTTCCGACGCACAAAGTGCCACGCATGCTCAGAAGAAATTCCAAGACGGAACAGCTCGTTCTGGTAAACTTAGCATTCGCAATGGATACAGCACTTTCGTCACGCTGCAATGTTAAAAATGGTTTCATACAGCGCACTCTCTTCTTCTTTATAATGTGACAAGAATGAAGTCATTTTGCTGCTCATATTCACACACACTTCTCACAAAGTTTTATTTTTGTTTTTTTATTGGTATTCCCTGAATATATTGTTATTAGTTGTCACATCTGACATCATTTTTTTTTTTTTTTTAATTTTTTTTGGGATTTTAAGGCTTTTTTTTATTTTTATTTAATGTTTGTATTTTTTCAAAGGCTGATCTTTGTTCAATGTTATTTTTATTTTTACTCTAGAATATTTTTGTGTGTGTTTTGTGTGTCAAGTTACCCCAACACCATTGATATCTTTTATTATTTAATCTCAAGGAGATTGTTTGTTGTTGGTGTCCCTTGTTCATTTCACATTGTATATTTGAAATGTACCTGAATCCTCACAAACAAACTGTCATTTTTGAAGTAAAACACATAGGAGAGTATAATTCAAAACAAAAATTCTTTATTAAGGGATCAGAACCAAACAAAGAGGAAGGCAACACTGGATCAACAGGAGAAATTAGCGAAGCCTGGGACCCCCACGGCAGACATCAATTCTTGAACATTAAAATTGGTGGCCTGAGGAGTCCATATGTAAGGGAGGGCAGTCTGGTCCAGAATTCGCAGAGATCCGGATAGCAGCAGATGACATGTGTGTCCCCAGGCTGTGATACCACAAGAGGCTGCATCTTTTGGCCGACCAGACTGGATCCAGGGTTCTCACTTTCTGGTCTTCCTTCCACGCTTCCTTCCAGGCTGTGGCTGTGCAGTTGGAGATGTGGCAGGAGGAGGAGTAGGACCTGGAGGAGGACTGGGAGGACCTGGAGGAGAGGGAGGACGAGGAGGAGGACCTGCAGGAGGAGGAGGAGGACCATCGCAAAGGTGTGTCTGAGCTGTAATTTGGCCCCTCATACCTTTGTTAAGAGAGCCTCCAATATGAGCGACTCACACATGGCTTGTTGGCCCTCCTCCATCCTCTGCATTTTATATGCAATGGCGGCAGCAATGTCCTCCTCCACGGTCTGTCGTGCTCCCAGGACCTCTGTAGCCTTCCAAAAGAGTCCTCTGGCAGCCTCCTCTAGGGCACTCCTCCTACTGCCACTTTCTCTTTTCAGGGGGGGTGGAGGGACCTGCAGATCAGCCAGCCAGCTCCTGGCTGAGACTTCCCTGTGTATGAAAAAGGGACATGGTTGTAATGTTTTGCATCATCAATCACAATCATAAATTAGTACTTCCAACTAACATCTAGTTAACATCATTGATTGGACAAGCAGAAATATTTAGAGGAATGCTATACCTGGCTCAATCTGGGCTCCTCCACATGTGGCCTGGAAGGCCCAGGTTGGGCGTCAGAAGCCTCAGCCGGGGGGGAAGGAAGCATGGAAGGAAGACTGGAGAGGGATGGCCTGGGTTCAGTCTGGCCTGCCAGAAAATGCAGCCTGTCATAGTACCACATCCTGGGGACATAGATGTCATCTGCTGCTCCGGATCTCTGTGAATCCAGGACCTTCTTGCGCTCCCTTAGATATGTGCTCCTCAGGCCACCAATTTAATATCTTTAAATAGGTGATGTCTGCCGTGGGGATCACCTGCTTCACAATTTCACACAATTGCACCAGTGCTGCCTTCCTCTTTGCTTGGTTCTTGAAATGGGGGTGTTTAATCTCCCACAGACAGGGCAGCTCCCTTAACATATCTACGAATACTGACATGAAGTCATTGTCTTTCAGTAGCATATCCATGTTCACTGCAAGACACAACACAAGACAAAGCCTAATGTCAGACAAAACTCTCCTAATCTTGTTACAATATAGGCCTCAATGTAGAAGCAGTATAGGCACAAGTTTGTCTCTTACCTTCGTTCTTACGATCGGCGCGTCCAATGCTCCTTCCTCCGCTCACAGATCGTACGTAATACGCACGTGTGTTACGCTTTCTATACACTGCGCATGCGTGTAACTCCGCCCACCCCTGATGTTCTTTCTATTCTATTCCCCGCCCCTTTTCATTCGGCGCAGTGGGGGAAGAGCACATGGCGGAGTCACAGCAGGTGCATGATAATTGCAGGAACGAGGAGGAGGAAAGCCTGGATCCGGACATGTCCCAATCCAGAAGGAGACATTTTAAGGCCACAAATATGTCCTTTGGGGAGATGTTGGAGATGGTCGACATCATAAAGAAGTCCAACTATGACGGAAAGTATGGGCCTTACCCCAAACCCAATATCAGAAAGGCCAAGATCATGGCAAAAGTGGTCAAAAGTATTCACAAGAATTTCGGGGTACGAAGTTCGAAAGATCAGCTCAGGAAGCGGTGGTCGGACCTGAATTTAAGAGAGCCAGAGCAGTACCGAAAGATTCGGAGAGTGCCGCAAAAAAGTAAGTAGTTGTGCTGTGTTCCTATTCTTTCTGTCTTTATTCCGTTCATGCTGCTCCATATGCTTTTCTTAATTGTAACGTTTAAAAGGGCAACTTTAATGTTCATGGGCCCATTATTCGTTCGTATCAAACATTTTTCTTTCGGCCTCTAAAACACCATTGTTTAGGCCATATGCATTTTCCCACATTTTTTTTGGGCCTACTTGGATGCCAAATATTTGTTTGTGTAGATGGGTTTGTTACTCGAATGAAATGCAAACTAGATTGTGTGTAAGGAGAGGACACTGAGCAGCTGTTTTCACATCTGGACACTGGAGCACTAGTGTGGGACACAAGAACACCATTTTTATTAGGGGGCCACACAGGTGCTCCAGTGTATACCATAGGGGGGTCTCCATCTGTGAAGCTTGTACCAAACAGGTAAAGTATTGCAGCTTGACAAAGGGCAAGAAAAAAATACATCTTGGAACTCGGCTAAAATAGACAATTGTACCCCACTTCCAAGCAATGTTTCCTATTTCTAGTTCTGCCATCAAATATCTGTGTGCTAATTATAACATTTTTGTTTTACATAGGGGAGAAAAGACTCGGAGGACACCCCTCATCCGAGGAGACCACAGACCCCCCACCTATGGAAGAAGGTGAAATACTACCAACACAAGCTGAGCAGGAGGAGGAAGAAGATGTGGTGGAAATTGGCACCACAACAGGTGAGTGTCTGCGATCACAGACTCAGGTAAGAGATGGATGGTGGCAGATTTTTGATACCTGTTTTTGTTTTGTTTCTCTCTTTTTAGGTGATGGTGATCCAGATCCTTTCACATCAGAAAGTGCCCAGATCCTGATCGGGGAGATCATGGGGTGTAATGTCGAATTGCAAAACATACAGCAAAAAATCAATGATGTGATTAAAAAAAATAATAACATCATTGATGTTTTGGGGCAAATTTAAAACCCCACAAAATCACTTTTTGGATTGTGGTCCAATCTTTTAAATATTTTTGCAATGTTTTGAAAAGCCAAATTTGAAGGATGCACACAGTGTGACACCATGTGCTATCTGCCATCACGGGAGATCAATGGACGCGTTTTGGGGGTGCAACCCCTTCCTCAATTATAAAGTAGCGGTGAGGCAGGGCTTGCTCCCCCAAAACACGTCCCTTGATCCCCCGTGATGGCAGATAGCACATGTTGACATTCGTAAATTGGTGTGCATCTTCCAAATTTGGCTTTTCCAGGGGTGATTCCCCCCCCATCTGAACGCTATATCAAACCCAGTTCCTAAATACTGATGTCTGATATAGCCTTCAGGTTTTACCTAATGTGAACTTTGTAAGTTCAAGTTTTTTGCCTTTCTTGTTGGTTTTACACAGGCCTGTTTTATCTTAAATGGACATTTCGATTTTTGATAATGCTACTCCAAAAATTGTTATACAACAAACATGTTGGTTTGTTTTCAAAACCTTTGGTAAATGCACATGTGATAAAAAAGTTGGTTACTCAAGAATGTGTGGATTATTGTCTCAACACTGCAACACTTTTGGGGTGATGTAATTGCTGTTTTCTGTGAAAATGGGGGTTATTTCCTAAGGGCAAATCCACTTTGCACTACAAGCGCAGGTTCAGTGCAGTTGCAAGTGCACTTGTAATAAGGTTACACAATCACGACATTTTCTGGACTCAACACATTTCTGTCAGGGTCAGCTAAAACAAACACAAGCAGTAAATGTCCACAAAGAATTTCTTTTTTTTTATTATAAAAAGGCTTCACAGATTTGCTGGCATATTGATAGCCCCCCTACCAGCAAAGAACTCCAGGTAGCGTAACCGGACATCACGGGCACTCAGGGAGGGCAAGCCAGGACGGCCACTTTCAATCGCCGTCAGTGTGGTTTGATGTATCATTCTGGCCTCAGGCCCAACTGAGCCAGCATAGTTGGCCGAATGTTTCCTTAAAAAGTTATGGAGAACACAGCACGCAAGTATAATATGGTTGAGTTTATACTCCGCCATATGGATGGGTGTCATAAATAGGCGGAACCCGCTGGCCAGGATTCCAAATGTGTTCTCCACCACTCTTCGGGCTCTGGCCAGCCGGTAATTAAAAACCCTCTGTTCCGGGGTGAGGGTCCTCATTGGGAATGGCCGCATCAGGTGGTCCCCCAGTGCAAACGCTTCATTAGCAACTAACACAAATGGGAGTCCTTCAACATTGTCCTCTGGAGCTGGCAAGTCCAAGCTGCCATTCTGGAGACGCCTGTAGAACTCTGTCTGGGCGATGACTCCACCATCGGACATCCGGCCATTCTTCCCCACGTCCACATACAATAAGTCGTAATTAGCCAACACCACCGCCAACATCACTATACTATTGAACCCCTTGTAATGATAATAGTACGACCCCGAGTTGGGTGGTGGGACGATGTGGACGTGTTTCCCATCAATTGCCCCTCCGCAGTTAGGAAAGTCCCACCGCTCGGCAAAGTGGGAGGACACAGTCTGCCATTCCTGTGGCGTAGAAGGAAACTGTTGAGGAAAAAACAATAAACATTACTATTTTTACTCAGAAACATGGCAAGCAGATTAGACACAAACATTATGGGGCAACCTCCAGATAGCATTTATTAAGGGGAATTTAACAACGCCAAAGTATAAGGTACACCTATCATATTCCCCTTCCCCCCCCTCTCATGGGCCATTTCTAACATTATAGGGGGTGTGTGGAAATCTTGGAAAGGTAACCCTCTTCACTTCATTGAGAGATGAATGCCTAAATAATGGGTATTACTTGGAACAGCCCCTCCTTAGTTACACTATTGGCAGCCCACTGGACAGGTAAGAAGTGTCATAATACAAAGATAGAAATACACACTGTACACATTTGAGGACATTTGGACATTCTGCTATTACCTATCAAGATAATAATAGGATCCCAAAACTTTAAACAGTACCATTTGAAAGTATACAGGCAGGCCCTTGCACTACATGCTTTGGGGAATTTATCCATAAATCTGACCACAAAAGAGATGGGTATAGTGTGTATGGGTTTGGCAAAGTCAGCAGATAGATGATTGAGGATAGATAGAGAATTGGGATCAGCTGACTTAGCAGTTGGGGGAGGGAGGGTTACTAAAAATTATTTGGGGACACCACAAAAAAAAAGTCTCTGGCACTCTGCCAGAATTTAAAGCAAAAATAACATTTCCAAACATTTTAGGGGGTGTGTGGGGTAAAGCACCACTATGGAGCTGAAAAAATACATTGTTAAGTGACTACATGAGGTGAATATAGGCCAGGAGACACCATGCTGGGGAGGTTATTGAAGGGCAAATATGTATGAAGGACCTAAAATAATAATTACATAAAAATCCAGCATGCATGATAACAAAGGGGACATTCACAGCATATTACAATCATGGTTATTAGGGAATGAGGAAAGAAATACAATATATTAGCAAACATTCAATACAATAAAATGTGATATTAAAGGATAAAAATCTTACCTTCATATACTCTTTCTGCAGGACCTGGATGATGGCAGAACAGGTCTCTGGGATAATGATCCCCAGAGCCTGGGGGGAGATGCCTGTCGAGAACTTTAAGTCCTGCAGACTTCTCCCTGTGGCCAAATACCGCAAGGTAGCGACCAACCTCTGCTCCGGAGTGATGGCTTGCCTCATGCAGGTATCCTGCCTGCTAATATAGGGGGTCAGCAAAGCCAACAGACGGTGAAACACAGGGTCCGTCATCCTGAGAAAGTTCCTGAAATCATCAGGATTATTCTCACGGATCTCACGGAGCAAAGGCATATGAGAGAACTGGTCACGCTGAAGCAACCAATTCTTGGTCCATGAACTCCTCCCCACCTTGTTCATGGACTGGACTTGTGTCAAGGTCAGGACCCCAACACCAAGCCCCCGCACAGCACGAACTCTACGAGGAGTACACATACGCAACATGGCTAGAAAATGGTTGGCTGCTCAGAACGAAGTAACAGAACGCACTGAAGAACAGCAAGGCCTGTGAATAGCGACCTGAAAAACAGCAACAAGCGGAAAAGATCACACAGAAAACTCCAATACGAACTGACTGCACGCACTGAAGAGCAGATACAAACCCACAAGCACAAACTGAACAGCAGAAAACGATCTGAAAACCACGATTCTGAAAAAGCGCGAATCGTCTCTCACCAAACTTTTACTAACACGAGATTAGCAAAAGGAGCCCAAAGGGTGCCGCGCTTGGTTCTGAACCGGCCTTTTCTAGTCTCGTCGTACGTGGTGTACGTGACCGCGTGGTTGACGATCGGAAATTCCGACAACTTTGTGTGACCGTGTGTAGACAAAACAAGTTTGAGCCAACATCCGTCGGAAAAAATCCTAGGATTTTGTTGTCGAAATGTCCGAACAAAGTCCGACCGTGTGTACGCCCTAATACAGTGTGGTTTGTTAGTTCAACTTTTCTCGCTTGTTGCTCGGATTATCAATTGCCCAGTTTGTACTCATAATTTATTAAGAGTCTACGTCAGAAGGCTATCCTGCAGACCTGATCTGGGAAAAACAAATCACAATGTCTTTTTTATCAGACCATATACCTAAACAATTGTAAAAACACCAACCCTTCTTGGAGCCTTTCTTTCAGTATTCCAGAAGAGAGATGGGCTGAATGACCCCCTGTTTGGTTCGCGGCAGAACTTTCGAACATTGCAAACGCTTGGAACTGAATAACGAACCCCACTGAAGTCTATGGGACCCAAACTGAGAAAAATCAAAAGTGCCCATTTTGAAGGCTTATATGCAAGTTTTTGGGCATACAATGGTTACGGGAGTCTGGGTACTGCCCTGAGGGACATGTATCAATGAAAAAAAGTTTGTAAAAAACATAACATTTTTAAATGAGCAGAGATTTACTGACGCTTAAAACCATAAACCATAAACATGAGTGTCAGAACCCATGAAACCAGGCCGAGACAGAAGTACAGCTAAATCACGCTTGTTTAATAATAAAAGTAAAAAGAACAAACGTAGTCTAGACATAAGCCAAAGTTCAGTAATCAGATAGTCAGCCAAGTCAGAAGTCAGGGATCAAAGTAGTGGAACACCAAGCAGGATCTGGAGCCAGAAGGGATGTCAGCAAAGCCAGTCTTTAAACAGGAACCCAGGAGATAGTTTCTTGTGATGTGACCAAGGTGAAGGCAGAGCTCCTCTGGACTGGATGGCTTAAGTAGGCAGGACTGATGAGCTGGATCATTAACAGCTGAGTAACTGTAGAGAGAGATAGGAGCTGGCAATTAGCTGACAGCTGAGTGCCCAGCTGAGAGAAGAAAGGGCTGAGCCCAGCCCTGACAGTACCCCCTCCTCAACGACCCCTCCCCCTTGGAGGACCACCAGGCTTGAGGGGAAAACATCTATGGAAATCACGGAGGAGGACAGGGGCATGTACATCCGAGGATGAGACCCAAGAGCATTCTTCCGGACTGTACCCTTTCTAATGCACCAGGTACTGTATGTGCCCACGGAACCTATGGGGGTCAACAATGGACTGTACTTCATACTCCTCATGGTTCTCAACCTGTACAGGGTGAGGACGTGGCACAGAGGTGGTAAAGCAGTTGCATACCAAAGGTTTTAATAACGAGACATGAAATTCAAAATACACATATTAGAAGGAAGGTCTAATGCGTAAGCCACTGGCTTAATCCTGCGAAGAATACGGAAATGCTCAATAAACCGAGGTGCAAACTTCAGTGAGGGAACATGAAGTCGGAGGTTGCGAGATGACAGCCAGACTCTGTCCCCAAACTAGTAGGAAGGCGCAGGCAGGTGTCTGCAGTCAACATGGAGTCTGTACCTATTATTAGCATGACTCAAAGCCTCCTGAACGAAGACCACAGAGATGCTCCTCTAACGCAGGAATACGCTGTGGAACAAACGAGTCAGGCAACATAGAAGGTTGGAAACCATAATTCGCCATAAACAGGGACAATCGGAAAGCAGAATTTAAGGCACTGTTGAGAGCAAACTCTGCCCAAGGTAATAGGTCTGACCAGCTATGATGGTCAGAAATATAGCAACATGGGAATTGCTCCAAGGACTGATTGGCTCGTTCTGCAGCCCCATTAGACTGCAGTAATACGCAGAGGAGAAAGCAAGCTGAATTCCCAACTGGTCAACCACCATAAGGATAACAGTG
Source organism: Aquarana catesbeiana (assembly GCF_042186555.1). Lineage (NCBI taxonomy): Eukaryota > Metazoa > Chordata > Amphibia > Anura > Ranidae > Aquarana > Aquarana catesbeiana. The sequence continues at coordinate 483,277,148 of NC_133324.1, read as the reverse complement.
TTGCCTTGGGAGTTGGGTAACTCCACAATGAAATCCATAGACAGGTGGGTCCAGGGCCTCTCTCCATTGGGTATGGGTTGTAGGAGGCCCACTGGAAGGTGTTGTGGAGTTTTACTCTGAGTACACATGGAACAGGCAGCTACGAAGGCAGTTACATCAGCACATAGACTAGGCCACCAGAATTGTTGGGAGATGGCCCAAACGAGTTGATTCTTCCCAGGGTGACCAGCTGCCTTGGGAGAATGGTAAGTCTGGAGCACGGCAGTACAGAGATTCTCTGGGACAAGGCAGTGGTCACAAGGTTTCTCATGAGTAGCATGGACCTGAGCAGCAAGAATTTTGTCACCCAAAGGAGAATATGATCAGGAGGAATCACAGGAACCGGAACCGACTGACTCCAACTTGGAAGTGGAGGAAAATTGTTGTGACAAGGCGTCAGCCCTTACATTCTTAGTACCGGGTAATTATGAGACAATGTAATTGAAACTTGACAAGAGAAGAGCCCATCGTGCCCTTCTAGGAGAGAGGCGTTTAGCCTCAGACAAGAATGTGAGATTTTTATGGTCAGTAAGAATGAGAACAGGCACAGTAGTATCTTCGAGGAGATGACTCCATTCTTTCAGGGTTAAAATGATCACCAACAGCTTTGTCACCAATCTCGTAATTGCACTCGGCAGGTGACAATTTCTTGGAAAAGTAGCCACAAGGATGCATAGCACTCTCAGAAGTAGGACGTTGAGACAGAAGGGCGCCTACTCCAGTCTCAGAAGCATCAACCTCAAGGATAAAAGGTAATGTAACATCAGGATGTGCCAACACAGGAGCAGAAACAAAGGCAGCCTTGAGACTCTCAAAGGCCTTAATGGAATCCGGAGACCAACTCTGTGGGTTACCGTCCTTTCTGGTCATATCAGTCAGGGGCTTCACTAGAGATGAGAAGTTACAAATAAACTTCCGATAATAGTTGGCAAAGCCCAGAAAACGTTGCAGAGGACGTAAACCCACGGGTCGGGGCCACTGTAGGACTGCCGAAAGTTTCTCTAGGTCCATTGAAAAACCAGCAGTGGAAATGACATAGGCCAGGCATTTAACCTGTTCACAATGGAACTCGCACTTCTCTAGTTTACAATAGAGATTGTTCTCTCTTAGTTTCTGAAGCACACGACAGACATCTGTGTGGTAGCTCTCCAGGGCCTTGGAAAATATGAGGACATCATCGAGATAAACCACCACACATAACTGCAACAAATCTTGGAGGACATTGTTAATAAATTCCTGGAAAACTGCCGGGGCATTACAAAGGCCAAAAGGCATTACAAGGTACTCATAATGGCCTGTTCTGGTATTAAACGCAGTTTTCCACTCGTTGCCCTCCTTAATCCTCACGAGATTGTATGCCCCTCTCAAATCAAGCTTCGTGAAAACCGCTGCTCCCTTGAGGCAGTCAAATAACTCTGTAATCAACGGAATCGGATAGGCATTCTTAATTGTGAGACGATTGAGACCCCTATAATCAATACAAGGTCTCAGTTCACCACTCTTCTTCACAAAGAAGAAACCAGCACCAGCAGGAGACAAAGATTTGCAGATATAACCGTGAGAAAGTGCATCTGCAACATACTCCTCCATGGCCTTATCCTCCAAGACCGACAAAGGGTAAACCCGGCCACAAGGGGGTATGGCACCAGTTTAAAGGTCAATTGTGCAATCATACGGCCGGTGTGGAGGCAAACTATTGGCTTGACCTTTGACATCGCTACAATCACGGTACTCCTCTGGCAGGGAGGAGAGTGAAGAGGTGCACAGGACCTTGGATACCTTCTGGAAGCATGTCTCACTGCATTATGGTGACCAGGAGAGAACCTCAGCACGGAGCCAATCAAAAGAGGGGTTGTGCCTCTGTAATCAAGGATAACCAATAACAAGCAGAAACTTAGATGAGGAAATAACTTGGAATTATCTCATGGTGGAGAGGCCCTACCGCCATGGACATCAAAACCATCTCATGAGTCACATGGGCAGGCTGTAGAGGTCTCCCATCTATGGCAAGTGGAGTGTCATGCAGCTGCAGTGAAATTGAGTGCTTTGATACAAAGGCAGCATCAATGAGCAGGCCTGCAGCCCCAGAGTCGATTAGAGCCTGTATCTCGACGGACGACTCAGCCCAAGAAAGGGTGACCAAAACCAAGGGCTTATCCTTCTGGAAAACTGGGGATTAAACAACGCCACCTAAGGTCTGTCCATGACAGCACCTCAAGGTTTGGGCGTTCCCTGGAGGACAGGACTTTAAAAAAGTGACCTGCCTGGCCACAATAAAGGCACAATCTCTCCCTCCTCCTAAAGGCTCTCTCATCCGCAGAGTGACGCGTTAAACCCAAGTGCATACATTCACCTTCAAGCTTGGAGCGCTTCCGCAAGCGCTCCTTAAAAGAGAGTCGTCTTTCTCTGAGTCTGGAGTCATTGAGGATGGCAAACGTGATCAACTTCTCCAGCTCAGTGGGTATATCTCAGGCTGCTATCTCATCCTTGATGGTATCCGAGAGACCATGAGAAAAAGCAGCCACGAGGGTCTCATTGTTCCACACAACCTCTGCTCCCAGAGTATGGAATTCAATGGCGTAGTCGGCAACAGTTCTCGTACTCTGTTCGATGGACATGAGGCACTTGGCAGCAGAAGTGCAGTGTGCGGGAACATCAAATACCCTTTTAAACAAAGCCACACACTCAGGGTAACTCAAGACAACAGGTATTTGCATCTCCCATAGAGGGCTTGCCCAGGCCAAGGCTCTCTCGGAAAGCAAAGATATCACGAAACCAACTTTGCTTCTGTCCGTGGGAAACGCCTGGGGCAGCATCTCAAAGTATATCTCAACCTGGTTGAGTAACCCTCTGCATTGGACTGGATCACCCCCAAATTGCTGGGAAAGAGGAGCATAACCAGACATACCTCTAATAGAGGTAATACTTGAGGCGGGTGCCTGCACAGAGACTGGAGCAGGAGCAGTGTCGGCCTGCAACATAGGTTGTATCAGGGCGGCCACAGTGGGGGATTCCAGGTGAGCTGCGTGACTCAGGAGTGTGTGTAACGTCATGGCGAACTGATCCTTGTGGTGATCCAGTTCATCAAATCTGGAAAATATATTATCAACAAGTGGATTGATTGCATCTTCTGAAATCATGGCCTTCGCCTACTATCAGAAACCATGAAATCAGGCCGAGACAGAAGTACAGTTAAATCACACTTGTTTAATAATAAAAGTAAAAAGAACAAGTGTAGTCAAAACATAGCCAAAGTTCAGTAACTGGAACAGATAGTCAGCCAAGCCAAAAGTCAGGGATCAAAGTAGTGGAACAGCAAGCAGGATCTGTAGCCTGAAGGGATGTCAGCAAAGCCAGTCTTTAAACAGGAATGCAGGAGATAGTTTACAAAAGAAAAGGCCTATAATCTCATAGAGGTTTAAATAGGTATCCGTACCATCATCCCAAGTATCAAGATCAAAGAAGATGAGAGGGCAGAGCAGCAGCCGCAGTTGCTGCTACTGTCAGCTAGTGTCTCCACCCCCACCATAGGAACAAAAGGGGGGACTGTTACGGTACTCGATATTGATATACAATGATAGGTATGAAACAGAAAAGTATAAAATATTATAAAAATTCACTTTTAATAGAAAAAATGTTTATAAAAGTATACAATTCCACATATAATTGCGATTATATACAACAACACTACAAAATACCATAGAAAAGGGGGGTATCACATGGTCTGAGCCAGTGGATTCCGCACAATTTTAAATGGCGAGTGTGTATCAACTTTTATTCTCGACCGGTTTCGCGGTTAACACCGCTTCTTCAGGAGAACCATATCTACAACGTGGCATAAAATAGTGGTTTTAATTTTAACATGAATCTATGTGTATAATACATTATTGCAGCACAATAATTAGCAAAATATTGCAAACATTTCATACAGAACATATAGAAATAAGGACAAGCTGACCCGTTCAGGAAATTCCTGTGGGCATACAGGACCCCAAAACATTCCCCCTGCGGCAGACACAGGGGATGGTAGACAGCCTCTGGTAGATAAATATTGAATTAGATGGTTATAAATATCACCATCACGTGATATCAAGGGGGAGTGTACCTAAGGCATGCAAATAAAGTACCCCAAGATAGTGGTATGTGGAGTGGAGTGGAGTTCCGTGGAAGAAGGGTCAGGTGGGGAGACGGGAATGGGGGAGGAAGGGGAGAAAGGGGATATGGGAGGGGGGGGGAAACAGGAAGGAAACAGAGGAGGGAGAGAAGGAATGAAGGGAAAATCTAGGGAGCGGGAGATCTGGGGTAAGGGTAGTAAAGAAAGAGGGGGGGAGAAGGGGGGAACAAGGGACAGCAGGGGAAGGAGAGGTGAAGGGGTGACTGGGGAGAAGAGAAGGGGGAATTGGAAAGATACCGGGGAAGGGAGAGAAGGAAGAGTGTCTTCCTTCTCTCCCTTCCCCGGTATCTTTCCAATTCCCCCTTCTCTTCTCCCCAAATTTGGCTTTGGGTGTTGGTGGTGCTTTCACACTGTAACCTTATAGAGATACTGCTGATGAAAGCAAGAAATGGCCTTGCTGTCAAAAATTTAAATGATATGCACCTGTCAAGCAGGTGTGGAAAAATTAATCTTTGGTGTCAGTGGTGCCTTCACACTGTAACCATATAGAGGTACTCTTGATGAAAGCAAGAATTGGCCTTGTTGTCAAAAATTGCAATTGTATGCACCTGTCAAACAGGTGCAGAAAAATTGGTCATTGGGTGTTAATTGTGTCCATGAAACAAAAAAATGTCTCCCAGATGAAATCAACACCCACATAGCTAGACAGCCTAGACAGTCTTTCAGAGATTCAAGATCCAGAAATCATTTAATCAGTGACATCACTGATTAATCAGCATCAGGGGCTTGATAGCTGCTGCTAATCTAGGACTAATTCATTTTGATCAGTCGGTCCATGGAGTCTGTGGACAGACGCGCTTTCTTATCTGTTACTAAACCTGTAGCTGCACTTAATGCCCATTCTGAAAGCAAACTGGATGCAGGGCAGCCCAGCAGCTCAATTGCATACTGGGCAAGTTCTGGCCAGCGGTCTGTTCTCATGACCCAATAACCCAGGGAATCATCAACTGGAAAGCTCTCCATGTCTGTTTTTGCCCCTAGATATTCCCCCACCATATGATGCAAACACTGCCGATGGGATGTGGAAGCTGACAGCCCTGGGCGCCAGGGACTAAAAACTTTTTTAAATGCATCACTGAGGTGGCCCTTTTCTCTGCTGCTCCTCTCTTGACCAACAGAAGACTCAAAACAATGTTTTCCACCAGACTGTAACCTACCAGAATTTTGAAAGGCGTTACATAAACACCCTCTGTGGGGACGACATGAGTTCTGAGACTTTCCCCTTGTAATGGCGGTCAAGGAGGGTTGCCAGACATCTCCTTATCCTTGATGCCATGTGTTCTCAGGTCTTTTCACAGGCATTGAAGAATGAGGGAGCAAGTTTGTGGAGTCATGAAAAGCAGATTCCTGAGGATTACAGTATCTGGAACCGCCTCCTACCAGTCACTTACAGCTCCCAAGGGTTTCAGGGGATGGAAAAAAATCTGTTAAGGGTTGATGTATGTTTTGCTCTGCTTCAATGGCAAGAATGGTGTCTGCATAAAGCGGGCCTTGAGAGGAAAAGAAGTCCCCCTCTTCACCCTCACTTTCCTCCTCTGCTCCATTCAATACTCAAGTTGCGTCAGTGACATCATCATCCCCCCCATCCTCAGTATCACTGGAGACAACTTGCCAATACGTTGCAGCTGGGGGAACGTGACTGCCAATTTGTTTTTTACCAGTGTTCTCCCCTCTCTGTAGGCTCATATTCCTACCTTACTCAACCTTAGAACCAACATCTGAATCATGTAATGGCTGTGCTTTGTCAAGGAGCAAGTGGCTGACTCTGTGTTCAATAACTCAGCTGACTCCTCTATGCCTGATGCTGGGGCTATGGCAGGAGTAGCTGTGGATGAGGAGGCAGAATAAGCCACTCTGGCAGAAGTGCACTAAGCACTAGTCTCTGCACGAGTGAGGGCTAGGGATGAGCCGAACACCCCCCTGTTCGGTTCGCACTAGAACATGCGAACAGGAAAAAAGTTCATTCGAACACGCGAACACCGTTAAAGTCTATGGGACACGAACATGAATAATCAAAAGTGCTAATTTTAAAGGCTTATATGCAAGTTATTGTCATAAAAAGTGTTTGGGGACCTGGGTCCTGCCCCAGGGGACATGGATCAATGCAAAAAAAACTTTTAAAAATGGCCGTTTTTTCAGGAGCAGTGATTTTAATAATGCTTAAAGTCAAACAATAAAAGTGTAATATCCCTTTAAATTTCGTAGCTGGGTGTCTATAGTATGTCTGTAAAGGGGCGCATGTTTCCCATATTTAGAACAGTCTGACAGCAAAATGACATTTCAAAGGAAAAAAGCCATTTAAAACTACTCGCGGATATTGCATTGCCGGTCCGACAATACACATAGAAGTTCATTGATAAAAACAGTATGGGAATTCCCCACAGGGGAACCCCGAACCAAAATTAAAAAAAAAATGACGTGGGGGTCCCCCTAAATTCCATACCAGGCCCTTCAGGTCTGGTATGGATATTAAGGGGAACCCCACACCAAAAAAAAAAAAAAAAGGCGTGGGGTCCCCCCAAAAATCCATACCAGACCCTTATCTGAGCACGCAACCTGGCAGGCCGCAGGAAAAGTGGGGGGGACGAGAGAGTGCCCCCCCTGAACCGTACCAGGCCACATGCCCTCAACATTGGAAGGGTGCTTTGGGGTAGCCCCCCAAAACACCTTGTCCCCATGTTGATGAGGACAAGGGCCTCATCCCCACAACCCTGGCCAGTGGTTGTGGGGGTCTGCAGGCGGGGGGCTTATCAGAATCTGGAAGCCCCCTTTAACAAGGGGACCCCCAGATCCCGGCCCCCCCTGTGTGAAATGGTAAGGGGGTACAAAAGTACCACTACCATTTCACTAAAAAACTGTCAAAAATGTTAAAAACGACAAGAGACAGTTTTTGACAATTCCTTTATTTAAATGCTTCTTCTTTCTTCTTTCTTCTATCTTCCTTCATCTTCTTCTTCTTCTTCTGGTTCTTCTGGCTCTTCTGGTTCTTCCTCCAGTGTTCTCGTCCAGCATCTCCTCTGTGGCATCTTCTATCTTCTCCTCGGGCCACTCCGCACCCATGGCATGGGGGGAGGCTCCCGCTCTTCTCTTCATCTTCTTCTCTTCTTCATCTTCTTCTTCATCTTCTTCTCTGCTTCATCTTCTTCTCTTCTTCTCTCCTTCATTTTCTTCTCCGGGCCGCTCCGCATTCATGCTGGCATGGAGGGAGGCTCCTGCTGTGTGACGGTTGTGTGACAAGAGACATTTTTTGACAATTCCTTTATTTAAATGCTTCTTCTGTGGCTCCTGCTGTGTGACGGCTGTGTGACAAGAGACAGTTTTTGACAATTCCTTTATTTAAATGCTTCTTCTTTCTTCTTTCTTCTATCTTCCTTCATCTTCTGGTTCTTATGGCTCTTCTGGTTCTTCCTCCGGCGTTCTCGTCCAGCATCTCCTCCGCGGCGTCTTCTATCTTCTTCTCCTCGGGCCGCTCCACACCCATGGCATGGGGGGAGGCTCCCGCTCTTCTCTTCATCTTCTTCTCTTCTTCATCTTCTTCTTCATCTTCTTCTTTTCTTCTCTTCTTCATCTTCTTCTCCGGGCCGCTCCACATCCATGCTGGCATGGAGGGAGGCTCCTGCTGTGTGACGGCGTCTCCTCTTCTGACGGTTCTTAAATAACGGGAGGCGGGGCCACCCGGTGACCCCGCCCCCCTCTGATGCACGGTGACTTGACGGGACTTCCCTGTGATGTCACGGGGAATGCCACCCGGTGACCCCGCCCCCCTCTGATGCACGGTGACTTGACGGGACTTCCCTGTGATGTCACGGGGAATGCCACAGGGAAGTCCCGTCATGTCCCGTGCGTCAGAGGGGGGCAGGGTCACCGGGGGGCCCCGCCTCCCGTTATTTAAGAACCGTCAGAAGAGGAGACGCCGTCACACAGCGGGAGCCTCCCTCCATGCCAGCATGGATGCGGAGCGGCCCGGAGAAGAAGATGAAGAAGAGAAGAAAAGAAGAAGATGAAGAAGAAGATGAAGAAGAGAAGAAGATGAAGAGAAGAGTGGGAGCCTCCCCCCATGCCATGGGTGTGGAGCGGCCCGAGGAGAAGAAGATAGAAGACGCCGCGAAGGAGATGCTGGACGAGAACGCCGGAGGAAGAACCAGAAGAGCCAGAAGAACCAGAAGATGAAGGAAGATAGAAGAAAGAAGAAAGAAGAAGCATTTAAATAAAGGAATTGTCAAAAACTGTCTCTTGTCATTTTTAACATTTTTGACAGTTTTTTAGTGAAATGGTAGTGGTACTTTTGTACCCCCTTACCATTTCACACAGGGGGGGGCTGGGATCTGGGGGTCCCCTTGTTAAAGAGGGCTTCCAGATTCCGATAAGCCCCCCACCCGCAGACCCCCACAACCACCGGCCAGGGTTGTAGGGATAAGGCCCTTGTGCTCACCAACATGGGGACAAAGTGTTTTGGGGGGCTACCCCAAAGCACCCTCCCAATGTTGAGGGCATGTGGCCTGGTATGGTTCAGGAGGGGAGGGGCTGCTCTCTCGTCCCCCCCTCTTTTCCTGCGGCCTGCCAGGTTGCATGCTTGAATAAGGGTCTGGTATGGATCTTTGGGGGACCCAACGCCGTTTTTTTTTTTTTTTTGGCGCGGGGTTTCCCTTAAAATCCATACCAGACCTGAAGGGTCTGGTATGGAATTTAGGGGGACCCCCACGTCATTTTTTTTTTAAATTTTGGCCAGGGTTCCCCTGTGGGGAATTCCCATGCCGTTTTTATCAATGAACTTCTATTTGTATTGTCGGACCGGCAATGCAATAGCCGCGAGTAGTTTTAAATGGCTTTTTTCCTTTGAAATGTCATTTTGCTGTCAGACTGTTCTAAACACGGGAAACATGCGCCCCTTTACAGGCATACTATAGATACCCCCCAGGTATGAAATTTAAAGGGATATTACACTTTTATTGTTTGACTTTAAGCATTATTAAAATCACTGCTCCTGAAAAAACGGCCGTTTTTAAAACTTTTTTTGCATTGATCCATGTCCCCTGGGGCAGAACCCAGGTCCCCAAACACTTTTTATGACAATAACTTGCATATAAGCCTTTAAAATTAGCACTTTTGATTTCTCCCATATACTTTTAAAGGGTGTTCCGCGGCATTCGAATTTGCCACAAACACCCCAAATTGTTCGCTGTTCGGCGAACTTGCGAACAGCCAATGTTCGAGTCGAACATGAGTTCGACTTGAACTCGAAGCTCATCCCTAGTGAGGGAGGATGAGGAGGATGGTTTGGTAAGCCTGTCCACCACCTCCTCTGCATGCTGTGGTTGGACATGGGAACAGAGGGGCGCCAGACTGAGTGCAGTATAAATCATATATTTATTAAAAACAAGTAGTAACTCACAGGTTAAATTAGATGAGTTCAGTATGTGGTGAAAATCACCAGTCTTGGAGTCTCATAAACGTCCTACTTGGCATCCTGTTTTTCCTTTGCAGCCTGGGGCACTGGTGTGATCTTAGAGGGATCCAAAGGAGGCTGGGAAGCAGGCAGCAGGAAGCAGGAAATGAAAAGCAGCTGGTCATAACTTCACAGGAACAGGAACAGTGATTATTCATAGTGGCAAGGAATGGTAATGCATTTCAAATCTACAGCTTCTTCATCAGACCATGATTGGCTGGCAAACCTGGCAGTCTTAAATACAGAGGAAATAGAACCAGAGAGATCTGATGGGCTGGCCATCCCGTCAATTTAATAGACAGATTTAAAGAGGTAGACGGTTGTAGACCGAAGTGAATGTAAATATGAGTAAATAGCTTGTTGATTAATAGTGGATGATGGTAATTTTATGACGTTTGAAGAAATCGATCAAATAATTAATGTCATAAAATTATCATCATGCAGTAACGCACTGAAATATGCTGCATTAAACATGCAGTAACACACTGAAATATGCTGCATTAAACGTGCACTAATGTACTGAAATGTATTGCGTTAAATGTGCAGTAATGCATTGAAATATACTGTGTTAAACATGCACTAATGCACTGAAATATACTGCGTTAAACGTGCTGCAACGCACTGAAATATACTGCGTTAAATGTGAAATATACTGCGTTAAACATACAGTAACGCACTGAAATATAATGCGTTAAATGTGCACTAACACACTGAAATATACTGCATTAAACATACAGTAATGCACTGAAATATACTGCATTAAATGTGCACTAACACACTGATATATACTGCATTAAACATGCATTAACTTACTGAAATATACTGAGTTAAATGTGCAGTAAGTCACTGAAATATACTGCATTAAAGGTGCACTAACGCACTGAAATATACTGCATTAAACGTGCACTAATGCACTGAAATATGCTGCATTAAATGTACAGTAACGCACTGAAATTTACTGCATTAAACGTGCACTAACGCACTGAATTATACTATGTTAAACGTGCACTAACGCACTGAAATATACTGCGTTAAATGTACAGTAACACACTGAAATATACTTCATTAAATGTGCACTAACACACTGATATATACTGCATTAAACGTGCACTAATGCACAGAAATATACTGCGTTAAACGTGCACTAACGCACTGAAATATACTGCGTTAAACGTACAGTAATGCACTGAAATACACTGCATTAAATGCGCACTAACACACTAATATATACTGCATTAAACGTGCACTAACGCACTGAAATATACTATATTAAATGTGCACTAACATACTAAAACATACTGAGTTAAATGTGCAGTAAGTCACTGAAATATACTGCATTAAACGTGCACTGACGCACTGAAATATACTGCGTTAAACATACAGTAACGCACTGAAATATATTGCATTAAATTTGCATTATAGAAAGAACAGTGCAGCGCTGGATAAATATCACAAATGTGAAATGTGTTAAATCAATGAATGAAATACCAACAGCAGTAAATGACAACCAATAAAGTAATAACAGCTGGTATATGGTTAATCAATCAATTATGTGCTCATAAAATAACATGATAAAATATATTAAGGTGAAAAACAATTAATATAATAGGGTGAGAGTAAAAAATAAAGTCCAAAAAGTATTGGTGTTCAAATACGAAATCCTGGATCAATGTTCCACCGCTGGTGCTGCCCACCACCTAGTGATAAAGTAATGGAGGCTTACCAGACAGCCTGCGACCGCCCTTATTCAGGGGGGTCATAACAGGCTCAGTAGAGATATGAAGACCTCAGGGAATGTCCCGCAGGGAGCTCTGTGGAAGTTCCTCCAACCTCCTTCCTGAACGGCTAACCAGCGACACCAAGGAGCAATTGGAAGGATGCGATCCCAGGGGTACTTCTTGTATAGCAATCAATGTTTGCTTCCAATGGAATCCAGCAAGGGTAAACCATAGGTGCCAAAAAGAAAAATAGACTCCAGTAGTGTAGAGAAACTAAGGTTGGTTTATTAAAAATAAGCAGTACAAAACAGTATAAAATCCTAGCAGGGATAACAGAAAAAAACTCCACTGCCGTTTTAAAATGAAATCGCGGATGCGCGATGCGTGCTTACGCTGTGACCCCACGGCCGTTTCGTCACAACTTACGTCATCAGGGGCACGCAACCGCGCACACGCATGCGCCTTATAAGGCCAAACAGCGCGCTAAGAGATGCCGCCGTTGGCTGGCCAAGAACAAAGCTGAAAACTGGTCACAATAAACATGATGATTGTCTCATGAAGCAGGGGATGAGAGGCCTGTTTAATTAACATAAAAAATACCTTTCCTGACAGATAAAGGCGACCAAGGCAATATACATATAGGAACTAGAAAAGTATCAATAGGACCAGTGCCATCTAGTGGCTGATTAAAAAAATACCCTAAATGTACAGCATGTTAAATAAATGTTTACCAGAGAAAACATATGCTAAAGATGCAAAAAAATATATAATATAACAGTTAGCATGTGGAACACTGCAGTGGATATAAGCAAGAAAATTAATAACTAAACCACCTACTCCCAAAAAGGGAGATTATTTTTAGAATACTGTGCATATACCTAAATATGATAAAAATAGGGGCAAGAAGTCCCTGATGTAAAGGAAATACAAAAGGAATATGAATAAGAAATGTGGGATTGCCAAAACAAGTATAGCAGAACCACTGCCCAGAAAAATGTATTTGTTTGAATAAACAATGTATATATTAACTGAGGGAGACATCAACTGTTATTGATAAAACAGCTGATGTCCCACTCTATATTCAAACCACTGGGGGCATGAGAACCAAGCTTATAGATCCAGTTAGTTTCGGATCTAGAAATGGTTCTCTTGCCATTACTGCCACGCCAATGGGGAACATATTTTTCTATGCCTATAAAGATGGTACCCTTAGGGTCCCTGTTATGCACAAGATCATAGTGTCTAGAGAAACTGTGCTTGTCAAAGCCTTGTCTTATATTAGTGATATGTTCACCCAACCAGACATGCAAAAATTAAATGTGCACTAACACACTGATATATACTATATTAAACATGCACTAATGCAATGAAATATTCTATGTTAAATGTGCACAAAAGTACTGAAATATACTGAGTTAAATGTTGACATGGAATTTTATAGATATGCAACTCCTATCCTAATATTGATTAGTGGTTCCAAATTAATAATAACTACTGCAGTAGGGAACAGACACAAAAGATACACTCGGCATCTTTCCAAATAACTGTTCTGCTTTATTATGATGCAATTGAAGGTTTTTATACACATGATTACGTAGGTACCACATTAATATTACAATTGTACATTTATGGTAACAAGGGGCGTAACATAGGCAGACCAATTCTAATCAGGACTTGAAAGAATGCAAACATGTAATGAAACATTATTAGTGCTGTGTGCACAGTGAGGGCAGTGTGTAATACAAACAAAATAGAATACAATTATATACAGTACTTACAAATTTCCTTTACAATCTGCAGTAAGTCACTGAAATATACTGCATTAAACGTGCACTAACACACTAAAATATACTGCATTAAACGTGCAGCAACGCACTGAAATATACTGCAGGAAACCTGCCCTGACAAAATAAACTGACACTAATGTAAAAATGAATGGTCACACTACACTCACACTGTACTATCACTAGATTCACACTAAACTGATATTCTACACTGACAATAGAATCACAATAGCACACCATAGCACACTAACTCACTAGCAGCATTGAACAGAGCCCTGTTCTATACCTCTCCACGCTAATATTACACTGCAAATGACCGCTATGGGAAGAATATTTTGATAGTGTGGAGTGGAACTAAGAGCAATGAGCCATGATTGGGCACCATTGGTCATCATTACTTTCTTCAATCATGGCTCTGACAGTGCTCTGTGCCCTGATTTGGCAAAGCTTTCATTGCTTCAGCCAATCAGGGCTTCTAATGCACTGTGCGGCGGCGCAGTGCATTGTGGTCATTCGGTGGGCTGAACAGACAATCGAACGCCCAGACAATTCGGGTGTTCATTAAGTGGTGAACAGCCAATGTTTTGCCTGAATTCCTGCTTGGGCCAATTCATTAGCCAAACTCTATTCCAGAGGAAGTGAGCTGGCAGATTACATGCAAAACAATAACATTTAGAGCTATTTTCTAATTTTGATGCCTGAAAAATGAAACAAAAATTTGGAAGGACACTTTTTAAACCATTCTTATATGGGCTGCTAAATTTTGAAATGGGAAGAGATATCAAAATGCACCTTGTAGTTTAAAATTTGTCTCTTCTTTGAATATTGAAAGATGGAAAAAATGTGACACTTTTGCAGCACAGCTTTTAAGCCTGTATGGACAGTTTGCAATGCATGACAAATTGAACAGACATTTAGTATCTATGAAAAAAAACAAAACACACACACACATACACCAATGATGGACATAGAATACAGGTTTGCACCACGGCTAGAAAGCCTGAACAGATTCTTAAAAAAAGTTAGATTTACTAAAGGCAAATCCACTCTGCACTACAAGTGCACTGCAAGTGCACTTGAAAGTGCAGTGAAAGTAAACTTGGAAGTGCAGTCGCTGTAGAATGCTGTAGATCTGAGGGGAAGCTCTGAAATGAGGGGAAGCTTTGCTGATTTTATCATCCAATCATGTGCAAGCAAAAATGCTGTTTTTTTATTTTTCTTGCATGTCCCCCTCAGATCTACAGTGACCGCACTTCCAAGTACACTTGCAGTGCACTTGTAGTGCATAGTGGATTTGCCTTTAGCAAATAACCCCCATAGTGTCATTTTTTAACTCCGACAATGAAAATAGCATTCAGGTTTGCATAACAGCTAAAAAGGCTGTTTGAACAGACCGCAATTTTAGAGAGATTGAACAGGCATTTAGCATTCTTTAACCACTTCAGCCCACGGAAGGATTTTCTCCATTAATGACCAGGCCATTTTTTGCAATACGGCACTGTGTTGCTTTAACTGACAGTTGTGACAGTTGTGATGTATGCGATACTGTACCCAAACAAAATTGATGTCCTTTTTTTCCCACAAATAGAGCTTTCTTTTGGTGGTATTTGATCACCTCTGCGGTTTTTATTTTTTGGACTATAAACAAAAAAAAAACGAAAATTTTGAAAAAAAAACAATATTTTTTACTGTTTCCTATAATAAACACACAAAATAAATAAATATAAATTTCTTCATCAGTTTAGAGCGATTGTGGGTGGCCAGCGGACATCGCGGCTGCTGGCTACATGCATTGGCTCTGGCGATGCGCCATGTGCGCGCGCCTGCTATAGCCATTAAAAGGGACCGATGTACACCTACAGCGATTTGCGCAGCTGAGCCAACCTGCCGCAGTATAATTGCGGCGGCTGGTTGGCAATCGGTTAAAAAAATTAATTAACATTAACATCCGTGTCTTTTTTGGACAGCGATGATGGAAATAGCATAGAGCTTTGCACCACAGCTTGAAAGCATTTTGAGCAAGCTGCAATTTCTGAGAGATTTAGCAGGCAATTATCACCAGAAAAATAATAGTGTCTTTTTTGAACAGCAGTGATGGAAATAGCATACAGGTTTGCGCCAAGTTAGAAATCTTTTTTAAAAAGACCTCAGTTTCAGACAGATTGATCAGGCATTGCTCAAAAGCTTGTTTGGACAAACTGCAATTTCTGAGAGCTTGAGTGGGCATTTAGCATCACAAAAGATAGAGTGTCTTTTTTACCCTCTTGCCGACTGCCCCACGTACAATAACTCTGCGCAAAATCATCTGTGGGACCTGGTGTCTGCCGAGACCTGCCGATTGTTCCTGACAGAGGCAGAATGGTGGTCTGCCTATGTAAACAAGGCAGATCACCATTCTGTTAGTAGGGAAGACAGATCCTATGTTTCTGCTAAGCAGGAACACAGATCTCTGTCTTCCCACAGTTAACTCACCCCCACACAGTTACAAAGCACCCTCTAGGAACACATATATCCCATTGATCACCGCAATGTTAACCCCTTCCCTGCAGTGTCATTAGTACAGTGACAGTGCATTTTTAATATTGGTCACTGTATTGATGTCACTAGTCCCTCAAAAAGTATCAGAAGTGTCACTTAGTGTCCTATTTGTCTGCCACAATGTTGCATTCCTGCTATAAGTCGCTGATCGCCACCATTAATAGTAAAAGAATAAATAAATAAAAATTCCATAAAAATATCTCATAGTTTTTTTTACCAAAAGCATGTAGCAGAAATGTATTGACCTAAATTTATGAAGAAATGTGCTTTTTTTAATTTTTATTGGATGCGTTTTATAGCAGAAAGTAAAAAATATTGTTTTTTTTCAAAATTTTTTTGTTTATAGCGCAAAAAAAAAAAAAAGCACAGAGGTGATCAAATACCACCAAAAGAAAGCTCTACTTGTGAGAAAAATAAAAAATAAATTGTATTTGTGTACAGTGTCACATGACCGCGCAAATGTTAGTTAAAATAACACATTGCCATATCGCAAAAAATGGCCTGGTCATTAAGGGGGTAAGCCTTCCAGAGCTGAAGCAGTTAAACATTGATGATGGAAATAACATACATGTTTGCACCACAATTTTAAAACCTGTTTGAACAGGCTGCAATTTCTTAGCACATGAGAAGGGATTTAGTATTGGGCAGAAAAATCTTGTTTCCTGTTTGGACACAATGTAAATAGCATACAGGTATGCATCACAGCTAGATATGCCGTTTCAACTGAAAATTTAAACAGCCAAATGTCTTTGCAACACATCTTTGAAATCTTCATTGTGCCATTAATGAGGGAGTAACATGATTAGAATTTGCCCCCAAAAATTTGCTATTTTCATAGAGTGAGGAAGGACAAATTTCCCAAATTTCATGCACACCTATTTAAAACTGCTGAGAATATCTACTGTTTGCTTGAGCAGGTAAATTCATTTATCTTTTTCCACTCAGCAGATGGAAAAATTGAAGTACTTTAAATAATTAAATTAGACTAATGCCCCGTACATACGGTCGGACATTGATTGGACATTCTGACAACAAAATCCTAGGATTTTTTCCGACGGATGTTGGCTCAAACTTGTCTTGCATACACACGGTCACACAAAGTTGTCGGAAAATCCGATCATTCTGAACGCGGTGACGTAAAACACGTACGTCGGGACTATAAACGGGGCAGTAGTCAATAGCTTTCATCTCTTTATTTATTCTGAGCATGCTTGGCACTTTGTGCGTCGGATTTGTGTACACACGATCGGAAATTCCGACAACAAATTTTGTTGTCGGAAAATTTTATAGCCTGCTCTCAAACTTTGTGTGTCGGAAAATCCAATGAAAAAAGTCCGATGGAGCCCACACACGGTCGGAATTTCCGACAACACGCTCTGATCACACATTTTCCGTCGGAAAATCTGACCGTGTGTACGGGGCATAAGATTTTTTTTGAGACATATGATATAAATTTTGTAACGATTTCAGACAGACAAACTCATTCTTATTAATGAAAGGCAGACTCTTATTTTTCTGACCCAAATTCTAGAAATCACACCGATTTTGTGCACATAAATAAGTAGAGCTCATAAGAGGCAATTTGAGAGGAAGAAAGCAAGCAGGCTCTGTCTGTAAATGCAAAAACATTTTATTCTCCCTGGGAGAAATTAGGAATTATCTGCACATACGTCAAAACATGTTTCATTGACCATAATTAAGGGAGAAAAAGAGTGAGACAGGACTTATGTAAGGTAATACTACTAAGATACACTACTTTAAAAGAGTGCGTGTTCCAAATTTCACAGCTGGGGAGCAGCATGCGGAAACATAATGTGCTGTGCAGTTTTAATGATGAAGCACTACAATTTAACCCCCTAAAAATGGCCAGCACAATATTTACCTATGGCCAAAAATTCCATGATTTCTACCTACATAAAGAAAGCTTTTTTAAAATTAGGTTTTGAGCATTCCACATGCGCCACAGACACACACACACACACACACACACACACACACAAACACAAAAAGTAGTTTTAAAAATGAATTTTTGGTTTTAGGAAATCACAGTGAATGCAGATGGGCTTACTCTCCACTCTCCCTAGCCACACAAACTGCATGTCACTGTAAAGTATACATATCAGATATACAGTATAGGATATAATGCACTAAAAAACACTGATACTATAAGCACAAAATACTGGTAGCACAGTACACTATATTATCCAACTCTCTGTCCCTGAAAGCAATGTTAGCTGTTCCTCAATCCCACACCCTGACAAAAGGATGTTGGGAGAGCAGGCTTTTAAAGTGTGTGGGCTGCAACTTGGCTCAAACTTTTCATTGGCCAAAGTTTTGCACCTGACCAGGAACACTGTCTGTCTCCCTGTGTTCCCAGCATCACAGTGATGCAAGAGCTTTTCATGGCTATCTGCCTATGTTACTAACTGCCCTGTAAATATATATAGAAATGGTGTTGCGCAAACTCAAAAATCAGTGAATCAGTAAATTAAAATAATAACATAACCTGTGATAATCATCAAAATTATATCAATAAAGTGCATACAAAAATACATACATAAAGTGCAAAAATGCTGTGCAATCCATTGCATAAAGTGCATCAATATATAAAAGTGTTCAGACAGGTTCCTTTTCCATTAGTGATGGGACAATATCGATCAAGTATTTCCAAATGCCGTGCTTCTCATGTGAATATACAAAAACTACTTTGTTGTGTTTTCACCTCCTTGTGACACCTCTGTGCTCCCAAAACTCTCACCTTAAAAGGTAATCAAATAAGCCTTTTCATTACAATCTTTGGTGTAATGTTTCACCAATCCCAGTCTGGCTCTAAGTATCTCAGATATCCCAAAAAGGATCCTAGGTGGTGGCCCCTTAAAGGTTCACTGTCCCACGCATCAGCCATGTATTAGAATAAAGCAGAGTAATCTCCCATGGTGTAGTATTAAAATCAATGTATTTATTAAAACAATAGTATCTCTTACTATAAAATCCAATGATAAGCGCTCAGCTATGTAAAGCAGTTTTTCAGTCTGCGACGTCACTTCCGATTCGGGATGCCCTACATGTTACGTCACGGCATGTGACTTCATCAGTCAATCTAACATTTCAAAGCAGGTAAGTTGATTTTTATTTTACCTATCAATGGGAAATTAACAAAATCCTTAATGACCAGGATACATACCGTATAAATTACCAACCAAGGACCCCACCTCTATAGAAAAGAACTGTTGAGAATAATTAATGAGGGATACCAGATTAACATTGATGACAAAAAAGAAAAATCCTATCTGGTACCTATAGCTCTCAGAATTCCTATTATCTACTACCTCCCAGAGGTCCACAAGGACCCTGTCCACCACCCGGGTTGCCTCATAATTAGGGATGAGCCGAACACCCCCCTGTTCGGTTCGCACCAGAACATGCGAACAGGAAAAAAGTTCGTTCGAACATGCGAACACTATTAAAGTCTATGGGACACGAACATGGATAATCAAAAGTGCTAATTTTAAAGGCTTATATGCAAGTTATTGTCATAAAAAGTGTTTGGGGACCTGGGTCCTGCCCCAGGGGACATGGATCAATGCAAAAAAAAGTTTTAAAAACGGCCGTTTTTTCAGGAGCAGTGATTTTAATAATGCTTAAAGTCAAACAATAAAAGTGTAATATCCCTTTAAATTTCGTACCTGGGGGGTGTCTATAGTATGCCTGTAAAGGGGCGCATGTTTCCTGTGTTTAGAACAGTCTGACAGCAAAATGACATTTTGAAGGAAAAAACTCATTTAAAACTACCCGCGGCTATTGCATTGCCGACAATACACATAGAAGTTCATTGATAAAAACGGCATGGGAATTCCCCAAAGGGGAACCCCGAACCAAAATTAAAAAAAAAAAATGACGTGGGAGTCCTCCTAAATTCCATACCAGGCCCTTCAGGTCTGGTATGGATATTAAGGGGAACCCCGGCCAAAATTAAAAAAAAAAAATGACGTGGGGTTCCCCCTAAATTCCATACCAGACCCTTCAGGTCTGGTATGGATTTTAAGGGGAACCCCGCGCCAAAAAAAAAAAAAAAAACGGCGTGGGGTCCCCCCAAAAATCCATACCAGACCATTATCCGAGCACGCAACCTGGCAGGCCGCAGGAAAAGAGGGGGGGACGAGAGTGCGGCCCCCCCTCCCTCCTGAACCATACCAGGCCACATGCCCTCAACATTGGGAGGGTGCTTTGGGGTAGCCCCCCAAAACACCTTGTCCCCATGTTGATGAGGACAAGGGCCTCATCCCCACAACCCTGGCCGGTGGTTGTGGGGGTCTGCGGGCGGGGGGCTTATCGGAATCTGGAAGCCCCCTTTAACAAGGTGACCCCCAGATCCCGGCCCCCCCCCGTGTGAAATGGTAAGGGGGTACATAAGTACCCCTACCATTTCACGAAAAAAGTGTCAAAAATGTTAAAAATGACAAGAGACAGTTTTTGACAATTCCTTTATTTAAATGCTTCTTCTTTCTTCTATCTTCCTTCATCTTCTGGTTCTTCTGGCTCTTCTGGTTCTTCTGGTTCTTCCTCCGGCGTTCTCGTCCAGCATCTCCTCTGCGGCGTCTTCTGTCTTCTTCTCCTCGGGCCACTCCGCACCCATGGCATGGGGGGGAGGCTCCCGCTCTTCTCTTCTTCTCTTCTTCTCTTCTTCTTTTCTTCTTTTCTTCTCTTCTTCTCTTCTTCTCTTCTTCATTTTCTTCTCCGGGCCGCTCCGCAATCCATGCTGGCATGGAGGGAGGCTCCTGCTGTGTGACGGCGCTCCTCGTCTGACAGTTCTTAAATAACGGGGGTGGGGCCACCCGGTGACCCCGCCCCCCTCTGACGCACGGTGACTTGACGGGACTTCCCTGTGGCATTCCCCGTGACGTCACAGGGAAGTCCCGTCAAGTCACCGTGCGTCAGAGGGGGGCGGGGTCACCGGGTGGCCCCGCCCCCCCCGTTATTTAAGAACTGTCAGACGAGGAGCGCCGTCACACAGCGGGAGCCTCCCTCCATGCCAGCATGGATTGCGGAGCGGCCCGGAGAAGAAAATGAAGAAGAGAAGAAGAGAAGAAAAGAAGAAGAGAAGAAGAGAAGAGCGGGAGCCTCCCCCCCATGCCATGGGTGCGGAGCGGCCCGAGGAGAAGAAGATAGAAGACGCCGCGGAGGAGATGCTGGACGAGAACGCGGGAGGAAGAACCAGAAGAGCCAGAAGAACCAGAAGATGAAGGAAGATAGAAGAAGCATTTAAATAAAGGAATTGTCAAAAACTGTCTCTTGTCATTTTTAACATTTTTGACACTTTTTTCGTGAAATGGTAGGGGTACTTATGTACCCCCTTACCATTTCACACAGGGGGGGGGCCGGGATCTGGGGGTCACCTTGTTAAAGGGGGCTTCCAGATTCCGATAAGCCCCCCCCCCGCAGACCCCCACAACCACCGGCCAGGGTTGTGGGGATGAGGCCCTTGTCCTCATCAACATGGGGACAAGGTGTTTTGGGGGGCTACCCCAAAGCACCCTCCCAATGTTGAGGGCATGTGGCCTGGTACGGTTCAGGAGGGAGGGGGGCCGCACTCTCGTCCCCCCCTCTTTTCCTGCGGCCTGCCAGGTTGCGTGCTCGGATAAGGGTCTGGTATGGATTTTTGGGGGGACCCCACGCCGTTTTTTTTTTTTTTTTTTGGCGCGGGGTTTCCCTTAAAATCCATACCAGACCTGAAGGGTCTGGTATGGAATTTAGGGGGAACCCCACGTCATTTTTTTTTTAAAATTTTGGCCGGGGTTCCCCTTAATATCCATACCAGACCTGAAGGGCCTGGTATGGAATTTAGGGGGACCCCCACGTCATTTTTTTTTTTAATTTTGGTTCGGGGTTCCCCTTTGGGGAATTCCCATGCCGTTTTTATCAATGAACTTCTATGTGTATTGTCGGCAATGCAATAGCCGCGGGTAGTTTTAAATGAGTTTTTTCCTTCAAAATGTCATTTTGCTGTCAGACTGTTCTAAACACAGGAAACATGCGCCCCTTTACAGGCACACTATAGACACCCCCCAGGTACGAAATTTAAAGGGATATTACACTTTTATTGATTGACTTTAAGCATTATTAAAATCACTGCTCCTGAAAAAACGGCCGTTTTTAAAACTTTTTTTTGCATTGATCCATGTCCCCTGGGGCAGGACCCAGGTCCCCAAACACTTTTTATGATAATAACTTGCATATTAGCCTTTAAAATTAGCACTTTTGATTTCTCCCATAGGCTTTTAAAGGGTGTTCCGCGGCATTCGAATTTGCCGCGAACACCCCAAATTGTTCGCTGTTCGGTGAACTTGCGAACAGCCAATGTTCGAGTCGAACATGAGTTCGACTCGAACTCGAAGCTCATCCCTACTCATAATCAGTAGGCTCGACTCGGTGACTGCAAAGATTGGTAGATATGTGGATTTTTGTCCCCAGTCTATAGTTAAGAAAATACCATCTTATCTTAAAGACACTAAAGATGTGGTCAAACTCCTTCATGGAACTACTATCAATAATGGTGTTTTATTGTCCACTGCTGATGTGGCATCTTTATATACATATATTTTCCATCAGCTGGGGTTTGAAGAAGTGGACTATTATCTATCTACACATTCAAAAAGAGTTCATAATGAATGTATTATTTTACATCAAACAGAAGGGGATAGCCAGGGCTAAATTTGCCCCAACTTGGCAAATCTTTTCATGGCCAAATGGCAGGATGATGTCATCCATACCTATGACAGGCCCGAGCTCCTATTGTGGGATAAATATATAGACACCATCCTCTGGGATGGCAGCCATCATTCGTTGCAGTCCTTTATGGATGGCCTGAACTGTCTTTTACAGCTAGTGCTCAGATCATCAACTTCCTCGATTGAAGAAATAGAAATGGTGGACCAGAGAATATTAACCTGTACACACTTCAAGTCCAGTATTTGGAATTCCTACAACCCCATGGACAGCTGACATCACAAGACCTGGCTCCATTTAGTACCTCGCAGTGAATTTGTAAGACTGAGTCGCAACTGCATGAAAGTCAAAGATTATGAAGCCAGGTACTCATGTTGAAAGACCGTTTTCTCCAAAATGGTTACTCAGGTCAGTACTGTATCTTGATTAAGAGATGGGACAGGTGAGAAATGCCAATACAGATGATTTAATTATGAGATAAAGCGAGAGATGCTGCTGGGTCTGATCAGTTTAGACGGTCCCTTTTACATCATATTCGATGCAACATTAACAAATCAGAAACATAATTAATAAACATTGGGCGGTCCTTAAAAATGATAAAGTTCTAGGCCCCTTTCTGCCTAACAAACCAAATGTTATTTATATAGGGGTCCCGCCTTTGCAATTGAAAGTGGCTCCTAATGTCTTAGATCTTCCTAACAATCTGTCCTTTTTGCAAGATCTTGCTGGGTATTACCCATGTAAAAAAATGTTTGCCAAATGAATAAATTTAAGGGTAGAAAAATGAGTTCCTTTACTTCTACAACTTCTAGAACCTACCCTATCAAAAACTTCATTACCTGTGCCTCTAAACATGTAATTTACCTAATTTGCTGCCCTTATGGTAAGCAATATGTGGGGAGGACCATTCACCCTTTCTCAGTACGCATCAACAAGCACATCAAAAATATATGGAAGGAGCGCAGTGTTCCGAAACATTATGCATGCTGTCACAATAGGAATCCCACAGGAACCCTTTTTGTAGCTATTGATAAATATGAAGCATCTCGGAGGGGAGGATCACTAAAGACAAGGGTTTTCCCAACTGGAAACCCGATGGATCAATGAGATGTCCTATAGTCCATATGGTATAAATATTAAGTAGGATATTAATGCATTTATAAATAACGCATGAACCCACATTTAGGTTCTAGACTGTCTTATAGGCATGGACCTATGTTGCATATCTTTATATGTTCGTTTTCCTTGTAAAATTATTGTATTATAGACTGTGTTTATTTATTGAAGTGTGGAAATGTTTTGTATCTACTTGATAAGAGTTATACTTTTTTTTTTCTTCCTTTTTGTCCTATTTTGGATAATGTTTTGATTTGTTATATTTAATTCTTTTTTATAATTATCATTCATGATTATTATCTTCTATAGTTCTATTGTCGGTGCATATACCATACATTTTACATTTTAATTTTTTTGTTACTGTGTCGGCTTTGCGGTTCATGTCCTTGCTTTTGACCAATTTTTGGGTCTAATTAGCTTTTTTTCCCTACTAATTATGTGCCCTCCTTTTTATCCGGGTGCTTTTTATGGTTTGGCTGTATCATATAATGGCCTTATACATCCCCAACGTTGGGCTGGCCTTTTACTGCAGTCGAGGCTTGGCTTCAGCTGTTTGTTCATTTCAGAGCTGAAGGCGAGGCTTGGTTGTTAATCCACTGACCATCTTTATTTTGAAAATGAGGCCAAGACATTTCTGGTCTGTCCACCATCTTGGACTTGAGAATGAAGCTAGGTGCTATTAGATTCTGGCCGGGCAGCCATCTTTATTTTAAAAGAGTCTTGGATTGATTTGTCGGCCATTTTAGGATGTGTATAATTTGGAGACCAGCAATTATGGGGTCACCTCCCTTATCGAGTACATATAAATTAGGCGTGAGGACAAGCGTAGCATTTATGCCCCCAAAGATGTAATATCTGACAAAACGCGTTGAGAGGAGCTAATGCACATGACGTCGCCACACCTATCTGGATTGGTAACTTTGTGAAGCATTGTTTGGAACTTTTTACTATGCATCCTGGGAATGTTATATATACAAAGCGCATATTGCTTTTATCTGTGTGAGTAGTATTTATATCTTAAAGTGTAATAAAACTTTTTAGTCGGGTTTACACTTTGTTGATTTTTACATTTTGATTTTATGTGGATCTTCATGCATTATATGGTTGCCATTGACGTACTACTGATTGTAAAAACGAGATACATGGTTGAACACCAACTAAATAATATGAGCTGGATTTCTGCTTAATGGGATTTTCACATACAGGCTGATTTGACTCTGTAGTGGAGTCTCCATGTTCTGGTAAGAGTCCACATCTTATGGTTGGTGATGGTTCACACGGTAATTGCCAAAGTGGATTGAACACTTTGAAAAAAAGTGTAAGGTTCCCCACGGGGCTTTTTAGCAGCAAATAGGAGTCAAATATTTTGTAAAAATCACATTTTTTATTTCAAAAAATGGTTAGGCACAAAAAAAAGATTAATTCAAATATGAGCTCTGGTATATACAAGGCGAGACAAATTAGGCTAGGAAAGGTTATACATCAAGGGTGATACATTGTTACACCGTCCGATGTATGGAAATGCCCCAATGCATTTCGACCTCAAAAGGTTATGGTCTTTTTCAGGAGGTTCTTACATTTCTATAAATACATCAAGAGGACAAATTTCCATATTCTAATTGTCATATAATTTGATATCCAATACAGTCTCATTTATTACGTATACATTGTCTCGTGTTTGATTTATGTAATCACAGTGTATTTACCCTTTCCGCCAGGAAAACTTGCGTAACCAGAGACTTCTTTAAAACCAGATAATCGCCTCAAGTGCAATCCTGGACCACTGAGAGCCTGTCCACGTCCTCAACCCAAGGGGGCGATCTGTGAGGCTTACAAGTGGTCACGTGTTTAACAGCCCCCCCCGATGGGGAATCAAATTTATCAGGAGCACCTGAAAATTGTAATTGTACATAATCAGCATACCAAAGAGGGTAGTTTTTTTAGGATATTGTGAGAGGGGGGAATCTTAATGAAAGTAGTCCCCCTCCATGAGCTGCCGTGATGCGATGGTGAATTGTGCAGTGTTCTCACAATCATCTTAGTATTTGGTGTACAACAGATGATCTGGGTATGTTATAAACAGTAAAGAGTGACACAATGATATTGTGTCAGCAAGTGGAAGAGAGGAAATAGGTGCATGTGTGTGTATAGTTACCGCTTATGGCAGCCGAATGAATATAATCCATTTGAAAAGATGCAGGTTATAAAAAAAAGTGTATATGGAAAACATATTTGTGTGAAATCAAATATATGTTAAGGGTGTGCACATAAGCAGTTCATGCCCAAACCACAAAATGGGCAAACAAAAGTGGAAAATAGAAATAAATAAAATAATCATGTTAAAAGGTGACAAAAACTTTCAAGTGTATTGTATTCAATAAGTTTTACAATGAATGAAACAAAATACCTAGTGTGATACTAATGCATCCAAACCAAAAGGGCAAGAGGATGCCAGGTGAAGGTGAGTATTACAAAGAGTGTTATGGAGTGACCATGTATTGCATAAACAAAAAGTAAAAGAGATTAAAAATAAAACAATTACTACCTTATTGCGTTGTTAAAGTAATTGTGTGTTCAGATCAGAAGAGTATAAATACTGCATCTATGTTGAAGAGATTTGTAATGGACTAGTCAGTAATAGATTTTTTTCACTAATGAAACCCAGCAGCACGCTGATGTCCGTTCTTACCCATCCATCTTGCAAAGCATATATGTGTGCTCTCCCCGGGTGTCATCTGAGGAATACTGGTGGAGGGCGTATCTTAAATACCTCAGTAATTAATTTGAAAATGGGTAACAGGTGTGTACTTCTGCCTCTGGAAGTTCCCCTCAGGAGGGGGACAATGACTCGCCTGCAGCGGCCCTTCTGCGGCCACCTCGGTGTTCCGGAAGGCTGGGCTGCTCCGGTTTCCTCCGTCGCCTCCAACATAATAATGTGACATGAGAGGTGACGCGCATGCGCGGCAGAGGGACCTCCTCTCAATGCGCATCGGCCGTACCATGGATGCGCATGTCACCCCTCCGTCCGACGGCGATCATAGAATGCCGCCGGCACGGTAAAAGCTCCCCACAGTGGTAGATGTTAATGTTGCAGGGGCTCAAAAAGGGGGATACATGAAAAACACATGTATGCCTACCATGCCGGGAAGCCTAACAGGTTAGAGGTAACGTCTCCAAGGGCGAGAGGCGGACAAAAAAAAACAGCAGCTCAAGGGATTTGTGAGGGGGAAAAGAAATGGAAAATTGATTTTTTACTGTGCTTTTGATTTTGCGCATAACTTGCATCCTTTTTTGACATTGCAATAGTATTAGTGTCTGTGCACATAATTGTATTCATAAGTAATAATTTGTAATGAGCATTTCCTTATCATGGTATAAAATTCAATGTATCATAATAAAATTCAGAACAATGTTTTGACTGATATTGCTGTCACATCTTTCTGTTCTCTGCAATATTGCATAATCTCTGAAAACCCCACCCTAAAATATTCACAACAGTTTTTTGGCGAGCCAGCCAGAAGTGCAGCAGAATCACTAGAAGACCACTCCTGAACGGGACATCTGGAATGCAGACACACAATGACCCTCCTGAGTAAGCTGCCCTTAAGCTTGCTCATTTTTTCTGACTTCCCTTTGCATCCTATTTGACCACATTATTAGGTTTATTTTGTAAAGAAGTGCATGGTACAATAACCTATAATAAAATTAGGAAAATTATAAAATCAACATGCTTACCATAGGTTACTACAATGTTTTAGATTTTAGTTTCTGAACTTTATCCTGAACTTTATCTTACCGGAAAAAGTGACCCGTATCCTGTGTTGAAACTATAGAGTATGTTACATTTATGATTCTTATGTATAATAAGTCTAAATGAATGTGTATTATATCACCATATCTATTATCATGTCTGTAATAGCTTCTATGTGACTGGCAACTAAGCAGCTTGAAAGATCAGCTAATAGATTTCTGCCTGTCACTCAACATTTGACATTAAATGAGTTACTGCCTCAAATGAAATATCTATATCTGCAAAATCTAAATCATTTTTTAACATTATAGGGAAAACATTCTTCAACAGTCATCTTTTCATGGAACTAAATAGTCATCTCCTTTAATACCCAGTGGCGTGTAGCTAAGTGTATCATGAAGATATGTTAAAACAATTGAAAGATGATGTTCTTCGTTCAGTTTGAAAATGCCATTATTCTAAGCCTGAGAAGCAGCATAGGACATATCTGACTAAAATCTTAGGTTGCTTAAAGGTAAAATGTAAGGAAATTATAACATTTCTGACATGATTTTCAGTTCCCAAGACAGGTAAAATTGAACTTCTACAGTATATAAGTATAAAACATATTAAGAGAAGTATTAATCTTAAGAGATAAAAATATAGTATAGTAAATGGTAATACTGTAATATAGCAAACTAATTTTGCAGCATATGTTAAAAAATGTACTACAAATCAATCAGTGATCTAATGTCATTGTCATCTAAGCTAAAGTCCATTCAATTTTTTTTCTGATTTATGTAATATATGGTAGCAATGACCCCTGAAGAAACTGATGGATTGTATGGGTCCTCTCAGGCTTTTACCCTGTTGCTGCAATCGGACAATCACTGGCCCACCAAAGGTGACAGATAGACTTCCACTCTGTCAATCTCCTTTTTGCAGTTTTATTGGCTCAGTTGCCCAGGTGAGGAAGGGTTAGGGGTATAGGATACCCAAAAAAGCAGCAAAATCCCCTTCTTAATAGCATCTTGTAGGATCTTTATTCTCTGCCACACGCTAATGCAGATTTGGTAGGCTAGACAGACAGATGGCTACTTTTAAGTATCTTCAGCCCCTCTCACGGGCTAGTAGTGGGCAAGACTAGTAGTAGTTGTAGACTTTTAAATGCTTTTTTGTGTGATTGGCTCACCAATTTTACCAGAAGTCTGCCTAAGATACAAGTCAGATTTCAGGCATCCCCTGCAACAAAAAAAAAAAAATCCCCGCTCCCCACCATGCTTACCGGGCTCCGCTTGCCTATCGGTGGGCCCGGGATCCCCATGGCGGGTAGAGGGGAAGAGAAGAGTGGACACACGTCTGCTCTCCTCCCCTTCTCCTTGTGAACCGGAAAGCGATGTCTCTGACGTCACTTCTGGGTCAAGCTCTCGGTGTCCCCAGGTCGCTTTGCCGGGAAATAATGTTTTGCAATGCGATCTGTGATTGTGCTACACATGTTACATATCACTGCGTATGCCAGAGTGAGAGCAATAATTCTAACACCCGACCTCCTTCATAACACTAAACTGATACCTATAGTGGGCTTTTGAAGCGTTGCCTATAGAAAATATAGGGTACTGAAGTTTTTCGCCATTTCGAGGACGCACATAAATTTAAGGTTTGACATGTTGGGTAACTATTTACTAGGTGCAACCTTGTCTTTTATAATTTACCAAAAATGTGGGTAATGTATTGCATTTGTTTGCCCTAAAATTCATGTTAGTGTGTTTTTTACTGAAATGTTGTGTTTCCTAGACCTTTGCAGTAACATTGTGTGACATAAAAAATTGCAACTACCACGATTTTATTCTATAGGGCAGGGATATGCAATTAGGGGACCTCCAGCTGTTGCAAAACTACAAGTCCCATCAGGCTTCTGCCTCTGGATGTCATGCTTGTTAGAGTCTTGCTATACCTCATGGGACTTGTAGTTTTGCAACAGCTGGAGGTCCGACAATTGCACATCCCTGCTCTAGGGTGACTGCTTTCAGAAAATATATAATATTTGTGGGCTTTGTGTAATCTTCAGGCCTAAAATGATTTTTTAAACATGTGTGCAAAAATGCAAAAACGGCTCTGGCAGAGAAAGGATTAAGCTGACACGGGCAGTTAACTAACCAGAACTCTTCTTTAGCTTCCTTCCCCAGGCAGCAGGCCTAGGAAGCACAAACCGGACCTCTCTGAAGCTATACCTTCTCCAGGCAGCAGACCTGGAAGGCAAAGACCTCATGGATCATATCCCTCCCAGGCAGAAGGCTTGGGAGGCAAACAAACCTTGGCACATTAATTTGCTTCAGCTAATATCTGGAAGGCAAGGACCTTTTTAGAAGGTCTCATCAAACATCAAATATTTATTCTCTTTCCCCATTCTACATTGATTAGTCAAGATAAAATAAATGTTCATAATCCACAACATTCTACCTTCTCAGAGGGCATGGTATTGTGTAAAGAGCAGGAGGAATGATTGTAAAACCTACATTTTTTTGTAGGGATAGTATCAGGACAATCAGAATACACAATGCTTTATGCAACAGAAAAGAGTTGATTGCTAAAGCTATAGGTGGTATTTTTATTATTTAGTGAGTATAGGAATCTGACTGAACAGTGCTATTCAAAGGATAGGAGGGGTGATTGCTAAGACTACCAGCTTTCTGTGTATGTGCATATCTTCTTACACTATCTGCTGGAGAACACTTCCCAGTAGAAGGCAGAGCAAAACAATGTCCTGAGCAATAGCAAAAGAGAGATCCTAGTGTCGAAGTACCTAGTATACAGGGTGACTCTGTAGGTACTTTAGATATTATTTGTGCCAACGTCCCCGACAATATATATAAGGCATCAAGGGGCTAAATAGTGGGACTTTGAGGGCACAACCATAATAGACTACAAAAAGTATAAAAGACTTAATTTTTATTAATAGCATACAAAAACACAGAGAATAGACATGAAAGTTTAAAAACACATCTGATATAGGCATACAACTCAGTTAGATACACCATAATGAATCCTATCCTGCAGTCTCCTAGATAATTCTCTATAGCTATGTATAGACAGTATAACCAGTAATTACGGGTAGAAGAAAGGGTACACTTCCCCTGTAAAGTTGAGTTTAAGAGAGTACTGCAGGTCTGGTGTTCCAAGGTAGTGTAGTCTCTAATTGCTCTACATGTTTCACGTTGACAAGGAACGCTTCTTCAGGAGCTAGAGGTTCTATTAAAAATACATACAAACAAAGAGGACAAACATCATAATCACAGTACTAGAAAGCTATTCACAATATATAAACTATAACAAAATATGGGTGACAGCTTGGTTAGAAATTCCGCCTTACCCAGGGTGAGGCACGGCAGGGGCCCTAAAAAATTAATTAAGGTCTCGAATGGAAGGACAGCAAAGACTGGTAGTCTAGGGGGGCCCCTACAAATGAGGCCTGTAAGAACGTATGATAATATAATTTAAAGTAAACAGATAAATGGAAAAATTCTAAGTAGAACCAGCAAATTACGACCGTAGGTGATCAAAAGGTGTTTCAGATTTACACCTGAAACCGGAGGGAAAACCAGAAAAAAAAAAAAAAAACAACAAGAGGGGCCCGGAGGGAAGGAAACACACAGACGAACAATATGGAACAGGGACAGGAAAGGGAAAGGAAAAATAAAAAGGGGGAAAAAAATTGGGAAAAGGGAAAGGAGGGGGGGGGGGGGAGGGGAGGAAGGGAAAAAGGGGGGAGAGAAAAAGGGGAAGGAAAAGGAGGGGATGGGGTGTGTATTAAACAAATTTGTATAAAAAACCGCTTACCAAATGGATATGAAGAAAAGAAAAATGCTCACAGTAGTGAATTTAATCAATGCATCGCTGACAGCGATCAAAGGTAAAGATATATATCTGAAAGGAGGTCGGATGGGCAGCAAACAAGGAGCAGAGGCCTCCCAAATGTATATCACATCAGATGATTATAGGTAAGCAGATTAGCTTGTATGGGCTGCAGTTCTAATAAATAAAAAAAAACAGAGAGAGGAAGAATAACGATCAGCATAGAATGCAAGATCAATATTGATTTGCATAAAAAGGAGGTCATGTCAAAGGAAAGCACCAACAGCTGAACTTACCCCACAGTAACAACACGAAGGTATGGGGGTGCTCCGTCCTCCTAGATTGCTGCCAGGTTGTATGTCTAGGGGTGGAACAGAAAACCGGCCCCATAAATAGGGACATCCTGACCGGAAACAGCCGGTCTAATCAGACCGGCGTCATCCGGCCCCAGTTGTGGGCATGGTGTTGTGTAAAGAGCAGGAGGAATGATTGTAAAACCTACATTTTTTTGTAGGGATAGTATCAGGACAATCAGAATACACAATGCTTTATGCAACAGAAAAGAGTTGATTGCTAAAGCTATAGGTGGTATTTTTATTATTTAGTGAGTATAGGAATCTGACTGAACAGTGCTATTCAAAGGATAGGAGGGGTGATTGCTAAGACTAACAGCTTTCTGTGTATGTGCATATCTTATTACACTATCTGCTGAAGAACACTTCCCAGTAGAAGGCAGAGCAAAACAATGTCCTGAGCAATATCCTGATAAACCCAGACAATATACTGAACACAAAGCTCAGGCTGGCAACAGCCTTGCTGTAAGCACTACATTTAGATTAGAGACACTTCAGCTTAAGGTTCCTATATGGATACAGACAGAGAAAACAGGATATTCATGGAAAGTTTAAGAAGTATGTTACTGTATTTTGATGTAATGCTATACCTAGTATTTATCTATTCTCAGCAAATTACAGAGAAAGGTACTGAAAATCAAGGAGCACATTGATGTATTTTTTCTGGGCTAAGATTCAGGCTATTTTAAATATACTGTCAACAGACTTTAAAGTGTAACTAAAGAGTAGGCAAGATACCTCTGTTTATATGGCTGCTGGTGCCCCCCTGGGAAAATCCACTCTGTTTGTCTTGGTGACCACTGTCATTGGTTAACCAAAACAGGTGTCAAAACTAAAAAGTTAGGTACAGACATGACCACAGATGAGAAGATAGGGCAGATGGAAGCAGGAAGTTGTGGAGCCAGTGGATGGTAGAAGGCACAAAGCTAAGGGCTTCATCAGAGCCTCTGGTGGTGATCATAAATTTGAGCCACAAGGCACACCCAGGCTGCAGACCTTGGGATAGCCTCTCTAGTTCAAGACAGATCAAGCTGCAACCAGGAATATTAAAACTGAAGGAACAAAGATTGAGCTGAAACTTAAATTCATAGATATAAAATATGAAAGATGAGTAGGAGATACTAGAACAGAATGCAAGGAGGGCAGAGACAGGCAGTGCACTTGTGCATAGAAAAGCAATCAGATACAGGATTGTAAATGTATAACAGAGGCACAATTAAAAAACAGAAAGGAGAGCAGCACTGGCCAAAACAAATCTCTTTGATAACTATCCACTATAATAATGTGCTAAAACCATCTGTGTTGGGAAACATATCCACAAAGTAGCGACTGCTAAACTTGATACTGCAAGCACAAAAATATAAATGCAAAGATATTGCAATATGCTTATATCATAATGTGTAATATATGCAAAAATATAAAAATAAAGAGCTAGTGCAGTGCAAAACAACACAGTGTGATTCACGATAAGTAACACAAATATTCAAAAAAAGTTTATCAAATGAAAAACTAAACACAGTCTTCAGTGATGAAAAGAAAAAAAAGTCCCACAGATAATGCCAAGGTGCTGGCTCTCAATACGATCTCCTCTCAGTGGGTCCTCACATTCAGGTCCCAATCAGACATAGAGATCAGGTAAAAGGAAGGCTCTCATAGCGTAAATCCATAAAATACACAGGCTTTTATTAAAACAGATAAAAAACACTTGGACCTTCGGCTAGGGACGAATGGTAATACAAACAAGCGTTACTTCCTTAGTGTTGGGCTGACACTACGCAAATGTGAGAAAAGTTTTTTGCCTCATATAAAGTGTAATTATATAGGGGTATTCAAAAGGTACCATCATCCAGATATTATTAAAGAGAAAACATGGAGACCTGTCCCCAACAGGTCGCCACATGAGAGGAGAGGAAATGGACTTGGATCTCGGTACCTGTTTGAACAGAGTACACAGAATTTATTTGTATAAAAATATATGATATTTTATTTATACAACAATTAAAATATAAAATGGGTATCCCAAATATATCATAGGAAATTATACAAGTGCATGCCAAAATACCATTTGCAAATATATCCTAACAATACATGTGTGCCATTATTACTTGGTGTGCTCCATAGAGGAGAACAGAGGTATAGTGTATCCTCACAAATCATGTATTCCTCAACATGTTTTGCAGAGCTTTACCGCTTCATCAGGAGAATAATGTCTGCAATGGGTTGACAAAATAAACATAATAATCAACATTAACAGTCACATATGAATGTATAAAGGCATTTGATTTTTACAACGGGGCATGAAGGAAAAAAAATAAATTTCCGCTTACCAATGGATCCACATGTGGCCAGAATCAAAACACCACCAAAATTTCCCCTACGGCTGATGTTGGGGACACATTGCAAATGGACGAAGAATATAGCTGTAGTAAAAAAAATACAGTATATTTAAACAATGTTGTGCATGTATAAATGCATGTACAAGAGGGGGAAACTTAGGAAAGGGAAGAAGAAAGAAAGGCGGAGGGGGGTGTGGGAAGGAGGAAAAGGCTGGGAAAGGGGGAAGGGAAAGGGAAAAGGAAAGGGAAAAGGGGAGGGAA
This sequence comes from Aquarana catesbeiana, assembly GCF_042186555.1. Classification (NCBI taxonomy): domain Eukaryota; kingdom Metazoa; phylum Chordata; class Amphibia; order Anura; family Ranidae; genus Aquarana; species Aquarana catesbeiana. Next base: position 483,243,075 of record NC_133324.1, on the reverse strand, counting down.
AAGGGGGGGGATGGGGTAGTGTTATCAGCTTATCAGTACCTAGATAACTAACCTGGGATAACCAATAATACTCTAATAAGTCCATTAGAGTATTATTGGTTACCCCAGGTTAGTTATCTAGAAACTTGATAAACTGATAACACTACTCCTTCCCCCTTTCCCTCCCCTCTTCCCTTTTCTTCCCCCCTTTCCTCCTCCCCCCATCCCTCCACCTCTCCCCCCCGTCCTTTACTCCCAACCCCCCTTTTTCCTCCCCCTCTTTGTTCCCACCCCCCTTACCCTCCCCCTCCCCCACTTTTTCCTTTCTTTCCTCTTCCCTTTCCCCACAGTTTCCCCTCCTCTTGTACATGCAAGACATTGTTTCCTTGTCAAAAGAAGTTTATTGAGTATACAATGTTATAAAGATACATAAAGTAAGTTTACAAGGATCTATAAAGTAAGCTCATTGTTTTACAGTAGGGTTTATATAGGTAAATATCATGAAATTTCAAATATTAAACTTTGGGTTCACATAAACCTAAATTAAAGATATATATCATTTCCTTAGTTACTTTTGTAGGTATTTAAATGATTTATACCTACTATACATATTGTTTACAAGTAGAGTGTACATAGGTCAAATAAATTCTGATAATGAGCTTTAATCGTAAGGTGGAGAAAAGGAAAGAGAAAGAAGAAAAAGGGTTGAAAGGTAGAGGTATGGTCCACAAGGTTGTGCCGCTCGTCAGTTTATTATTCTTTTTAGTTCTCTTTGAAGCCTTAGAATGGGTGTCTCTGTAAGTCATTTAATCTGTTACCATGGCAACAGGACAGAGTCATTGAAGTTTGACAGGAACTGTTGTTTTATCCAAGGATGCCAAAGTTTTTCAAATTTTGGAATTTGATTTTGATCGATGGCTACCATCTTAGCATGGGACATTGTATTATTCATTCTGTGAATTGTTTCTGCTAGTACCAATGTAGGAGATTTCCATGCCTTGGCCACTGTTTGTTTTGCAGCCGTTATTAGTTGGATCATAAGTTTGAATTGAGAGAGTGTTAACCATTCCGGTTTTAGATTAAGTAAAGTTAAATATGGATCTGGTTGTATTATTTTTTTAAATATTTTAGATGCAATCACGAAGACTTCCTTCCAGAAGGTTTGGATTACTGGGCACGTCCACCATATGTGTAAATATGTGCCTATTTCTGGGCATCCTCGAAAACAAAGAGCTGAGGTATTAGGTGAATATTTTGCCACTCTAGCGGGTACAAGGTACCAGCGAGTTAGGACTTTATAATTTGTCTCCAGTGCTAAGATGTTGGGTGAAGATGACTTAGATGTGAGCCATATGTTAGACCAGTCCGTGTCTTCTAAAGTTCGTCCCAGGTCCTCCTCCCACCTCTGAACGTAAGAGGGTCTATTAAGATTTGCTACTCCATATAATTGATTATAAAGTGATGAAATTGTACCTTTAGCAAATGGATCTTTTGTACAGATTGATTCAAAAATGGATAATTGGGATAATGGTGTATCCCCCTTTAGGAATGGTGTATAGAAATTTTTGATATGGAGATATCTAAATATCTCAGAGTTTGGTAGATCATATTTTTCTCTAAGCGATGGGAATGAAAGGAATGATTTAGATGCTATGAAGTCATTTAGTGTCTGAATGCCTGATGTTGTCCAAGCTTTAAAAGAATTTGGGTAGATCCATGCCGGATAAAAGGCCGGATTTCTGATAAAAGAAAGGAGAGGATTGTGTGGAGATTGTAACTGATATTTGGTTTTTAGTTTATCCCAGAGAGATAAGAAGTGTTTAGTTATGGGATTATGAATTTTAAAGCGGTCTTTAGGATCAAGCCATAATAAATTTGATATTAATAGAGGGTCATTTTCTGAAGCCTCTGTAAATACCCATAATGGGATTTCCTGTTTTGCATGGTATTTGGACAGACTGGCCAAATGTGCTGCTCTGTAGTAGTTAGTAAAATTAGGGTATCCCAGGCCTCCTTTATTTTTGGGAAGATGTAGTGTGTGTATAGGTATACGTGGTTTAGAAGAGCCCCATATAAACGAAGTTGCTCTTTTTTGTACTATTCTCAAAAAATAGGAAGGAATTGGAATAGGGAGGACTCTGAATAGATAAAGCAATTTGGGTAGAATAGTCATTTTGATTGCATTAATCTTCCCTATCCAGGATAAAGGAAGTTGCGACCATTGTTTTATTAGATTTGTGATCTGTCTTAATACAGGAGGATAATTGGTTGAGAATAAGTCAGAATGAGATGCTGTTAAATGAATTCCAAGATATGGGATTGATTTTTCTGCCCATGTGAATGGGAGTGCAGCCCTAGCCGGGATCAATTCCATGTTTGTGAGTGAAATATTAAGCACTAGGCATTTCTTAGGATTAATCATAAGGCCGGATAGGGCTGCAAATCCATCAAGAGCTGGTATTAAGTTACGACCAGAGACCTGTGGTGATGATAGAAAAAGTAATATATCGTCTGCAAATATACATAATTTGTGTGTAATACCTCCTACTTCAATGCCAGTTATAGTTTGGTTTGTTCTGATGTATTGGACCATGGGTTCGAGTATAAGGGCAAATAATAAGGGAGATAATGGGCAACCCTGTCGGGTACCTCTTTCGATATTAAAGGCTTCAGATTTGTATCCAGCATATTTTATATAGGCTTTGGGTTTATTATATAATGCTTTGATCCATGTTAAAAAGTAGGGTCCAAAACCCCATTTTTGTAATGAATATTGCATATATTGCCAGGATACTGTGTCAAATGCCCTCTTAATATCGAGAGATAGAAAACATAAAGGGATTTTCCGTTTTTTAGCAATATGTGCCAATAACACTGCCCTGCGTATATTATCGCCTGCCTGTCTATTTGGCATGAAGCCTACTTGATCTCTATGTATTAATTTTCCTATAATGCTATTGAGGCGTTTTGCTATTATTTTTGCTAATAATTTAATATCGAGGTTTAACAGAGAGATAGGCCGATAATTCACACAGGAAGTATCATCAGAAAGGGGTTTTGGGATCATACAAACAATTGCCATTAGTGTTTCTTGCCGAAAAGAATGTCCATCTAGAAGTTTGTTAAAAGTTTCAGTGAGAATGGGAGAGAGTATTTCTGAGAATGTTTTATAGTATAAAGCCGAGTAGCCGTCTGGCCCTGGTCTTTTGTTAAGTTTTAGGTCTTTTATGGCGTTAGCAACTTCATCTATAGTTATAGGCTCATCCAAACTGCTTTTTTGATTCTGAGATAACTCAGGTAAGGTTATTTTTGAGAAGAAGGATTCAGCCTCTGTAGGATTAAATTCATTGTTTGTCTTGTATAAAGTTGCGAGATGTGAGTAAAATTTATGGACTATTTTAACTGGATTACAAGTGTAAACATTTTTTGATAATTTCAAACGTATTGGTTTGAAAGATTTGTAATTTGAATTTAATGCCCGAGCCAAATATGTACCTGGTTTGTTTGTATTCATGTAGAAATTGTGTTTGGAGCGTTTGAGGGATTTATCAACTGACTCAGTGAGAAATAGATCGTATTCCAATCTAGATTTTTCCAGATGAGATTTTGTACTCTGAGATGGATTATCTTGAAATGATATGTAGGCTGCATTAAAATTGAGTTCTAGTTTTTTTGCTAGATTTTTGCGTTCCCGTTTAAATAGTGCCATTTGTCTTTGTATTGTACCACGCAAGACAGGCTTATGAGCTTCCCACAGTGTTATTGGGGAGATGTCTGTTGTATTATTAATTGATATGTATTCCTTTAAAGCTTGTTCAATGGCCATCTGATGTAGTGGGTGTTTGAGCATTATGTCCGGTAAGTACCACGTTGGGTCATGCGCTTTTGGTATGGCTGAGGCTATAGTAGTGTATACTGCATTATGGTCAGACCACGGAATCGGAATTATATCTGATACAATCATTTCTGGTATCATTCCTATTGTTAGAAAAATATGATCTATTCTGGTGAAGGTTTGATGAGGGTGCGAGAAATAAGTGAATTTCTTTTTCATTGGGTTACTTTCTCTCCACGAATCTACCAGATTGTATTTGGAAAGAAGTTGAGAAAAAGGTAATCTAGAGGTTATTTTGGATGGTGTAAAAGGTGATTTATCTAGAAATGGGAGGAGGACCTGGTTCGAATCCCCACACATTATCACTGTTCCTATTTTGTGTGTATTAATCACTTGTAATATATGTGAGAGGAATGGTGTAGGTTGTTTGTTAGGAGCGTAGTAGGAAATCACCGTGATTGCTGTATCCATTATATAACCCATGAGTATCAGGTATCTACCTTCTGGGTCTTTAATTTCTGATGATAAGGTGAATGGTGTGGATCGGTGAAATGCAATTAGAGTTCCCCTTTGCTTGGTACAGGCAGAAGCCGTGTAAATTTGTTGATAAAAAGGAGAAATATATTTTGGAGTAGAATCTTTGGTGAAGTGTGTTTCTTGGAGGCATACTATGTGAGCCTTCTTGTTATGGAAAGTACGGAAGGCTTTGGTCCTTTTTTGAGGGACATTTATTCCCTGAACATTCAGGGAAAGTATATTCAGTGGTGCCATGGCAATAGATCAAATAGTTTTGACTTACTTTTTGTTATGCAGAGCTGACTGCGCAGATCAACCTGTGTGGACTGAAGAGATGAATAGATAGAAAAGAAACCAGTGAATTCTGGAGTAAAGAGTAAACAAAAAACATATGAGATTAGATGATACATTGTATAAATTATTTTTTGCAAGTAATCACAATTTACCCGTGAAAGAGAATAAATATCTCTCTCAGGGGAATAAGTGCCTTCGTCACACTCCCACATAATATGGTTGGGAGAATGAGGAGGGCTAATGGGGGTACACGGATCTTCCGCTTACAGGAGAGAAGTGCTATGTCAAAAGACATCAAAATGATGTTTCATTAATTGGAGTGCAGAATATAGTTTTTGTTGAAATTATTTATTCCAGGGTGGTTGTATATGGTTAGTCTTGCCCTAGGCTAAATAATTCAGTTAGAAAGGTACTGTTAATAACTTTGGTATTGATGAAGATAGTTTGAATTATTTTGGGATTTTAACCCTTTTAGAGTAAACAATTACATATTTTATTCATATGTAACTGTTTAGATATGTTAACTCATAAAATTGAGGTTGTATTGCTTCAGATTAGAATAAACAAAAACATAATTCTAGGAACTAGTTAGGTAATAATATATTTGTTTTAAGAAAAGAAAGAAAAAGCTTCCATTACTTCTGGATTATTGAACATATTTGTCCTAAAAAGTAATAAATCTATTGTTATTACCTGATAATATATAACTGAACATGAATTTCCTTATTTCACTTATATATTCTAAGGCTATATGAATCAGAAGTAATAAGAAATATAACTGGAATGTAACATGATCCCATACAGTGTGCGACTATCAGAATGCAGTTACATTCAGTTATAAAGATAGGTTTTTTATAGAGAACCATCTCTTAGTATAATAAATGAAGAGATATTAGGAATTAGGATGTCAGTCCATTGAATCTTCTTGGTCCATGGATGATGTGGCATAACAGCCTCTTTTGTGAGAATGATGATTCCCATTTTGTTCTGAAATTTTCTGGGTGCTGCCTGAAGGTGAAGATGATGCCATTCTTCTGCGTGTGGGAGAGTTGCTGCTTGTGGGTTCTGTCAGATTTAATTTTAAAAGGGTTTGTTGTAGTTCATCTGCTGATCTGCTTCTGTAAATTGTACCTTGGTAGTTAAATCTGACTGAAAAGGGGAAGCCCCATTGATACATAATGTTGTGGCGTTGCAGTTCCATTAGTTGGGGTTTCATGGATCGTCTTTTAGTAATAGTAAGTTGGGATAGGTCAGCAAAAATTTGATAATTGTGTCCTTGAAAATTAAGTTCCTTTTTTTCTCTTGCAGCAATTAGTATTTGTTCCTTCGTTCTGTAATAATGAAATTTTGTGATTATATCACGTGGGGGTCCATCTTTCTTTTTGGCTGTGAGGGCTCTGTGTACTCTGTCCAGTTCTAAACGTTCAATAGGGATATCTGGCTTTAGTTCTTGTAATAGAGCAGTAATAGTAGATTGCAGGTCTGTCACAGTTTCAGGTATTCCCCTTATGCGCAAGTTTGAACGTCTGGCTCTATTTTCGTAATCTTCGAGCTTAGTTTGAAGTATTAAATTCTCTTTTTTTAATTGTTCCAATTCTGTTATATTTTCTTGGGTTGTAATTTCAATTTCATCCATTTTTATTTCTAAGGCTGCGGTGCGGTTTCCCAGCTCTCTTATTTCTTTGGTTAGGCTTTTTGTTATTTGGTCTGAGGTTTGTTTTAAAGCCTTATGAAGCATCTTTTCAAATTGTAATAATATTACTGGGGATACTGAGGAGGCTTGTGGAGAAGTTTGTGAGAGGATTTGTTCTGTATCTGACTCAAATGGAGAGTCTTGCTGTGACATTTTCTGTTTGTGAGAGCGCCCTGATGCTGTATCTTGTGACGTGACTGGAGCTGCTTCAGCTGCAGTGAGTGCCTGTGAGCTCTTTGTGAGGTGATTTTTATTTCTGCCACGGTTTCCTCCCAGTACCATATTTCCTGCCCAAACTTTCACAGTTTGTTCCCTGGGGCAAAAAGGTTCAAATGGATACCTTTTGAGCCTGCAGGCTCCGCTTTGTCCTTCTCTTCACTCCTCAGCGGTGTGGAGCTCTAACAATGCATGTCTGCTCCGCTAGGCTCCGCCTCCTGCCCCCGCAAGACATTGTTTAAATATATATATTTTTTACTACAGCTTTATTCCTCGTCCATTTGCAATGTGTCCCCCACATCTGCCGTAGGGGAAATTTCAATGGTGTTTTGATTCTGGCCATATGGGCATTTATTGGTAAGCGGCAATTTCTTCTTCTTTCCCTCATGTCCCCCGTTGCAAAAATCAAAAACCTTTATACATTCTTATGTGACTGTTAATGTTAATTATTATGTGCATTTTTTCAACTCATTACAGACATTATTCTCCTGATGAAAAGGTAAAGCTCTGCGAAACATGTTGAGGAATACATGATTTGTGAGGATCCATTATACCTTTGTTCTCTATGGAGCACACCAAGTAATAGTGACGCGCATGTATTGTTAGGATATATTTTCAAATGGTATTTTGGCATGCACTTGTCCAAACTGGTACAGAAATAGACCATTTCCTCTCCTCCCTTGTGGTGACCTGTTGGGGACAGCTCTCCATTTTTTCAATCTCTTCAACTATGCAAATGTGAGTACTTTTAATCTGTTTTAATAAAAGCCTGTATACAGTATTTTACGGATTTACGCTATGAGAGCCTACCTTCCTTTTACCCTAAATCCACATCTGATTGGGACCTGCATTGGAGGATCCACTGAGAGGAGTCTTTTTGGGAGCCAGCACCTTGGAGGTTTCTATACTGAAAGGATCAATAAACACAGTAGCTGGTTCTAAAAAGCTGGATTCACATCAATGCATTTTTAGTGCTTTTTGCATTTTGCAGATTTGCACTACAGTCCATTTAAAATGCAAAAAGCACTAAAAATGTATAGGTGTGAATCCAGCCAAAGACCAGCCATTAACTCTGGTAAGTTAATTTAGATTGATCGGTGAAGGATATCGCTGGGTGTCACATATAGGGATGGGCCGAACACCCCCCTGTTCGGTTCGCATCTAGAACATGCGAACAGGCAAAAAATTTGTTCGAACACACGAACACTGTTAAAGTCTATGGGACACGAACATGAAAAATTAAAAGTGCTAATTTTAAAGGTTAATATGCAAGTTATTGTCATAAAAAGTGTTTGGGGACCTGTGTCCTGCCCCAGGGGACATGTATCAATGCAAAAAAAAGTTTTAAAAGCTGCCGTTTTTTCAGGAGCAGTGATTGTAATAATAAAAAAGTGAAACAATAAAAGTGAAATACTTCTTTAAATTTTGTACCTGGGGGGTGTCTATAGTATGCCTGTATTGTATGTTTCCCGTGTTTATAACAGTCCGAGAGCAAAATGACATTTCTAAAGGAAAAAAAAGTACCAGCGCTAGTGCCGGCTATTAATGAATTGTCGGTCCCGACAATACACATAAAAGTCATTGAAAGTCATTGAAAAATTAAAAAAAAATTTAAAAAATGCGTAGGGGTCCCCCAAAATTCCATTACCAGGCCCTTCAGGACTGGTATGGATATTAAGTGGAACTCCGCGCCAAAATTTTTTAAAAAATGGCGTGGGGTTCCCCCAAAAATCCACACCAGACCCTTATCTGAGCACGCAACCTGGCAGGCCACAGGAAAAGAGGGGGGGACGAGACACCGCCCCCCCGAACTGTACCAGGCCACATGCCCTCAACATGGGGAGGATGTCCCCATGTTGATGGGGACAAGGGCCTCATCCCCACAACCCTTGCTCAGTGGTTGTAGGGGTCTGCAGGTGGGGGGCTTATCGGAATCTGGAAGCCCCCTTTAACAAAGGGGACACCCTTTGTACCCCTTTGTACCCCTACCATTTCACAAAAAGAAAGTGTCAAAATGTTAAAAAACCACAGGAGACGGCTTAGGATAAGTCCTTTATTAAAAATTAAAAAAAGATTCCAACTATGTAATCCAATAAATACATGCACCTACTTCAGCGATGTAATCCAATTCTCGATCTCCAGCGACTTCAGCAAGGAACACGCACAGGATCCTGCCTCCACCGAAGGCACCCAGCCAATGACGTGGCGCTAGCTTGACAGCTCTTATGTAGCTGAGGGTGGGGCCACCTGTCACGTGACCCCATCCCCCTCTGACAAGGGGAAACGCCGGGGTTTCCCAGTGACCTGTATGGGTGACCCTACCCCCCCTCTGATGCAATGCAGGATTCTCGTTGCATCAGAGGGGGGCGTGGTCACCCGTACACGTCAGGGCATTTCCCCTTGTCAGAGGGGGACGGGCTCACGTGATGGGTGACCCCGCCCTCAGCTACATAAGAGCTGTCAAGCTGGCGCCGTGTCATTGGCTGGGTGCCTCCGGTGGAGGCAGGAACCTGTGCGTGTTCCTCGCTGGAGATCATCCATCGCTGGAGATCAAGAATTGAATTACATCGCTGGAGTAGGAGCATTGATTTGTTGGATTACATCACTGGAATCTCTTTTATATTTTTTTTTTTGATCGTGACGTCACCCGCGCTCCGCTCGTCCATCCTCTATGGGACATCCATTCCTTCCATGCTTTTATCCTCCGCACTGGGGTACAGTGCATTTTATTGTGAGTTTTTTCGCTTTTTTATTAAATTGATTTGATTATCATTCAGAGAGCACTAGATTCCTTCCTTATCTTTTACATGTGATCATTGCCTGTCTGTTGGTTACTGAAAGCTGCTGCTGCTGATGCTTTACGGTGCACTCATCTCCTCCTGATTAATTCCCTGATGAGGGAACTGCTGTGTTTGACCTGACTGATTAACTCAGGGGTCCATCCATTGAGGTGAGCGGCTAGTATCACTGAAGGTGGAGGTCTACGTTTGTCACCACAGTCACCCTGCAACATTTTACCTTATGTCACTATTATCACTGGAAGAATCACTGGATTTTGCCTGCATTTTGTTTATACTGGACTTTTATATATTATATATTTTATTCTTTGTCTATATATTTAGTTTAATTTATGCGCTGTACTGCTTTTTTCTTTGATGCACTTTTTGGGATTTGATAAATTTTACCCTCAGTATCACAGCTGCTTAATTAGGGATTTTGGTTTGCGCTGGTTGATTTTGTTTTTCAATATCCATACCAAACCTGAAGGGCCTGGTAATGGAATTTGGGGGGACCTCCACGCATCATTATTTTTTATTTTTCAATTACTTTTATGTGTATTGTCTGGAACGACAATTCATTAATAGCCAGCACTAGCACTAGTACTTTTAAATGACTTTTTTTTCCTTTAGAAATGTCATTTTGCTCTTGGACTATTATAAACATGGCAAACATGCGCTACTTTACAGGCATACTATAGACACCCCCCAGGTACGAAATTAAAAGGAATATTTCACTTTTATTGTTTCACTTTAAGCATTATTAAAATCACTGCTCCCGAAAAAATGTCTGTTTTTAAAACTTTTTTTGCATTGATACATGTCCCCTGGGGCAGGACCCGGGTCCCCAAACACTTTTTATGACAATAACTTGCATATTAACCTTTAAAATTAGCACTTTAGAATTCTCCCATAGGCCTTTAAAGGGTGTTCCACGGCTTTTCGAATTTGCTGCGAACACCCCAAATTGTTTGCTGTTCGGCGAACGGGCGAGCAGCCAATGTTCGAGTCGAACTCATGTTCGACTCGAACAGATAGCCCATCCCTAGTCACATATATTGTTTAGAATACAGCACTACTGAGCAAGATTCATCACATATTTTTGATATACGGTAATGCCTCAATCTAGATAGTAAAAAATAATAAAATAAGGGCGGGCACCATCATCCTTGACCTTGGAATGGTGAAAAGCGGGTGTGTTAGGGCTTACTCCAAAAAATGCCCCATGACAACAAAAATTGTTGTGGAATATCTCAGTACCCAGGGATTTTTTTGAGTTTTCTTTGGGACTTTTTTTTCTTTTCATCACTAAGGCCTGTGTTTGATTTTTCATTTTATAACATTTTTTGAATATTTGTGTTACTTATTGTGACTCACACTGTTGTTATTGGTTAAACTAGATGGACTTTTGTCTTTTTTTCAACCTGACTAACTATGTAACTATGGGCGTTATTTACAAAAGGATAATCCACTTTGCACTACAAGTGCACTGCAAGTGCACTTGGAAGTGCAGTCGCTGTAAATCCGAGGGGGACATGCAAGGAAAATAAAAAACAGCTTTTTAGCTTGCACATGATTCGATGATAAAATCAGCAGAGCTTCCCCTCATTTCAGGTCTACCTCTTAGATTTGCAGCGACTGCACTTCCAAGTGCACTTTCAATGCACTTGTAGTGCAAAGTGGATTTGCCTTTTGTAAATAACCCCCTATGTGTTGCTTTGCACTGCACTAGCACTTTATTTCTCAATTTCTGCATATATCACACATTATGATATAAGTGCATTGCTATATTGTTGCATATTGTGCTATATCGTCTTGCACTGCACTAGCACTTTATTTTTAAATTTTTGCATATATTGCACATTATGATATAATTATGTTGCATTATTGTTGCATTTATATTTTTGTATTTGCAATATCAAGTTTAGCAGTCACTACTCTGTGGATATATTTCCCAACACAGATGATTTTATCACATTATCACTATTATAGTGGGTAGTTATCAAAGAGATTCATTTTGGCCAGTGCTGCTCTCTTTTCTCTTTTTTAGTACTGTTTTTGATAGTGGATCAAAATCAGAGCAGCGGCGATTTGTAGTTTTCTTTAACACCAGATAATTTCCGGTTTTGGTCTTAAGTACTATCATTGGCGCGGTGAACTTTACTTTTTTCCTATAAAGCTGCATACACACGAGCGGGATGTCCGTCAGAAAAAGTCAGATGAAAGCTTTTCATCGTCTATTCCGATCGTGTGTATGTCTCATTGGACTTTTTTTTCAAAAATTCTGACGGACCTAGAAATGGAACATGTTCTAAATATTTCCAACGGAACCAATTCCTATTGAGAAAACCGCTCGTCTGTATGCTGTTCCGACGGACCAAAAATGACGCATGCTCTGAAGCCAGTACAAGATGGAAGCTATTGGCTACTGGCTATTGCACTTCCTTTTTCTAGTCCCATCATACGTGTTGTATGTCACCTCGTTCTGGACAGTCGGACTTTGGTTTGACCATCTGTAGGCAAGACCGCTTGAATGGAACTCCGTCAGAGTTCCGTCTGAGAAAACTTTGGAGTTTATTCCGATGGCAAAACCGGTTGTGTGTACAGGGCATAACAGACACAGCTCAAACCACAAAATACCTGGGTGTGAGGAAGCTGGATGAAATATAAAGGATAATACCCTGTTTCCCCGAAAATAAGACCTAGCGTGATTGTCGGTGATGGCTGCAATATAAGCCCTACCCCCCAAATAAGCCCTAGGTAAAGTCCTTGTAGGTCTTATTTTCAGGGTAGGGCTTATTTTCGGGGAAACAGGGTAGGGCTTATTTGGGGGGTAGGGCTTATATTGCAGCCATCACCGACAATCACGCTAGGTCTTATTTTCGGGGAAACAGGGTAGTGTAGTGAGATACAACTTAAGATGGGTACACACTACAAGAAAATCAAACGATCGTTCCACTTACAGTATTTTTCTATTCTAATGATACAAAAGTTGCCAGGTAACAAAGTTGATTAAATGAAATTATGGTCTGACTACACCATGTACTAAGCACAAGAACCAGATTCTCCTGCTAGGCAGCAATAGTAAACAACTGCAATTAAATTTTACTACTATCTTTTTGCACATATGTATTGGGGAATTTCATTTGACCTTGGTAATCAGAAATTTCCTCAAATGCTATGGATTTTAATTTGAATAATGGGCATTTGTGAGGACTGAGAACACTAAAAAAGCAGCATTGATTTTCTTTATTCAGATTTTTACAAAAAAACTGAAGCCTTGCATTTGATTGGTTAATGATTGTAACAACATCCATTTTTAACCATAGTTTTCAAAAATTAGAATCAAATTTAACTATTTGCACATATAGCAGCTTTAGGCTGGCATGCACATTACAATGTAATGTGAGGGCCTGCCTAAACAACCTATTCAGTCAGGCAAGCCCAACATAGTTGGTCAGTCTACAAATGTTAGTAAAATCAGATTATAACATGCAACTTTAGGTAACCATGGGCTTTTTTAGACAATGGTCCACCTGAAGGTACAATAAAGTTCACTTTGCTAAAATGGCAGTATGTTGCCTGGAGCACTGAGATGGGTTTTCAGCTCCAAAGTGCATGTATAAAGTAACTTCCATGCCCTTTGATTCCCAACCATAAGGAGCCAGGTAAGTTTTTTTAAAAGAAGAGGTAGGATAAGTAATGGCATTTTTTACCTCAATACAGAGAATGCATTAAGGTGAAAAATGTTTACACTATAGAACAATGTTAAAGTGTATTTCCAGGTTTACAGCCAAATTATGAGAACACCTATTTTTTTATTTGTTAAATGTCCCCATTCACATAGCATAACTTAAAAAATATTAAAGAATTCCATCTTTCCTTTTTAGATGCTCTATTCTGGACCCTCCAGCAAGGAAAAATCCCACATATTTCTCTTGGTTTATGAGGAGCTGGGCTGCTGTGTTTTCTATAATTAATTCAACATGCATTGTGATGTATTGCAATGCAATTTGTGTCATGTATGCTCAAACTCACAGCGCTTCCCCTTTAAATCCTCAGTCCTAAGTCCTAAGTCCCCATGTATATAAGTGTGTTTGTATTAAGCAGCTATAACAACACTAATTTCCCCTTGCAATACCGCTCTTTATATACACCACCAATATTTCTATGCAAATATCAAATTGTAACAATGCTGTGCAAACAACCCAATAATAAACAATTGTCTAATATTGTTCTAACTGTATTTTTTTGGTGCAATGATAGAGGTGTAGTTTCTTGTACCAGTGAACAACTTTTTATAAAGTGCAAACACCATGCTGTGCTCCCCTCTCTTGTGCCCACACTCACCGGAAAATGTGGACTCTATGCAAAAGAATATAAGTCAGACACATTTTTGTGCAGATTTTTTCAGGCTCATGTGTATTCTTTTGGTGTACTCTCCTTTACTCCTCTCCTCCTTCCTCTGTTCTTCCAGGTAGTGATAGAGAAAAGGCTTTGTATTGCTCACATGCAAAAGGATAGATAAGGGGAATACAGTATTTCAGTATACTATACAGTATTTCACACAGCAGATGCCGTAATCCACAATCTGTGAAAGTAAGCCGACCAGATCAATGTGGCCAATCGGCTGCTGTTTTTCCAGCATGCCTGGTCGACAGAAGCTGGACATTCAGCCGACTACTGTTGGACAGGCTACTCTGCACAGGGGCTGAATACTGGCCGATATTCAGCCTTTGTGTACCAGGCTCAAGGAGGGGCATGTGTCATCCATTTAAGTTGGAAATTCCTCTGAACAGTGAGAAGAGTCTGGGTATCCAAAGAGATATTTAGTGCTTGGGATTTTGATTAATTCCCTCTAAGGCCTGAGATTATAGACAACTCTTGTAGAATAGTAAATAAATCTGGGATGGTAACAATAGAGAGAGATTATGGATATCATCGGTAAAAAGCATACGTTTGTGCTCCTGTCCCCCACATGCAATACCTCTAATGTCCACATGATCTCAGATCCTCATTGCCAAGAGTTCCAATGCTAAACTAATAAGAATTGGGGATAGTGGGCATCCCTTTATTTTTTAGGGATGCCAATGGCTTGCATTATAACATGCACAAAATGGATAGAAAATGAGGTCCAAAATCATAAGATCAGGACATAAAACAACTATCCCAGGTTAAGGGATCAAAGGCTTTTTGTAGGTCAAGCAAGAAAAGCATATCTTCTTTTACCTCCCCAATCCCAGTTAGCATTGATCGCTGATGTAATATCTATAACTCTTCTCGTTTGGTCAGAAGCTTGCCTAAAGGGAACAAACCTCACTTGATCAGAATTAATATATTGTGAGAGAAAGGAATTTATCTTTATTGCCAGAATCTTTGTCATAGTTTTGAGATCAGCATTTTTTAATCAGACTGAGTTATAATTCCCACAATCACTGTTCTTTTAACAGTTTTGGGATGAAATGGATAAATGCTGAGTTTTCATGTGGAGGCAGGTTAACCGCTTGCTGACCGCCGCATCAACATTTACGTTGGCAGAATGGCACGGACAGGCAAATGGGCGTACAGGTACGTCCCTTTAAATTTGCCGCCGTGTGGTCGTGTGCACGACCCTGACGCAAGCTCCGTGAGTGTGATCACGGGTCCCGCGGACTCGTTGTCCGCGGGAATACCCGCGATCGTCTCACGGAGAGGAAGAACGGGGAAATGCTGATGTAAACAAGCATTTCCCCGTTCTGCCTAATGACACTGACACTGATCACAGCTCCCTGTAATCGGGAGCAGTAATCAGTGTTGTGTCACACGTAGCCCATCCCCCCTACAGTTAGAATCACTCCCTAGGACACACTTAACCCCTGCAGAGCCCCCTCCTGGTTAACCCCTTCACTGCCAGTAACATTTACACAGTGATCAATGCATTTTTAATCGCACTGATCACTGTATAAATGTGAATGGTCCCAAAATAGCGCCAAAAGTGTCCGATCTGTCCACCATAATATCGCAGTCACCATAAAAATTGCTGATCGCCGCCATTACTATAAAAAAAAAATTATTAATAAAAATGCCATAAATCTATCCCCTATTTTGTAGACGATATAACTTTTGTGCAAACCAATCAATAAACGCTTATTGCGATTTTTTTACCAAAAATATGTAGAAGAAACTGAGGAAAAAAAGTTTTTTTTTTTATATATTTTTTGGGGATATTTATTATAGCAAAAAGTAAAAAATAAGTTTTTTTCAAAATTGTCACTTTTTTTGGTTTATAGCGCAAAAAATAAAAACCGTACAGGTGATCAAATACCACCAAAAGAAAGCTCTATTTGTGGGGGAAAAAGGACGTCAATTTTGTTTGGGAGCCACGGTGCACGACCGCGCAACTGTCAGTTAAAGCGACGCAGTGCCAAATCGCAAAAAGTGCTCTGGTCTTTGGCCAGCCAAATGGTCTGGGGCTAAAGTGGTTAAGACTCGTCCAGATGCCATTAAAAAATTTATATAAAGTAAGTATGGAGCTAAAATCTCCTTATATTTTTTATAATAATGTCCTGAGAATCCATCTGGACTTGGTGCTTTTGATGCATTCATCTGTTTAATGGTCATCTGGAATTCCTCCTCAGAAAAATCTCTCTCTAATGCCGCGTGCACACGAGTGGAATTTCCGTCGGAAAAATCTTGGATGGTTTTTCCAACGGAATTCCGCTCAAGCTTGGCTTGCATACACACAGTCACACAAAAGTTTGCTGAACTTTCGACTGTCAAGAACGCGGTAACGTACAACACTATGACGAGCCGTGAAAATGAAGTTCAGTGCTTCCGAGCATGCATCGAATTGTTTCCAAGCATGCGTAGGAATTCTGCACGTCGGAATTGGTACAGACGATCGGAACTTTTTCTGACCTAAAAATTGAGAACATGCTCTCAATCTTTTGCTGGCTGGAATTTCGCCAGCAAAAGTCCGATGGAGCATACACACGGTCGCATTTTCGGACCAAAAGCTCTCATCTGACTTTTGCTGGCGGAACTTACGCTCCTGCTCTATTTGTGAGGAAGAGATCAGATGATGCATACAGTTTGCTATAAAAAAGACCAATTTTTTTAGTGATGAGCTGGGGATTTTGTGTGGCTGCCCCTGTATATAGACGCAATTTGGCAAGAGCCATGAAATAGGGTCCTGAAAGAAGCCATATGTTTTTTTTTTCTGTTCCCTATGAAGCTGTGCCTATGTATAAATGACCAGGCAATTGGATGGTGTCAAACTTTATTATATTGTGACTGTGATCTTTATATCAAGCTGCCTTGCTCACAACTACTGTTTGCACAAACATTCTGGGCATTACTTGTATTTTTTTTGTTTTGTTTTTTGTTCAATAAAAACATATTATGCAGAAAAAACTGGTCACCAGACAAAAGCCTTAATCTTGAATGGAAGAGATTAGAGCAAATATACAGAAACCATGAAGTAATCAAATTGGCCTTATTTAAAAGATTAAATGACTTTACTAGATTGTTCAACAGAGAGAACCACATGCTCCAAGATCCACATCTATCAGGTCTTAATCACTTAGAGACTGTTCATGGTGTTAACTAGGGATGAGCTTGATGTTCGGGTCGAACATAAGTTTGACTTGAACATCAGGTGTTCGTCCATTCGCCGAAGAGCGAACATTATGGGGCATTTGCAGCAAATTCGAGTGCCGCGGAACGCCTCATAATGCACTGCGAGATTGCGGTGCATTGCTGTATGATGATTGGCCAAAGCATGCACCTAACCTGCATGCTTTGGCCAATCACAGCACCTTCTGCTAAGAGAGCCATAATTGGCCAAAGGCATCTGCTAAGAGAGCCATAATTGGCCAAAGGCAGGGTGCCTTTATAAGGCTGCTTACACGGCAGCCGTGTGTGGTGTTGTTGGTGTAGACACAGAGATAGCTTGATTTAGATTAAGCAGGTAGGTTATTCAGTTAGTGGCAGTGTATTTGAGATATATATATATATATATATATATATATATATATATATATATATATGTATATACATACACATATACACTCATACGCATTTAGCATAGACTATGTACTCAGTGTTTACTCTATATTCAGTCAGTGCAGGCAGTGTATTAATATTATATATATATATATATAAATATATATATATATATATATATATATATATATATATATATATATATATATGCAGTATCTCACAAAAGTGAGTACACCCCTCACATTTTCTAAATATTTTATTATATCTTTTCATGTGACAACACTGAACAAATGATACTTTGCTACAATGTAAAGTAGTTAGTGTACAGCTTATATAACAGTGTAAATTTGCAGTCCCCTCATTAGTGTTACAAGGTCTCAGGTGTTAATGGGGAGCAGGTGTGTTAAATTTGGTGTTATCACTCTCACTCTCTCAAACTGGTCACTGGAAGTTCAACATGGCACCTCATGGCAAAGAACTCTCTGAGGATCTGAAAAAAAGAATTGTTGCTCTACATAAAGAAGGCCTAGGCTCAGAGGCGGCTCTTTAATTAGGCAAATTAGGCGGTCGCCTAAGGCCTCGCACTCACAGGGGCCTCGCGGCAGCCTAATTTGCCTGATGGAGGAAGGGGAGAGCCCAGCATCGGGAAGAATGATGGCACTGCCTGCCAATCTCCTCATGCCAGGACTCTGCACTAATATCAGCTGGACTGCCTCTCCCTCTCATCTTTATCCCAGGCTGCACAGAGGGAAAACTGGGTTAAGTCACTGCACCTCGAGCCGCTGTTATGCTAGTAATAAGATCTGCACCAGCGATGATGGGAGGAAACCATCTCATTAGTTGGTCCAATGAACTGCAGGATGCCGTGTTGACTGGTAGATGAAGCCCGCCCTCACATGTGTTGTGATTTCACCCAGAGGTAATGCAAAGGCTGCCAGTAGTGAAGGCGATCTGATGAACATGGGGAACGGGTGAGTCCGTTTTATTGCACCCTGACACATGTCCTCTCTGTCCACCTCCCTGCCCCGTATGCAAACAAAATGTGCCCGGACCGACTTCTGGAGACTGCACACACCCAGAGACATCACAGGTTATCCCGAATCAGACACAGGAGCTCTATCTCTCCTCCCCCCCTCTCTCCCCTCCCCCTCTCTCCCCCTCTCTCTCCCCTCTCTCTCTCCTCTCCCTCTCTCTCTCTCTCTCTCTCTCTCCTATCCTCCTCTCTCTCTCCTCTCCCCCTCTCTCTCTCCTCTCCCCACTCTCTCTCTCCTCTCCCCCCTCTCTCCTCTCCCCCTCTCTCTCTCCTCCCTCTCTCTCTCTACTCTCCCCTTCTCTCTCTCTCCCCCTGTCTCTCCTCTCCCTCCTCTCCCCCTCTCTCTCTCCTCTCCCCCTCTCTCTCCTCTCCCCCTTTCACACCTTTCTCCCCTCTCTCTCCCCCTCTCTTTATCCCCCTCTCCCTCTCCTCTCTGTACCACCCCTCTCTTCTCTCTCCTTTTTTTCCCCTTCTCTCACCCCCTCTCTCTCTCCCTCCCAGCCCTCTCTTACTCCTCTCTTTCCCCCCTCTCTCTACGTCTCTCTGTCTCCCCCTCGTTCCACCCTCTCCCCCACTCTCTCTCTCACTCCCAGCCCTTTCTTTCCCCAGCCCCCCCTCTCTCTCCCCCTCTTTCACTCCTTTCCCCCTCTCCCTACCCCTCTCTGTGTAACCCCCTTCTCTCTACCCTTCTCCCCCTCCCTTTCTCTCTCTCTCTTTCTCCCCTCTCCTCTCTCCCTTCCACCTCTCTCTCTATCCCCCTCTCTCTCTATCCCCCACTCTCTCTCTACCCCCACTCTCGCTCTACCCCCACTCTCTCTCTACCCCCACTCTCTCTCTCTTCCCCCCCACCTCTCTCTCTCCCCCTCTCTCCCCCTCCTCTCTCTCTCTCCCCCTCTCTCACTCCTCTCTCTCTCTCGCTCCCCCTCTCTCCCTCCCAGCCTACCTTTTCCAGCCCCCCTCTCTCCCCTCTCTCTCTACCCCTTTCTCTCTACCCTTCTCTCCCCCCTCCCCCCTCTCTCTCCGTCATACCCCTCTCTCTCCCTCACACCCCTCTCTCCCCCATACCCCTCCCTCTCTCCTCTCTCCCACCATTCTCTCTCACCCTTCTCTCTCTCCCCCCTCTCTATTTTCCCCTCTCTCCCACCTCTTTCTCTCTCCTCTCCCCCTCTCTTTCTCTCTCCTCTCCCCCTCTCTTTCTCTCTTCTTTTTCTCTCTCCTCTCCCCCTCTCTTTCTCTCTCCTCTCCCCCTCTCTTTCTCCCTCCTCTTCCCCTCTCTTTCTCCCTCCTTTCCCCCCTCTCTTTCTCCCTTCTCTCCCCCCTCTTTTTCTCTATCCTCTCCCCCTCTCTTTCTCTCTCCTCTCCACCCTCTCTTTCTCTCTCCTCTCTTTCTCCTTCTTTTCTCTTTTCCCCCTCTCTCCTCCTTCTCTCTCCTCCCTCTCTCTCTCTCTCCCCAGCCAGTTGCCAGTCAGCCCCAGCACTGGGATCATAGGATGCGTGTAGAGGCTGCACATGGGAGATTATCCCTAGTCCTGCATCCTCTGTGTGCCCCTAAAACACATGATTAGGTCCTGCTTAAATAAATCATTTCTGTATTCAGGTTTACTGTCATGGTCATAGTCATTGACCATAGTCATAACCATTGGTTGTGTCCACAGCAGGCATGGGGCATAGGTTTAGGAAAATAGATGATGGATCTATGGCCAAGGAAAAGTGAAATGTAGACATAACAGCGAGCTGTCTAGTAAGTGATGATCTCTATATGGAGGGAGCTTGTGTTGCAATGCATATCCTGGTGTGATATGATCATGGCATGCTGAACTGGCCATGGGTGAATTGTCATCATTTCATTGGACACTACAGTGCAATGAATTATATATTTGTATCTCTATTTTTCCCATTATGGGCGTGAGTGGGGCCTCATGTCTAAGTTTTGCCTAAGGCCTCACAAAGCCTAGAGCCGCCTCTGCCTAGGCTAAAAGAAGATTGACAAGAACCCTGAAACTGAGCTGCAGCACAGTGGCCAAGACCATACAGCGGTTTAACAGGACAGGTTCCACTCAGAACAGGCTTCGCCATGGTCGACCAAAGAAGTTAAGTGCACGTGCTCAGCATCATATCCAGAGGTTATCTTTGGGAAATAGACGTATGAGTGCTGCCAGCATGGCTGCAGAGGTTGAAGGGGTGGGGGGTCAGCCAGTCAGTGCTCAGACCATACGCTGCACGCTGCATCAAATTGGTCTGCAGAGCTCGCAGAAGGCATGGTCGCCCCAGAAGGAAGCCTCTTCTAAAGTTGATGTGCAAGAAAGCCCACTAACAGTTTGCTGAAGACAAATAGACTAAGGACATGGATTACTGGAACCATGTCCTGTGGTCGGATGAGACCAAGTTAAACTTATTTGGTTCAGATGGTGTCAAGCCTGTGTGGCAACAACCAGGTGAGGCATACAAAAACAAGTGTGTCTTGCCTACAGTCAAGCATGGTGGTGGGAGTGTCATGGTCTTGGGCTGCATGAGTGCTGCTGACACTGGGGAGCTATAGTTCATAGAGGGAACCATGAATGCCAACATGTACTGTGACATACTGAAGCAGAGCATGATCCCCCCCTTCAGAGACTGGGCCGCAGGGCAGTATTCCAACATGATAACGACCCCAAACACACCTCCAAGGTGACCGCTGCCTTCCTAAAGAAGCTGAGGGTAAAGGTGATGGACTGGCCAGGCATGTTTTCAGACCTAAACCCTATTGAGTATCTGTGGGGCATCCTCAAATGGAAGGTGGAGGAGCACAAGGTCTCTAACATCCACCAGCTCTGTGATGGCGTCATGGAGGAGTGGAAGAGGACTCCAGTGGCAACCTGTGAAGCTCTGGTGAACTTTACGCCCAAGAGGGATAAGGCAGTGCTGGAAAATAATGGTGGCCACGCAAAATATTGACACTCAGGGCCCAATTTGGACATTTTCACTTAGGGGTGTACTCACTTTTGTTGCCAGCGTTTTAGACATTAATGGCTGTGTGTTGAGTTACTTTAAGGAAACAGCAAATTTACAATGTTATACAAGCTGTGCGCTCACTACTTTACATTGTAGCAAAGTGTCATTTCTTCAGCGTTGTCACATGAAAAGATATAATAAAATATTTACAAATATGTGAGGGGTGTACTCACTTTTGTGAGATATATGTGTATAAATATATGTATACACAAGTGTCTACTACAGTGTCTACATTGTCTACTACACTTCTGGTGGTGTACACAGTTTAAAATACAGTGCAGCCGTAGTACAGTTGCTAATACAGTGCAATTGGTGTACACAGTATCTAATACAGTGTGTACAGTTTCTTCTACACCTCTCCTCTCCCCCCTCTCTTTCTCCCTTCTCTCCCCCCTCTTTTTCTCTCTCCTCTCCCCCTCTCTTTCTCTCTCCTCTCCACCCTCTCTTTCTCTCTCCTCTCTTTCTCCTTCTTTTCTCTTTTCCCCCTCTCTCCTCCTTCTCTCTCCTCCCTCTCTCTCTCTCTCCCCAGCCAGTTGCCAGTCAGCCCCAGCACTGGGATCATAGGATGTGTGTAGAGGCTGCACATCGGAGATTATCCCTAGTCCTGCATCCTCTGTGTGCCCCTAAAACACATGATTAGCTCATGCTTAAATAAATCATTTCTGTATTCAGGTTTACTGTCATGGTCATAGTCATTGACCATAGTCATAACCATTGGTTGTGTCCACAGCAGGCATGGGGCATAGGTTTAGGAAAATAGATGATGGATCTATGGCCAAGGAAAAGTGAAATGTAGGCATAACAGCGAGCTGTCTAGTAAGTGATGATCTCTATATGGAGGGAGCTTGTGTTGCAATGCATATCCTGGTGTGATATGATCATGGCATGCTGAACTGGCCATGGGTGAATTGTCATCAGTTCATTGGACACTACAGTGCAATGAATTATATATTTGTATCTCTATTTTTCCCATTATGGGCGTGAGTGGGGCCTCATGTCTAAGTTTTGCCTAAGGCCTCACAAAGCCTAGAGCCGCCTCTGCCTAGGCTAAAAGATGATTGACAAGAACCCTAAAACTGAGCTGCAGCACGGTGGCTAAGACAATACAGCGGTTTAACAGGACAGGTTCCACTCAGAACAGGCTTCGCCATGGTCGACCAAAGAAGTTAAGTGCACGTGCTCAGCATCATATCCAGAGGTTATCTTTGGGAAATAGACGTATGAGTGCTGCCAGCATGGCTGCAGAGGTTGAAGGGGTGGGGGGGTCAGCCAGTCAGTGCTCAGACCATACGCTGCACGCTGCATCAAATTGGTCTGCATAGCTCGCAGAAGGCATGGTCGCCCCAGAAGGAAGCCTCTTCTAAAGTTGATGTGCAAGAAAGCCCACTAACAGTTTGCTGAAGACAAACAGACTAAGGCCATGGATTACTGGAACCATGTCCTGTGGTCGGATGAGACCAAGTTAAACTTATTTGGTTCAGATGGTGTCAAGCCTGTGTGGCAACAACCAGGTGAGGCATACAAAAACAAGTGTGTCTTGCCTACAGTCAAGCATGGTGGTGGGAGTGTCATGGTCTTGGGCTGCATGAGTGCTGCTGACACTGTGGAGCTACAGTTCATAGAGGGAACCATGAATGCCAACATGTACTGTGACATACTGAAGCAGAGCATGATCCCCCCCTTCAAAGACTGGGCTGCAGGGCAGTATTCCAACATGATAACGACCCCAAACACACCTCCAAGGTGACCGCTGCCTTGCTAAAGAAGCTGAGGGTAAAGGTGATGGACTGGCCAGGCATGTTTTCAGACCTAAACCCTATTGAGTATCTGTGGTGCATCCTCAAATGGAAGGTGGAGGAGCACAAGGTCTCTAACATCCACCAGCTCTGTGATGTCATCATGGAGGAGTGGAAGAGGACTCCAGTGGCAACCTGTGAAGCTCTGGTGAACTTTACGCCCAAGAGGGATAAGGCAGTGCTGGAAAATAATGGTGGCCACGCAAAATATTGACACTCAGGGCCCAATTTGGACATTTTCACTTAGGGGTGTACTCACTTTTGTTGCCAGCGTTTTAGACATTAATGGCTGTGTGTTGAGTTACTTTAAGGAAACAGCAAATTTACAATGTTATACAAGCTGTGCACTCACTACTTTACATTGTAGCAAAGTGTCATTTCTTCAGCGTTGTCACATGAAAAGATATAATAAAATATTTACAAATATGTGAGGGGTGTACTCACTTTTGTGAGATATATGTGTATAAATATATGTATACACAAGTGTCTACTACAATATCTACAGTGTCTACTACACTTCTGGTGGTGTACACAGTTTAAAATACAGTGCAGCCGTAGTACAGTTGCTAATACAGTGCAATTGGTGTACACAGTATCTAATACAGTGTGTACAGTTTCTTCTACACTTCTGGTGGTGTATACAGTATAAAATACAGTACAGACATAGTACAGTTGCTAATACTGTGCAGGCGGTGTACACAATATCTAATACAGTGTGTACAGTTTCTACTACACTTCTGGTGGTGTATACAGTAGAAAATACAGTACAGCCATAGTACAGTTGCTAATAATGTGCAGGCGGTGTACACAGTATTTAATACAGTGTAGTGTGGTGTTGCAAAACAAAATATACATCATGTCCGGAAGGCCACCAAGGATAAATAGACACTCATAGGCCACTAAAAGAAGGCAAGCAGCCTCTGTGTCTACAGTCAATAGTGATGGTCATGGACATGGTGCATCCTCTGCAGGTGGGCGTGGGGCTCACTTGTCCTTTTTTTCTGCTGCTGGCCATGTTATTGAGCCAGAACATGCAGAAGAGTTTGTGGAGTGGATAACAAAGCCGTCCTCATCCTCTGTCACCCAGGCTCAGAGTAGTTTGCCTTCCAACACAGCTGCCAAAGCGGCCTATTCCACCGACTCCTTGTCCACAGTCACTCCTTCCGTAGCCCCACCATCATGCAGGGAGGAGTCCCCAGAATTATTCAACCACAGTGTCGGGTACATGCTGCTGGAGGATGTGCAGCGATTTGAAGGCTCCGATGTGAAAGTGGAAACTCCTGCGCTGTCTGGGGGGGGGGGTTGGGGGGGGGGGCTACGCTAAAAGGACACTGCTGCAACACCTAAGTACTGATCCAAGGCAGGACAAATAAGACAAAAGTGGGGGAAGATTGTAGTTGCGCTGTGATGAAGGGGGGGGGAGCTACAAAGATGACTACAGTGGCAAAGTGAACTAAAAAAGCAGAAACGGGCCAATGCATGAATGGATCCTACATGCTAAAAGAACATGGTGGGGATGCAGTGCAGTGCAACGTAGCTGATTAACATGACTATAATGTTGCAGGCAGACAAAGCCTAATATATAAAGGTAATTGTGAAACAGTGACTGCTTGAATATAGCAAAGCAAAAATGCATATACTAACACAAATAGGATGAATAATGACACAATGCAAAAAAAAAAAAAATATATATATATGTGAGCTAGTGCCCCGTTAGCAAAAACGTGCCAAATCCTGGTGAACTACAAGTGACAAATCCCTAGGACAAACATGAATATTAGTTCTATCATCCAGTCCAAAAAACAAAAACTCGTGATGAGAGACACAAAACAATTCCAATCGTGAAGGGAAGGAGGATCTTCAGTGAGGACACCTCCGTGTTTGCAAGCCGCTTACCTTACAACTGTAAGGTGTACAGCCTATGTTGCAAATGACCCGCAGGTGTAGACGTTCCATGTATAAGGTAGTGACAATGATGAACATGCCAAGTGAAATATAAAAAATAAAAAGTATACAGCATGTAAAATAACTTTGCGACGACCACAGTGGAGGGGGGGCAAGACACACACGGGGGGAGGTTGCACTCATTTTCACGAAGTGAGTGTGGGCATCAATCCACGAGCGCCGAGCTCGTATGCCTCCAGGGGTATCACCAATCTGGAATCTGTCCCAGTGCCTGGAAACTGGAATATGAATATTGAAGGCTCCGATGTTGGTTCCCAGGTCAGAGGCATAACTAGAACCTTCAGGGCCCCGGTGCAAGAAACCATGATGGGCCCCCCTTTCATCCGAGCCCCTGGTTTCCAATTTTGGGAGAGTGTCCATGGACATCCTCCCAAAACCGTGCTTCCCACATGACCCCTGGGATGTGCATCCAGCGCAATCACAGTGGCCCTTTACCATGTGATCAGCTGATCACATGTAAACAGACTTGCCGGTTATCCACGGCCCTTTCCTCACACGCTGTGTCTGTGTTAGGAAAGGACTGCCGTTAACTGTCAAGAATGTCAGTACATTGTTTACACTGATAATCAGTGCCCCAATCATCAGTGCCATCTATCAGTGCCCATCAGTGCTGCCTATCAGTGCTCATCAATGCCGCCTATCAGTGCCCATCACTTCCACCTACAAGTGTTACCTGTCAGTGCTCATTAATGCCGCCTATTAGTGCCCATCAATTCTGCCTATCAGCACCACCTATCAGTGCTCATTAATGCCGCCTAACAACGTCTATCAGTGCCACCTATCAGTACTCTTCAATTCTGCCCATCAAAGCCCATCAATACTGCCTGAGTTCTGCCTATCAGTGTTCCTCAGTGCCCATCAGTACCACCTATCAGTGCCCATCAATGCCACCAATCAGTGCAGCCTATCAGTGCACATTAGTGCTTCCTATCAGTGCTGTCTATCAGTGCTCATCAATGTGGTCTATCAGTGCTCATCAGTGCCCATCAGTGCCTCCTATCAGTGCCCATCAGTGCCTTTTATCAGTGCTCATCAGTGCCTTCTATCAGTGACCATTAGTGCCTCCTATCAGTGCCCATTAGTGCCTTCTATCAGTGCTCATCAGTGCCTTCTATCAGTGCCCATCAGTGCCTTCTATCAGTGCCCATCAGTGCCTTCTATCAGTGCTCATCAGTGCCCATCAGTGCCTTCTATCAGTGCTCATCAGTGCCTTCTATCAGTGCTCATCAGTGCTCATCAGTGCCTTCTATCAGTGCTCATCAGTGCCTTCTATCAGTGCTCATCAGTGCCATCTATCAGTGTTCATCAGTGCTCATCAGTGCCTTCTATCAGTGCCCAGTGCCTTCTATTAGTGCTCATCAGTGCCTTCTATTAGTGCCCATCAGTGTCTTTTATCAGTGCCTCCTATCAGTGCCCATTAGTGCCTTCTATCAGTGCCCATCAGTGCCTTTTATCAGTGCCTCCTATCAGTGCCCATAAATGCCTCCTATCAGTGTCCATTAGTGCCTTCTATCAGTGCCCATCAGTGCCTTCTATCAGTGCCCATCAGTGCCTTCGATCAGTGCCAATCAGTGCTTTCAATCAGTGCCCATCAGTGCCTTCAATCAGTACTCATCAGTGCTGTCGATCAGTACTCATCAGTGCTCATCAGTGCCTTCTATCAGTGCTCATCAGTGCCTTCTATCAGTGCTCATCAGTGCCGTCTATCAGTGCTCATCAGTGCCCATCAGTGCCTTCTATCAGTGCTCATCAGTGCCTTCTATCAGTGCCCATCAGTGCCTTCTATCAGTGCTCATCAGTGCCATATATCAGTGCTCATCAGTGCCTTCTATCAGTGCCCATCAGTGCCTTCTATCAGTGCTCATCAGTGCCGTCTATCAGTGCTCATCAGTGCCTTCTATCAGTGCCCATCAGTGCCTTCTATCAGTGCCCATCAGTGCCTTCTATCAGTGCCCATCAGTGCCTTCTATTAGTGCTCATCAGTGCCTTCCAACAGTTCTCATCAATGAATGCTATTCATTTCCATCAGTGCCGTCTGCTTTCTCAGGACAGCATGGCTCTGAGCGGAGATCGTGTGTCATGGAACAGTTGCACAGAGACACCGGCGGCATTAATGTTCTATTTGCCCGTTCGTCCTCTCTGGCACGGGATGAGAGAGGACACACAGCTGATCTCACGGCTCCCCCTTCTCCCCCCTCCCCTCTCCTGTGTGCTCCATGGGCAGTCAAGTGTGAAGCTAAGGAGCTCACATTTCCCGTGGAGCACACAGGAGAGAGGATTGGGGAGAAGGGGGAGCCCTGAGATCAGCTGTGTGTCCTCTCTCATCCCGTGCGAGAGAGGACGAACGGGCAAATAGAACATTAATGCCGCCGGTGTCTCTGTGCTACTGTTCGACATATGATTTCCGCTCAGAGCCGTGTGTGAAGAGCAACCCCGCTGAGCCCCCCCCCACAGTGGCGGAATGCCGGGCCCAGTCGCAAGTGCGACTGTTGTGACCCTGGTAATTCCGCCACTATCCCAGGTTGAGAAAGGGAGTAACGTAAGCCTAGAGAGAGGGGGTTCCCAAGAAAGACAAGAAACTGGCAGTAATGTTACCCCAGCTGCAGAATACTGCCAAGTTTGGCTCCAGTGATGAGGAGGGAGGGGATGATGAGGTCACTGACTGTACTTGGGTCTCTGAGAAAGGAGAGGAGGAGGAAGCACAAGTCCAATGAGGCAGGATATTCTCTAGGGGACAGCGTAAGGGCAGCCACCCTATTGCATTACACCACAGAGCTCCACAGGTGCAGGGCGCTGCTGACTCCCCGCTAACTTTTAAAAGTTCCTTGGTGTGGGACTTTTTCGACACGTGTGCACCAGATTGCACCGTTGCTGTTTGCAACCTATGTCTGAAGCGGATCAAGTGTGGCCAGAACAGCAGCCACTTGTGCACTACATGCTTGACCAGACATATGATGACCTGCCATGCAGTGCATTGGCAACAGCACTTAAAAGACCCACATCAAAGAAAAAGGCAGACTTCTCCTTGCTCCTCATCTGGTATCTTCAACCCTACTATACCTCCAGTCCTCTTAAAAACCTGCACTAAGAGGAATGAAGTTATAGCAATAGGTGCCTCATGTACTTGCAGCCAATCTGCTAGTAGTACACCACCATCTGATTTTATCAGGCAAATTTCCCTACACCAGTTGCTGAACCATAAAAAGAAATTCGGTCCCAGCCATCCACATGCTCAGTGTTTAAATGCTAGCTTGGCCAATTGCTAGCACTACTTTGTGGAATGTGCTGTACCTCAGTGGCAGGTTCCAAAATGCCATTTCTTTTCACGGAAGGCCATTCCAGCTCTCTACCGGCATGTGGAAGGTAATGTTTTGGCATCGTTGGACGGGGCGGTCAGCAGTAAGGTGCATATTACCGCTGACTCTTGGTCCAGCAGGCATGGGCAGGGACGTTACCTTTCCTTCACATCACACTGGGTAACTCTGCTGACAGCTGGGAAGGATGCAGGACAGGGTTCAGGGTTGTTGGAGCTTGTTTCACCACCATGCCTCCAAAATGCTAGTGGTGATTCTGCCCCAACTCTCTCCTCCATCCCCTCCTCTTCTTCTTCCTCTATGGCCTCTTCTCTGAACCAGCGATGCTCCGTAAGCCTTCAAGGGGCTACGCAAGCAGTCAGGCTAAAAGATGCCATGCGATGCTTGAGTTGGTCTGCTTAGGGGACAGGAGCCACACTGGGGCAGAGATTCTGTCAGCTCTGCAGGGGCAGAGGTGGTTGACATCATGCCAGCTTCAGACAGGAATGGTTGTATGCAACAATGGCATCAACCTTCTCTTCGCCCTCCGACAGCGACACTTGATCCATGTTCCATGTGTGGTAACCTGCCCACCAACCACCTCATTTGTGACATGCCCACCAGGTGGAACTTAACGTTGGCAATGCTGCACACACAGCAGAGGGCCATCAATGAGTACCTGTATGAGTATGACACCAGGACAGGGTCAGGAGATTGGCTTCTTTTCGCCACGCCAGAAGCTACTGATCAAGGATGCCAGTACTGTCCTGTTATCATTTGAGGAGGCCACAAGGATGGTGAGCAGCGACAATGCATGCATCAGTGACACTGTCCCTCTAGTATTCATGTTGGAACACACGCTTCGTGGAATCATGGACAGGGCACTTGAGGTGGAATAGCGGGAGGAAGAGGAGGACTTCCTTACCTCTCAAGGCCCCCTTTATCCAGATAGCATTCCTGCGGGCCCGCCAAACACGCAGGAAGAAGAGGAGGAGGATTTGGTCAGTATGAATGTAGAGGATAACACTCAGCAGCAGTCTTCAAGGGATGGTTTTCAGTCCCCAGAAACCCAAGGAGTTGTACGTGGCTGGGAGGAGGTAGTTACGGGTCATGTGATCCTTAGTGACCCAGAGGACTCAGAATCAAATGCCTCTGCAAACTTACGCTACATGGCCTCCCTGATTCTGCAAAGTCTGCAAAAGGACCCTAGGATTCGTTGTATCAAGGAGATGGATCGTTACTGGCTGGCAATCCTTCTTGATCCACGTTACAAGGGTAAGGTTGCAGAACTCATTCTGCCTTCGCAGAGGGAGCAGAGGATGGAACATCTTCAGGAGACCTTGAAGAAAGGTTTGTGCAATGCATTTCCAGACCCTGGGAGGTTACAATTCCCTGGTGCTGGACAACATGTTGCTGAATCTTCATTCAGTCAGAGGAAGATCGGTGAAGAAGGTGGCTGGCTGACCGATGCCTTTAAACAATTTTTCAGTCCTCAGCGCCAAGGTGTGATCGGTTCAAGCAACCATCGTCAGTGTCTTCATTACATGGTTCAGGAATATTTAGGGGCAAAAGCAGACTTGGAGACCTTTCCAACAGAGCATCTACTGGGTTACTGGGTCTTGAGAATGGACCACTGGCCAGAACTTGCTCAATATGCATCCGAGCTACTGGCCTGTCCTGCATCCAGCGTGCTTTCTGAATGCACATTGCACATTCAGTGCTGCTGGAGGGTTTGTAATGGATCAAAGAGTGCACCTGTCCACAGACACCGCTGATAGGCTCACATTCATAAAAATGAATCAGTCTTGCATCAGCAGCTATCAAGCACCTGATGCTGATGTAACTGATTTAATTTGCTATGGATGTGGGATCCCTTGAAGGCTGCCTCTGCTGACTATCCTATTCCTCCTCAATCTTGATGATGCTAGCTTCCAACAATATTTTTGGTTTAGGGCACTACCACCACCACCCAAGGCTCAATTTTTCTGCCCCTGTTTAACAGGGGCATGTAATTACAATTTTTGATCTAATATTTCACAGCAGGGTCCGTTCCTGTGCCTAAGAGTATCTGTGAGGGGTTACAGTGTTCTGGTACCACCACCAAAGGCCTCATTTTTCTGCCCCTGTTTAACAGGGGCATGGAATTATAATTTTTGATATAGTATTTCACAGCAGGGCCTGTTCCTGCTCCCACCAAGAGTAAATGTGAGGGCTTATAGTGTTCTGGTACCACCAACATCTAAGCCCTAATTTTCTGCAGAGTATATAGGGCAGACCATATAGTATATATACAGTATGCTGCTGTTCAGAGTATATAGTGCCTGGGGGCCTGGGGGACCCCATGTCATTTTTTTTTTAAATTTGGGTATGGGTTCCCCTTAATGTCCATACCAGACCCGAAGGGCCATTCTTTTTTTTTAAAAATGATTTTCATCTATATTGCCAGGACCTGACAATACATTACAGCCGCAAGTAGTTTTAAATAACATTTTTCCTTTAGAAATGTCATTTTGCTGCAGTATTGTTCTGTGGTATTGAAAAAACAGCTGTTTTTAAAACTTTTTTTGCATTGATATATGCCCCCTTAGGGAGGATCCGGGTCCCCAAACACTTTTTATGGCAATAACTTGCATATAAGCCTTTAAAATTAACACTTTTGATTTTTCATGTTCGTGTCCCATAGACTTTATCGGTGTTCGTGTGTTCAAACAAATTTTTTGCCTGTTCGCATGTTCTTCTGCGAACCAAACTGGGGGGTGTTCGGCTCATCCATAGTGTTAATCCAATCATAGCAAAATTTCTGTGACCCGCCGGAGCTCTCTTCCCCACAATTATATTACAGAAATGCACACAGTGTACATTATATACTACTGTAATAAAGTGGATTATACAAGCATTTTAAACTAGGGCTTATTTTTGGGGTAGGGCTTATATTGCAGCCCTCCTGGAAAATAAGCTAGGTCTTATCTTCGGGGAAACACGGTAAATACAAAGACTCCAGAGATGTTGTCTCTATTGGGGTTGCACCTACTTCCAGTGGTAACAATAAAGAAACACAAAAGGATCCAAACTTCTACTGTCTCATTCATTACAAACCACATTATCCTAGGAAATGTCTTACATTCAAGAAAAATCCCTGTGAAGAAAGCAAGGAGTTTCTAAGGAGCCATGACATTTGCTTTAGATGTTGTACAACTACAGAACACTTCACCAGAGACTCTATAGTTACAGGTAAGTGCTCTAAATATGACAGTGATAAGCAGATATCAAACTTACAATGAGACCCCTTTAAACAGGACACTACATCTACTAAAGATCTTACATCCATAACAGATGATGGCAGGGAGAATCAATTACAGCCACCTCTAGCAATCACATCGAAATGCAGAGAGTTATTTCACAATTTACATAATTACATACAGTGGGGAAGGAAAGTATTCAGACCCCCTTAAATATTTCACTCTTTATTATATTGCAGCCATTTGCTATAATCATTTAAGTTAATTTTTTTCCTCATTAATGTACACACAGCACCCCATATTGACAGACAAACACAGAATTGTTGACATTTTTGCAGATTTGATAACCACTTCCGGCCCGGCCTAGAGCAGATTGATGGTCGGGTGGTGGTTCAGTTATCCTGACTGGGCATCATATGACGTCCTTTAGAATAACATGCCACCCATGGGGGCGTGCATCGCGGCGATCGGTGGATCGGTGTGTCAGGCTCTTTACCACGTGTGGAGGCTCTTTACCACGTGATCAGCCGTGTCCAATCACGGCTGATCACATTGTCAATAGGAAGAGCCGTTGATTGGTTTTTCCTCACTCGCGTCTGACAGACGCGAGTAGAGGAGAGCCGATCGGCGGCTCTCATGACAGGGGGGTCTGCGCTGATTGTTTATTAGTGCAACCCCCCCTCGGATGCCCGCACTAGATCACCAGGGAAGCCGCCAGGACCACCAGGGAAGCAGGCAACATGTGGATGGCCAGGTATGTACCCCATGGCCATCCACATGTGCCCAATGTGCCCAGTCTGTGCCCAATCTGTGCCAATCAGTGCCCACAAATTTGCACTGACTGGCACCATTATAAAGCAGTGATGCCCAGCAATGCCACCTATCAATGTCATCAGTGCCACCAATCAGTGTCAACAGTGCACCCATCAGTGTCCATCTGTGCCACCTATCAGTGCCCATCCGTGCCCACCTATCAGTGCCCATCCATGCCACCTATCAGTGCCACCCATAAGTGCCACCCATAAGTACCCGCCTATGAGTCCCCATCAGTGCCGCCTATGAGTGCCCATCAGTGCCGCATACCAGTGCCACCTATCAGTGCCCATCAGTGCCACCTATCAGTGCCCATCTTCAATGCCTGTCAGTGCCACCTCATTGGTGCCACCTCATCGGTGCCCATCAGTGCCACCTTATCAGTGCCTGTCAGTGCAGCCATATCAGTTATTGAAGAAGAAAACGTACTTATTTATAAAAATTTTTAACAGAAACAAACAAAAACTTGTTTTTTTTCAAAATTTTCAGTCTTTATTTGTTGCACAAAAAATAAAAGCCGCAGAGGTGATCAAATACCACCAAAAGAAAGTTCTATTTGTGGGAAGAAAATGCTAAAAACATTTGTTTGGGTACAGTGTTGTATGACCGCGCAATTGTCATTCAAATTGCGACAGCGCTGAAAGCTGAAAATTGGCTTGGGCAGGAAGGTGTCTAAGTGCCTGGTATTGAAGTGGTTAAAAAAGAAAAACTGAAATATCACATGGTCCTAAGTATTCAGACCCTTTGCTGTGACACTCATATATTTAACTCACTGTCCATTTATTCTGATCATCCTTGAGATGGTTCTACCCCTTCATTTGAGTCCAGCTGTGTTTGATTATACTGATTGGACTTGATTAGGAAAGCCACACACCTGTCTAGAATCATGAGGTCAAAGGAACTGCCTGAAGAGCTCAGAGACAGAATTGTGGCAAGGCACAGATCTGGCCAAGGTTACAAAAAATTTCTGCTGCACTTAAGGTTCCTAAGAGCACAGTGGCCTCCATAATCCTTAAATGGAAGATGTTTGGGACGACCAGAACCCTTCCTAGAGCTGGCTGTCTAGCCAAACTGAGCTATCGGGGGAGAAGAGCCTTGGTGAGAGAGGTAAAGAAGAACCCAAAGATCACTGTGGCTGAGCTCCAGAGATGCAGTTGGGAGACGGGAGAAAGTTGTAGAAAGTCAACCATCACTGCAGCCCTCCACCAGTCGGGGCTTTATGGCAGAGTGGCCAGACGGAAGCCTCTCTTCAGTGCAAGACACATCACAGCCTGCATGGAGTTTGCTAAAAAACACCTGAAGGACTCCAAGATGGTGAGAAATAAGATTCTTTGGTCTGATGAGACCAAGATAGAACTTTTTGGCCTTAATTCTAACCGCTATGTGTGGAGAAAACCAGCCACTGCACATCACCTGTCCAATACAGTCCCAACAGTGAAGCATGGTGGTGGCAGCATCATGCTGTGGGGGTTTTTCAGCTGCTGGGACAGGACGACTGGTTGCAATCGAAGGAAAGATGAATGCGGCCAAGCACAGGGATATCCTGGACGAAAACCTTCTCCAGAGTGCTCAGGACCTCAGACTGGGACGAAGGTTTACCTTCCAACAAGACAATGACCCTAAGCACACAGCTAAAATAACGAAGGATTGGCTTCACAACAACCTTGTGACTGTTCTTGAATGGCCCAGCCAGAGCCCTGACTTAAACCCAATTGAGCATCTCTGGAGAGACCTAAAAATGGCTGTCCACCAACATTTACCATCCAACCTGATAGAACTGGAGAGGATCTGCAAGGAGGAATGGCGGAGGATCCCCAAATCCAGGTGTGAAAAACTTGTTGCATCTTTCCCAAAAAGACTCATGGCTGTATTAGATCAAAAGGGTGCTTCTACTAAATACTGAGCAAAGAGTCTGAATACTTTTTCTTTTTTAATAAATCTGCAAAAATGTCAACAATTCTGTGTTTTTCTGTCAATATGGGGTGCTGTGTGTACATTAATGAGGAACAAAAATGAACTTAAATGATTTTAGCAAATGGCTGCAATATAACAAAGAGTGAAAAATTTAAGGTGGCCTGAATATTTTCCGTCCCGCTGTAGTTAGTCAGGTTGAAAAAGTTCTTCTAGCTCAACCAATAAAAGGTAAATAAATAAATAAATCAATCATACAATCCCCTATACACATTCCTATACCCACAGTTGATCCAGAGGAAGGCAAAAAAACAGCAAAGCATGATCCAATTTACTCCAGCAGGGGAGAAAATTCCTTCCTGATCCCCAGGGAGGCAATCCGATATTCCCTGGATCAATTTTACATATAAATGTTAGTATCCAGTTATATTATTAATTTACTGTGGGAGAAAACCAGTGCCAAAATATGTTTGGTGTTTTCTTGAGGTCAACCTAAAGCCCCATGTACACGGGACGCTGAGGCAAAGTCCTCTAAACAAATTTTTTTGACACCTTTAAAACACCCATTTAGCCGCATTTGCATGCTGCGTTTAGCCGCGTTTAACCGTGTTTGCGTCTAGAAGCGTTTATTAAAATTACCTCATTTAAGACCCTCCCCAAGCTCAAAAAGCATTGTAAGTTAACTATTTAAGCCATTTTGACCAGAGTTAGTAGCAGCAGCAGCAGAGAGAGCAGTTGTCTACATGTATTTGCCTCTATTTCTGTGCTTTTTTTTGCAATGGATCCCATAATGAGCATATGTGAGGAAATGCTCCTGACATTGCTCTTGATGAGGCTAGAACGACATAGAAAATTGCGTGAGAGGTCCAGAGTCAGAGTTCATCACTATTGGACCCATTCATTGATTGCGCAGCGAATGTCGGCAGGATATTTTGTAAACATGTACGTACAGTACAGTACAGTACGTATCTACCGTACGTAGATTTTTTTGGGCAAATTTTTAAAAATATTTGTAATAATTAAATATTCATTGATTAATATATTTATTGGATTTTTTTTAGCTTTATATGGTATTATTTTTGTTTTTTAATTACTTTTTTAAAAAAAAATATTTTGTCTAGTTAATGAAAATGTAAACATTAACTCAATTTTGTATAATATATAACATTTTTTTGGCAATTTTTAAAAATATTTATAATAATTAAATAGTAATTGATTCATTCCAATTAAAATTTGGATACAGCAGTGGCAGTGGTGTATTGCATTGCATCAAGGGCTATATATGGTCTATGAATCATCGCAAGTAATTAAAACATTTTTAACCATATTTTTTTATGTTTTTGCATTGTTTTCCATCATATTTTTGTCTTTTCAGGTCTAAAATATAGGGTACCTTTAAAAACGCTTATAAACGAAAACGCGTCTAAGCGTGGGTACCGTGTTTAGCCGCGTTTGGCGTCTGAAACGCGGAAATCTTCGGCATCTGAACCCTTTTTTTTGCTTCCAAAGAAACGCTGTAAAATGCAACTGCAATAAAACGGCAATAATTGAGACTGTGTACATGGTCACATAAGATAACATTGGATGAGTTCAGGGGCAGTTGAAAAAAGCATCCAACTGCCTCTGAACGTACGTTTAACAGCGTCCCGTGTACATGGGGCTTAAGAAAGCAGTGAAGATGTATGCAGTGATGGCCAAAGCAGGCACTCACTTGCAACTTCAGAGTTCTTTGACATGTTTGAGGTAGGGATGAGCCGAACACCCCCCGGTTCGGTTCGCACCAGAACCTGCGAACGGACCGAAAATTCGCACAAACGTTAGAACCCCATTGACGTCTATGGGACTCGAATGTTTGAAATCAAAAGTGCTCATTTTAAAGGCTAATTTGCATGGTATTGTCCTAAAAAGGGATTGGGGGCCCGGGTCCTGCCCCAGGGGACATGTATCAATGCAAAAAAAAAAACGTTTAAAATGGCCGTTTTTTTGGGAGCAGTGATTTCAATGATGCTTAAAGTAAAAAAAAAAAAAAGTGAAATATTCCTTTAAATATCATACCTGGGGGGTGTCTATAGTATGCCTGTAAAGTGGCGCGTGTTTCCCGTGCTTAGAACAGTCCCTGCACAAAATGTCATTTTTAAAGGAAAAAAAGTCATTTAAAACTGCTTGTGGCTTTAATGTAATGTCCGGCAATATGGGTGAAAATCAGTGATACAAACGGCATGGGTACCCCCCAGTCCATTACCAGGCCCTCAGGCCCTTAAAAAAGGAAACAGCAGTATACAGGCTCTGTACTCTGAACAGCAGTATACAGGCGGTGCAAACAAGACAGGGACTGTAGGTTTGTTGTTAAGCAGAATCTGTTTGTAATTTTGAACTGGTACATTTTTAACGTGTTTAGCTCCAGCCAAAAAATCTATTTTAAGCTTTTTGGAAAACATAGGGAAGGGTTATCACCCCTGTGACATTTGTTTTGCTGTCTGTGCTCCTCTTTAGAAGATTTCACCTCACTTTTTGTCCCAATGACAAATGTTTTTTGAAAATTTGGCGTTTTTTGTGAAGCAAGGATTGGTGATAAAGCATCAGTAGAAAGGAGAAATGTTTTTCCCATATTAACTCTTACAGGAGAGAATTTCCCTTCCTAGGGGTAGATTTCATCTCACTTCCTGTTGTCTCCTTCCGTTTGCAAGTAGGAGTCGTTTGTAAGTTGGATGTTTAGGCCTGCCCTATATACTCAGCAGAAATTTGGGCCTTAGGTGTTGTTGTGGCCACAACACTGTAAGCCCTCACAGGGCCCTGCTGTGAAATATTAAATCAAGAATTGTAATTACATGCCCCTGTTGAACAGGGGCAAAAAAATTGGGCCTTTGGTGGTGGTGGTGGTGCTGGTGCCACAACACTGTAAGTCCTCACTCGCTCTTGGTGGGCGCAGAAACGGGCCCTGCTGTGAAATATTAGATCAAGAATTGTAATTACATGCCCCTGTTGAACAGGGGCTGAAAAATTGGGCCTTAGGCACTGGTGCTGGTGCCACAACACTGCAACCCCTCACAGATACTCTAGTTGGAACGCAGGAACGAGCCCTGATGCAAAGTATTGCATCAAAAATTGTAATTACACGCCCCTGTTAGACAGGGGCTGAAAAATTGGGCCTTAGGCACTGGTGCTGGTGCCACAACACTGCAACCCCTCACAGATACTCTAGTTGGAACGCAGGAAGAAGCCCTGCTGCAAAGTATTGCATCAAAAATTGTAATTACACGCCCCTGTTAAACAGGGGCTGAAAACTGGGCCTTAGGCATTGGTGCTGGTGCCACAACACTGCAACCCCTCACAAATACTCTAGTTGGAATGAAGGAACGAGCCCTGCTGCAAACTATTGCATCAAAAATTGTAATTACACGCCCCTGTTAAACAGGGGCTGAAAAATTGGGCCTTAGGCACTGGTGGCAGCGCCCAGAACCAAAAATGTTCTTTACAAGCTATCAGCGTGATCATTGAGGAGGAAGAGGATAATTACGCAGGATAGTCACTCAGCATCACCATAGGCAGTCTTTGAAGGGATCTGAGATTTCAAAAAAAATTATTCAGTTACATCAGCATCAGGTGCTTGATTCATTTTTATGAAGGTCAGTCGATCGACTGAGTCGGTGGACAGATGCACCCTGTGATCGGTTACAAAGCCTCCAGCAGCACTGAATGTGCGTTCCGAAAGAACGCTGGATGCAGGACAGGCCAGTAGCTCAATTGCATACTGTGCAAGCTCTGGCCAGTGATCCATCCTCAAGACCCAGTAACTCAGAGGATTTTCGGTGGGAAAGGTGTCCAAGTCAGATCTTGCCCCTAGGTATTCCTGCACCATGTAAAACAGACGCTGGCGATGGTTGCTGGAACCGATAATACCTTGGGGCTGCAGACTAAAAAATTGTCTGAACGCATCGGTCAGACGGCCACCTTCTCTACCGCTCCTTCTTTGACTGACCGAAGCCTCAGCAACACGTTGTCCAGAAACAGGAGTTTGTAACCTCCCAGTCTCTGGGAATGCGTTGCACAGACCTTTCTGCAAGGCCTCCCGAAGAAGTTTCATCCTCTGCTCCCTCTGTGATGGCAAGATAAGGTCCGCAACCTTACCCTTGTAACGTGGATCAAGGAGGGTTGCCAGCCAGTATTGGTCCTTCTCCTTGATATCACGAATACGAGGATCCTTACGCAGGCTTTGCAGGATCAGGGAGGCCATGCAGCGTAGGTTTGCTGAGGCATTCGGTCCGGAGTCTTCTGGGTCACTAAGGATGACATGGTCTGCAGCCACCTCCTCCCAGCCACGTACAAGTCCATGTGTTTCTTGGGACTGATTCCTTAAAGACTGCTGCCGATGCTAGGCTCCACCTCCATACTGACACAATCCTCCTCCTCCTCTTCCTGTGTGATCGGCGGGCACGCAGGAACACTGTCTGGATAAAGGGGGCCTTGAGAGCTAAGGAAGTCCTCCTCTTCCTGCCTCTGTTCTGCCTCAAGTGCCCTGTCCATTAATCCACGCAGCGTGTGCTCCAACAGGTAAACAAGGGGGACAGTGTCACTGATGCATGCACTGTCACTGCTCACCATTCTCGTGGCCTCCTCAAATGGTGACAGGACAGTGCATGCATCCCTGATCATGGCCCACTGGCGTGGGGAAAAAAAACAAGCTCCCCTGACCCTGTCCTGGTGCCATAGTGGCACAGGTACTCATTGATGGCCCTCTGCTGCATGTGCAGCCGCTGCAGCATGGCCAACGTTGAGTTCCACCTGGTGGGCATGTCACAGATTAGGCGGTTCTTGGGCAGGTTAAACTCCTTTTGGAGGTCTGCCAGCCGAGCACTGGCATTATATGACCGGCGGAAATGCACACAGACTTTCCTGGCCTGCCTCAGGACATCCTGTAAGCCCGGGTACCTGCCCAAGAACCGCTGCACCACCAAGTTAAGGACGTGAGCCAAACAGGGCACATGGGTCATTTGTCCCTGTCGGAGGGCAGAGAGGAGGTTGGTGCCATTGTCGCAAACCACCATTCCTGCCTTAAGTTGGCGTGGCGTCAACCACCTCTGAACCTGCCCCTGCAGAGCTGACAGAACTTCTGCCCCAGTGTGGCTCCTGTCCCCCAAGCACACCAGCTCAAGAACCGCATGGCATCTTTTGGCCTGCATACTTGCATAGCCCCTTAAACGGCTACGGAGCACCGCTGGTTCAGAGGACAAAGCACAGGAAGAGGCCATGGAGGAAGAAGAAGAGGAGGGGGTGGAGGAGAGAGGTGTGTCACAATCAGTAGTGGCATTTTGGAGGCGTGGTGGTGGAACAACCTCCAGCACTACTGCACCTAGTCCTGCATCCTTCCCAGCTGCCAGCAGTCACCCAATGCGCAGTGAAACTTATATAACATCCCTGTCCATGCCTGCTGGACCATGAGTCAGCGGTAATATGCACCTTACCAGCGAGGCATGGACATTGCCTTCCACATGCCGGTAGAGAACCGGAATCGCCTTCCGTGAGAAAAAGTGGCATTTGGGTACCTGCCACTGAGGAACTGCACATTCCACAAACTCACAGAAGGGGGCATAGTCTACCAACTGAAAAGGCAGCAGTTGAAGTGCTAGCAATTTTGCCAAGCTAGCATTCAACCGCTGGGCATGTGGATGGCTGGGAGCGAACTTCTTTCGGCGGTGCAGCAGCTGGGGCAGGGAAATTTGCCTGGTACAATCTGACATCGGTGTACCGAAAGCAGATTGCCCACAAGTACTTGGCTGTGACACACCTAATTCTACACCTTCATTCCTCTCAGTGCAGGTCTCAGAGAGGACTGAAGGTATCGTGGGGTTGGAGATCTCAGCTGATGAGGAGCAAGGAGAGGTCTTCTTTGTTCTTTGGTGTGGGTCTTTTAGATACGCTTGCCAACGAACTGCATGGCAGGTGAACATATGTCTGGTCAAGCATGTGGTGCCCAAGTGGGAGATGTTTTGGCCACGCAAGATACGCTTGAAACATATGTTGCAAATAGCAGCGGTGTGATCTGATGCACTCGTCTCAAAAAAGGCCCACACCAAAGAACTTTTGGAATAACGCACAGAGACAGCAGCGCCCTGCACATGCGGAGCTTTGGGGTGTGATGCAGTCAGTGTGCTGCCCTTAGGCTGGCCCCTGGAGGGCATCCTGCTTCGTTGGTGATGTGTCTCCTCCTCCTCCTCCTCTCTCCTATCAGGCACCCACGTTGAGTCAGTGACCTCATTATCCCCTCCCTCCTCATCACTGGAGCAAACCTGGCAGTATGCTGCAGCAGGGGGAGCATGACTGCCATATTGCTTTCCTTCTTGGGCACCCCCTCTGTCCGTGCTCATGTTACTGCCTTCATCTAGCTCAGTATCATCATCAGAGCCTTCTAAACGCTGGGCATCCTCCTGGAGCATGTACCCAACACTGTGGTCAAACAGTTCGAGGGACTCCTCAGGAGGACATGGTGGGGCTAGGAAAGGAGTCACTGATGCCATTGAGCCGAGGGAAGAGGCCGCGTTGGCAGCTGCTTTGCCAGACAAAGTACCCTGAGCATGGGTGTAAGAGAATGAGGAGGATGAGGACGGCTTGGTCATCCACTCAACCAAATCTTCCGCATGTTGCAGCTCAACACGGCCAGCTGCCGAAAAAAAGGCCAAGCGTGTCCCGCGGCCACGTGCTGATGAGGATGCACCGTCTCCACGACCAGCACTGTTGCCTCTAGACACAGAGCCTGCTTGCCCTCTTTTATTGGCTTGTGACTGTCTGCCTCTCCTTGTTGGCCTTCCAGACATACTAATGGCCTGTAGCTGCACTAAGCTGGGATATATATATATATATATATATATATATATATATATATATATATATATATATATATATATACATATATATACTGATACTGCAGCTAGCAAAATCAACTGCCTGCCTGTAGTATGAGAACACCATCAACATTCTACAGGTACCTTTAGCTGAACACTGTGCAGAGCTCGCATAAAACTAACTTGTAGCTTATTTAGCTGCCTGCGGTAGTGATAGGATCAGGAAAACACCACCAACCTTCTACAGGTAGCTTTAGCTGAACACTGTGCAGAGGTCGCACTACACTAACTTGTAGTTTTAGCTGAACACTGTTCAGAGGATGCACTACACTAACTTGTAGCTTTAGCTGAACACTGTGCAGAGGTTGCACTACACTAACTTGTAGTTTTAGCTGAACAATGTTCAGAGGACGCACTACACTAACTTGTAGCTTTAGCTGAACACTGTGCAGAGGTCGCACTACACTAACTTGTAGTTTTAGCTGAACACTGTGAGGAGGACGCACTACACTAACTTGTAGCTTTAGCTGAACACTGTGAGGAGGACGCACTACCCTAACTTGTAGCTTTAGCTAAACACTGTGCAGAGGCCACACTAAACTAACTTGTAGCTTTAGCTGAACACTGTGAGGAGGACGCACTACACTAACTTGTAGTTTTAGCTGAACACTGTCCAGAGGTCACACTAAACTGACTTGTAGCTTTAACTGAACACTGTGAGGAGGATGCACTACACTAACTGTAAATAGTCTAGCTGCCTGACTGTGGTACTAATAGGATCAAAAGAACACCAGCAATTTTCTTCAGGTAGCTGTAAATACTGTAACAAGACAAGCCTGCCTGTAAGTAGGAAGATAACAGGAATGGATCTGGCTAAACTGATTACAGTGTGTATATATATATATATATATATATATATATATATATATATACATACAACACCTGGGATGCATATATATATATACACAGTACACTGTAAGTGCAGCTAACTCACTGACTGTCCTGCCTAATCTAGCTAACTCAAATGAAATAATGACACTGTCTCTCTCTCTCTCTAAGCACGCCGGAATACACTACACAGGGCCGCTGTGCAGGCGGCCTTATATAGTGTGGGGCGTGTTCTAAACCCCCTGAGCCATGGGTTCGACTCGAGAATGAAGCTCATCCCTAGTTTGAGGTAAACCCAAATGTATTTTCATATAACCTACATACATGTGCTGAACATGAAATTAAAGGTAGAATTGCCACTGCTAAAGATTTTTTTTTTGTTTGACATAAGGGCCAGTTCACACCACATGCAGTCCAGTGCGTTTTTTTTTCTGCATCAAAAACGCGTGGAAAGTAGGTTATATGGTTTTCAATGGCATAGTTCACACCAGTGCAGTCAGTTCCAGTGCGTTCCAGTTCCAGAAAAAAAAAGTAAAACATGCTTAATTTTTTCTTCACCGGACTGTACTGGAACACTGTAAAACGCATCAAAAACACACTGGAACGTACCGGAACGCACCTAAATGCACCAAAAATGCACTGCAACACACTTGTCCTTATTTAAGGTTAAGAAAAAAGAGGGGGGAAAAGCACTGGACTGCATCAAAAATGCACCAAAAACACATCGGAACGCATTAAAAACACGCATGCAGGACCTGGAACGCATCCGGACTGCGTTTCTATGGTGTGAACTGGCCCTAAAAGTAACAGAAGGAATTCATCTTCCTGTGCTCATTGTGTGTAAATAGATGCACAATGATAAAGAGGACAAACATTTGTTTGATGTTCTAGTCATTAGTATGGTGAAATCAATGTCACTTTACGTGCACATGTGTGCACAGTTGTGCACAGTTGTGCACATAAGTTTACATACCCTGGCAGAATTTATGATTTCTTGGCCATTTTTCTGAAAATATGAATGATAACTCAAAAACTTTTCTTTCACTCACGGTTTAAGCCCCATACACACTATCAGATTTTCTGCTGATTTTTGTATTCAGATTTACCAAAACCATATAGTGCAAGGGCCTGCCTGATTGCATACAAATTGAAACTCCTAAGGTTTGACCTCATATTATATGGTTTTGGTAAATCTGAAGGAAAAAATCAGCAGAAAATCTGATAGTGTGCATGGGGCTTTAGTGTTTGGCTGAAGCCATTTATTATCAATCAACTGTGTTTACTCTTTTTAAATCATAATGACAGCAGAAACTACCCAAATTACCCCAATCAAAAGTTTACATACAGACAAAAAATAAACTCAGTGCTCGCTTGAGGAGAGACCCTGGAGGTGTACACAGATCAAATAAATATGATTAAAAGAGTCTCTCAATAGGAGGGACAAAGTCCACAGCAACAGTCTAAGATGAAGAGGGAGAGGAATCCATCTACCAGCACTAAGGGCAGCCAGTGTGAAGAGCTAGAAGCAGTCTCTGCAATGCAACACAGGAAAAGAAACACAGCGCCTCTAAGTGCAGTATTGGTAAACCATTTAATGATAACTTAAACTACTCACAAAGGGAGCATAAACACAAGCATGATAGTAATCCTGCAGCAAAATCCGGGGGTGGTTTTCTCCGATGTCTCTGAAGTGCAGCTGACAGCTCGTGCAGGTGGATTCCAGCATTCGCAGCCTATGAGAACAGCAGGGAACACAGGAACGATCGGAGATGACGTCACTTCTGGGTGCAGGGTGAGAGGAGGTGGCTTTGCGTTTGGAGCATGCTTGCTCCTTCCTCAGGCCAAACAAAATGCCATCTTTATTGTGGTGTATGTGTGATGGGGAAATAAACCCGCCCAGTCACATGATCCACTAAGGTGGCACTCTGACTCTATGAAATACATTCAACGCTTGAATAAAATGGGGATGGTTGGTAAGATGTGTATAAAAATCAATGAATGAATAAAAATTAATAACTAATAAAAACAGTAAGATTGATATGAATTAATGACATTGATAAGAATAGGTAGCAAATGTTCCAGTAGCAGATTAGACATACATAAATACATACACACATTAAATATTATGTTATAAAGAAAAAAAAAGAATGAAATAAATAAAAATATATACATATACACATACATAAAAGGGATAAAATATTGGAAATTTCATTAGAAATTACTGAGGGATTTTTAAAAAAGTTCATTAAGAAGTATATTATGAATGTATAGATATGCGTATAGATCTGTTCACATGCATATACATACATGTATGCATATACATATACACATATACAAGGGGAATAAAAGTATGTATGTTTGAATAACTTACATACATGAAGAAAATTTTTGAATATGGTAATGAAGTATAAACTAGTAATATAGTGACGACTTGAAAGCCTAAAGGTAAAGTGACCAGTGTACTAATGAAGTTAATGTTATAAGGCTCATTATAGCAGTAAGGGCAGATTATAGCATGGTATGAACCTCAAT
The DNA here is from genome assembly GCF_042186555.1 of Aquarana catesbeiana. Lineage (NCBI taxonomy): Eukaryota > Metazoa > Chordata > Amphibia > Anura > Ranidae > Aquarana > Aquarana catesbeiana. The sequence continues at coordinate 483,198,482 of NC_133324.1, read as the reverse complement.
TTCTTCGTTCATACCCCCTGGCGTTAAACTATCCAGGGAATAAATCCAAAACATCTCCCTCTCACATAAGCGCTTAAAGAGCTCAGGTATGGGGAGGGATCAGGGTATGGCTTCCAGAATCCAAACAAACAGACCATCAGTTGATCTGGAAAGTGTCGGGAGACACTGTGCTTATCAATCCCACCCTCCACAAATCTACGTGTTCACTCGATCTAGCCCTAAGGGCCCTATGGTGCGTGCCACGTACAACAATCCGCATGGGCAGGAGAGGCAGTACACCACAAACTCAGTAGAACAATTAAAAAAATTACGGAAAGGTTTAGATTTTACTTTTGTGGGTAAAGCTTTTCTGTCCATTCAGAACATGTTTGCATGTGAGGCACAGGGGTTTGGGACACCAACACATCCCCTTGATATCAAGAAAGGTGAGAAACTTTTGGGGACGAGTAACTGTGTTCGCTAGGGGAAATTTGGCTCTTAACATTTTTAGCTCGCCTATAGGAGATTTTGGGCCTATCAGTCAGGGAAGACTTGAAATGTGGGTACTCCAGGAGGATTGGCCAGTGTCTCTGTAGAATGCGTTTTATCTGTCTGAATTGGTTGTGGAACCTCGTGGTGAACCTGAGGGGTTGGGGATCTGTGTTATTGTTGCGGCTGGCGTATGTACTTGTGGGTTTGTCCAAATAGTGTAGAAAGGAGTCTTTAACCAATGCCTCAGGATACCCCTTCTCCAAGAATTTTAGTTTAAGCCTATTACTATGTGAGATATAGTCCTCTTGGCAGGTACAATTGTGCTTAAGGCGACAGAACTGACTCTTAGGTATGTTCTGCACCCAGCGAGGGTGGTTGCAGCTCTAGTAATGCTAATAAGAGTTTCGTGCTGTAGGCTTTGTATAGTTGTAAGGTAGTGATATTTATGCCCATAACTATACAAAACCTACAGCAGGAAACTCTTATTTGCTTTACCAGAGCTGCCACCACCCTCGCTGGGTGCAGAACATACCTGAGTCAGTTCTGTCACCTTAAGCACAATTGTACCCGCGAAAGAGTGTAAAAAGTGTAGCGCTGTTGATGTCTGAGAACGGTTGTGCCAAGCTGTAGATTTGATCCAGGATCCATTGTGCCTGCCTAGTCAGGTGTATGCTTCAAGCCAGCTGAACTAAAAGCCTTTATGACTTGGGTGGTATAGGCCTCTCCAAGTCATCGACATCTGGTAAGCCTCCTTTTGTTCACTGGTGGTGGCTCATTCACTATATTAGTTCCTTTGGGGTGTTGACGGCTGATGAATATCTGTTTCAAGTGTGTTTTGGATCATTCCTCCATCATTGGGCCTTGTTACTTACAACATACTTGTCAGTTATACTCTGGACTTTGCCTTTCACAAAGATGTTTAGTGTTTGATTACCAGACTTGTCACTATTGGCACCTTATTCACATTTTAAATTATTATTACTGTGGTAATATCACTTCATTCACGTATTTTAGTCACTTTTTATTCAGTTTATTTATGTTATTCTTACTTTAAGATTTTTCTGGAATCTAAACATTTTGCTGTATATATAACACGTGTCACTTTCATACCGATCTTTATGTACCTTATATGCATTTTTTGCACATTAGGATATCTTTCAGCACTTGTACTGTGGAGTTCTACTCTACAAACACAATATTTAATATTAACTTCAATGGTTACATTTTAAGAAAATAATTCACATGGTTTATTAGCACTACACTTTTTATACTCACACATATTGCTTTTGGTCTATAGCTGTGTTGGCTGCTATTTTTACCTCTATTCTACACAGCGCTGTATTCTTTTTTCTATTCTTACATTTTGTACCCGCGGAGGACTGTATCTCACATAGCAATAGGCTTAAACTAAAATTCTTGGAGAAGGGGTATCCTGAGGCATTGGTTGAAGATGCCTTTTAACACTATTTGGACAAACCCACGAGTACATATGCCAATCGCAACAATAACACAGATCCCCAACCCCTCAGGTTCACCATGAGGTTCCACAACCAATTCAGACAGATGGAACGCATTTGTCAGGGCTGGGCTCAGCCCTTCCTTCTCTGAGCTGGCCGCTCAGCTGTCGGCTAATTGCCAGCTCCCATCTCTCTCCACAGTTACCCAGCTGTTGTTTATTCTGTTCGTCAGTCCTGCCTACTTAAGCCGTCCAGTTCAGAGGAGCTCTGGCTTCGCCTTGGTCACAACACAAGAAACTATCTCCTGCGTTCATGTTTAAAGACTGGCTTTGCTGACATCCCTTCAGGCTACAGATCCTGCTTGTTGTTCCACTATTTGATCCCTGACTCCTGGCTTGGCTGACGATCCGTTCCGGTTACTGAACTTTGGCTATGTTTTTACTACTTTTGTTCTTTTTACTTTTATTATTAAACAAGTGTGATTTAATTGTACTTCTGTCTCGGTCTGATTTCATGGTTTCTGACAGTAGGCGAAGGCCATGAATTCAGAAGATACAGTCAATCCACTTGTTGGTAATATTTTTTCCAGATTGGATGAGCAAGATCGCCGCATGGATCAGTTTGCCATAGCGTTACAAACGCTTCTGAGTCGCACGGCTCACCTGGAATTTCCCACTGTGGCTGCTCTGGTACAACCTGAGCTGCAGGCCGTCCCTGCCGCTGGGCCAGTCTCTGTGCAGGCACCCACCTCGAGTATTACCTCTATAAGAGGTATGTATGGTTCCGCTCTGCTTCCCCAGCGATTTGGGGGCGATCCAGTTGAATGCAGAGGGTTTCTCAACCAGGTTGAGATATACTTTCAGATGCTGCCCCAGGCGTTTCCCGCGGACAAAAGCAAAGTAGGTTTCATGATATCTTTGCTTTCTGAGAGAGCCATGGCCTGGGCAAACCCTCGATGGGAGATGCGAAAACCTGTTGTCTTGAGTTACCCTGAGTTTGTGGCCTCCTTTGAAAGCGTATTTGACAATCCGGCACTCTCCACTTCTGCTGCCAAGTGCCTCATGTCCAAACAGAGTACAAGAACTAGAAGGTAATAGTGGTAGGAGTGTCCCTAATAGATAAGGCACCTCATCCCAGCAATAGAGTACAATAGAGAGCCGAGTATAAGGGATTATTGCGGTGCCAAGAATACAGCAATATAAAATTATAAAAATAATTAAGTTTATTACAATTAATTAAAAATACAATTCATAAAGACAAAAAACTGGAGAAGCATAAAAAATATCTGTACAACCAATAGTAAATAGAGGTAGGTCAGGGTGTCCCTACTAGTTTCGCCAAGGCATTGGCTTCATCAGGGGACAAGGTATGACAGAAAATGGTTGTAGTTCTACAAAAAGAAAACAAGTAAACATTAATCAAACAGAAAATATGAGAATAGACAACACAGTGCATGTCAATGGGTGACTGCACAGGGGGGCTATACAAGTACGGTCCCCTCCCAAATAAACCCTCCCCCAGGTGGAAAGCGGTCCAATGGACATCAAGCCAAACAAGCGTCACCACAACATACCCAAGGAGCCCAACAGGGCAGGATGGACAATCCACCGTCAGGGGAATGGTCGCCCTTCACTGCCAATAGTATGGCTGCAGGGGGCTTGATAAAAAAACCTGGTAAAAAACTGTAAAAAGTACACAAATAAGGCTATAGAAAGCTCAACTATTAGAAAAAGAGAAAGGACAATGCCAAAATACTTACCAAAATACACAGGTATACTGTCAAATGGCCGGGACACTGGAGAGATCAATAATGAATAATCAAACCGTATGGGGCAATCATGCTGGTGAATTCGCCAACATCGCTGAATTAAAAAAAAAGGGGAGGGAGAGAAATAAGTTGGGGGGAGGTGAGGGGACTAAATAGCAATAAAACTAGTGATGCAAAAAGGAAAAAATATTGTTGGCAAGCTTAGTCAAAAGCCCTACCTCAATGAGGGAAGTTAGGAACGTGCCCATCAGTTTACAATAAGACAAGGGCAGTGTAAAACTGCTACAGACTTGAACACAGACTGGGGTAAATGAAAGGCATATTCACACCAAATACATTGCATAAGCCTGTTGATTGGGGAGAAAAACAAAAGTCCCAGTAAATAGAAGTAACGGTTGATGTCATTGTAAAATTAGGAGGTTATACAACTGCCCAAAATGGCAATATGATTCTCAAAGATCAGATTTACCTGCAACAAACAAGTCCAGCACAACAGCATCCCGGTAAGTCAGCAACAGCAGACTAATAGCAGTGATATTTAAAGCCCCCCACCTGATTGGCTAATTGTCATTGCCAATCAGGAGCGGACAAAGAGCGGCCCATGTGCCTGCGCACTGACAACCGCACAAAGCCTACAAACCCCAGGAGGCCTAGCATCGAGTAGGTGCATCAGAGGGCACCAGCCGTCTGACATAACCAGTCAAAGGCGCGGCCAAACCGTGGGTCTTCCCATGTTTTCTCTTTTTGCCCTATATGTATTGTTTATTTGCATGTACAATTCTTTGTGGTTCGATCCATAGCACTGTGCATTTTGTCGCTGGGTGGCTGACTGGTTGGCTGAACTGCCTGGCTTTAGGAGCATCGCTCGGCATTTCCATGTCCAGTCCTTTTTCTATTTCCTCCCATCCCTGCCATCTCATTGTCACTTTCCCATCTGCCCTTGGTCTCCCTCGGGGCTTGCTGGCCCCTCCCCTGTCTCGGGTTGGTTCGCCCAGTCACAGCCCATGGCTGTATGGACACCCAAGCCAGCCTGCCTCTCGGCCTATCTCCCCCCCTGCCCTCCATTCTGTACATCAGCCTCCTTTACCATCCTTCCCATGGTCGCAGGTTCCCTCCCGCCCCCTTGCAGACCCACGGTTTAGCCGCGCCTTTGACTGGTTATGTCAGACGGCTGGTGCCCTCTGATGCACCTACTCGGCGCTAGGCCTCCTGGGGTTTGTAGGCTTTGTGCAATTGTCAGTGCGCAGGCACATGGGCCACTCTTTGTCCGCTCCTGATTGGCTAATTGTCGTTGCCAATCAGGTGGTGGGCTTTAAATATCACTGCTATTAGTCTGCTGTTGCTGACTTACCGGGACGCTGTTGTGCTGGACTTGTTTGTTGCAGGTAAATCTGATCTTTGATCTTTGGGAATCATATCGCCATTTTGGGCAGTTGTATAACCTCCTAATTTTACAAGGACATCAACCGTTACTTCTATTTACTGGGACTTTTGTTTTTCTCCCCAGTCAACAGGCTTATGCACCGTATTTGGTGTGAATATCCCTTTCATTTACCCCAGTCTTTGTTCAAGTCTGTAGCAATTTTACACTGCCCTTGTCTTATTTCAAACTGATGGGCACGTTCCTAACTTCCCTCATGGAGGTAGGGCTTTTGACTAAGCTTGCCAACAATATTTTTTCCTTTTTCCATCACTAGTTTTATTGCTATTTAGTCTCCTCACCTCCCCCCAACTTATTTCTCTCTCTCCCTTTTTTTTTTTTTAATTCAGCGATGTTGGTGAATTCACCAGCATAATTGCCCCATACGGTTTGATTTTTCATTGATCTCTCCAATGTCCTGGCCATTTGACAGTATACCTATGTATTTTGGTAAGTTTTTAGGCATTGTCCTTTCTCTTTTTCTAATAGTTGAGCTTTCTATAGCCTTATATTTGTGTACTTTTTCCCAGGCTTTTTTATCAAGCCCCCTGCAGCCATACTATAGGCAGTGAAGGGCGACCATTCCCCTGATGGTGGAATGTCCATCACGCCCTGTTGGGCTCCTTGGGTATGTTGTGGTAAAGTTTGTTTGGCTTGATGTTCATTGGACCACTTTCCACCGGGGGAGGGTTTATTTGGGAGGGGACCGTACTTGTATAGCCCCCCTGTACAGTCACCCATTGACATGCACTGTGTTGTCTATTCTCATATTTTCTGTTTGATTAATGTTTACTTGTTTTCTTTTTGTAGAACTACAACCATTTTCTGTCATACCTTGTTCCCTGATGAAGCCAATGCCTTGGCGAAACTAGTAGGGACACCCTGACCTACCTCTATTTACTATTGGTTGTACAGCTATTTTTTATACTCTTTATGAATTGTATTTTTAATTGTAATAAACTTAATTATTTTTTTAATTTTGTATTGCTGTATTCTTGGCACCTCAATAATCCCTTATACTTGGCTCTCTAGAGTACGAGAACTCTTGCCGACTACGCCATTGAATTCTGTACTCTGGCAGCAGAGGTTGCTTGGAACAATGAGGCCCTCATGGCTGCTTTTTCTCATGGTCTCTCGGATTCCATCAATGATGAGATAGCTGCCTGAGATATACCTACGTTTGCCATCCTCATTGACTCCAGACTCAGAGAAAGACTCTCTTTTAAGGAGCGCTTGCGGAAGCCTCCTGTACGTTTGCCTCCGAGCTTTGCAGTCCCACCCATGCCTCCCTCACCTCCCATGCCTCTGGGACCGAGTCGGTCTGTGTAGTTGAACCCATCCACTTAGGCTTCATGCATCTCTGTGGATGAGAGAACCTTTAAGAGGAGGGAAAGATTGTGCCTCTATTGTGGCCAGGCAGGTCACTTTTTGAAGTCTTGTCCTACCCGTCCAGGGAACCCCCAAACCTTGAGGTGCTGTCACGGTCAGACCTTAGGTGGTGTTGTTTCATCTCCAGTTATCCAGAAGGATAAGCCCCTGGTTTCCATCACCCTTTCTTGGGCTGAGTCGTCCATCGAGATACAGGCTCTAATCGACTCTGGGGCTGCAGGCCTGTTCATTGATGCTGCCTTTGTACCGAAGCACTCGATTCTGCTGCAGCTGCGTGACACTCCACTTGCCATTGAGCCTCTACAGCCTGCCCATGTGACTCATGAGATGGTTCCGTTGCCCATGGCCGTCGGGGCTCTTCACCATGAGATAATCCAATTCCAAGTTATTTCCTCACCTAAGTTTCCCCTGGTTATTGGTTATCCTTGGTTACAGAGGCACAACCCCTCATTTGATTGGCTCCGTGCTGAGGTTTTCTCCTGGTCACCACAATGCAGTGAGACATGCTTTCAGAAGGTAGCCAAGGTCCTGTGCACCTCTTCACTCTCCTCCCTGCTGGAGGAGTGCCGTGATTTTAGCGTTGTCTTTGACAAAGGGCAAGCTGGTAGTTTGCCTCCACACCGGCCGTATGATTGCGCAATTGACCTTCAACCTGGTGCCATACCCCCTCGTGGCCGGTTTACCCTTTGTCGGTCTTGGAGGATAAGGCCATGGAGGAGTATGTTGCAGATGCACTCTCGAGGTTTCATCCGCAAATCCTTGTCTCCTGCTGGTGCTGGTTTTTTCTTTGTGAGGAAGAAAAGCAGTGAACTGAGACCTTGTATTGCAAATATATAAATATAGAGCTCACAAACACAATATAGTGAAAAAAACAAGTATAAATATATATAATAAAAATAAAAGTCCAAATAAAGTGAAAGTGCTCCAATCCAAAGTGAAGAAAAAAATGTGTCCCCACTCACTGGATCCGGACGACCCCCAGCTTTTCAGTCTAGGGGTCACTTTAGACTTGGTAATATCCAGGAATGGCGGATTTGGTGTCAGGTCATCAGATCAAAACTTCTTTGTGAAGGTTCTCAGCCGGACAAACAGGTACCCAAAAATGAAAAAGGATTGGACTGATAGTGAAGCACCACTAAAAAAGTCTTTATTGCACATTAGAATGGATACTTACAAAAGGTAAGATAAAAACAGGCACAAACATGGAGCTGGGAATGCAAAAAACGAGACCGGCAGTGACGTCAATGATGCCGGAAATTACGTCAACGCGTTTCGCCCTCCCACAGGGTGTCATCAAGGACCTCATTTCTGGCTAACTAAACAATCTTTAAATAGGGGGAGAAAACCTCTGTGACAGACCTAGCCGGGAGAGAGACTTTTGGAGGGGACTGTATGCTAGCCTCTTGCTGATTGATGGGCCCTTGCATTTGGGGGAACGGTGCTCTTTGTGAGCTGTAAGCCTGGGGACCCTTGAGGTGGTATTACTGTGGAGTCAGGTCCTATTCCCCCAGGACACACAGACTCTGGGCACCCTGGATTTGCCATATTGGAATAGTGACTGATTCATACCATTGGGACTCCTACGGTTAAATGCTATGTCATCAATTCCAGCTACCTGTCTGTTGTCTGCTAAAATGTGTATTGTAAATAAGTCTCTAGTATGGGATCTAAGAGTCATTAGATCCCCATTGTTGTTTGTGTTTAATTAACTCTGCTATTGTGATAATGTTGATTGGATTTTCTGAACTACAAGACGGCCAGTCTGGCCTAAAGGTCATGTCTGAGTCATCTAGGCTGTCTAAAGGGATTAGTTCATTAGCTCATATTAATTAGGTTAATTAGGTTACAGCTGTATTGTTAGAGTAATATGAGCATACAGCCTGCCTGGTGTTTGTTCTGAGCTATCATAACTGGGTTAGAACGGCACATAGCTGAAGTTCTAATCCTGGAGCATTGGATGACCGAACCATCAGACGTTGCAATCTGATTCAATAGCTGCAGAGGAGTGTCGGGAGAGTGGAACCAAGCGAGCAAGGGGCTCGTTACATTGGTTGGCAGCCGTGGGATTTGCTCTCCAGTAACTGGGACACTCCAAACCAGCCTGCAGGAGAGCCATGCTGAAAGACTTACTTGAGAGCCGTGGAGGGAATGGTGGGTTCGTGCTTCCTTGCCGTGAACACATCCAAACCATCACCTGGATCCAAGGTCCAGATAGCAGGAGAGGAGAGATACCAGCCACCATGAATGAGGAATTCAGAAGGAGGTTGCGAGAGAAGCAAATACAGCACAGAGGACCAGTATCAGAGCAGGTCCTGCTAGGATGGTTTGATTCTATCCGCTGCGAACTCTGGAAGGAAGTGCTAGCCCATGAGCAGCGATACCAGGGAAAAGTTCTCCCCTCCATCCATGTGAGGTACTGGTCGCAGTATGAAGTACGAATGCTGTTTTTGGGGGAACAGCCGAACCAGGAGTGGACAGCTGAGTTAAGCAGGCTGATCCGGGCAGAAATGCGGTTGGACAAGAGCTACAGAGCCCTCAAGTGGTATGTAGCCCAAGTGTGCCTGTGGACAGCGGATGACAGCCCCACGGAAGGCTTTGACTACAATGGCCTGGGATTGTTATACTGGAGGCTGTCCAGGGACCCTGACTTTGGGAGTGATCGGGAGTGGCGTTTGGAGGAAATAATGGAGCACAGAGAGCGGAGACTGAATGTCTCAGAAGTGCACTGGGCAATGGAAGGTTTGGAGTTTCTGGCCATTTAGGAATGGAAGCTGAAGATCGCCTACAAACAGCTGTTAGACTCTGCTCAGCAGCAGGGTGGTGCTCCCTTTGCCTGGGACTATCAGGAAATACCAATTGACAACTCTGAAATCCTGGCTGAAGAGTTGACAATGTGGCAGAGTAACAGTGTGCTTTGCCAACCTGCCCCCGCAGCTATGGAGGCGGAGGTCTTATGGCAGATGCAGCAAGTGCTGACTGACCTGGATGAACCTGTTTCTGCATTGGATGATCTTGGATGGAGGAATGTGCCTGTCCAGCAGAATGCCAGAGAATCGGCAGTGGAAAATCTGAAGATTGCCGTCCCCAAACCTGAAGTGCTGACAACAAGGCAGAGCTCTGCTAACCTCTGCCCAGCACTGATAGCATCTTCTGGGTTCCACGGAGAGGAGAGGGTGAACCTTTATCCCCAGACATCAGTTGCAGAGACATGGGCAGTCGGCCTAGATCCCCAACAGCATGACGGAGTGAGCCCAGACACCCTGTCTTCTCTCCAGCGGCAGAAAGGACTCCAGGGAGAAGGGCCAGTCCATGCCTCTCCCCAGCGGCAGATATGTTCTCTGAGAGAGGCAGAGGTTGACTGGGTGAGTAATGCTTTGTTTGGAACAATTTGTTTGGGGTACTGTGTGGGTACAGGCATTAGAGGACTGGAACTACTGACTAACTTCGGAGTCAACCCGTCTGGGGTCTCTTCCTGTGTTAGTCTCCTGCTGAAAGGGGAGAAATGTGACAGACCTAGCCGGGAGAAAGACTTTTGGAGGGGACTGTATGCTAGCCTCTTGCCGATCGATCGTGGGCCCTTGCATTTGGGGGAACGGTGCTCTTTGTGAGCTGTATGCCTGGGGACCCTTGAGGTGGTATTACTGTGGATTCGGATCCTGGTCCCCCAGGACACACAGACTCTGGGGACCCTAGATTTGCCATATTGGAATAGTGACTGATTCAAACCGTTGGGACTCCTACGGTTAAATGCTAATGTCATCAATTCCAGCTACCTGTCTGTTGTCTGCTAAAATGTGTATTGTAAATAAGTCTCTAGTATGGGATCTAAGAGTCATGGGTCTGCACCTCCTCTTTTATTGTATAAATAAGACTGTATTCCTGTCAATAAAGATAGATTCCTGTTTGAACTTACATACAGCCTGCCTGGTGTTTGTTCTGAGCTATCACAACTGGGTTAGAACGGCACATAGCTGAAGTTCTAATCCCGGAGCATTGGATGACCAAACCATCAGACGTTGCAATCTGATTCAATAGCTGCAGAGGAGTGTCGGGAGAGTGGAACCGAGCGAGCAAGGGGCTCGTTACAACCTCCACTTAGTAAGACCAGTCAAAATTGACATTGCAGCCATTTTGTTGGTGGGGTGAAAATGTCGCTCCTGGGGATAGCGCACGATCCACAAGAGAGACAAACTGCCATAATACTGGTTGGATAAAAACTAACACATAATTCCACAGAGCTTGATGTCAATTCTGGCTGAACAATGAAACTGATAACATATAATGATTAGAATTAAAATTAAAATACACCTACATACGGCAAATCAGCAATAAAAATACTTAGTGGGAAAAATAAAAATACAAAAATAAAAATACAAAAATTAAATTTTATTAAAATGGAAAATAATGAATATGAAAATAAAAATAAAAATAAATATAAAAATGGAAACTAAAAATAAGAATGATGAAAAAAGACTAAAAAATTTGAGACCTTGTATTGATTATAGGAGTCTCAATCGTTTCACGATTAAGAATGCCTATCCAATTCCATTGATTACAGAGTAATTTGACCGCCTCAAGGGAGCAACGGTTTTCACAAAGCTTGATTTGAGAGGGGCATACAATCTTGTGAGGATTAAGGAGGGCGACGAGTGGAAAACTGCGTTTAATACCAGAACAGGCCATTATGAGTACCTCGTAATGCCTTTTGGCCTTTGTAACTCCCCGGCAGATTTCCAGGAATTTATTAACAATGTCCTCTGAGATTTGCTGCAGTTATGTGTGGTGGTTTATCTCGATGATATCCTCATATTTTCCAAGTCCCTGGAGAGCCACCACACAGATGTCTGTCGTGTGCTTCAGAAACTAAGCCAGAACAATCTCTATTATAAACTGGAGAAGTACGAGTTCCATCGTGAACAGGCTAAATCCCTGGGTTATGTAATTTCCACTGCTGGTTTTTCCATTGACCCAGAGAAATTTTCGGCAGTCCTACAGTGGGCCCAACCTGTGGGTTTATGTCCTCTGCAGCGTTTCCTGGGCTTTGCCAACTATTATTGGAAGTTTATTCTTAACTTCTCTTCTCTGGTCAAGCCCCAGACTGATATGACCACTTGACCACTGGGGACTTAAACCCCCTTCCTAACCAGACCAATTTTCAGCTTTTGGTGCTCAAACTTTGAATGACAATTACTCAGTCATGCAACACTGTACCCATTTGAAATGTTTGTCCTTTTTTTCACACAAATAGAGCTTTCTTTTGGTGGTATTTGATCACTGCTGGGTTTTTAATTTTTGTGCTATAAATCAAAAAAGACTGAAAATTCGGTAAAAAAAAAAATTGTTTGTTTCTGTTAAAATTTATTTCAGAGTATTGGCGAGTATTGGCAGAGTATTGACAGAGTATTGGCAGAGTATGGCAGAGTATGGGCACTGAGCAGTGCTGTGGGCTGGATCTGTAGTGCCTGCAGCGCTGCAAACAATCTCAAGCCTCATCCCCACAACCCTTGCCCCCCACCCGCAGACCCCCACAACCACCGGGCAAGGGTTGTGAGGATGAGGCCCTTGTCCCCATCAACATGGGGACAAGGTGTTTTGGGGGGCTACCCCAAAGCACCCTCCCAATGTGGCCTGGTACGGTTCAGGAGCGGGAGCCGCTCTCATGCCCCCTCTTTTCCTGCGGCCTGCCAGGTTGCGTGCTCGGATAAGGGTCTGGTATGGATTTTTGGGGGGACCCCACGCCAATTTTTTTTAAAATTTTGGCGCGGGGTTCCCCTTAATATCCATACCAGACCTGAAGGGCCTGGTATGGAATTTAGGGGGATCTCCCACATCATTTTTTTTTTAAATTTTGGTTTGGGGTTCCCCTGTGGGGAATTCCCATGCCATTTTTATCCATGAACTTTTATGTGTATTGTCGGACCGGCAATTCATTAATAGCCACGAGTAGTTTTAAATGACTTTTTTTCCTTTGAAATGTAATTTTGCTGTCAGACTGTTCTAAACACGGGGAAACATGTGCCCCTTTACAGGCATACTATAGACACGCCCCAGGTATGAAATTTAAAGGAATATTACACTTTTATTGTTTCACTTTAAGCATTATTAAAATCACTGCTCCCGAAAAAACGTCCGTTTTTAAAACTTTTTTTTGCATTGATCCATGTCCTCTGGGGCAGGACCCAGGTCCCCAAACACTTTTTATGACAATACCATGCATATAAGCCTTTAAAATTAGCACTTTTTATTTCTCCCATAGACTTTTAAAGGGTGTTCCGCGGCTTTTGAATTTGCCGCGAACACCCCAAATTGTTCGCTGTTTGGCGAACAGCCGATGTTCGAGTCGAACATGAGTTCGACTCGAACTCGAAGCTCATCCCTACCGACCGCGCTGTAGCTGTCTTTCGGCTATGGCCAGGTCGGCATGAGGTTAAGGCCTTTGAGAGTCTCAAGGCTGCCTTTGTTTCTGCTCCTGTGTTGGCCCATCCTGATCCTATGCGACCTTTTATCCTTGAGGTTGATGCTTCTGAGACTGGTGTAGGCACCATTCTGTCTCAATGTCCTACCTCTGAGAGTGCTATGCATCCTTGTGGCTACTTATCCAAGAAATTGACACCTGCCGAGTGCAATTACGAGATTGGTGACAGAGCTGTTGGCGATCATTTTAACCCTGAAAGAATGGAGTCATCTCCTCAAAGATACCACTGTGCCGGTTCTCATTCTTACTGACCATAAGAATCTCACATTCTTGTCTGAGGCTAAATGCCTCTCTCCCAGAAGGGCGTGATGGGCTCTTTTCTTGTCAAGTTTCAATTACCTTGTCTCATTCTTACCCGGTACTAAGAATGTAAAGGCTGACGCCTTGTCACAACAATTTTCCTCCACTTCCAAGTTGGAGTTGGTTCTGATGCCTGTGATTCCTCCTGATCGTATTCTGGCTACAGTTCGCACCAGTCTCACTTCTCCTTTGGGTGACAAAATTCTTGCTGCTCAGGTCCATGCTCCTCCTGAAAAACCTTGTGACCACTGCTTTGTCCCAGAGAGTCTCCGTACTGCTGTGCTCTAGACCTTCCATTCTCCCAAGGCCGTTGGCCACGCTGGGAAGAATCAACTCGTTTGGGCCATTTCCGAACAATTCTGGTGGCCTAGTCTACGTGCTGATGTAACTGCCTTCGTAGCTGCCTGTTCCGTGTGTGCTCAGAATAAGACTCCACGACACCTTCCAGTGGGCCTCCTACAACCCATACCCAATGGAGAGAGGCCCTGGACCCACCTGTCTATGGATTTCATTGTGGAGTTACCCAACTCCTAAGGCAACACTGTTATCCTTACGGTGGTTGACCGGTTCTCAAACAGTGGCGTTGCAAGGTGGGGGCGGGGGGGGTGACATCCATGTATAGCAGAACTGCTGACACCGCCCGCTGCCCTGTGCCTCTCACTCACTCTGTGTCCCCCGTGGAGCAGACTAAAGCTGCCTCCTCCTCTGTTTACATCCAGTGAGGAGGAGGAGCCCGAGTGACACACACCTCTGTTTGTATACATCCGCGGCCACGCTGTTCTGAGGTCTGTACACTCTATAAGTAGATTAGTAGATGGACATGTGCAGGGGGGCACTATGGGAGGGGTGCTTATACTGATGGGGGGTCTTCACTAAGGGAGGAATTCTATACTAATGGGGGTCTGCACTAAGGGGATTCTATACTGATGGATGTCTGCACTAAGGGGATTCTATACTGATGGGGGTCTGCACTAAGGGGAATTCTATACTGATGGGGGGTCTGCACTAAGGGGAATTCTATACTGATGGGGGTCTGCACTAAGGGGATTCTATACTAATGGGGGTCTGCACTAAGGGGGGGATTCTATACTGATGGGGGTCTGCACTAAGGGGAATTCTATACTGATGGGGGTTTGCACTAAGGGGAATTATAATACTGATGGGGGTCTGCACTAAGGGGATTCTATACTGATGGGGGGTCTGCACTAAGGGCTGTGATTCTATACTGATGGGGTCTGCACTAAGGGGATTCTATACTGATGGGGTCTGCACTAAGAGGGGGTGTCCATATTGATGGGGGTCTGCACTAAGGGGTGATTCTATACAGATGAGGGGTCTGCACTAAGCATAGGTTATATACTGATGGGGGGTCTGCACTAAGGGGAGGCTATATACTGATGGGGGGTCTGCACTAAGGGCTGTGATTCTATACTGATGGGGTCTGCACTAAAGGGGGTGTCTACACTGTGGGGGTCTGCACTAAGGGAAAATTCTATACTGATGGGGGGGTCTGCACTAAGAGGGTGGATTCTACCCTAATGGGGGGTCTGCACTGAGGTTGGAGATCTATACTGATGGGGGGTGTCTGTACTGATGGGGGGTCTGCACTGAGGGTGGAGGTCTGTTCTTAGTGAGGGTAATCTATACTGAGGGAGGGGGATCTATACTGCGGGATCTGTAGTTAGTGTAGTTGCAAGGTGGGGGCGGGGGGGGTGACACCCGTGTATAGCAGAACTGCTGACACCACCCGCTGCCCTGTGCCTCTCGCTCACTCTGTGTCCCCCGTGGAGCGGACTAAAGCTGCCTCCTCCTCTGTTTACATCCAGTGAGGAGGAGGAGCCCGAGTGACACACACCTCTGTGTGTATACATCCACGGCCACGCTGTTCTGAGGTCTGTACACTCTATAAGTAGATTAGTAGATGGACATGTGCAGGGGGGCACTATGGGAGGGGTGCTTATACTAATGGGGGTCTGCACTAAGGGGAATTCTATACTGATGGGGGTCTGCACTAAGGGGAATTATAATACTGATGGGGGTCTGCACTAAGTGGATTCTATACTGATGGGGGGTCTGCACTAAGGGGATTCTATACTGATGGGGGTCTGCACTAAGGGGATTCTATACTGATGGGGTCTGCACTAAGAGGGGGTGTCTATATTGATGGGGGTCTGCACTAAGGGGTGATTCTATACAGATGGGGGGTCTGCACTAAGGATAGGTTATATACTGATGGGGGGTCTGCACTAAGGGGAGGTTATATACTGATGGGGGGTCTGCACTAAGGGCTGTGATTCTATACTGATGGGGTCTGCACTAAAGGGGGTGTCTAAACTGTGGGGGTCTGCACTAAGGGGGGATTCTATACTGATGGGGGGGTCTGCACTAAGAGGGTGGATTCTACCCTGATGGGGGGTCTGCACTGAGGTTGGAGATCTATACTGATGGGGGCTGTCTGTACTGATGGGGGGTCTGCACTGAGGGTGGAGGTCTGTTCTTAGTGAGGGTAATCTATACTGAGGGAGGGGGATCTATACTGCGGGATCTGTAGTTAGCTGAGGGGGGGTCTATACTGAGGGAGGACTATATTTGGTGGAGGGCGGGGGGTGACACCAATTTTTTCAGCACCGGGTGACACCAACTCTAGTGACGCCACTATTCTCAAAGATGTGTCGTTGCATTCCACTTAAGAAGTTGCCCACTTCTAAGGAACTGGCTTCCATTTTTGCTCGGGATATCTTTCGCTTACATGGGCTACCCAAGGTGATTGTCTCGGACAGGGGTAGTCAGTTTGTGTCCCGGTTCTGGCGAGGCTTTTGTGCACAGTTGGGAATTCAGCTTGCTTTGTCCTTTGCATGTCACCCGCAGTCTAATGGGGCCGCAGAACTAGCCAAGCAGTCCTTGGAGCAATTCCTACGTTGCTATATTTCCGACCATCATAACAGCTGATCAGACCTATTACGTGGGCAGAGTTTGCTCACAACAGTGCTTTGAATTCTCCTTCCCCATTGTCCCCGTTTATGTTTTCCAACCTTCCATGTTGCCCGACTCGTTTGTACCGCAGAGTATTCCTGCATTAGAGGAGCATCTCCGTGGTCTCCGTTCCACTTGGGCACAAGTCCAGTAGGCTTTGCTTCATGCTAATGATAGGTACAGACTCCATGCTGACTGCAGACGCCTGCCTGCACCTTCCTACCAGGTTGGGGACAGGGTCAGGTCCATGCTCCTCCTGAAAAACCTTGTGACCACTGCTTTGTCCCAGAGAGTCTCCGTACTGCTGTGCTCTAGACCTTCCATTCTCCCAAGGCCGTTGGCCACCCTGGGAAGAATCAACTCGTTTGGGCCATTTCCGAACAATTCTGGTGGCCTAGTCTACGTGCTGATGTAACTGCCTTCATAGCTGCCTGTTCCGTGTGTGCTCAGAATAAGACTCCACGATACCTTCCAGTGGGCCTCCTACAACCCATACCCAATGGAGAGAGGCCCTGGACCCACCTGTCTATGGATTTCATTGTGGAGTTACCCAACTCCTAAGGCAACACTGTTATCCTTACGGTGGTTGACCGGTTCTCAAACAGTGGCGTTGCAAGGTGGGGGCGGGGGGGTGACACCCGTGTATAGCAGAACTGCTGACACCACTCGCTGCCCTGTGCCTCTCGCTCACTCTGTGTCCCCCGTGGAGCGGACTAAAGCTGCCTCCTCCTCTGTTTACATCCAGTGAGGAGGAGGAGCCCGAGTGAAACACATCTCTGTGTGTATACATCCACGGCCATGCTGTTCTGAGGTCTGTACACTCTATAAGTAGATTAGTAGATGGACATGTGCAGGGGGGCACTATGGGAGGGGTGCTTATACTGATGGGGGGTCTGCACTAAGGGGGGGAATTATATACTAATGGGGGTCTGCACTAAGGGGATTCTATACTGATGGAGGTCTGCACTAAGGGGATTCTATACTGATGGGGGTCTGCACTAAGGGGAATTCTATACTGATGGGGGTCTGCACTAAGGGGAATTCTATACTGATGGGGGTCTGCACTAAGGGGATTCCATACTAATGGGGGTCTGCACTAAGGGGATTCTATACTGATGGGGTCTGCACTAAGAGGGGGTGTCTATATTGATGGGGGTCTGCACTAAGGGGTGATTCTATACAGATGAGGGGTCTGCACTAAGCATAGGTTATATACTGATGGGGGGTCTGCACTAAGGGGAGGCTATATACTGATGGGGGGTCTGCACTAAGGGCTGTGATTCTATACTGATGGGGTCTGCACTAAAGGGGGTGTCTACACTGTGGGGGTCTGCACTAAGGGGGAATTCTATACTGATGGGGGGGTCTGCACTAAGAGGGTGGATTCTACCCTAATGGGGGGTCTGCACTGAGGTTGGAGATCTATACTGATGGGGGGTGTCTGTACTGATGGGGGGTCTGCAATGAGGGTGGAGGTCTGTTCTTAGTGAGGGTAATCTATACTGAGGGAGGGGGATCTATACTGTGGGATCTGTAGTTAGCTGAGGGGGGTCTGTACTGAGGGGGGACTATATTTGGTGGAGGGCGGGGGGGAGGGGGTGACACTAATTTTTTCAGCACCGGGTGACCCCAACCCTAGTGACGCCACTATTCTCAAAGATGTGTCGTTGCATTCCACTTAAGAAGTTGCCCACTTCTAAGGAACTGGCTTCCATTTTTGTTCGGGATATCTTTCGCTTACATGGGCTACCCAAGGTGATTGTCTCGGACAGGGGTAGTCAGTTTGTGTCCCGGTTCTGGCGAGCCTTTTGTGCACAGTTGGGAATTAAGCTTGCTTTGTCCTTTGCATGTCACCCGCAGTCTAATGGGGCCGCAGAACTAGCCAAGCAGTCCTTGGAGCAATTCCTACGTTGCTATATTTCCGACCATCATAACAGCTGATCAGACCTATTACGTGGGCAGAGTTTGCTCACAACAGTGCTTTGAATTCTCCTTCCCCATTGTCCCCGTTTATGTTTTCCAACCTTCCATGTTGCCCGACTCATTTGTACCGCAGAGTATTCCTGCATTAGAGGAGCATCTCCGTGGTCTCCGTTCCACTTGGGCACAAGTCCAGGAGGCTTTGCTTCATGCTAATGATAGGTACAGACTCCATGCTGACTGCAGACGCCTGCCTGCACCTTCCTACCAGGTTGGGGACAGGGTCAGGTCCATGCTCCTCCTGAAAAACCTTGTGACCACTGCTTTGTCCCAGAGAGTCTCTGTACTGCTGTGCTCTAGACCTTCCATTCTCCCAAGGCCGTTGGCCACCCTGGGAAGAATCAACTCGTTTGGGCCATTTCCGAACAATTCTGGTGGCCTAGTCTACGTGCTGATGTAACTGCCTTCATAGCTGCCTGTTCCGTGTGTGCTCAGAATAAGACTCCATGACACCTTCCAGTGGGCCTCCTACAACCCATACCCAATGGAGAGAGGCCCTGGACCCACCTGTCTATGGATTTCATTGTGGAGTTACCCAACTCCTAGGGCAACACTGTTATCCTTACGGTGGTTGACCGGTTCTCGAACAGTGGCGTTGCAAGGTGGGGGCGGGGGGGTGACACCCGTGTATAGCAGAACTGCTGACACCACCCGCTGCCCTGTGCCTCTCGCTCACTCTGTGTCCCCCGTGGAGCGGACTAAAGCTGCCTCCTCCTCTGTTTACATCCAGTGAGGAGGAGGAGCCCGAGTGACACATACCTCTGTGTGTATACATCCACGGCCACGCTGTTCTGAGGTCTGTACACTCTATAAGTAGATTAGTAGATGGACATGTGCAGGGGGGCACTATGGGAGGGGTGCTTATACTGATGGGGGGTCTGCACTAAGGGGGGGAATTATATAATAATGGGGGTCTGCGATAAGGGGATTCTATACTGATGGATGTCTGCACTAAGGGGATTCTATACTGATGGGGGTCTGCACTAAGGGGAATTCTATACTGATGGGGGGTCTGCACTTAGGGGAATTCTATACTGATGGGGGTCTGCACTAAGGGGATTCCATACTAATGGGGGGTCGGCACTAAGGGGGGATTCTATACTAATGGGGGTCTGCACTAAGGGGAATTCTATACTGATGGGGGTCTGCACTAAGGGGAATTATAATACTGATGGGGGTCTGCACTAAGTGGATTCTATACTGATGGGGGTCTGCACTAAGGGGATTCTATACTGATGGGGGTCTGCACTAAGGGGATTCTATACTGATGGGGTCTGCACTAAGAGGGGGTGTCTATATTGATGGGGGTCTGCACTAAGGGGTGATTCTATACAGATGGGGGGTCTGCACTAAGGATAGGTTATATACTGATGGGGGTCTGCACTAAGGGGAGGTTATATACTGATGGGGGGTCTGCACTAAGGGCTGTGATTCTATACTGATGGGGTCTGCACTAAAGGGGGTGTCTAAACTGTGGGGGTCTGCACTAAGGGGGGATTCTATACTGATGGGGGGGTCTGCACTAAGAGGGTGGATTCTACCCTGATGGGGGGTCTGCACTGAGGTTGGAGATCTATACTGATGGGGGGCTGTCTGTACTGATGGGGGGTCTGCACTGAGGGTGGAGGTCTGTTCTTAGTGAGGGTAATCTATACTGAGGGAGGGGGACCTATACTGCGGGATCTGTAGTTAGCTGAGGGGGGTCTATACTGAGGGAGGACTATATTTGGTGGAGGGCGGGGGGGTGACACCAATTTTTTCAGCACCGGGTGACACCAACCCTAGTGACGCCACTATTCTCAAAGATGTGTCGTTGCATTCCACTTAAGAAGTTGCCCACTTCTAAGGAACTGGCTTCCATTTTTGCTCGGGATATCTTTCGCTTACATGGGCTACCCAAGGTGATTGTCTCGGACAGGGGTAGTCAGTTTGTGTCCCGGTTCTGGCGAGGCTTTTGTGCACAGTTGGGAATTCAGCTTGCTTTGTCCTTTGCATGTCACCCGCAGTCTAATGGGGCCGCAGAACTAGCCAAGCAGTCCTTGGAGCAATTCCTACGTTGCTATATTTCTGACCATCATAACAGCTGATCAGACCTATTACCGTGGGCAGAGTTTGCTCACAACAGTGCCTTGAATTCTCCTTCCCAATTGTCCCCATTTATGGCTTCCAACCTTCCATGTTGCCCGACTCGTTTGTACCGCAGAGTATTCCTGCATTAGAGGAGCATTGTTCCACTTGGGCACAAGTCCAGGAGGCTTTGCTTCATGCTAATGATAGGTACAGACTCCATGCTGACTGCAGACGCCTGCCTGCACCTTCCTACCAGGTTGGGGACAGGGTCTGGCTGTCATCTCGCAACCTCCAACTTCGTGTTCTCTCACTGACGTTCGCACTTCCATTTATTGGGCCTTTCCGTATTCTTCGCAGGATTAACCCAGTGGCTTACGCATTAGACCTTCCTTCTAATATGCGTATTTCAAATATATTTCATGTCTCCTTATTAAAACCTTTGGTCTGCAACCGCTTTACCATGTCCTCACCCTGTACAGATTGAGAACCATGAGGAGTATGAGGTACAGTCCATTGTTGACTCCCGTAGGTTCCGTGGGCACATACAGTACCTGGTGCATTGGAAAGGGTATGGTCCGGAGGAACGCTCTTGGGTCTCATCCTCGGACGTACATGCTCCTGTCCTCTTCCGTGATTTCCATAAACGTTTTCCCCTCAAGCCTGGTGGTCCTCCGAGGGGGAGGGGTCGTTGAGGAGGGGGTACTGTCAGGGCTAGGCTCAGCTCTTCCTTCTCTGAGCTGGCTGCTCAACTGTCGGCTAATTGCCAGCTCCCATCTCTCTCCACAGTTACCCAGCTGTTGTTTATCCTGCTCGTCAGTCCTGCCTACTTTAGCCGTCCAGTCCAGAGGAGCTCTGGTTTCGCCTTGGTCACATCACAAGAAACTATCTCCTGCGTTCATGTTTAAAGACTGGCTTTGCTGACATCCCTTCAGTCTACAGATCCTGCTTGCTGTTCCACTACTTTGATCCCTGTCTCCTGGCCTGGCTGAGATCCATTCCGGTTACTGAACTTTGGCTATGTTTTGACTACGTTTGTTCTTTTTACTTTTATTATTAAACAAGTGTGATTTAACTGTACTTCTGTCTCGGTCTGATTTCATGGTTTCTGACAGCATTCTACAGAGACACTGGCCAATCCTCCTGGAGGACCTACATCTCAAGTAGGGATGAGCCGAACACCCCCCTGTTCGGTTCGCACCAGAACATGCGAACAGGAAAAAAGTTCGTTCGAACACGCGAACACCGTTAAAGTCTATGGGACACGAACATGAATAATCAAAAGTGCTAATTTTAAAGGCTTATATGCAAGTTATTGTCATAAAAAGTGTTTGGGGACCTGGGTCGACTCGAACATTGGCTGTTCGCAAGTTCGCCGAACAGCGAACAATTAGGGGTGTTCGCGGCAAATTCGAATGCCGCGGAACACCCTTTAAAAGTCTATGGGAGAAATCAAAAGTGCTAATTTTAAAGGCTAATATGCAAGTTATTGTCATAAAAAGTGTTTGGGGACCTGGGTCCTGCCCCAGGGGACATGGATCAATGCAAAAAAAAGTTTTAAAAACGGCCGTTTTTTCAGGAGCAGTGATTTTAATAATGCTTAAAGTCAAACAATAAAAGTGTAATATCCCTTTAAATTTCGTACCTGGGGAGTGTCTATAGTATGCCTGTAAAGGGGCGCATGTTTCCCGTGTTTAGAACAGTCTGACAGCAAAATGACATTTTGAAGGAAAAAACTCATTTAAAACTACCCGCGGCTATTGCATTGCCGACAATACACATAGAAGTTCATTGATAAAAACGGCATGGGTATTCCCCAAAGGGGAACCCCGAACCAAAATTAAAAAAAAAATGACGTAGGAGTCCCCCTAAATTCCATACCAGGCCCTTCAGGTCTGATATGGATATTAAGGGGAACCCCGGCCAAAATTAAAAAAAAAAATTACGTGGGGTTCCCTCTAAATTCCATACCAGACCCTTCAGGTCTGGTATGGATTTTAAGGGGAACCCCGCGCCAAAAAAAAAAAAAAAAACGGCGTGGGGTCCCCCCAAAAATCCATACCAGACCCTTATCCGAGCACGCAACCTGGCAGGCCGCAGGAAAAGAGGGGGGGACGAGAGTGCGGCCCCCCCCTCCTGAACCATACCAGGCCAGATGCCCTCAACATTGGGAGGGTGCTTTGGGGTAGCCCCCCAAAACACCTTGTCCCCATGTTGATGAGGACAAGGGCCTCATCCCTACAACCCTGGCCGGTGGTTGTGGGGGTCTGCGGGCGGGGGGCTTATCGGAATCTGGAAGCCCCCTTTAACAAGGGGACCCCCAGATCCCGGCCCCCCCCCTGTGTGAAATGGTAAGGGGGTACTTACCCCTACCATTTCACTAAAAAAGTGTCAAAAATTTTTAAAAATGACAAGAGACAGTTTTTGACAATTCCTTTATTTAAATGCTTCTTCTTTCTTCTATCTTCCTTCATCTTCTGGTTCTTCTGGTTCTTCTGGTTCTTCTGGCTCTTCTGGTTCTTCCTCCGGCGTTCTCGTCCAGCATCTCCTCCGCGGCGTCTTCTATCTTCTTCTCCTCGGGCCGCTCCGCACCCATGGCATGGGGGGGAGGCTCCCGCTCTTCTCTTCTTCTTTTCTTCTCTTCTTCTTTTCTTCTCTTCTTCTCTTCTTCATTTTCTTCTCCGGGCCGCTCCGCATCCATGCTGGCATGGAGGGAGGCTCCCGCTGTGTGACGGCGTCTCCTCGTCTGACGGTTCTTAAATAATGGGGGGCGGGGCCACCCGGTGAACCCACCCCTCTCTGACGCACGGTGACTTGACGGGACTTCCCTGTGACGTCACGGGGAATGCCACAGGGAAGTCCCGTCATGTCCCATGCGTCAGAGGGGGGGCGGAGTCACCGCCCCCGTTATTTAAGAACCGTCAGACGAGGAGACGCCGTCACACAGCGGGAGCCTCCCTCCATGCCAGCATGGATGCAGAGCGGCCCGGAGAAGAAGATGAAGAAGAGAAGAAGAGAAGAAAAGAAGAAGATGAAGAAGAAGGTGAAGAAGAGAAGAAGATGAAGAGAAGAGCGGTAGCCTCCCCCTATGCCATGGGTGCGGAGCGGCCCGAGGAGAAGAAGATAGAAGACGCCGCGGAGGAGATGCTGGATGAGAACGCCGGAGGAAGAACCAGAAGAGCCAGAAGAACCAGAAGAAGAAGAAGAAGAAGATGAAGGAAGATAGAAGAAATAAAGGAATTGTCAAAAACTGTCTCTTGTCATTTTTAACATTTTTGACAGTTTTTTAGTGAAATGGTAGGGGTACAAGTACCCCCTTACCATTTCACACGGGGGGCCGGGATCTGGGGGTCCCCTTGTTAAAGGGGGCTTCCAGATTCCGATAAGCCCCCCACCCGCAGACCCCCACAACCACCGGCCAGGGTTGTGGGGATGAGGCCCTTGACCTCATCAACATGGGGACAAGGTGTTTTGGGGGGCTACCCCAAAGCACCCTCCCAATGTTGAGGGCATGTGGCCTGGTACGGTTCAGGAGGGGGCGCTCTCTCGTCCCCCCCTCTTTTACTGCGGCCTGCCAGGTTGCGTGCTCGGATAAGAGTCTGGTATGGATTTTTGGGGGGACCCCACGCCGTTTTTTTTTTTTATTTTTGGCGTGGGGTTCCCCTTAAAATCCATACCAGACCTGAAGGGCCTGGTATGGAATTTAGGGGGACCCCCACGTAATTTTTTTTTTTTAATTTTGGTTCGGGGTTCCCCTGTGGGGAATTCCCATGCTGTTTTTATCAATGAACTTTTATGTGTATTGTCGGACCGGCAATGCAATAGCCGCGAGTAGTTTTAAATGGCTTTTTTCCTTCGAAATGTCATTTTGCTGTCAGACTGTTCTAAACACGGGAAACATGCGCCCCTTTACAGGCATACTGTAGACACCCCCCAGCTACGAAATTTAAAGGGATATTACACTTTTATTGTTTGACTTTAAGCATTATTAATATCACTGCTCCTGAAAAAACGGCCGTTTTTAAAACTTTTTTTTGCATTGATCCATGTCTCCTGGGGCAGGACCCAGGTCCCCAAACACTTTTTATGACAATAACTTGCATATAAGCCTTTAAAATTAGCACTTTTGATTTCTCCCATAGACTTTTAAAGGGTGTTCCGCGGCATTCGAATTTGCCGCGAACACCCCAAATTGTTCGCTGTTGGCGAACTTGCGAACAGCCAATGTTCGAGTCGAACATGAGTTTGACTCGAACTCGAAGCTCATCCCTAATCTCAAGTCTTCCATGACTGATAGGCCCAAAGTCTCTTATAGGTGAACTAAAAACGTTAAGAGCCAAATTGCCCCTAGCAAACAAAGTTACTCGTCCCCAAAAGTCTCTCACCTTTCTCAATATCAAGGGGATGGATTGGTGTCGCAAACTCCTGTGCCTCATGTGCAAACATGTTCGGCATGGACAGAAAAGCTTTACCCACAAAGGTAAAACCTATACCTTACCGTAATTTTTAAAATTTCTCTACTGAGTTTGTGGTGTATTGCCTCTCCTGCCCATGCGGATTGTTGTACGTTGGACGCACCATATGGGCCCTTGGGGCTAATTTGGGGGAAAACCATAGATTTGTGGAGGGTGGGATTGATAAGCATAGTGTCCCCCGACACTTTGCAGATCACCATGATCAAACAACTGATGGTCTGTTTGTTTGGATTCTGGAAGTCATACACCAATCCCTCCCCATAGCTGAGGGCTTTAAGCACTTATGTGAGAGGGAGACGTTTTAGATTTATTCCCTGGATACTTTAACGTCAGGGGGTATGAACGAAGAAATTGAGGTTCATATAATCCTATAATATGCCCTTACTGCTATAATAAGCCTTATAAATTTACTTCATTAGTACCGTGGTCACTTTACCTTTATGTTTTCAAGTCGTCACTATATTACTAGTTTATACTTCATTACCATATTCAATAATTTTCTTCATGTATGTATGTTATTCAAATATTTATTCCTCCTGTATATGTGTATGTGTATATGCATGCAAACAGATCTATATCTTTCCAATATTTTATCCCTTTTTTTTATGCATATATTTTATTTAATTATTTTTTTCCTCTTTATAACGTAATATTTAATGTATGTATGTATGTATGTATGTCTGTCTGTTTAATCTGCTACTGGAACATTTGCTACCTATTCTTATCAATTTCATCAATTCTTATCAACCTTACTGTTTTTATTAGTTATTAATTTTTATCCATTGGTTTTTATACGCATCTTACCATCCATCCCCATTTTATTCAAGCGTTGAATGTATTTTATAGAGTCAGAGTACCACCTTAGTGGATCATGTGACTGGGCGGGGTTTCTCTCCCCAGCACACATACACCACAACAAAGATGGCGTTTTGTATGGCCTGAGGAAAGAGCAGGCATGCTCCAAACACGAAGCCACCTTCTCTCACCCTTCACCCGGAAGTGATGTCATCTCTGATCGCCCCTGTGCTCCCTGCTGTTCTCATAGGCTGCGAATGCTGGAATCCACCTGCACGAGCTGTCAGCTGCACTTTAGAGACATGGACGATTCGGAGAAAACCACCCCCGGATTTTGCTGCAGGATTACTATTATGCTTGTGTTTATGCTCCCTTTGCGAGTAGTTTCACTTTTGATTTATTATTAAATGGTTTACCAATACTGCACTTAGAGGCGCTGTGTTTCTTTGCAAAAGTTTACATGTTTACCCTGGTGATTTTGGCCTGATAACATGCACACAAGTTGACACAAAGGGGTTTGAATGGCTATTAAAGTTAACCATCCTCAACTGTGATTTGTTTGCTTGTAATTAGTGTGTGTGTATAAAAGGTCAGTGAGTTTCTGGACTCCTGACAGACCCTTGCATCTTTCATCCAGTACTGCACTGACGTTTCTGGGTTCTGAGTCATGGGGAAAGTAAAAGAATTGTCAAAGGATCTGCTTGAAAAGGAACTGTATAAAACAGGAAAGGGATAAAAAAAGATATCCAAGGAATTGAGAATAGCAATCAGCAGTGTTCAAACGCTAATCAAGAAGTAGAAAATGAGGGGTTCTGTTGAAACCAAACCACGGTCAGGCAGACCAACTAAACTTTCAGCCACAACTGCCAGAAAAAATTTTCAGGATGCAAAAGAAAAACCCACAAATAACTTCAGGTGAAATACAGGACTCTCTGAAAACATGTGGTGTGGCTGTTTCAAGATGCACAATAAGGAGGCAATTGAAAAAGGATGGGCTGCATGGTCGAGTCGCCAGAAGAAAGCCATTATTATGCAAATGCCACAAAGTATCCCACTTACAAACCGCCAAACAGCACAGAGACAAGCCTCAAACCTTCTGGCACAAAGTAATTTGGAGCGAGGAGACCAAAATTTAGCTTTTTGGCCACAACCATAAACGCTACATTTGGAGAGGAGTCAACAAGGTACACCATTCCTACTGTGAAACATGGAGGTGGATCGCTGATGTTTTGGGAATGTGTGAGCTACAAAGGCACAGGAAATTTGGTCAAAATTGATGGCAAGATGAATGCAGTATGTTATCAAAAAATACTGGAGGAACATTTTCATTCATCAGCCAGGAAGCTGCGCATGGGACGTACTTGGACATTTCAACATGACAATGATCCAAAACACAAGGCCAAGTCGACCTGTCATTGGCTACAGCAGAATAAAGTAAAGGTTCTGGAGTGGCCAGCTCAGTCTCCTGACCTCAATATCATCTGGGGAGATCTCAAAAGTGCAGTTCACCCAAGAATTTACAAGAATTGGAGGCTTTTTGCCAAGAGGAATGGGCAGCTTTACCATCTGAGAAGATAAAGAGCCTCATCCACAAATACCACAAAAGACTTCAAGCTGTCATTGATGTTAAAGTGGGAAATACACGGTATTAAGAACTGGGTTAGGTAAACTTTTTATCAGGGTCATTTGGGTAGTTTCTGTTGTCATTAGATTTAAAAAGAGTAAACACAGTTGACTGATAATAAATTACTTCAGCCAAACACTAACCATGAGTAAAAGAAAAGTTTATGTGTTATCATTCATATTCTCTGAAAAATGGCCAAGAAATCTTAAATTCTGCCAGGGTATGTAAACTTATGAGCACAACTGTATAAATATATGCTTGTATGTGTCTGAGTGTGTCTGTATGCATGCATGTGTGGAGAGGAACCTCTACATTTTCTTTGTATTATTATTTTATTATTATTATTATTATTAATACATTTTCAACTATCAAAAGGTAGATGATAAGCCTCTTAGTTGAAAGAAATGCCAGACCCTTTTTTATTAAGACCCTTGATGCCCCTGCATCTGTAGCTCAAGCTGGTTGGGGACAGAGAGCCCCCAATCTGATGTGACAGGATTTTGACAGCTCTTAACAGTGCTGTTTGAAATTTTCCAGCACTGCCTTAACCCTCTTGGGCATGGAGTTCACCAGAGCTTCACAGGTTTCCACTGGAATCCTCTTCCACTCCTCCATGACGACATCATGGAGCTGGTGGATGTTAGAGACCTTGAGCTCCACACCTTCTGTTTGAGGATGCTCCACAGATGTTCAATAGGGTTTAGGTCTGGAGACATGCTTGGCCAGTCCATCACCTTTATCCTCAGCTTCTGGTCATCTTGGAGGTGTGTTTGGGGTCGTTATGTTGGAATACTGCCCTGCGGCCCAGTCTCTGAAGGGAGGGGATCATGGTCTGCTTCAGTATGTCACAGTTAATGTTGGTGTTGATGGTTCCCTTTAATATATACAAGAGTGACACCACTCTCCAATGGTTCCCTCAATGAACTGTAGCTCCCCAGTGCCGGCAGCACTCATAGAGCCCCAGACCATGACACTCCCACCACCATGATTATAAGTCACAAGGAGGATAAAGGGATTTTTACGGTGCAAATGAACTAAACATAGAAGATTTAAAAGAAACAGAATTTTAATTCAACCATTAAAAAACATACAATTTGTACAAAATTCATAAAATTTCAATATTGATAAAGTCACGGTGGTCAGGTGGGATATGAGTGTACATATAGTTTGAGAGATGATATAGTTGCATACTAGCTTGACATGTTTCGCAGTGTCGCTTTTTCAAGGGATATGCAAACTGAAGGTGATATCACCCAACACTCCTATTGATTCTAAAAAAATAGAAAATTACAAAGTAGCATTCATTGTGGTTTACACAAGAAAACAAAATTACACAATAATTGAACATAATCTAGCGCAGTGTCTTCTCTGAAACAGCACTAATAGGGTGCTTACCCCCAGAATGACCCAAAGTCTGGTCAATCCCCGCATGCACCAACCAAAACCGAGACAGCGATGAGGCCGGATGTGCAACCACAGGGGACAGAAAGGTAGAGCTATATTTGGAATACAAAATGCAGTGTATCAAAATGGACTGTTTAATGGTATTAAACAGATGAATATATAGCTGAATATATGAATGTCAATAGAGTGAGATATTTATTCACTTATTGAGGTTCTGATCGACAATCGCAGAAAGTGCGTAAAAGGGAGTTAATTGGCTCAAGGATAAAAAACCATTAAGCACTTACTCTATTAATTGATCAGAACAACACCTGTAGAGTGGAGGCAGTCATCAACACCTGTTATGTTGTAGTTACAGATGATGGTTCAGTGATGCTGATAAGTAAAACAGAAATGAAGTAATAAGAAAATAAAATAAAAATAAATATAAATAAAAAATGAGACTCTGCTGGGGATGAGAGATTTTGAAGGACTGGGAAGTGTAAGCAAAATGGAATATAATATACACTTCAAGTAGTAGTAAAGATTTGGATATAAATCATCCAGTGAGACATAGCTGGATGGTAATGGACACATTGTCTCAATGATTACATATAAAGGAAGCAAATCAGCAATTTAGGTGCTCTCTACACTGGGGTATAGGAGACAAAAAAGTACTAGGTAGTAAATAAGAAGACATAAAGGCAGGCAGCTATTTTAGGAGCAGTGTGTGGTAAACTTACCAGTCACTGACACTGCTGAGGAATGAGTTCCACCCTCCGGCGCTGACAGATTGCACTGTCAGGTTAGCCGGCTTATGTGCTGTCCCCCATCGAGCTGGCGTGTGACGTCACCAGCTCAATGCGGACGCGTGGGCACCAGTGCGCATGCCCAGGGAGCCGAGAGTCCCATCCTACTACATGTCCCATAGAGCAAAGCGGCCGCACACAGAGCCGACATGCGCAGTATGCCGCATGACAATTCCAAATGTAAATCCGCAGCGCCCGGGCTGCAGGGATGGGAAGCGGGGCACAGAAGTGACCCACTGATGGTCCGATCCCTCAGGGAGCGCGGCGTGGTATGGGCACATCACAAGGATGTGCCCCCGGGCGTCCGTGTGGTTGCGATAGGCCCCCGCTGATAGGCCCCGCTGAAGTCCCCCCCCCCTTCCTATTGGTCCCCAATTTACCAATCTAGTCTATATACATTACCCTTTTTCTTGCTACAAATTGAATGTACTTAGATGTATGCAATTTTCAATTTATATATACAGCTATTATATAACAAATTTAATATTTATATTAGTTGTAATTTGTATGTATTTTTTGATTTATTTTGTGTTTTTTCAAGCACCTTGTCTCTCTGATCCACTGATTGGATTGGAGTGTGTGTGGTCCTCTTCGATCCGATGGGTTGCCTCTTTGATCCCCCTCCGCCTGGTTGCTCTCAGCCCCCTTCCCTCACTGGCTTCAGCGGGGCCTATCGCAACCACACGGATGCCCGGAGCACATCCTTGTGATGTGCCCATACCGCGCCGCACTTCCTGAGGGATTGGACCATCAGTGGGTCACTTCTGTGCCCCGCTTCCCATCCCTGCAGCCCGGGCGCTGCGGATTTACATTTGGAATCATCATGCGGCATACTGCGCATGTGGGCTCTGTGTGCAGCTGCTTTGCTCTATGGGACATGTAGTAGAATGGGACTCTCGGCTCCCTGGGCATGTGCACTGGCGCCCACACGTCCGCATCGAGCTGGTAACGTCACACGCCTGCTCGATGGGGGACAGCACATAAGCCGGCTAACCTGACAGTGCAATCTGTCAGCGCCGGAGGGTGGAACTCATTCCTCAGCAGTGTCAGTGACTGGTAAGTTTACCACACACTGCTCCTAAAATAGCTGCCTGCCTATAATTATGTCTTCTTATTTACTACCTAGTACTTTTTTGTCTCCTATACCCCAGTGTAGAGAGCACCTAAATTGCTGATTTGCTTCCTTTATATGTAATCATTGAGACAATGTGTCCATTACCATCCAGCTATGTCTTACTGGATGATTTATACCCAAATCTTTACTACTACTTGACGTGTATATTATATTCCATTTTGCTTACACTTCCCAGTCCTTCAAAATCTCTCATCCCCAGCAGAGTCTTATTTTTTATTTATATTTATTTTTATTTTATTTTCTTATTACTTCATTTCTGTTTTACTTATCAGCATCACTGAACCATCCCCTGTAACTACAACCTAACAGGTGTTGATGACTGCCTCCACTCTACAGGTGTTGTTCTGATCAATTAATAGAGTAAGTGCTTAATAGTTTTTTATCCTTGAGCCAATTAACTCCCTTTTACGCACTTTCTGCGATTGTCGATCAGAACCTCAATAAGTGAATAAATATCTCACTCTATTGACATTCATATATTCAGCTATATATTCATTTGTTTAATATCATTAAACTGTCCATTTTGATACACTGCATTTTGTATTCCAAATATAACTCTACCTTTCTGTCCCCTGTGGTTGCCCATCCGGCCTCATCGCTGTCTCGGTTTTGGTTGGTGCATGCAGGGATTGACCAGACTTTGGGTCATTCTGTTGGTAAGCACCCTATTAGTGCTGTTTCAGAGAGGACACTGCGCTAGATTATGTTCAATTATTGTGTAATTTTGTTTTCTTGTGTAAACCACAATGAATGCTATTTTGTAATTTTCTATTTTTTTAGAATCAATAGGAGTGTTGGATGATATCAACTTCAGTTTGCATATCCCTTGAAAAAGCGACACTGCGAAACATGTCAAGCTAGTATGCAACTATATTATCTCTCAAACTATATGTACACTCATATCCCACCTGACCACCGTGACTTTATCAATATTGAAATTTTATGAATTTTGTACGAATTGTATGTTTTTTAATGGTTGAATTAAAATTTTGTTTCTTTTAAATCTTCTATGTTTAGTTCATTTGCACCGTAAAAATCCCTTTATCCTCCTTGTGACTTATAATCATGTTCAGGGATGTGGTGCCTACTTCCTAGGGTGTTTTACCTGTATTCGGAACTGAAACCTTAGTCCCACCACCATGCTTGACTGTAGGCAAGACACACTTGTCTTTGTACTCCTCACTTGGTTGCCGCCCCACATGCTCGACACCATCTGAACCAAATAAGGTTATCTTGGTCTCATCAGACCACAGGACATGGTTCCAGTAATCTGTGTCCTTAGTCTGTTTGTCTTCAGCAAACTGTTTGTGGGCTTTCTTGTGCATCATCTTTAGAAGAGTTTTCCTTTTGAGACGACCAATTTGATGCAGTGTGCGGCGTATGTCTGAGCACTGACAGGCGGACCCCCCACCCCTTCAACCTCTGCAGCAATGCTGGCAGCACTCATACGTCTATTTCCCAAAGACAACCTCTTTATATGATGCTGAGCACGTGCACTTAACTTCTTTGGTCGATCATGGCGAGGCCTGTTCTGAGTGGAGCCTGCCCCATTAAATCGCTGTATGGTCTTGGCCACCATGCTGCAGCTCAGTTTCAGGGTTTTGGCAATCTTCTTATAGCATAGGCCATGTTTATGTAGAGCAACAATTCTTTTTTTTAGCTCCTCAGAGAGTTCTTTGCCATGAAGTGCCATGCTGAACTTCCAGTGACCAGTATGAGAGACTGAGAGCGATAACACCAAATTCAACACCTGCTCCCCATTCACACCTGAGACCTTGTAACACTAACGAGTCACACAACACCGGGGAGGGAAAATGGCTAATTGGGCCCAATTTGGACATTTTCACTTAGGAGTGTACTCACTTTTGTTGCCAGCGGTTTAGTCATTAATGGCTGTGTGTTGAGTTATTTTGAGGGGACAACAAATTTACACTGTTATACAAGCTGTACACTCACTACTTTACATTGTAGCAAAGTGTAATTTCTTCAGTGTTGTCACATGAAAAGATATAATAAAATACTTACAAAAATGTGAGGGGTGTACTCACTTTTGTGAGAATATATATATATATATATATATATATATATATATATATATATACACAATTAAAATGTATAAATGACCCCCAACTCATTACGGTTTCCCTGTAGGATTTTCATATACAGGAAGCAATGGGTAAAAACCATGGAAACATTTACTCTTCCTTAATCATAATGGGGCCTAGCTCTGGTTATCTTGTGAGGCACCTGATGGGAGGAAGGAATATATATGTTAGATGAACCTGTTATTGTCCCCTAGATCCACTTCCTAGTGGCCCGATCCTTGCCCAGAACATCACTTTGGATAGTCTGGCAAGCATTATTTATGGTAATGTAATTAGAAAATCTATGGTTATGGTTTTCTTTGCATACTCTAGTATAGATAATATATCTAGAGATAAAGATGGAACTATGATCATTTAAAATTTTTATAGCAGCAAGATTAGAAATATCTTTAAGCACTGCAGAAAGCTGAACCTATCTGTCACATGTCAGTTAAAATGATTGTGGGTAGCAGGAAATTAACCTAAGTTGTTGTAACACAAAGAATTTGTATTCCACTGAGAAGTCTCCTGGCAGTCTCATATTTCTTTGTTAGTATATATAAAACGATATTCAGTTCTGTCAAGGGAAGCTAAAAGAATCACTATGAATAGTTTTTATAAAGCCATCTATGTGCTTTATGCCAACAGCATAATGAAGCTTGAATTGTGAGGTCCAATGACAAAGAGGGCAGCAGACCTTTAAGTAGACACCATCTTCTGGGAATATGTAAGTGTGCTTTTTTAATAACAGCATAGTGAAACTAATACAACATAATGAATATTTTCAAATCTAAAAAGCAACACTTTTTAAAATGCACTGATATATTATACTCTAGTTTATATGCATGTAGGTAAGTTGAACTGTGTTTGGTTTTAGTGAGTTAGCAGCTGGCCCAAGCAAGGATGAGGGGTTAACTTGTAGAAGTTCTGTTCCCAAGCTTTTTGATCCTAGCTGGCCCACCTGTGATATAAAAAGGGGGAAGACTGAGGTCCGAGAGCAGAGGTAATGGTTCTTCTGTGGATTGCTCTGCTTGGTTGAAACTTCTTAGCCGTTTGTGTGTGGATTGAAGACACCAGGACTTTCAAGGACAGGTACAGTGCCTTGAAAATGTATTCAAACCCCTTGAAATTTACCACATTTTGTCACGTTACAACCAAAAACGAAATAGTATTTTATTGGGGTTTTATGTGAAGTGAAAGGAAAATGATAAATGGTTTTCCAAATTTTTTCCAAATAAATATATGTAAAGTGTCGCGTGCATTTGTATTCAGCCCCCCAGAGTCAATACTTTGTAGAACCACAAGTCTTTTTGGGGATGTCTCTTCCAGCTTTGCACATCTAGAGAGTGACATCTTTGCCCATTCTTCTTTGCAAAATAGCTGAAGATTGGATAGAGAGTGTCTGTGAACAGCAATTGTCAAGTCTTGCCACAGATTGTCATTTGGATTTAGGTCTGGACATTGACTGGGCAATTCTAACACATGAAAATGCTTTTATCCAAACTATTCCATTGTAGCTCTGGCTGTAAGTTTAGGGTTGTTGTCCTGCTGGAAAGTGAACCACGCCCCAGTCTCAAGTCTTTTGCAGACTCTAACAGGTTTTCCCTCTAAGATTGCCCTGTATTTGGCTCCATCCATCTTCCCATCAACTCTGACCAGCTACCCTGTCCCCGCTGAAGAAAAGCATCCCCACAACATGATGCTACCACCACCATGTTTCACGGTGGGGATGGTGTGTTTAGGGTGATGTGCAGTGTTAGTTTTCCGTCACACATAGTGTTTTGCTTTTAGGGAAAAAAGTTAAATTTTGGTCTCATCTGACCAGAGCACCTTCTTCCACATGTTTGCTGTGTCCCCCACGTGGCTTCTCACAAACTGTAAATGGGACTTCTTCTTTTCACATATTTATTTTTTAAAAATTTGGAAAACCATTTATCATTTTCCTTCCATTTCACAATTATGTGCCTCTTTGTGTTGGTCTTTCACATAAAATCCCAATAAAATACATTTACGTTTTTGGTCGTGACATGACAAAATGTGGAGAATTTCAAGGGGTATAAATACTTTTCCAAGGCACTGTAAGCCATGGACAATGCCATAATGGACTCTCACCTCACAAAGGTATACCTGGGCAGCCACACTACTATAGCTAGGGTCAGGGGAAAGATATTGTTCATATTGAACTGTTATGACAAACTTCTTTAGTAAAGTACATTAACTGTTATGAGCCTACTCAGCAGTTATTCAAAGGCTTGCATGTTGGTTCTGGCATATCTAAAGAACCAGGGTCTGTAAACACACTACAGGGTATGAAGTAACACCACTGCTAAAGAGTTAACTCAGCAACGACAAGGAGAAGGAGTGTAGCCACTGGGGTAACCAAGCACAAGTTCATGCTACAAGCAACCAGTCATTAGGCGTGGTACCTGGTAAGGTGACAGGTCCTCCGTTAGTGAGGGTGTTGATATTCTGGGTCCCTCCCTAACGGTCAGTATCCAATAGTATCTGGATCCAAACCTGCGTTACGGAGATCTATGGCCCGATCATGAGGTAGTGAAAGAGTTAATGAGTGCATGCATGAGGTCTGCGCTAGGTGCACGGCAGGACCCTATTCTGTTACTGGGAGTGAGGTCATAAAGGTACACTGGACTGGTGGAGTGGGCACATGCTCAGCACGTCCCTCCTAATGCAACATACATTACGGTGTGTAGTGACATGGGGCAAGATACTTTTCAGAGGAACTCTGTTTTATTACCTCACACAGTGAAGGCTCATCTCTAAGTCGGGAACTGCCTTAATGTTAGTTTCTTCACATGACCACAGTCTCTGCCTGGTCCCAGGCAGGGCCCACATGCTCACAGTCCCACAACTGTGCCCACAAATACTTTTAGGTGGATCCGTACTTGAAAAGTGTCTCTTTTTTTGCAGGACCTTTCCTGTTTTACAAATAGGCCTACCAGTCAGGGAGCAACAGATGTGTTGCTGTGGCTAGCAAAGCATACTGCTATTTTTTAATGCAACATGTAAAGCTTACACCATAGAAAGCCATTTATTCTATCTGTGTAGTGAACAATCACTACTCTGGCCAAGTAATCTCTAGCAGTCTTAGGAGCATTGCTGAACTAAATTTGACTTTGGTGACAATGGTGGACCATATTTGTACAATGTATGTCAGCATGTAGACAGGTGCAACCAGGCTCCACCTACAAGCAAGCTAGCTTGCAGTCTGTGACAGGGTAACAATATAAGAGCACAATTGTGAAAAGGTTGTCCCCCCATAATAGGAAATGTCTGAACAAGGAAACTCATGGCAGAATCACTAGGCATTATTTTAAAGTGTACCTAAATGCAAAGCTTTTTTTTTTCATTAGGTAGCGTAATGGGGGTTTTAACATCTGTCAGTTTTTTGCCATCTGTGTCCTATAGGGGAGATTTCCCTTTTTTTCCTGTTCCATATTCAAAACAGGAAGTGAAAAGAAATAACAGATTGTCACTAGGGTCACTGGAACTAGTGTCCCTATTGGAAGAATTCCATTCTATTACTGTTCTGACGTCAACCCAAAATTTGGGATTTTCTTTTACTTTCCCTTTAGATGACAGTGGTAAACATGACAAATAGAGAGGGTGGATCTCCTAACGGGGGCAAAGACAGCATTAAAAGCAGACATAGGTTCTAATTTCTCTCTATTCTATTCACTAAAAAAAAAGTTTTGCCTTTAGTTACACTTTAACCTCTTGGCACTGACAGCACACAAATATGTGGCCTCACGGCGAGTGAGTCTTGGCGCCGAGTGGCCGCATATTTGCATACCAGATTACAACAGCTGTGTCCCGGCCCTGCGTGCTCCTGAGACAGTTACCAGTGGCTAATAGAAAGCTTTGCGATCGTGTGACCGCCATGACAGTCAGTCACAGCAGTCACATGATCATAAATCTCTTAAAGGGCTGGTAGGCGCCAGCGCCAAGAGGGTAAGGACAGCTGCAGATCTAAAAAGACATTACCATGTTAAATGTTTATATGAGATTTTAGTACTAGGGTTTTTATAAAATGCATAAATGTTCAAAAGACATAATTCAATCATTTAAGAATAAATGTTCCTGCTGATGTCTCTGAACCTAATCTGAATCCTTTTGTTTTTCCTCAGTAATTAAAAGTATTAGAGTATTTATTTGAATTTTTCTGTATAAATGTTCATTCAACTGGCACATTTATTTTTTAATTTACCTTAACTGACTAAAATGTTTTATATTTAAAAGTGACTTATGTAGGGATGAGTTTGCTAGCAACCTTTCTGTGTATTGTTTTACTTACATTTTTGCCAGTTTTCTTCCTGAGCATTGTACACAAGGATTACTGCCAGTCACTCAATGATGAGGCTCCAGAATACTGGGTTTGGGGTGGATACAGAACATGTGTCTGCTTTGTCAGCTGCCCAAACATCGGTGAGCAAATTGTCATAATAACAACAAGTTATTTCTCACGCATAGCATATGCATACTTCCAATTACACCCTAAAATACATTCTGCTATACCACATGTGTGAGACTTGCCACAGCCTCGCCATCAGGCGTTCTAGGAGCATAAATTACACATTTCGTTTGCTGTCTACCTATCATATTTTTGAAGGCTCTGGAGCACCAGGACAATGGAATTACCCACAAAATGACCCCATTTTGGAAAGCAAACACCCCATGCATAATCTATGAGGTATAATGAGTCTTTTGAACGGTTCACTTTTTTCCAAAAGTCTTTGAAAAAACGTGGAAAGAAAATTAAGTTTTAATTTTTTTTACCCAAAGTGGTAAATTTATAAGATATTTCTAACACATAGCATGTACATAGCAAAAATTGCACCCCAAAATACATTTTGCTACTCCTCTCGAGTATGGTGATACCACATGTGTGAGACTTTTACACAGTTTGGCCACATAGAGAGGTCCAACATGCAAGGAGCACCATCAGGCGTTCTAGGAGCATAAATTACACATAAGATTTCCTAACAACTTATTACACTTTTGAAGGCCCTGGAGCACCAGGACAATGGAATTACCCACAAAATGACCCCATTTTGGAAAGCAAACACCCAAACATATATTGTATGAGGCATAATGAGTCTTTTGAACGTGTCATTTTTTTCAAAAAGTTTTTGGGAAACGTGGAAAGAAAATAAAAACCTATTTTTTTTACACAAGGTTGTCAATTTATAAGATATTTCTAACACACAGCATGTACATAGCAAAAATTACCTCCCAAAACACATTCTGATACTTCTCCCGAGTATGGGGATACCACATGTGTGAGACTTTTACACAGCCTGGCCACATAGAGAGGCCCAACATGCAGGGAGCACCATCAGGCGTTCTAGGAGCATAAATTACACATTTAGTTTCCTGACTACCTATCACACTTTTGAAGGTCCTGGAGCACCAGGACAATGGAAACACCTACAAAAAGACCCCATTTTGAAAAGAAAACACCCCAACATATTTTCTATGAGGCATGAACTAATGACAGGTACTCGGGTACTCTGATGGGCTGGTGACAGGTACTTGGGTACTCTGATGGGGGATGTATGATAATAAGGGGGCACTAATAATAATATGACAATAAAGTGCTGGTGCTTAGTATTTCATAATTAATGTGAACAATACCATATACAAATTATAATCATAAATACATGAAACAAATTCTATAATATCAAACTATTGTGAGTATAATGTGCATCAGTAAACAGCCAGCGAATATATGATGTTCCCAGCAAATGTATCACACACCTGTTTGCTGATATATCAAACCAAGCATCCACAAGTTAAGTGAAGTTTTCTGGACTGTTATACCATCATATGCATCATTAATAAGCATAAGTCAACACTGGTATCAAACAATTCAAAAGTGCAACATGCATCAATAAACAACCAGCAATTGTGCCAGAACAATGTCCATAGATATGTGAGGTAATCTGATCGTTTAAACCATCACCATGGACACTAGACGATTTTTGGATAAAGAATGACACCCGGTGAGTTTAGGCAATTATCCTACTTACCGAACCACCATGGCCTCTTTGTTTTCAAACGTTTTTTATTGTAGAAAAATATAACATCTGGGTGTACAGGCACTGTAGTGACATGAAACATAATGGCTAAAATGCCCATAACAGAAAGATGATACATCACGCACAGTGCGAACAATATTTCTCATAATCGTACAAAATGAGCCCATAAAACAAAGGTAGTAAAATAAAAAGGAAATGAAATGACAAACAAATAAAGAAAAAACAAAGAAATAAGAAACATACCGTTGTGACAAATGTGCATTTCTATTAAATTGAGATTGCTGTCAGGGAGTAAGAAACGATGGATCTAATTTTCTGAGAATCAAATATGCTGTAGAGGCCCAAGAGTGACCCCCCCGCAAGCTTCAA
Organism: Aquarana catesbeiana; assembly: GCF_042186555.1. Classification (NCBI taxonomy): domain Eukaryota; kingdom Metazoa; phylum Chordata; class Amphibia; order Anura; family Ranidae; genus Aquarana; species Aquarana catesbeiana. Next base: position 483,159,452 of record NC_133324.1, on the reverse strand, counting down.
CATTTAGGATCAAGACCCGCGTTAATGGGGGTCAGCCGTGGGCTCTGAGGGGTCCTCCAGGCTGTTGCTAAGCAGATGAGCTGTCCAGATGCTCCACTTTCGATCAAATATATGTATGGAATCCATGTGAGTATGTTGTATTCTTTCCATAGACCTGATGGACTCCATACGGGAAATCACCTGTGACCAGGATACTCGGGGGCGCTTCCAGTTCAATGCTATTGCCCACTGAACTGCACTGAAGAGAGTATGGATTAATTTTTGTAGGGGGAGGGGAACACCTGGAAGCTCCGCAAACAGCAGACACATTTGACAAGTCAGTGTAAGCGATATTCCGGAGAGAAGCCTTATGAGGGATGTAGTTTTGTGCCAAACTGTGTCTAAGGCCTTACAGCTCCAGAACGTATGTAACAACGTGCCCCTGTCCTGGCATCCTCTAAAACATGTGCCAGAGACCAGGGGATATATTCTATGAAGGCGTTCTGGAGTGTAGTACCATCTGGTGTGAAGCTTGAGTGCCGTTTCCTTAATCGACACAGAACGTGTGCATTTATGCATGTTGTTGATCATGTCCTGCCAATCTCCGTCAGGAACCTCCTGGGCCATCTCAACCTCCCAAGCTACCATTGCCAAGGATTTTTGAGGGGAGTTATGATCATTAAGGTATTTATAAAGTACGGAGATGGTCCCCCTATCCCTCGCCTCTTCTCCACATAAAAGTTCAAATGGGGTTTTCGACACTTCCACCACGCCCTTCATATGAGTCGAGTAGAAGTGTCGAATTTGCAGGTATTGGTGAAACCCAGACTTGCCCATATCATAAGTCCGCTGCAGGTGAGTGTAGGAACAAAAGGAGGCGTTCTGCAGCAGGGATGCGAGATTCACCAAGCCTAGTGCAATCCATTTATGGTATGGCAAACTGGAGGAGAAGGCCGGGGGAAATGAGGGTTCTCCCAAAAAAGAGGATAAAAGGGGGACGTCTGAGTGCAACTTGAATTTCTTGCGATAGAGAGACCATAGATAAATAGATTGGCCTACAATATTATTTAATGGGGTGATATCCCTGGGGGAGACTGAGCGGGACCACAGAATACCGGGGAGGTAGTATGGAGTTACCGAGATCTGTTCAAACTGTAGCCATGGCACAGGGGCAGGGATGATGTGCCACTGTGCCATTTGGATAAGCCGTGATGCCAGAAAATATTTCCATAGATCCGGGCATCCCAAGCCTCCCCTCCTCTGGGCTCTATACATCAGTACTTTTCCCATTCGTGGTTTTTTATTTTGCCATATAAACCTAAGCAGGTCCATCTGAACCTTCTGAAGAACTGATCGAGAAACATATAGGGGTAGGGATCTGAAGAGAAATAGTAGCTTGGGGAGGATGTTCATTTTCACTGCCTGGATTCTCCCCAGAAATGATATGTGATAGGAGGACCATTGATTTAAAAGGCGTTTGACATTGGAAAAAGCTGGAGGATAATTCAATGAGAATAACTGTTTCAGAGAGGGGGCTAATTTAACACCTAGATATTGTAGGGAGGTATGGTTCCATGAGAATTTAAATTTATCTGTGAGAGTGGTCAGTAGATGTTGCGGGAGGTGAATTGGTAGAGCCGAACATTTAGAGGGGTTGGCGCTTAGGCCCGATAATTTATAGAAAGAGTCAAGGGAGGACATGAGGTTAGGGAGGGAGAGTAGGGGGTCTGAAATGAATAATAGTACGTCGTCCGCGTAGAGGCTAAGTTTAAATTCCTGATCACCCTTTCTATAGCCCTTGATGTTTGGGTCACTAGCAATGGATCTAGACAGGGGCTCCATAGCCAACGCAAACAGAAGTGGGGATAAAGGACACCCCTGTCTAGTGCCACACTTCAGAGAGAAATAGTCTGAATAGCATCCTGGAAGCTTAATTTGAGTTTTTGGGTTATAGTAAAGGGCTTTGAAGCCATGTATAAATGCCCCACTAAATCCAAACTTAGATAGGACTGTATCTAAATACGTCCAGAGAACGCTATCAAATGCTTTGTTTATATCTAAACTCAAAAACAATACTGAGTTTGAGTTCATATGGGCGTCCTGCAGGATATTAGTGGCTAAACGTATATTATCTGTGATCTGCCTCGATGGGATAAATCCTGTTTGATCGTGCGATATCAAGGTTATTATAACTTTGGCCAGTCTGTCGGCCAGGATCCTCCCAAAAATTTTAAGGTCATTATTTATAACTGAAATGGGGCGAAAGTTTTGGGGGAGGGTATGATCTTTGCCGGGTTTAGGAATAAGGGACATGTTGGCTAGTAGCATTTCTTCAGGGAAAGATTGTCCTTTGAGTATTTGATTATACATATTAGTAAGTGTGGGGAGAAGGGATTCAGCAAATTTTTTATAATAAACGGGAGAGAAGCCATCGGGGCCTGGGGCTTTGGAGGGTTTAAGAGAGGAGATAATGGAGGGGATTTCCTCTGATAAGCAGGGGGCATTGAGGATATCCAATTGTTCCTCCGAAAGTCGGGGAAGCGAGAGGGCATCCAGCCAGGACTGCATGGAGGGAGGGTGAGAAGGGTCGGGGCCAGAAAAAAGTTTTTGATAGAAGGTGGAGAAGATCTGTAGAACATGTTTTGGATGAGAGGTTAGGTTTCCAAGGCTATCCTTTAATTTATAAAGGTGGGTCGGTTGGGTGGTCTGTTTAAGCTTTCGCGCAAACATCGTAGAAGCCGAGTTACTGTATAGGAGAAAGCGAGCTTTAGACCATCTAAGAGATTTCTCGATGTGACCTGACAATATATCATCAAGGGCTCTCCTTTTTTCGGTGATTTGGAGGAGCAACTCCTGTGTAGGGGATTGAGTGTGTCTATGATATAGTTGTTCTAATTCTAAGGTGAGTTTGTGGGTGTCCTGTTGTTTTTGACGTTTTAAGGTCGTGGAAAGCTCTATCAGGTGGCCCCTCATTACAGCCTTATGGGCTGCCCACAGCGAGATCGGAGAAATGTTCTCTACATTATTAAGCCTAAAGTATTCTTTAAGACGTTCCATCAACTGAGCCATAATCACAGGATCTGTGAGTAATGCGTCATTAAGGCGCCAGGACCTGGCTATATGTGGGAGGCCTAAACATGAGATATGGGTTGATACCAGGTGATGGTCCGACCGGGGGCAAACATGTATGTTGGCTGTAGTAGAATTTACTGTCAGAGAGGGGGTGCCAAAAATATAATCTAGGCGTGAATAACTGTCGTGAGGGTGTGAATAGAACGTATATTCCCTAGAGCCGACATTGTGGGCTCTCCAGATATCTATGAGTTGGGAGGATTTCAAGGAATGTTGAAGGGATTTGGGAAAGGCCTTAGATGTCGGGCATGTTCGGCTTCTATCAAGTCCTGAGTGGGCTACTAAATTAAAGTCCCCACCGATTAACATATGGGGGGAATGGAACCTATCTAGGGTCTGAAAGAATTCCTTAAAGAATGTAGCCTGTGAGGCGTTTGGGGCATACACTGAAGCCATAGTTAGAAGTTTATTTTGGATGGTGCCCTGAACTAAAACGAAACGACTGTTGGGATCTTTATAAATCTTTTGAGCTTGAAACATCACTGAGTTTTTGATAAAAATGGCCGCCCCTCTGGACCTGGACCCACTCATGGTAAAATAGCTTTGATTAAAAGATTTGTCAAAGTATGATGGGTGATTATCTCTAGAGAAATGAGTCTCTTGGAGCAAGATAACATCTGCGCCAAGAGCTTTGTACATTTTGAATGCTTTTCTTCTTTTTTGAGGGGTATTAAACCCTTTAACATTATGGGAAATTATTTTAATACCCATGGCAGTCTATAATGAATCTGCTAGGATCAGTAGGAGGTCCAGGCCGAGAGGGAGCCGCCAAACAGCAACCCGGCCTCTTCAGAGGCATGACATAGCTATGACGCACAGTCTTATGGGACTGCGTGTATCTATACTCAGAGTCAGTAGCACATAAATCACATAGAATAAACCAATTGGTGTGAAGAACACCAAAAAAAAACAAGAACATAAGGTCATAAACATAAAAAAAAACAGCAAAAAAAGAACAGGAAACCTGAGTACTAGGCCAAAAAATGGCCAAACATAGCTCCGGGGGGTCATGGGGGAAAACATCCCATTGACCCAAAAAAAAATGTCCTTTCGGACCAAAGGGTCCGACACTCTAAGTGATAGTGTTCGTGTCATCCGTGCAGACATAAATTTGTCTGAGGAATTTACCTGTAGAGGATCAACCAGCTCTGACATCACTAACCAGACGGGGAGCCAGTCAGTTCTCATTAAGAAAGAGTGTAGGGACAATCATGCGGATGCAACCGGGAGTCCGTAATGAGCCGGGAGAGTCCAATTTTCTGTAGGCATGATGGGAGATATTCAAATCTCGATACCTTGGAGGGATAAAAACAAAGAGAAAAACAAGGGTAGGGGAAAAGATAAACACAAAAAAAAATAAGGGAGAAAAAAGAGAGAAGAGTGTCTTGTCGTCAGTCACGGTGTTGATCTCGGCGGTCTCTTCTAGTTGGAGGGGTTGCCCAAATTGCTGAGTGACGTGGAGTGGAGGGTAGTCTGGGCAGGGAAGCCGCGTCCAGTTTCACCAATAATTCTTTTCCTTCTATTAGCGTGGTTACAGTGTAAGTTGTGCCATTGTGGGGCACCTGCAGCTTGAAGGGGAAGCCCCATCGGTAGCGAATACTGGCATTTTGAAGAACAGCAGTGACTTCCTTCATCCTCCTGCATTTATCCAGGGTGGTAGGGGAGATATCCGGGTAGATTTGAATCGGGGTGCCTTCCAGACAAATATTAGGGGTGTTCCGTGAAGCTCTAAGTATTTCCTCCTTGATCAGGAAGTCCTTAAGGCAGAGCACTATGTCCCTTGGTGGTTTCTCTGGGGGAGGGGGAGGGCGTAGGGCCCTATGAATCCTATCACAGGAGAAAGCCGACAGTGGGGAGTCTGGTAAAAGAGATTGGAATATCTTCTGAACCGTGGGTAGTAAATCGGTGACCGATTCGGGCACTCTGCGCACCCTTAGATTGTTGCGGCGGTTCCTGTTATCAAGGTCCTCAATGTGGGCATGAAGCTGCTGGACCGTTTCAGATAGTGATTCATGCTCCTTCCTTAGGTCAGAATATACCAAGGTGAGCTCATCATGTTTTGTTTCTAGTAAGTCGGTTCTGCTACCCAAGGCCGCAATCTCCAGGGACAGCGTGTTAGTAGATTTGAGGAGCTCTGATTGAAATTTCTGGGCAATCTTGTCATACATTAAGGTTAAGCTCTCATCCAGATCAGCCTTAGTAAGTTGAAACGTGTACTTAGGGATGAGCTTCGTGTTCGAGTCGAACCCATGTTCGACTCGAACATCGGCTGTTCGCCCGTTCGCCGAATTGCGAACGATATGGGCCGTTCGCGCTAAATTCGTGTGGCGCGTCACGGCCCATAATTCACTGCGGCATTGCAGTGCATTGCTGGCTGATGATTGGCCAAGCATGCACTATGACCCGCATGCTTGGCCAATCACAGCGCCGTCAGTAGAGAGAGCTGTAATTGGCCAAAGCCAGGGTGGCTTTGGCCAATTATGGCTCAGGGGATTTAGTACACACCCCACACTATATAAGGCCGCCTGCACGGCGGCCCTGTGTAGTGTGTGTTCCAGTGTGCTGAGAGATAGAGAGAGAGAGAGACAGTGTCATTTGATTTGAGTTAGATAGATTAGGCAGAACAGTCAGTCAGTTAGCTGCACTTACAGTGTATTGTGTATATATATGCATCCCAGGTGTTGCATATATATATATACACTGTATTCAGTTTAGTTAGATCCGTTCCTGTTATCTTCTATCTAGACTATTTACATTTAATGCAGTGCGTCCTGCTCACAGTGTTCAGCTAGATCCGTTCCTGCTATTTACATTTAGTGCAGTGCGTCCTGCTCACAGTGTTCAGCTAGATCCGTTCCTGTTATCTTCTAGACTATTTACATTTAGTGCAGTGCGTCCTGCTCACAGTGTTCAGCTAGATCCATTCCTGCAATTTACATTTAGTGCAGTGCGTCCTGCTCACAGTGTTCAGCTAGATCCGTTCCTGCTATTTACATTTAGTGCAGTGCGTCCTGCTCACAGTGTTCAGCTAGATCCGTTCCTGCTATTTACATTTAGTGCAGTGCGTCCTGCTCACAGTGTTCAGCTAGATCCGTTCCTGCTATTTACATTTAGTGCAGTGCGTCCTGCTCACAGTGTTCAGCTAGATCCGTTCCTGCTATTTACATTTAGTGCAGTGCGTCCTGCTCACAGTGTTCAGCTAGATTCGTTCCTGCTATTTACATTTAGTGCAGTGCGTCCTGCTCACAGTGTTCAGCTAGATCCGTTCCTGCTATTTACATTTAGTGCAGTGCGTCCTGCTCACAGTGTTCAGCTAGATCCGTTCCTGCTATTTACATTTAGTGCAGTGCGTCCTGCTCACAGTGTTCAGCTAGATCCGTTCCTGTTATCTTCTAGACTATTTACATTTAGTGCAGTGCGTCCTGCTCACAGTGTTCAGCTAGATCCGTTCCTGTTATTTACATTTAGTGCAGTGCGTCCTGCTCACAGTGTTCAGCTAGATCCGTTCCTGCTATTTACATTTAGTGCAGTGCGTCCTGCTCACAGTGTTCAGCTAGAGCCGTTCCTGCTATTTACATTTAGTGCAGTGCGTCCTGCTCACAGTGTTCAGCTAGATCCGTTCCTGTTATCTTCTAGACTATTTACATTTAGTGCAGTGCGTCCTGCTCACAGTGTTCAGCTAGATCCGTTCCTGCTATTTACATTTAGTGCAGTGCGTCCTGCTCACAGTGTTCAGCTAGATCCGTTCCTGTTATCTTCTAGACTATTTACATTTAGTGCAGTGCGTCCTGCTCACAGTGTTCAGCTAGATCCGTTCCTGTTATCTTCTAGACTATTTACATTTAGTGCAGTGCGTCCTGCTCACAGTGTTCAGCTAGATCCGTTCCTGTTATCTTCTAGACTATTTACATTTAGTGCAGTGCGTCCTGCTCACAGTGTTCAGCTAGATCTGTTCCTGTTATCTTCCTACTGACAGGCAGGCTTGTCTGGTTACAGTATATAAAGCTACCTGAAGAAAATTACAGGTGTTCTATTTGATCCTATTAGTACCACGGTCAGGCAGCTAGACTATTTACATTTAGTACAGTGCGTCCTGCTCACAGTGTACAGCTAGATCCGTTCCTGTTATCTTCCTACTGACAGGCAGGCTTGTCTGGTTACAGTATATAAAGCTACCTGAAGAAAATTACAGGTGTTCTATTTGATCCTATTAGTACCACGGTCAGGCAGCTAGACTATTTACATTTAGTACAGTGCGTCCTGCTCACAGTGTTCAGCTAGATCCATTCCTGTTATCTTCCTACTGACAGGCAGGCTTGTCTGGTTACAGTATATAAAGCTACCTGAAGAAAATTACAGGTGTTCTATCCCAGCTTAGTGCAGCTACAGGCCATTAGTATGTCTGGAAGGCCAAGAAGGAGAGGCAGACAGTCACAAGCCAATAAGAGAGGGCAAGCAGGCTCTGTGTCTAGTGCTGGTCGTGGAGACGGTGCATCCTCATCAGCACGTGGCCATGGGACACGCTTGGCCTTTTTTTCGGCAGCTGGCCGTGTTGAGCCGCAACATGCGGAAGACTTGGTCGAGTGGATGACCAAGCCGTCCTCATCCTCCTCATCCTCTCTCACCCATGCCCAGGGTGCTTTGTCTGGCAAAGCAGCGGCCTCTTCCCTCAGCTCAATGTCATCAGTGACTCCTTCCCTAGCTCCACCATGTCCTCATGAGGATTCCCTCGAACTGTTTGACCACAGTGTTGGGTACATGCTCCAGGAGGATGCCCAGCGTTTGGAAGGCTCTGATGACGATACTGATCTTGATGAAGGCAGTAACATGAGCACGGACAGAGGGGGTGCCCAAGAAGGACAGCAATCTGGCAGTCATGCTCCCCCTGCTGCAGCATACTGCCAGGTTTGCTCCAGTGATGAGGAGGGAGGGGATGATGAGGTCACTGACTCAACGTGGGTGCCTGATAGGAGAGAGGAGGAGGAGGAGGAGGAGGAGGCGGCGGCACATCACCAACGAGGCAGGATACCCTCCAGGGGCCAGTCTAAGGGCAGCACATTGACTGCATCACACCCCAAAGCTCCACATGTGCAGGGCGCTGCAGTCTCTGCGCGTTATTCAAAAAGTTCTTTGGTGTGGGCCTTTTTTGAGACGAGTGCATCAGATCGCACCGCTGCTATTTGCAACATATGTCTCAAGCGTATCTCGCGTGGCCAAAACATCTCCCGCTTGGGTACCACATGCTTGACCAGACATATGTTGACCTGCCATGCAGTTCGTTGGCAAGCGTATCTAAAAGACCCACACCAAAGAACAAAGAGGATCTCTCCTTGCTCCTCATCAGCTGAGATTTCCAACCCCACTAGACCTTCAGTCCTCTCTGAGACCTGCAGTGAGAGGAATGAAGGTGTAGAATTAGGTGTGTCACAGCCAAGTACTTGTGGGCAATCTGCTTTTGGTACACCGACGTCAGATTGTACCAGGCAAATTTCCCTGCCCCAGCTGCTGCACCGCCGAAAGAAGTTTGCTCCCAGCCATCCACATGCCCAGCGGTTGAATGCTAGCTTGGCAAAATTGCTAGCTCTTCAACTGCTGCCTTTTCAGTTGGTAGACTCTGCCCCCTTCCGTGAGTTTGTGGAATGTGCGGTTCCTCAGTGGCAGGTACCCAAACGCCACTTTTTCTCACGGAAGGCGATTCCGGCTCTCTACCGGCATGTGGAAGGCAATGTCCATGCCTCGCTGGACAGGGCGGTCAGCGGTAAGGTGCATATTACCGCTGACTCATGGTCCAGCAGGCATGGACAGGGACGTTACCTAAGTTTCACGGCGCATTGGGTGACTCTGCTGGCAGCTGGGAAGGATGCAGGACAAGGTGCAGTAGTGTTGGAGGTTGTTCCGCCACCACGCCTCCAAAATGCTGATTGTGACACACCTCTCTCCTCCACCCCCTCCTCTTCTTCTTCCTCCATGGCCTCTTCCTCGGAACCAGCGGTGCTCCGTAGGCGTTCAAGGGGCTACGCAAGTACGCAGGCCAAAAGATGCCATGCGGTGCTTGAGCTGGTGTGCTTGGGGGACAGGAGCCACACTGGGGCAGAGGTTCTGTCAGCTCTGCAGGGGCAGGTTCAGAGGTGGTTGACGCCACGCCAACTTAAGGCAGGAATGGTGGTTTGCAACAATGGCACCAACCTCCTCTCTGCCCTCCGACAGGGACAAATGACCCATGTGCCCTGTTTGGCTCACGTCCTTAACTTGGTGGTGCAGCGGTTCTTGGGCAGGTACCCAGGCTTACAGGATGTCCTGAGGCAGGCCAGGAAAGTCTGTGTGCATTTTCGCCGGTCATATAATGCCAGTGCTTGGCTGACGGACCTCCAAAAGGAGTTTAACCTGCCCAAGAACCGCCTAATCTGTGACATGCCCACCAGGTGGAACTCAACGTTGGCCATGCTGCAGCGGCTGCACACGCAGCAGAGGGCCATCAATGAGTACCTGTGCGACTATGGCACCAGGACAGGGTCAGGGGAGCTTGGTTTTTTTTCCCCACGCCAGTGGGCCATGATCAGGGATGCATGCACTGTCCTGTCACCATTCGAGGAGGCCACGAGGATGGTGAGCACTGACAGTGCATGCATCAGTGACACTGTCCCCCTTGTCCACCTGTTGGAGCACACGCTGCGTGGAATAATGGACAGGGCACTTGAGGCAGAACAGAGGCAGGAAGAGGAGGACTTCCTTAGCTCTCAAGGCCCCCTTTATCCAGACAGTGTTCCTGCGTGCCCGCCGATCACACAGGAAGAGGACGAGGAGGAGGAGGAGGAGGAAGATTGTGTCAGTATGGAGGTGGAGCCTGGCACTCAGCATCAGCAGCAGTCTTTAAGGGATCAGTCCCAAGGAACACATGGACTTGTACGTGGCTGGGAGGAGGTGGCTGCGGACGTTGTTGTCCTTAGTGACCCAGAGGACTCCGGACCGAATGCCTCAGCAAACCTACGCTGCATGGCCTCCCTGATCCTGCAAAGCCTGCGTAAGGATCCTCGTATTCGTGGTATCAAGGAGAAGGACCAATACTGGCTGGCAACCCTCCTTGATCCACGTTACAAGGGTAAGGTTGCGGACCTTATCTTGCCATCGCAGAGGGAGCAGAGGATGAAACATCTTCGGGAGGCCTTGCAGAAAGGTCTGTGCAACGCGTTCCCAGAGACTGGGAGGTTACAAACTCCTGTTTCTGGACAACGTGTTGCTGAGGCTTCGGTCAGTCAAAGAAGGAGCGGTGGAGAAGGTGGCCGTCTGACCGATGCGTTCAGACAATTTTTTGGTCCGCAGCCCCAAGGTATGATCGGTTCCAGCAACCATCGCCAGCGTCTGTTTTACATGGTGCAGGAATACCTAGGGGCAAGATCAGACTTGGACACCTTTCCCACCGAAAATCCTCTGGGTTACTGGGTCTTGAGGATGGATCACTGGCCAGAGCTTGCACAGTATGCAATTGAGCTACTGGCCTGTCCTGCATCCAGCGTTCTTTCGGAACGCACATTCAGTGCTGCTGGAGGCGTGGTAACCGATCACAGGGTGCGTCTGTCCACCGACTCGGTCGATCGGCTGACCTTCATAAAAATGAATGAGTCTTGGATCACCACCAGCTACCAAGCACCTGATGCTGATGTAACCGAATAATTTTTTTTGAAATCTCAGATCCCTTCAAAGACTGCCTATGCTGATGCTGAGTGACTATCCCTGAGTAATTATCCTCTTCCTCCTCAATCATCACGCTGATAGCTTGTAAGAACATTTTTGGTTCTGGGCGCCACCACCAGTGCCTAAGGCACAATTTTTCAGCCCCTGTTTAACAGGGGCGTGTAATTACAATTTTTGATGTAATACTTTGCAGCAGGGCTCGTTCCTGCATTCCAACTAGAGTGTCTGTGAGGGGTTGCAGTGTTGTGGCACCAGCACCAGTGCCTAAGGCCCAATTTTTCTGCCCCTGTCTAACAGGGGCGTGTAATTACAATTTTTGAAGCAATACTTTGCAGCAGGGCTCGTTCCTGCGTTCCAACTAGAGTGTCTGTGAGGGGTTGCAGTGTTGTGGCACCAGCACCAGTGCCTAAGGCCTAATTTTTCAGCTCCTGTTCAACAGGGGCATGTAATTACAATTCTTGATCTAATATTTCACAGCAGGGCCCTGTGAGGGCTTACAGTGTTGTGGCCACAGCAACACCTAAGGCCCAAATTTCTGCTGAGTATATAGGGCAGGACCCTACTTTCAAACATCTAACTTACAAACGACTCCTACTTGCAAACGGAAGGAGACAACAGGAAGTGAGATGAAATCTACCCCTAGGAAGGGAAATTCTCTCCTGTAAGAGTTAATATGGGAAAACAATTTCTCCTTTCCACTGATGCTTTCCAATCCTTGTTCCACAAAAAAACCCAAATTTTCAAAAAACATTTTTCATTGGGACAAAAAAGTGAGGTGAAATCTTCTGAAGAGGAGGAAAGACAGCAAAACAAATGTCACAGGGGTGATAACCCTTCCCTATGTTTTCCAAAAAGCTTAGAAAAGATTTTTTGGCTGGAGCTAAACACGTTAAAAATGTTCAAAATTACAAACAGATTCTACTTAACAACAAACCTACAGTCCCTGTCTTGTTTGCACCGCCTGTATACTGCTGTTCAGAGTATATAGGGCCTGGTGGCCCCACACCTTTCCTTATTTTAATTTGGGTGCGGGGTTCCCCTTAATATCCATACAAGACCCAAAGGGCCTGGTAATGGACTGGGGGGTACCCATGCCGTTTGTCTCACTGATTTTCATCCATATTGCCATGACCCGACATGACATTAAACCCGCAAGCAGTTTTAAATGAGATTTTTTCCTTTAAAAATGACATTTGGTGCAGGGACTGTTCTAAACATGGGAAACACGCGTCACTTTACAGGCATACTATAGACACCCCCCAGGTACGATATTTAAAGGAATATTTCACTTTTTTTTTTTACTTTAAGCATCATTAAAATCACTGCTCCCGAAAAAACGGCCGTTTTTAAAAGTTTTTTTTGCATTGATACATGTCCCCTGGGGTAGGACCCGGGTCCCCAAACCCTTTTTAGGACAATACCATGCAAATTAGCCTTTAAAATGAGCACTTTTGATTTCGAACGTTCGAGTCCCATAGACGTCAATGGGGTTCTAACGTTCGTGCGAACTTTCGGTCCGTTCGCGGGTTCTGGTGCGAACCGAACCAGGGGGTGTTCAGCTCATCCCTACGTGTACTCACTATCTCCCTGGGAGTGCGGTGGTGAGGGAGCTGCTGCAGGAGAATGTGCCTGTGACTGTGTCCTCCGGGCGCCATCTTGGGCCTGCATGCTTCTCTCCTTCTCTCTCAACAAATAAGTCGTTAAGGATCTTTGGGCCGGTTTTTCACGGCGATTTCTGGTGCCCGTCATGCGCTGAGTGTTCCGCCGGGGGTGCGGGGATAAGTTGGGTGGATAACGTGCGTTGATAGCCCCGGGGAAGTGCCGTTAGTCTTCGCGGCTCACGGAGCTCTCAGCCCTTGCTTCCTCCTCGGTTCGCGCCGCGCATGCGCCCCACCATGGCCTCTTTAATTAAAAAGATAGGTCAGGTGGGACTTTATATGACCGTGGTCTGTGATCTTTACTGGTGCCAGGTAGATATTCCAGGAGAAGCTCCGCCAGATTAGTATTTTTCAGAAAAAAAATGAAAAGGCAATACCATAGTGTGATTCCATTTATTTAAAACATATAAAAACAATGGGCCAAGCGGCCGCTTACTTTATATGTAGGGATGAGCCGAACACCCCCCTGTTCGGTTCGCACCAGAACATGCGAACAGGAAAAAAGTTCGTTCGAACATGCGAACACCGTTAAAGTCTATGGGACACGAACATGAATAATCAAAAGTGCTAATTTTAAAGGCTTATATGCAAGTTATTGTCATAAAAAGTGTTTGGGGACCTGGGTCCTGCCCCAGGGGACATGGATCAATGCAAAAAAAAGTTTTAAAAACGGCCGTTTTTTCAGGAGCAGTGATTTTAATAATGCTTAAAGTCAAACAATAAAAGTGTAATATCCCTTTAAATTTCGTACCTGGGGGGTGTCTATAGTATGCCTGTAAAGGGGCGCATGTTTCCTGTGTTTAGAACAGTCTGACAGCAAAATTACATTTTGAAGGAAAAAACTCATTTAAAACTACCCGCGGCTATTGCATTGCCGACAATACACATAGAAGTTCATTGATAAAAACGGCATGGGAATTCCCCAAAGGGGAACCCCGAACCAAAATTTAAAAAAAAAAATGACGTGGGAGTCCTCCTAAATTCCATACCAGGCCCTTCAGGTCTGGTATGGATATTAAGGGGAACCCCGGACAAAATTAAAAAAAAAAAATGACGTGGGGTTCCCCCTAAATTCCATACCAGACCTGATTTTAAGGGGAACCCCGCGCCAAAAAAAAAAAAAAAAAACGGCGTGGGGTCCCCCCAAAAATCCATACCAGACCCTTATCCGAGCACGCAACCTGGCAGGCCGCAGGAAAAGAGGGGGGGACGAGAGTGCGGCCCCCCCTCCCTCCTGAACCGTACCAGGCCACATGCCCTCAACATTGGGAGGGTGCTTTGGGGTAGCCCCCCAAAACACCTTGTCCCCATGTTGATGAGGACAAGGGCCTCATCCCCACAACCCTGGCCGGTGGTTGTGGGGGTCTGCGGGCGGGGGGCTTATCGGAATCTGGAAGCCCCCTTTAACAAGGTGACCCCCAGATCCCGGCCCCCCCCTGTGTGAAATGGTAAGGGGGTACATAAGTACCCCTACCATTTCACGAAAAAAGTGTCAAAAATGTTAAAAATGACAAGAGACAGTTTTTGACAATTCCTTTATTTAAATGCTTCTTCTTTCTTCTATCTTCCTTCATCTTCTGGTTCTTCTGGCTCTTCTGGTTCTTCTGGTTCTTCCTCCGGCGTTCTCGTCCAGCATCTCCTCCGATCTTCTGTCTTCTTCTCCTCGGGCCGCTCCGCACCCATGGCATGGGGGGAGGCTCCCGCTCTTCTTCTCTTCTTCTCTTCTTCTTTTCTTCTTTTCTTCTCTTCTTCTCTTCTTCTCTTCTTCATTTTCTTCTCCGGGCCGCTCCGCAATCCATGCTGGCATGGAGGGAGGCTCCCGCTGTGTGACGGCGCTCCTCGTCTGACAGTTCTTAAATAACGGTGACTTGACGGGACTTCCCTGTGGCATTCCCCGTGACGTCACAGGGAAGTCCCGTCAAGTCACCGTGCGTCAGAGGGGGGCGGGGTCACCGGGTGGCCCCGCCTCCCCCGTTATTTAAGAACTGTCAGACGAGGAGCGCCGTCACACAGCGGGAGCCTCCCTCCATGCCAGCATGGATTGCGGAGCGGCCCGGAGAAGAAAATGAAGAAGAGAAGAAGAGAAGAAAAGAAGAAGAGAAGAAGAGAAGAAGAGAAGAAGAGAAGAGCGGGAGCCTCCCCCCCATGCCATGGGTGCGGAGCGGCCCGAGGAGAAGAAGATAGAAGACGCCGCGGAGGAGATGCTGGACGAGAACGCCGGAGGAAGAACCAGAGGAGCCAGAAGAGCCAGAAGAGCCAGAAGAACCAGAAGATGAAGGAAGATAGAAGAAGCATTTAAATAAAGGAATTGTCAAAAACTGTCTCTTGTCATTTTTAACATTTTTGACACTTTTTTCGTGAAATGGTAGGGGTACTTATGTACCCCCTTACCATTTCACACAGGGGGGGGGCCGGGATCCTGATGCAGGCTGGTAGAAGGTAATTGGTAGACTGAAGATCAGCTAACTGGTGCAGAGCAGGAGCAGAGCAGGCAGATCTGGTCACTAGCAGGGTTGGCAACAGGCAGTCAGCACTGTACAAAAGGAGCAGGCAGATTCAGAGTCCAGGTCACAGGCAGGTTCGGCAGCAGGGGGTCGGCATGGTACAAAGGGTCAGGCAGGTTCAAAGTCAGAGGCAAGCCAGGGTCAGATGCAGGCGGATAGCAGGGAAGAGTCCAGTAAACAAGCCGGGTCACAGGGAGATCAGACTAGCACACAGGCAAACAGGAAGTACGGGAACAGGAAGCTGAAGATCGGACAGCACCGAGCACAGAATCCCAGCACCCTAAATGGAGCGATTGGCAGCAAACATCGCGTGCACGCGCGCACTGACGCACCCAGGCACGTGCCCGCGCGTGCCCGCACAACGCCGCACCCGGGCGCACGCCCGCGCACGCCAGCGCAGGCCAGCGCAGGCCGGTGCGAAACGGCGCACTCCAGAGTGCCCAGCAACCGTCCTGTACCAATCTGACAGTGCCCCCTCCTTAAGGGCAGCCTCCGGATGCCCAGCCGGGCCAGCCTATCCACGTGGGTGCTCTGAAAATCCCTTAGGAGTTCTTCAGCGTGCAAGTTACTTTCCGGTTCCCAAGAATTATCTTCTGGTCCATACCCCCTCCACTTGATTAAGTATTGGATTTGGTTGTATCTCTTCCTGCAATCTAGAATTTCTTCCACCTCAAACTCTTCCTCGTTGTTGATGATTACGGGTTCAGTCGGGCCAGTCTTGCGACCCAAAAAGGAATTGGGAGTAACGGGTTTAAGCAGGGACACATGAAAGACCGGATGGATCTTCAGTGAATCAGGTAAGTCAAGCTCATAGGTCACATCATTGATCTTCCTCTTGACTGAAAAGGGACCCATGAATCTAGGACCCAATTTCCTCGAGGGACAAGCCATCCTTAAGTTACGGCTATTTTTGCTCCAAGCACAGGTGATACATGACTCCACAAAACTCTTGCAATCGCTTGCCAGCTGAGGCCACCAAAAGGTACGTTGTACCAGCTCTGTTGTCTTCAAAACACCAAAATGCCCGGCCAGCTTGTGGTCGTGGCAGAGTTCCAGTACTGCAACCCTCAACTCCTCTGGAACCATGATTTTGTCCTTGTATTGGAACAGGCCGTCTTGCAAGCTTACATTAACTTCCGCATAGGGGGACCAACTCCTTGAGGCTTGTTTAATCTGGGATATGAGATCTGGAGGCAAAGACTCCCTGGAGTCATGAAACAAATGGGATAGTGCATCCGGTTTGATATCCTTGGTGCCTGGTCTATACGTAATGTGGAATTGAAATCTAGAGAAGAACAGGGCCCACCTTGCCTGCCATGGTCTCAATCTCTTGACCTTTCTCAGATACTCTAGATTTTTATGGTCCGCGGAGACCAAAATGGGGTGAGCGGCCCCCTCCAATAAGTAGCGCCACTCTTCAAGTGTGGCTTTAATGGCCAACAGCTCCCGATCTCCTACATCATAATTTTTCTCCTCATTGGAGAGTTTTCGTGAGAAGAAGGCTATGGGGTGAAGGTGAGCCTTGGCGCCTTGCCGCTGAGACAGTACTGCCCCTACCGCGAACTCTGATGCATCCACTTCAAGGACAAACGGTAAGGCAGGGTCTGGGTGCTTCAGGATAGAAGCAGAGGTAAAATGTTCCTTGAGCTTTTCAAAGACAGATTGCGCCTGAGGAGACCAACAGAATCGGTTCCCTTGTTTCGTCAGTTCTGCGATGGGGGCGATTATAGCAGAAAAACCCCTTATAAATTTCCGATAAAAATTGGCGAAGCCGACAAAGCGTTGGACCCCTTTTTTATCGAAGGGAGCGGGCCAGTCCAGGATAGCTGCAACCTTTTGAGGATCCATCTTAATACCATTGGTAGAGATGATTAGGCCGAGGAACTGAATGCACTGGAGCTCAAATTCGCATTTTTCCAACTTGGCATAAAGTCCGTGCTACCTGAGCCGGGTTAACACATTCCGCGATGTTCAGTAACTGAGGAGGAAAAGATCAGAATGTCGTCCAGGTATACTATAACATATAAATCCAGGAGGTCACGGAAAATGTCATTGACAAAATGTTGAAAAGTTGCTGGTGCGTTGCACAGGCCGAAGGGCATGACAAGATATTCGAAGTGTCCGAACCTGGTACGGAAGGCCGTTTTCCACTCATCTCCCTCTCTGATGCAAATTTAGTTATAGGCCCCACGAAGGTCGAGTTTGGTGAAGATTTTTGCTGAACCCAACCTTTGAAACAGTTCTGGCACAAGAGGTAGGGGATAGCGATTTTTGATGGTCACTTTATTGAGTTCTCTGTAATCGATGCAAGGCCGTAGCGAGTGATCCTTTTTCTCAACAAAGAAGATGCCGGCTCCGGCTGGTGACGTGGAAGGACGGATAAAGCCTTTTTTTAAGATTTTCATCGATATACACCTGAGGGTATCCAGCTCCTGCTCTGTTAAAGGAAATATTCTCCCAAAGAGAACTTCAGATCCAGGCAACAGCTCTATAGGACAGTCATAAGGTCTGTGGGGCGGAAGGGTCTCTGCCCCTTTTTTACTAAAGACATCGGAGAAGTCCCGGTAGGGAGCGGGAATCGCCTGCTGCAATTCAATGTCAGTGTCCAGACACAAGAGTTGATTGGGTTTCACAGGAGTGCTGTACAAACAGTGCTGTTGGCAGTAACTGGAGAGGAACTTGATTTCCCCAGTAACCCAATCAATGCTAGGGTTATGAGCCTGCAACCAAGGCATTCCTAGAATAATGGGGAAGAGTGGTGAAGAAATGGTGTCCAGCCGAAGAAATTCCCGATGACAGGTGTTCATAATAGCCAGCAGTGGGATGGTTTTCTGGGTGACCGGACCAGAGCTAAGGGTGGAACCATCAGCGAGGTGGACAGCAAGTCCCTGTGACTTTGGTCGGAGAGGGATGCGGTGATGGGTCGCAAAGGTGAGATCAATGAAGCATCTGCAAGCTCCTGAATCAATGATGACCGAGATGGGCAGATCCTGTCCTGGAAGCTGGAGGATAATGGAGAGAGCCAGGTGGTTAGTAAGGTTAGGCAAGGCAGGTGCAAACTTACAAGTAGCTGAAAGAGACTTACGTGTCTTATTTGGGCAAGATCTCACGTAGTGACCCGATTCTCCGCAATACATGCACAAATTATTGACTTGTCGGCGCTGTCGTTCTTCTGGAGTGAGGGATGGACGGAGAAGCCCCAGTTGCATTGGTTCAGAAGTATCAAGGGCTGAGGTAGATGGTGCATGAAGACTTTGGCCTATAGAGCTGGTAGCACTAGGGACTTTGGGGAGGACCTAAGTGGGACGGAACTGATTGAGCGGAGCGGCACTTTCTCAGGCGCCGATCAATCTGCACAGACAGGTTAATAAGGTCATCCAGAGTTTGGGGTACACCAACCCATGCCAGTTCGTCTTTGAGTGAATCGGATAACCCCAAACGGAATTGATAATGCAGGGCAGTCCGTATCTGAACTCCAACGCCTACATTCCAGAACATAGTCTTTAGCGGGCCTGCGCCCTTGTTGTAAGGCGTGTAAAACGGATTCAGCAGTGGCTTTTAAATGAGGATCCTCATACAATTGAGACATGGCAGTAAAGAAGGTATCCAGGCTATCCAAAAAGGTTGATTTTTGCTCCAGAAGGTGGTGGGCCCAGGCCTGCGGTTCTCCAGACAGAAGGGAGATGACAAAACCCACCTTGGTTGCTTCTAAGGAAAAGGTGCGTGGTTGCAAGGCAAAGTAAAGTTCGCCGGCGTTGCAAAATGCTCGATATTTATTACGCTCGCCGGTAAATCTTTCGGGTGTAGGGACTCTGGGTTCGGGGGGGTAGCATAACCACTGAGGGTGCAGATGAGAGTCCAGAAGCGGGTTAGTTGGTGAGGACAACACCTGAACTCGTTCCTCCAGTCTGGTATAACCCTCTTGAAGGCTCTTCACAGCCTGTGTGAGACCCGCCAGGTGTCTACACAGTTCCTCCATGGGAGAGGTCCCCTGCTCGGGCTCGGACATGGCTGTCCGATACTGTCAGACTTGCACGTACCTGACTGACGAACCCGATATAGCAGGGGAAGGCCTCCCGTACGTATCTGGTTCCCGGCCCCTGATAGAGCAAACAGAAGGCACGGGAGCTCAGAGTGGTATGAGAGCCTGGCGGGTGACTTGTAGGGATGAGGCCCAAGATCCTGATGCAGGCTGGTAGAAGGTAATTGGTAGACTGAAGATCAGCTAACTGGTGCAGAGCAGGAGCAGAGCAGGCAGATCCGGTCACTAGCAGGGTTGGCAACAGGCAGTCAGCACGGTACAAAAGGAGCAGGCAGATTCAGAGTCCAGGTCACCGGCAGGTTCGGTAGCAGGCGGTCGGCACGGTACAAGGGGTCAGGCAGGTTCAGAGTCAGAGGCAAGCTGGGGTCAGATGCAGGCGGATAGCAGGGAAGAGTCCAGTAAACAAGCCGGGTCACAGGGAGATCAGACTAGCACACAGGTAAACAGGAAGTACAGGAACAGGAAGCTAAAGATCAGGCAGCACCGAGCACAGGATCCCAGCACCCTAAATGGAGCGATTGGCACCAAACATCGCGTGCACAACGGAGCACGCCCACGCAAGCCTGCACAACGGAGCACCCAGGCGCGCCCCAGCGTGAGCCGGCGCGAAACGGCGCACTCCAGAGTGCCCAGCAACCATCCTGTACCGAGATCCTCTCTGACACTTGCTCCCTCTTGTAGCGAGCGGCGTGCGTTCCACCGCCTGATCAGCCGAAACAGGAAGTAGCTAAAAAGAGTTGTGTGACCGGGTTAAGCCTTGATGTATGTTTCGTTGTGATGACGTCATCGGGAAGCATCCTGGTCACTGAATTAATGTGTTTTTATTCCCCCTGGTGTGCTGAGATTGGTCAGACTCAAACTGAAAGACTGATACTATCTGGTGGACAAGTGTTGAACTGGGATCAGTAAATTGAAGTTAAAGAGCTACTACCATCTAGTGGATAGTAAAAAAATTTGTTCTTTTTGCCTCACGTAGAAAGTGAGCATTGCAGTTCACACTTCACTTGGATGTAGCATCAATAAAAATACATTGAGAGTATATTAGAAATAGATGATAACTCTTGTGTGACAGTAACATAGATTATAGATAGTAAGATATAAAAAAAATATAAATTTTGTACTAACTCTATTGACATAATGAAAGTATTAATAATGGCTAAAATAGCGTCTGTTTAGTGACACCATCTAGCGGATAGTAACTAAATTACTGTCACCTTTGGCTGACAGAATACCCATCACCATTCACTATTGATTAAGTGACTGTTATTTAAATAATGAAATAATAAAATTTGCCATTCCTAGAATGAACAGCTTTATAAACTATATATATTTGACAACCTATGTATGTGACCAAAATCAAATGGTATCTGGATCATTGCAGTACTAATGGTACCGGTACTAATGCTAATCAAATAAAAAAATATTGACATATATTATTAGTTAAAAAACAATTTAGGTTGACATCTATATTGAGACCTGCCGGCTGTAAAGTATCCAAATTGTACAGCCATTTTGTTTCATTTTGTGATACTAATTTCTTTAAAATTGGTCCCTCTCCAATGTTTCTTTACTTTGTCGATGCCATAAAATGTTAATGTGGGATCTTGATTATGAAATAATCTAAAGTGATTAGATATACTATGTTTAGGAAAGCCGTTGGCAATATTTGCTACGTGTTTAATAATTCTAACGCGTAATTTTCGCGTCATTCTGCCTACGTACTGTTTTAGGCACAGACATTCCAAAACATAGTTAACGTTTTCTGAATCACAGGTAATTAGGGATTTAATTTTAAAATTGCGTTTAGTTACTACTGACTGGAAAGTTTCTATTTTTCTTTTGGTTCTTTTCGAAGTTCTACATGCTTTGCACCTGGTGCAATAATGGAAACCCTCCCTATCTAGGAAGGTGGACAAAACTAGAGGATCAGGAACGTTGCAATTCTATTACGTAATCCTGGTGCCCTTTTATAAATAAACTGTGGTTTTGCAGGTAATTCACTTTTCAAATCTTTGTCTTTGAGAAGAATGGGCCAATATTTTTTAAAAACTTTTTCTACTTCTTTGTACTGGCGATTAAATCCTTTCAAAAAGGCTGTGATATAACTTGGGTATTCTTATGAGCTGGTGACAGATACTCGGGTACTCTGATGGGCTGGTGACAGGTACTCGGATACTCTGATGGGCTGGTGACAGGTACTTGGGTACTCTGATGGGCTGGTGACAGGTTCTCGGGTACTCTGAAGGGCTGGTGACAGGTTCTCGGGTACTCTGATGGGCTGGTGACAGGTTCTCGGGTACTCTGGGACTCGAACGTTCAAAATCAAAAGTGCTAATTTTAAAGGCTAATATGCAAGTTATTGTCCTAAAAAGGGTTTGGGGAGCCTGTATCAATGCAAAAAAAGGTTTTAAAAACGGCCGTTTTTTTGGGAGCAGTGATTTTAATGATGCTTAAAGTGAAAAAATAAACGTGAGATATTCCTTTAAATTTCGTACCTGGGGGATGTCTATAGTATGCCTGTAAAGTGGCGCATGTTTCCCATGCTTAGAACAGTCCCTGCACAAAATTTTTAAAGGAATAAAAGTCATTTGGGGTTTTTAGTGAAACAAGGATTGGTGATAAAGCATCAGTGGAGAGGAGACACATTTTTCACATATTAACTCTGTGATAGTGTGGTACCCCACCAGTGTATTAGTCCAGGATTCACAACCAGGCAGGTTGAGGGGCTCCAGGGTATTTGCTTGTTTGAGAGGAAACTGGCTTTTCAGTTTCCTCATTATTTAGTAAGGTCCGTTTTGGGACCTGGAGCCTGGGGATTTCTTAGAGATCCAGGTGGGATGAAATCCCCAGTACTGGGTCCAGGTTTTGGGACTCACCAGCGCACTGATTGTTCAGGTGTATGTGGGCCTAATAGCAGAGTCAGGACCATGATTCTGGGCTCCACCCTCCTGGGGATTCCAGGCTTGCAAGGGAGAACCCAGAGAGTGCAGGTGTGCACTGAAGTAAGCAGAGAGTGCAGGTGTGCACTAAAGTAACCAGAGAGTGCAGGTGTGCACTGAAGTAACCAGAAAGTGCAGGTGTACACTAAAGTATCCAGAGAGTGCAGGTGTGCACTAAAGTAACCAGAGAGTGCAGGCTACAAGGTAAAAGCCAGAGACCTGAGTCTGAGGTCGCTGACAGTAGTCAGGAGAGCTCCATGTGGAAGCCTGAGCAGTGGTGCGTCTGCTGCTGAAGAGAGCCAGGTGGCTCTGTATTTTTGTTTGCAATGCTGCATGTGTAAGCCAGGAGGCTAAATATCCTTTTATCTAAAGCTGATGGTGAAAACCCCTGCGAGGGAAACTACTTTTTTTTTCATTTCTGGAACATTGTTTTTCTTTAATAAAAGTGGGCCAAAGAGCCCTGAAAAGGAATTATCTGGGTGGACTGTTCTCGCTAGCTGGTGCTACACTTGAGATAAACAACCCCCAAACCTTACAACTCTTACAGGAGAGAATTTCCCTTCCTAGGGGTAGATTTCATCTCACTACCTGTTGTCTCCTTCCATTTGCAAGTAGGAGTCGTTTGTAAGTTGGATGTTTGAAAGTAGGGGCCTGCCCTATATACTCTGCAGAAATTGGGGCCTTAGGTGTTGGTGTTGTCACAACACTGTAACCCCTTACATTTACTCTTGGTGGGCGCAGGAATGGGCCCTGCTGTGAAATATTAGATCAAGAATTGTAATTACATGTCCCTGTTGAACAGGAGCAGAAAAATTGGGCCTTAGGCACTGGTGCTACAACACTGCAACCCCTCACAGATGCTATAGTTGGAGCGCAGGAATGAGCCCTGCTGCAAAGTATTGCATCAAAAATTGTAATTATACGCCCCTGTTAAACAGGGGCTGAAAATTTGGGCCTTGGGTACTGGTGCCACAACACTGCAACCCCTCACGGATACTCTAGTTGGAGCACAGGAATGAGCCCTGCTGCAAAGTATTGCATCAAAAATTGTAATTACACTCCCCTGTTAAACAGGGGCAGAAAAATTGGGCCTTAGCCACTGGTGGCGGTGCCCAGAACCAAAAATGTTCTTACAAGCTATCAGAATGAAAATTGAGAGGAAGAGGATTGTGACTCAGTATAATAGGATAGTCACTCAGCATCAGCATAGGCAGTCTTGAAGGGATCTCACATTAAAAAAAAAAAAAATCAATCAGTTACATCAGCATCAGGTGCTTGGTAACTGGTGATCCAAGACTGATTCATTTTTATGGAGGTCAGCCGATCGACTGATTCGGTGGACAGGCGCACCCTGTGATCGGTTACAAAGCCTCCAGCAGCACTGAATGTACGTTCCAAAAGAACGCTGGATGCAGGACAGGCCAGTAGCTCAATTGCATACTGTGTAAGCTCTGGCCAGTGATCCATCCTCAAGACCCAGTAGGATTTTCAGTGGGAAAGGTGTCCAAGTCTGATCTTGCCCCTAGGTAATCCTGCACCATGTGAATCAGACGCTGGCGATGTTTTCTGGAACCGATCAGACCTTGGGGCTGCGGACTAAAAAATTGTCTGAATGCATCGGTCAGATGGCCACCTTCTCCACCGCTCCTTCTGTGACTGACCGAAGCCTCAGCAACATGTTGTCCAGGAGGACCAGGAAATTTTAACCTCCCAGGCTCTGGAAACACGTTACACAAACCTTTCTGCAAGGCCTCCCGAAGATATTTCATCCTCTGCTCCCTCTGCGACGGCAAGATAAGGTCCGAATCTTACCCTTGTAACGTGGATCGAGGAGGGTTGCCAGCCAGTAATCATCCCTCCCCTTGATACCACGAATACGAGGATCCTTCCGCAGGCTTTGCAGGATCAGGGAGGCCATGCAGTGTAGGTTTGCTGAGACATTCGGTCCAGAATCCTCTGGGTCACTAAGGACAACATGATCCTGCCGCCTCCTCCCAGCCACGTACAAGTCCATGGGTTTCTCCGGACTGTAAATGATCCCTTGAAGACTGCTGCTGATGCTGAGTGCCAGGCTCCACCTCCATGCTGACACAATCCTCCTCCTCCTCGTCCTCTTCCTGTGTGGCACGCAGGAACACTGTCTGAATAAAGGGGGCCTTGAGAGGTAAGGAAGTCCTCCTCTTCCTCCCTCTGTTCTGCCTCAAGTGTCCTGTTCATTATTTCACGCAGCGTGTGCTCCAACAGGTGGACAAGAGGGACAGTGTCCCTGAAGCATGCACTGTCACTGCTCACTATCCTCGTGGCCTCCTCAAATGGTGACAGGACAGTGCATGCATCCCTGATAATAGCCCACTGGCGTTGGGAAAAAAAAACAAGGTCCCCTGACCCTTTCCTGGTGCCATAGTCGCATAGGTACTCATTGATGGCCCTCTGCTGCATGTGCAGCCCCTGCAGCATAGCCAACGTTGAGTTCCACCTGGTGGGCATGTCACAGATTAGGCGGTTCTTGGGCAGGTTAAATTCCTTTTGGAGGTCAGCCAGCCAAGCACTGGCATTATATGACCTGCGGAAATGCACAGACTTTCCTGGCCTGCCTCAGGACATCCTGTAAGCCTGGGTACCTGCCCAAGAACTGCTGCACCACCAAGTTAAGGATGTGAGCCAAACAGGGAACATGGGTCAGTTGTCCCTGACGGAGGGCGGAGAGGAGGTTGGTGCCATTGTCGCAAACCACCATACCTGGCTTAAGCTGGCGTGGCGTCAACCACCTCTGAACCTGCCCCTGCAGAGCTGACAGAATCTCTGCCCCAGTGTGGCTCCTGTCCCCCAAGCACACCAGCTCATGCACCTCATGGCATCTTTTTGCCTGCGTGCTTGTGTAGACCCTTGAAGGCCTACGGAGCACCGCTGGTTCCAAGTACAAATCGGCACAGGAAGAGGCCATGGAGGAAGCTGAAGAGGGGGTGGAGGAGAGAGGTGTGGCAGAATCACCACTAGTAGAATTTTGGAGGCGTGGTGGTGGAACAACCTCCAACACTACTGCACCCTGTCCTGCATCCTTCCCAGCTGCCAGAAGAGTCACCCAGTGCGCGGTAAAAGATACCGATGACCGCCCTGCCCAGCGAGGCCAAGACATTGCCTTCCACATGCTGGTAGAGAACCAGAATCACCTGAGAAAAAGTGGCATTTGGGAACCTGCCACTGAGGAACTGCACATTCCACAAACTCATGGAAGGGGGCAGAGTTTACAAACTGAAAAGGCAGCAGTTGAAGTGCTAGCAATTTAGCCAAGCTAGCATTCAACCGCTGGGCATGTGGATGGCGAACTTCTTTTGGCAGTGCAGCAGCTGGGGCAGGGAAATTTGCCTGGTGCAATCTGATGTCGGTGTACCGATAGCAGATTGCCCGCAAGTACTTGGCTGTGACACACCTAATTCTACACCTTCATTCCTCTCAGTGCAGGTTTCAGAGAGGACTGAAAGTATAGTGGGGTTGGAGATCCCAGCTGATGAGGAGCAAGGAGAGGTCCGCTTTGTTCTTTGGTGTGGGTCTTTTAGGTATGCTTGCCAATGAACTGCATCGCAGGTCGACATATGTCTGGTCAAGCATGTGGTGCCCAAGCGGGTGATGTTTTGGCCACGCGAGATACGCTTGAGACATATGTTGCAAATAGCAGTGGTGGGATCTGATGCACTCGTCTCAAAAAAGGCCCACACCAAAGAACTTTTGGAATAACACGCAGAGACAGCAGTGCCCTGCACATGCGGAGCTCTGTGATGTGATGCAGTCAGTGTGCCGCCCTTAAGCTGGCCCCTGGAGGGCATCCTTCCTTGTTGGAGATGTGCCTCCTCCTCCTCTCTCCTATCAGGCACCCACGTGGAGTCAGTGACCTCATCATCCCCTCCCTCCTCATCACTGGAACAAACCTGGTAGCATGCTGCAGCTGGGGGAACATGACTGCCAGATTGCTGTTCTTCTTGGGCACCCCCTCTCTCTGGGCTCACGTTATTGCCTTCCTTTAGCTGGGTACCATCGGGGCCTTCAAAACGCTGGGCATCCTCCTGGAGAATGTACCCAACACTGTGATCAAACAGTTCGGGGGACTCCTTAGGAGGACATGGTGGGGCTAGGGAAAGAGTGACTGATGCCACTGAGCCAAGGGAAGAGGCCGCGTTGGCAACTGCTTTGCCAGACAAAGTACCCTGATCCTGGGTGAGAGAGGATGAGGAGGATGAGGACGGCTTGGTCATCCACTCTACCAAGTCTTCGGCATGTTGCGGCTCAACACGGCCAGCTGCCGAAAAAAAGGCCAAGCGTGTCCCACGGCCACGTGCTGATGAGGATGCACCGTCTCCACGACCAGCACTGTTGCCTCTAGACACAGAGCCTGCTTGCCCTCTTTTATTGGCTTGTGACTGTCTGCCTCTCCTTGTTGGCCTTCCAGACATACTAATGGCATGCAATGAGATGTAGCTGCACAAAGCTGGGATGTATATATATACTGATACTGCAACTAGCAGAATCAACTGCCTGCCTGTAGTATTATTAGTATGAGAACACCAGCAATTGTCTTAAAGTAGCCTTAGGTGCACACGATACAGTACACTAACTGTAAATACTGCAGCTGCCTGCCTGTTGTATTAATAGGAGCAGAACAACAGCAATTGTCTTCAGGTAGCTTTAGGTGCACACTATGCAGAGGACGCACTACACTAACTGTAAATACTGCAGCTGCCTGCCTGTGGTATTAATAGGATCAGAACAACAGCAATTGTCTTCAGGTAGCTTTAGGTGCACACTGTGCAGAAGACGCACTACACTAACGGTAAATACTGCAGCTGCCTGCCTGTGGTATTAATAGGATCAGAACAACAGCAATTGTCTTCAGGTAGCTTTAGGTGCACACTGTGCAGAAGACGCACTACACTAACGGTAAATACTGCAGCTGCCTGCCTGTGGTACTAATAGGATCAGAAAAACACCACTGATTTTCTTCAGGTAGCTTTAGGTGCACACTGTGCAGAGAACGCACTACACTAACTGTAAATACTGTAGCTGCCTGCCTGTGGTACTAGTAGGATCATAAGAACACCAGCAATTTTCTTCAGGTAGCTGTAAATACTGTAAATACCTGCCTGCCTGTCAGTAGGAAGAGAATAACAGGAACGGATCTAGCTAAACTGAATACAATATATATATATATATATATATATATATATATATATATATATACACATACACATACACATACACATACATACACACACGTACATACACACACACAACACCTGGGATGCATATATATATATATATATATATACACACACACACACAATACACTGTAAGTGCCGCTAATTGACTCGCCTGCCTACTCTAACTTAAATCAAATGACACTGTCTCTCTGTCTATCTCTCCGCCACAACACACTACACAAGGCCACCACGCAGGCGGCCTTATATAGTGTGGGTCATGTACTAAACCCCCTGAGCCATAATTGGCCAAAGCCATCCTGGCTTTGGCCAATTATGGCTCTCTGTACAGACGGCGCTGTGATTGACCAAGCATGCGGGTCATAGTGCATGCTTGGCCAATCTTTAGCCAGCAATGCACTGTGATGCCGCAGTGAATTATGGGCCTTGAATTTGGCGCGAACGGCCCATAACATTCGCAATTTGATGAACGGTCGAACATGCAATGTTTGAGTCAAATATGGGTTCGACTCGAACTCGAAGCTCATCTCTAGTACTCAGGGTACTCTGATGGTGACAGGTACTCGGGTTCTCTGATGGGCTGGCAACAGGTACTTGGGTACTCTGATGGCGACAGGTACTCGGGTACTCTGATGGCGACAGGTACTCGGGTACTCTGATGGCGACAGGTACTCGGGCTGTGACAGGTCCTCTTTATTTGGGGGGTGATTGGGCACTGTACTGTACATTTTTTTTCCAGATTTCCTCCTCACAATGAGAAAATGAGAAATTAGAAGATATAGTAAATTACCTTAAAACAATATATAATTATTTTTATATTACTTATGGTAATTAACCCTTGCCACCCAGGCCAATTCTGACACTTCTCTCCTACATGTACAAATCATCATTTTTTTGCTAGAAAATTACTCAGAACCCACAAACATTATATATATTGTTTTAGCAGACACCCTAGGGAATAAAATGGCAGTCATTGCAACTTTTTATGTTACACGGCATTTGCGCAGAAATTTTTCAAATGTGTTTTTTTGGAAAGAAACTGTTTCATGAATAAAAATAAAAAACAAAAAACACTAAAGTTAGCCCGATTTCTTGTATACTATGAAAGATGATGTTACCCTGAGTAAATAGATACCCAACATGTCACACTTTACAATTGCGCATACTTGTGGAATGGCACCAAACTTCAGTACTTAAAAATCTCCATAGGCGAAGCTTTAAATTTTTTTACAGGGTACATGTTTAGAGCTACAGAGGAGGTCTAGTGCTAGAATTATAACTCTCGCTCTAAGGATTGAGGCATATGTAACCTGTGTGTATCTGGCTCTGATACTAGCCAGTGCCTCACCAATCATTGACCTCACCACACGTCCCTAACAAAAATCTTAAAAATACATTTGGACAGGGCTGTACAAAATTACTTTTTTTTGTAATTTCTTTAGCTGCAGCATCTTTAACTCAGCCTGCAGAGTTTGACAGGCAGCACCGCCTTGATTTCAATGGGTCCACTCTGCAACTGCAAGCCAAATTCGCTCTCGCAGTAACAGCATAGTCCACCAATGTAAAAATACCATTCAGCACTGTAAAAAATAAAACAAGGAGGCGGCAGTAGCAGGTCATGAACACCTGTCAGCTGCTGTTATACCACTAGTTGAAAAGCAATCCACCACAGATCACTTTTCAGAGGGCAGTAAGTGCAGCCAGGGGTTTGCTACTATAGTCATTATAGTTGAACAGTTGGTTGTTGTTTGCAAATGAGTATGGCTCCCCCTAGTGTCTGCTGAACTCTGTTAGGATTTTTCCTTACTCTTTGAGAATAATGCAGCAAAGCATTGTGGGAGATGTAGTCTTGAGGAGGAAGTGACTCTGTTAGCTGGATCAGCCCTGAACTACAGGACAGACAATGCAAAGCGCAGAACTGCCTGCTGGGAGGAGTGATAAAAGGAGAGGCACGGCCTGTTTTCAGCCTCTCTGGACGCCATTCAACACCTGCCAGCAGGAGGTCTGTGTGTGACCAGGAGTGAGAGACTTATACGGCGGAGAGCCGGATCGCCCGCCTCTGAGGGATCTTGGAGGACAGCCCTGCTATTCTAGCAAGCGCTTCAGAGCAACTGGAAGCCACCTGTACTGCAGTCCATCGGGAGTTGCAGAACTGCATGGCGACACCATTTTCACCAAGAGGTGATTCCGGACGGAGCCTCACAGCCATTGTATTGTGATGAGAGGGCACCTAACCATTCCAGTAGAGATTACAGTATTGCTGAGTGAGTTCTTTCTACAGACTGCTGGTGAGACTTGTAGTTCCACGGAGGTGAATCTACTTCTTCACAGGCATCATACAGCTGGACTTTGGGGCCTTGTCTTTCTCCCCTGCGCTGTAAGGTTAGTACTGTATTGCACTCACATGTAAAGAGGAATCTACAAGCTGTGATATTTCTTCAGTTAAGCAGCAATCATCAGCACACCTTTATTTCTTCCCTTTTGTCTCTGTGGATTACAAATTACAACAATATACTGCAGTTTAACAATCAGGATAGCTGAAGATATCTGGAGTTTAAAGAACTTTCACCATCTTCTTTTACTAAGCATTGCTGCTCTACTCACAAGTTGATCTCTGAATTATAGCCTAGGGGGAGCCATTAGTGTATATGGAAAAAATTGAAAAAAACTGCGCTAAAAACCAAGTGAATACTTAAGTCATTTGAAAAGCTGCAAATCCGACAATAAACATAAATTGTGAATAAAAATTAGGAAAAATAAGGAATTGCGCTAATACCTGTATAATATACCATAAAAATCTGCAATGAAAGAAGATAGTGATGATAAGTATAAATAAAGTGAATCTAAAAAGCGTGTGATAATAATCAAAAAAGTCCCATTGAGTGAAATGTCAATACAATAACCTAGTGGCTGTAAATCATCAGCATAAGTGTAAAACAAGTCCACGTGATAATGAATGTTAATCCGTGACAGCAAGGAAGGATCCACCACCGGGAATGGAAGGGGTTACTCCTTACCAGATGGCCGTGACCCCCCACTACAGAGGATCACAGCAAGCAGATAACCTTGTGAGCCAGAGAATGGAAACTGTTAGCGGCGTCCACTAGAGGTCATCTCATCGTCAGCCACACCAGCGAAACCCAGGGCAAGGGTACCATACAATATATGAAGAAAACTCACATAGTGTAAAACCAACAAATTTATTCAAAGTTTAAAAACCACAGAGTGCACACTTACAAGCATAGTAGATAAAAAGCCTGAAGTCCGGTTCCTTGGCCACAGGAGCGCGGACAAACCCGTCCTACTGGAATGCAATTTGCTTGGGGGTGACCATTAGTGTATATGCCTAATTTTACACTGTTACTGAATGTAAAGATTATATACTGCATTTTGTGTTGAGGCCTCAGTGGGAAGATATTTAATATATGTCTTGAAGATATTGAGTACCTATCCTTCTGTGCACCTGTTCACATATACCCCCTTCAGGCGATTATAAGGTTATATGTTTTGTATATGTGCATTAAGTGATA
Organism: Aquarana catesbeiana; assembly: GCF_042186555.1. Lineage (NCBI taxonomy): Eukaryota > Metazoa > Chordata > Amphibia > Anura > Ranidae > Aquarana > Aquarana catesbeiana. The sequence goes on along the minus strand of NC_133324.1, from coordinate 483,128,766 downwards.
ACTGTTGTCAATCATAACTTGTGTTCATTCATGCTTTTCATTGTGTTCCATTACTTATCTCAGTAAATCTTTCTGAGTGGTTCAGTGATATCGTGTGAGTTTCTTATTGCTAATGCCACATTGCAGAATGGAACCCAAGGTTTCAGAGGTAAGAGAGGATCTGCAGAGTCTGGGTAGCCAGTGGGGTATAGAGTCAAACAGCAGCCCCCATGGGGGTACAGCTACATAAGCATTACCGCAAATGTGAAAGAAGCGTGGAACACATCATCCATTTCACACTCACCACCAACCAGGTCACTCCCCAGCCACTTCCCATGTTTGCCACCCCCCTTCAACTTATATCACAGGTGACCATTTCCCAACCTGCAGATGACAGACCCTACTCCAAAAGATATCACTCCTAGTTACTCCCCCCACCTGCTGAATGATATCCCTCCATGACCACCTCACACCCCCCCTGCTGATAGACCTCTCTCCCCAGCCTGTCCCCACACACCCTCTCACCTGCTGACCTGTGGATGGGGGAATCACTCCTGCAGTGTTATTGTGTTCTGCCAGTGGGGAGCCTTCCCTACCCACTGATTGTTTTGGGAAAAACATGACAGGCTGGTTGTATTCAAGTTGATTAATAGATTGACTTGTGCACAACCAGCTAGCCCATACATAGATCGACTATGGCTGGTCTCTGCTTAATTGGCTTAATTTCAATCCATGTGTGGCCAGCTTAACCACTATGCAGTCCCTAAACATCCTTCCACAAACCTTTACATTTTTTCTTCCCACATTCCTTCATTCTACTGCCCTCTGTCATACCCTCCACACTTCTCTCTTATACATAGTGCCCACTGTCATACACTTCCCTCCTGTACATAGTGCCCAATGTCATACACTTCCTTCCTGTACATAGTGCCCAATGTCATACCCTCCACATTCCTCTCCTGTGCATACTACTCACTGTCATACACTTCTCTCCTGTACATAGTGCCTGCTGTCATACCCCCCACAATCCTCTCCTGTTCATACTGCCCACTGTCACATACTTCTCACCTGTACATAGTGCCCGCTGTCATACCCTCCACATTCCTCTCCTGTACATACTGCTCACTGTCATACCCTCCACACTCCTGTCCTGTACATACTGACCTCTGTCATACCTTTCACACTTCTCTCCTATACATAGTGCCCGCTGCCATACACTTCTCTCCTATACATGGTGCCCAATGTCATACCCTCCACATTCCTCTCCTGTGCATACTACCCACTGTCATACACTTCTCTCCTGTACATAGTGCCTGCTCTCATAGCCCCCCACAATCCTCTCCTGTACATATTGCCCACTGTCACATACTCCTCTCCTGTACATACTGCTCACTGTCATACCCTCCACACTCCTCTCCTGTACATACTGCTCACTGTCACACACACTTCTCTCCTGTACATAGTGCCCTCTGTCATGCCCTCCACACTCCTCTCCTGTACATACTGCTCACTGTCATACCCTCCACACTCCTCTTCTGTACATACAGCTGACTATCATACATTTCTCTCCTGTACATACACACCTCTCCTGTACATACTTCTCACTGTCATACACTTCCCTTCTGTACATAGCGCCCACTGTCATACCCCCACAACTCTCTCCTGTACATACTACCCACTGTCATACACTTCTCTCCTGTACATAGTGCCCACTGTCATACCCTCCACATTCCTCTCCTGTGCATACTACCCACTATCATACCCTAAACAATCCTCTCCTGCACATATTGCCTGCTGTCATACCCTTCACACTCCTCTCCTGTACATACTGCCCACTGTCTTATCCTCCACACTCGTCTCCTGTACATACTGCTCACTATCATACCCTCCACACTGCTCTGTTGTACACATTGCCCACTTTCATAAACTCCTCTACTGTACACAGTGCAGGCTGTCATGCCCTCCACACTCCTCTCCTGTGCACACTGCCCACTCTCATACTATCCACACACCTCTCCTGTACATACTGCTCACTGTAAGAAGAAAAGGGAAGGGGGCGGGAGAAAACCCCCTAAAAAAGAAGGTCCGCTCAAGAACAAACTGTTGTGAACCTAAATAGCTTTATTGTGTCATAATAATTACAGAACAACTATCCACTAACCATATGTATTAAAAAATAGGGCAGGAGTCCTATTGTGTGCAGGTGGCCACCATAGACATGACACATACATCCTACACTCATGCACTCACACCCATCTGAAAAATGTCAGTGAAGACCCAGGTCTGTGCAATTTTCATAAAGTTCCAAAATAGGATAGCTGCATGAATGATAGACCTTCGGTCCTTCCTCAATAAAGTGCAAGTGCTGGTGATTAATGAGGATCCCTTCAGATGTAATCCCGTTGGCCTGATAGAAATATATATGTCAAACCAACAACATAGAAAGCAAGAGAGTCCCGATTTGGTTGGTTAAAAAACGGCAAATCAAGAAGGGCTAATTTACATCTTATACATAGAAGGTGAACGGAGAATGGCCATAAACAAAGTACCTCCTATATGTAGGGGTACAGTTTAGCTCACCGTCTGACGTCTTCAATGGAAGGGTGATGGAGCCCAAAAAGATTGCTGATGGCCGCACTGGTATGGTGTAAAGACACGTTCATGCGGCGTGTTGGTCTGTTATAGACATGAGCTTTTGCTTCCGGATCTTCTTCAACGGGAAGAAAACGCAGCACTCTCTGTCTTTGGGCTCCACGCACTAATAGCAATTGCCTGACAAGTCCCTTCTACCATCTTTTATAATGGTGGGAAGTGGAATATCTAAATCTGACCACATACATAAGCCGATCAGATTGAATCTTCATGTATCCACTACCACCAAGGTTTTGTTTGTTTGAAGTCGTAACACAGAGGTATGCATGAGTGTGATTGGCACAAATTGGTGAATGCAATTATGGTTAGGCTATGGTGTCCATGTGCTGGCTATAATGACAGGAAATTGAATACTAACCGTAAGGCTATTTAAACATCCAGCTACTGGCACCACATTAGCTCTGAAGAAGCTTGGAAACAAGCGAAACGCGTAAACGTCTAACCCATGTGCAGGCGGCACATAGACCTCCACACTTCAATGAGGATACCCCCTTGATTGGATGTGAACATCCCGATCGGATCTCGGACATCAGGTTGAGTCTCACGGTGGACACTAAAATTGAGCGTTCCCTCTAACCATCTGACCTATTAAGCATGAAACGCCAAAACGTCTGAACCCTGCGTCTCACCGTACATCCCGTTGAAGAAGATCAGGAAGCAAAAGCTCATGTCTATAACAGACCAACACGCCGCATGAACGTGTCTTTACACCATACCAGTGCGGCCATCAGCAATCTTTTTGGGCTCCATCACCCTTCCATTGAAGACGTCAGACGGTGAGCTAAACTGTACCCCTACATATAGGAGGTAATTTGTTTATGGCCATTCTCCCTTCACCTTCTATGTATAAGATGTAAATTAGCCCTTCTTGATTTGCCGTTTTTTAACCAACCAAATCGGGACTCTCTTGCTTTCTATGTTGTTGGTTTGACATATATATTTCTATCAGGCCAACGGGATTACATCTGAAGGGATCCTCATTAATCACCAGCACTTGCACTTTATTGAGGAAGGACCGAAGGTCTATCATTCATGCAGCTATCCTATTTTGGAACTTTATGAAAATTGCACAGACCCGGGTCTTCACTGACATTTTTCAGATGGGTGTGAGTGCATGAGTGTAGGATGTATGTGTCATGTCTATGGTGGCCACCTGCACACAATAGGACTCCTGCCCTATTTTTTAATACATATGGTTAGTGGATAGTTGTTCTGTAATTATTATGACACAATAAAGCTATTTAGGTTCACAACAGTTTGTTCTTGAGCGGACCTTCTTTTTTAGGGGGTTTTCTCCCGCCCCCTTCCCTTTTCTTCTTACATATGTTCTTATGGTCTACTGAACAAACCATTTGTTTGATTGTTAACTGCCTATTGTCGGGTCAATCAACAAATGGTATGGGTGATACTAAGGGTACAACAATTTGAGTAGGCTATTCCCAGCCGGTTATTGATAAACCCCCCCCCTCCCTCTCAGAACCTATTTTGGATGAATTTAAGGTGTCCCTCCTCCTTTTTTTTCATATGCATAACCATAGGATTTGACTTCCTTTCTGGACCCTTAGTCTCCTTGTCAGATCAGTAACACCATCCACCCTATGTTTTTTAACACCACACCCAAGTGCATATTTTTAAGATCAGACTCAACAATTATTTTTTGAGTATATTTATATCGGCTTGTCAGGCAACTGCTCTTTAACTCCTGGTTGATTTACTGTTCCCCTTTTCTCTCCCTTTTTCCTTCCCTTTCCTATCTCCCCCCCCCCCCCCTGGAATAATGGCCTACCTACTGGCAGATGAGATTGACTTGGAAATACAATCTGCGTTTTCCAGTGAATCTCCAGCCGTATCTGAAAGTGATGAGACACTTAGAAAATTATTTAAGAATCATAAAAAACTAACAATAAAATATCTTAATAGGAAATGGGATATTTCTTCATTGAAGTCCCATATTGAACATAAAGTCATACCCAGAGGACTAAGGGAAAAGGTAGTACCTGCTGCCCACTTACATACACCCAGGTTTTTGGAAATATGGAAACAAAGTTGTCTCGAAAGTGGACTAGCAGTTCTGCATATGATTATTAATGAGGAACAAATACAACTAGATGAAATCAAAAAAGAGATTGACATCAGTGCACAACTGCTAGAACCATATAAGAATGATCAGGATTTTAATAAGTATAATGACCTGCTCAAAAAGGAGGTTGAAAAAACTCAAAAAATCCTTAAATCCACCAAACAAGAGAAATTCAAACAGAATCTTTTAGATTGGGAGAAAGGAGATGTTTTTGACCCCACAGTACCTCGAGGGAGGAGTAGATCACGTAAGGGTAGGAGAAATCGATCAGGCGTATCTAGACCCAGATATACATCTACAGACAGTGACCCTGAACAACCAGAAAAAACTGTGGCTTTTTTAGATCAGGAAGGGGATGCCATCCCAAGGACAGGCACCCAACCAACTACATCCATGACCAAAACCCAGGCTCAAACCAACAGAGGAAACCGGGGAAAAGGAAAAGAAGGAAGAGAAAATCAAAGGGAACTCAGGTCAGGGCCACGCAAGTTCTAGATAGCCAACAGAATTTACCCAGTGAACCTCCAAAAAAAACACAACCAGATCTGAAGGTTGTAAACCTATCAGATTTTCCCCTGAACCATCACCATATCTCCCTGCTACAAAAGGGCCTATCTTTTTCTCCCACTACAACGATGAGTGAATTTGAGGTCTTTAAAGACATCAATTTGTTTTTGAGGAAACTAATTTTCAGGTACTGGCATGCAAATAGGGACACCCAAGATACCGATATGGACCAGCTAGATAAACAAGAGCGGGACTCCCTTGAGGCCCTGATTGCCCTCCTTGATGAAAATCAAGAATGGAATTTAGAAGGGGAAGCTACCCAGGTGTCACCGAGTTGCCCCCGTCCATCCCAATTGACGATTAAATCCCAAAAAATGCCCCCCTTGTCCAAACATAGACATATCCAGTTCTTCCTGGAACAGTTAAAAAGGGACCTTGCTGGGGTTACCTGGGAGTATAAAGGTCATGATAATCTCAGTCGAGAAGAGAGGAGGGCCCTACGGGAATTAGAAGAGGCAAAGGACATTGTCATTAAAGCAAGTGACAAGGGAGGCAACACGGTCCTTATGTCCCATACTTTGTATGAGGAACAAACCATGCGCCTCCTTCGTGATGAATCCACGTACCTGAGGTTACATCAGAATCCCTTTCCTCAAATGGTGTCAGATCTGAATTTTAAACTTGAGTTAGCCCATGAAGCAGGCTTAATTATTAAAAAAGAATGTGAATACCTTAGTGTTAGTGACTTTAACACCCCCACCCTATATACCATCCCCAAACTACATAAGTCCATCACCGACCCTCCAGGGAGACCGATAGTATCGGCTGTAAAGGGTCCCCTTGAGAGGGTCGGGAAATATGTGGACTCACTGATTAAAGAACTTGTACATGAACTACCATCATATGTTCAAGATACACGGGATGTTTTGGGGCACTTGGAAGATATATCTCTACCCAAGGGCATGTTACTTGTTGGAATCGATGTAGAGTCGTTATACACATCGATTCTGCACAGATGGGGGCTAGCAGCGACACAATTTTTCTTAGACAGCAAATTCCCATCACTGGCAGGGCAAAATGAATTTATCATTGATTTGTTGCAATTCATGTTAGAAAATAACTATTTCCAATTTCTTGGGATATATTATAAACAAATTAGAGGCATGTCGATGGGTGCCCCATGGGCCCCATCATACGCATGCCTACACCTTGGCCTCTGGGAATCTGAATGCGTGTACCCCTCGCCGATGTACCTCGGCCACTGTCGCCTGTGGCTGAGGTACATCGACGATGTGATCATGATTTGGGACGGCTTACCGTCTGAATTGACACAATTTATTGAGGAACTTAATGACAATGATCGTAACATCAAATTAACATATACGTATGATGCTAACAAACTGCCATTTCTGGATCTCACGGTATTTGTAAAGGATGATAAGTTGCATACAAAAACCTTCCGAAAAGATACAGCAGCAAATTCTTTGTTGCTGGCATCTAGCCATCATCCCACATCCCTCAAACGGGGTATTCCTGTGGGACAGTTCCTCCGTGCAAGAAGGAACTGCACGGAGGAAGGGGATTTTCACAGGGAAATGTATGACTTATATGGGAGGTTTCGTGACAGGGGCTATTCGCATGCATGTATCAGACGCGCCAAAAAAAGAGCATTGCAAACAAATAGATCATCCCTACTGATGAATCATACTAAAGAAAAGGGAAAAACTTCAAGTCATCCTCCCCTAAGGATCATTACCAAATTTGGCACCCAGTGGGACCAAATTAAGGAAATTTTGGGCTGTCACTGGCATATTTTGTCTGAGGCCCCTATTTTGGGAAATCTTGTTAGCAAAAAACCCCTACTCACTGCTCACAGAGCAACAAATCTGAGGGACCGTCTGGTACATTCAGAGTACAATCGCCCCAAAAAACGCAACTGGCTCACTGATCTTCCACCATTAAAAGGCATGTACCGTTGTGGCAGATGCCATGTGTGTAGGTATGTGGATAGGACGGATGTGTTCGCCAGTTCTGACAACCAAAGACAGTTCAAAATCAACAGTTTTATTAACTGTACAACCACACGGGTAGTTTATATGTTGACCTGCCCGTGTGGTCTTATTTATGTTGGTAAGACCAAAAGAGAACTAAAAATCAGGACTGGCGAACACATCCAGAGTATCCTCAATAAGGATGACGATCGACCTCTGTCCTTGCATTTCCTTGAAAAACACGAAGGCAAACCAGATGGCCTTAAGGTTAAGGGTATATACAAACTTAACTTACCCCATAGACGTGGAGATTTCGATAGGATCTTGTACCAAAAGGAGAAGATGTGGATCTTCTCATTAAACAGTATGCAACCCTCCGGATTAAACAATGAATTTAATTTGTCTCCCTTTTTGGAACAATGATCTAACGGTAAATAATTTAGTTGAGTTTTTTCCGGAGACCCAAAAAATCTGCGACTGAGGGCCCACATCTTCTCCCGAATGTGATTGACACGTTCTGTGGAAAACAGATTATATGCAAATTGATTTGCAACAATATCTTTGCCCTTCACATGGATGATAATATCCAATGTGTGAGACGCAATCTAAATGAAATGGCAGTCTGTTTCTTCCTTATTTTAGTCCGTGTCAATCATTTGGCCATACATTAATCGATTAGATCGAAATTGCAGCGTTCTTTGACTATGGGCTTTATACTTCAACAGTAATTTGTATAATATACTACCTTACCATCCTCTGCAGAGGCAATGATATTGGAATATCTAAATTTGACTGCAGATTTATTCCCTATGCATTTATTGTATGCAATCCTATTTGCAATAATATTTTTGTCCCCTGCATGGATGATAATATACAATGTGTGAGTTGTAATTTAATTGAAATGACAGCTTGTCCCTCCCTATTTTACTTCATTCCTTCTTGTGTCCATCATCTGGCCATATATTAATCGATCAGTTTTTCCTATTTGCAATAATATTTTAGTCCTTTGTATGGATGATAATATATAATGTGTGAGATGTAATTTAATTGAAATGACAGTCTGTCCCTTCCTATTTCATTTCGTGTCCACCATATGGCCATATACTAACCGATTAGATCGAAAACGCAGCACTCTCTGTCTTTGGGCTCCACGCACTAATAGCAATTGCCTGACAAGTCCCTTCTACCATCTTTTATAATGGTGGGAAGTGGAATATCTAAATCTGACCACATACATAAGCCGATCAGATTGAATCTTCATGTATCCACTACCACCAAGGTTTTGTTTGTTTGAAGTCGTAACACAGAGGTATGCATGAGTGTGATTGGCACAAATTGGTGAATGCAATTATGGTTAGGCTATGGTGTCCAGGTGCTGGCTATAATGACAGGAAATTGAATACTAGCCGTAAGGCTATTTAAACATCCAGCTACTGGCACCACATTAGCTCTGAAGAAGCTTGGAAACAAGCAAAACGCGTAAGCGTCTAACCCATGTGCAGGCGGCACATAGACCTCCACACTTCAATGAGGATACCCCCTTGAATGGATGTGAACATCCCGATCGGATCTCGGACATCAGGTTGAGTCTCACGGTGGACACTAAAATTGAGTGTTCCCTCTAACCATCTGACCTATTAAGCATGAAACGCCAAAACGTCTGAACCCTGCGTCTCACCGTACATCCCGTTGAAGAAGATCCGGAAGCAAAAGCTCATGTCTATAACAGACCAACACGCCCCATGAACGTGTCTTTACACCATACCAGTGCGGCCATCAGCAATCTTTTTGGGCTCCATCACCCTTCCATTGAAGACGTCAGACGGTGAGCTAAACTGTACCCCTACATATAGGAGGTACTTTGTTTATGGCCATTCTCCATTCACCTTCTATGTATAAGATGTAAATTAGCCCTTCTTGATTTGCCGTTTTTTAACCAACCAAATCGGGATTCTCTTGCTTTCTATGTTGTTGGTTTGACATATATATTTCTATCAGGCCAACGGGATTACATCTGAAGGGATCCTCATTAATCACCAGCACTTGCACTTTATTGAGGAAGGACCGAAGGTCTATCATTCATGCAGCTATCCTATTTTGGAACTGAAAATTGCACAGACATTTTTCAGATGGGTGTGAGTGCATGAGTGTAGGATGTATGTGTCATGTCTATGGTGGCCACCTGCACACAATAGGACTCCTGCCCTATTTTTTAATACATATGGTTAGTGGATAGTTGTTCTGTAATTATTATGACACAATAAAGCTATTTAGGTTCACAACAGTTTGTTCTTGAGCGGACCTTCTTTTTTAGGGGGTTTTCTCCCTCCCCCTTCCCTTTTCTTCTTACATATGCTCTTATGGTCTACTGAACAAACCATTTGTTTGATTGTTAACTGCCTATTGTCGGGTCAATCAACAAATGGTATGGGTGATACTAGGGGTACAACAATTTGAGTAGGCTATTCCCAGCCGGTTATTGATAAACCCCCCCCTCCCTCTCAGAACCTATTTTGGATGAATTTAAGGTGTCCCTCCTCCTTTTTTTTCACATACTGCTCACTGTCATACCCACAACACTCCTCTCCTGTACATACCGCCCACTGTCATACCCTCTACACTCCTCTCCTGTATATACTGCCAACGGTCTCTCTCCACACTCCTCTCCTGTACATACTGCCCCCATAATACCTTGTACACTCCTCTCCTGTACATACTGCCCACTGTCACCCGCTCCACACTCCTCTCTTGTACATACTGCCCACTGGCATACCCTTCACACTCCTCTCCTGTACATAGTGCCCATTGTCAACTCTCCACACTCCTCTGCTGTGCATACTGCCCACTGTCATACCCTGCACACTTATCTCCTGTACATAGTGCCCACTGGCATACCCTCCATACTCCTCTCCCTCACTTGCACATACTTCCCACTTTTATAGCATCCATACTCCCCTATGCCTCTTACCCACAAAACCAGTTCTTTTAAATGATATTGAAGATCCTCAATGTTACCAGCTCTAGAATTGGCACACTTTTGTTAGTTCAACTAAAGGAAATCTTCTCAGTCCTCATATTTGTTCTGCCCATTATTAGTACTCATTTAATTTTGTGATTATTATTGTGATGTATAGAGGAAAATAGGGGATGTCAGCTACTCTAAATATACCACTGGTAAAAAAAAGTGTTCCTGAAAATATTTTTGAAATGTTGGCAGCTATGCACTTGGGCACTGCCCAAGGGCCACCGGGTCAGTAGGGGGCCCCATGAGAGACTCCTGGGATCCTGTGATATTAAAGTGGTAGTAAACTTCGCCAACATTACTACTTTTTAGAGGCCCTGAGGTAGGTTATGCCATATTGTACAAGTATGCACAGCATATTAGCACATTAGGGTACACTTACCTGTCAGTCTGAGCCCTCCAGCTCTGCTCTGTGATCGATCTGGCGGGTCCCGGGCGCTTCCATCTTCACCCGGTCTTCCTTCTGGGTTCTGTGCCTTCGGTAACTTGCCTTGGCCTGGCTGTGTTGATGTCACTCCCATGCATGCTCATCCTCTCTCTCTCTTGACTTTTTTTTATTTATTTTTATTTTTTTATAAAAAGCCCCACCAAATTCCTCAGCACAAGCCCATGATGTTCTTAATTCAGCCCTGATTACAGGTTAATTATATATGTGAAGAGAAATGCATTACAAAATATAGAAATCATCAGATATGTGACTTGTTAAAGCTCAGTTATGATATTAAACATCTCCCTGCCTCCTGGTCCACTCACTACACCCACTGCATCTCTCTTTCTGTTCTGCAATGTTAAATATTCCCTAATGTTACAAAGAGCATCACTGATGTAATATTATCAACGCACTTCAGTGCAGCATTCTCCTGTGAACCAAGGCAGTTTTACGAGACTCCATGGGGCATGTCCTTCACAGGGGGTATGTTCCATGCACATTATCATATAGCCAGAAAATAGACTCTCTCTCTGGGCCATTGAGAATGGTCCTGTGCAGCAGCACTGGAGTATGGAGATAAGGAGAACTGCTTTGCAAAGTTTTATGTAAGAGGAAAGAGGGCATTTACAAAAGTGACATTTTAAGTAGACATGGGCTTTAAACGGTAGGTGTTCAGCTTTGTCATCTGTCTGATGAGTTCTTTCAATTTTTGAAGAATATTAACTGACTCAGTGCCCTTTAAAGGAAATATTGGTTTACGGCTCAAGAGAACAGCAGATGCTAAACAGCTTTGGCTCAGTAGCATTTACACATGTTTATTCTAACCAATGAATAAAACATTTACTACTCCAACAATATAGGTTCAATCATTCAACTACACTGCTCTCGTTATGTGTTAGATTGAGAATAATGAAAGCGAACAATATTTCAGACTATATGACAAAGATGACATTTAAAACTGCCATAACGGAAAGTATTCATGTTAGTTTTCAACAGCTGTATCATTCTTGCAGGCAGTATTTTATTTTATAATACCATTCATAGTAAATAACTATCTAATAACTATCATTGCTACAGTGTATGGGTGGCCAGGGGAAACTTTTGGAATATAACATTAAAATATCCCTTAAGGTACATCATTTTTGTTAGCAGTTTCTTAAATGTTAGTTTTTTTTTTTAATCTAAACTGCCTGTGCACAACATAAATAAGCGTTGCTTAACTAATTAACCTGCTTTACTGAATACATTGCTAGCTACAATAATTCTACTAAGTACAGAATATGTGTGTTAGTAATCTATTAAAGGAAACCTGTACTCAAAGAATATGGAGACTACAATAACGGACCTCTGCTTCAAATAATGCTTCCTTTCTGGCTACCATGCTGGTAAATAGCTTTGCAATGCAATGGAGAGATAAAGAGACAGTGTTTTTTTTCACTATAGCGCAAATTTGCGAATGCATGAATAAATGGCTAAAACTGTGCAAATTAGCGTGAAAATCAATTCACTATAACGCTTGGGAAAAAATAGTCACAAAATAAAATTCACTATAGGTCACAGACCTATAGTGAATTTTATAGTATTGTTTAAATATAATCTGCTTTTAAACTGCTGAACAAATTTATGTATAAACTGAAATATCATTGAAAGTCTGAGAAGAGATAAATTCCCCCTCTTTCTACAACTATGTACCAGCACAAGTGTGCATGCTCAGACATGCAAAAAAAGTCACAATTTAACTCCCATTCATTTTTTACAGAGTGCTATAGTAAATTTGCACATTTGCGCATGGCTAAAAAGCATTGGCAAATGTGAAAATGTGTGTTATATAGCCAAATGCAAATCATATAATCAAACATTGATTATAATTGTACAATTGTTACTTCTACAGAAAAATTAATTTTAATTTTGAAATGAACTGTTTATTTCTCTAAAATTGTCCTTGCTGGATTTTTATGTTGCTGCTTCTACATATTTTTTTTTTTTTTTAAGAATGCTAGTAATGTGTAATGTTTTTATGTTTTTGTAAAATATACTTTTCTCTGTCTCTCTCACTTGTTGCTCTCCATCTCACAAAAATATAATCCAAAACTCCCACAGGTGTCCTCACAAGCAATACCATTGCTGATGCAATTTTTAAATGAGTCACAATTGTGTGTTGGTTAGTATTTCCAAATGATCATAATTTGACCCCAAAAAATGTGATGTGTACCAACATCAGAAATAAAAATGTCATTCCCAAAATTTAGATGGTAACATCACTATTCTACACTCACACACCAAAAACCACCAAATATCACAGAATAAATGAAGAAACATAACTCCTGACTAACCACCTATAGGTATATGTCCAAAGAAATGCAGTATTTATGTATATTTATGTGTAGGAGGATTCCACCACCATTGTAAATCCTGCCATGTGTTTTCCATGGGCAAGGACAATAATCGGCCTTCAGATTTCACCACCAGCACTAATTGCAGCTCCTTACCAAGCAAAAAGCAACACAATTTGAGATGGTTCAGCATGCTGACAGTAATCAGCCATACCCAGCCTTCAAAACAGATGGCATATGCCAGAAGCAGGTTGTTCAATGGTTCTCCAGCCTTCCACAGTACATCTGCATTGATTAACTTATTGCACTTGTGGGACTTATGGGGCATACACACGGTCGGACTTTTTGGCTACAAAAGTCCGACAGCTTGTCCGACAGACTTTCGACAGACTTTCGACGGACATTTGGCGGACTTTAAACGGACTTTCTAACGACCGGACTTGCCTACACATGATCACACCAAAGTCCGACGGATTTGTAAGTGATGACATACACCGGACTAAAATAAGAAAGTTGATAGCCAGTAGCCAATAGCTGTCCTAGCGTCAGTTCTTGTCCGTCGGACTAGCATACAGACGAGCGGATTTCTGGGTTCGGTGGAGTTATGACGTAAAGATTTGAAGCAAGTTCCAAATCTAAAGTCGGTCAGATTTGTGACTGGAAAAGTCCGCTGAAAGTCCGGGGAAGCCCACACATGATCAGATTGTCCGCCGGATTTGGACCGTCGGCGTCCGTCAGACTTTTGTAGCCGAAAAGTCAGATCGTGTGTACGCCCGATTAGGACTGGTTAACACCACAGAGATGCAGCTTCTATCCATATACAGCCCAGTGGCTAACGGGTTAGCACTTCTGCTTAGCAGCGCTGGGGTTGTTGGTTCAAATCCCAAACATGTTGTATGTTCTCCCTATGTTGTTAAACATAACTCATGTCCTTACACAAATTATGCATAAATTAAGTATTTATGTGAAGGAGGGCTCCACTACCATTGCAAATCATGCCATTTGTTTTCCATGGGCATGGACAATAATAAGCCTTAAGAAATCCCCACCAGCACTAATTGCAGCCTCTTACCAAGCAAAAAGCAACAAAATTAGAGAGGGTTGTCTGGCAGCATGCTGACAGTAATCAGCTATACCCAGCCTTCAAAACAGATGGCATATCACAGAAACAGGTTGTTCAATGGCTCTGCAGCATTCCACAGTACATCTGCATTGATTAACTTATTGCACCCCTGGGACTTAGGACTGTTTGACACCACAGAGATCCAAACTCCATCCATGTGGCAGCACAGTGGCTAACTGGTTGGCACTTCTACCTAGCAGCACTGAAGTTGTTGGTCTGAATCCTAAATATGCCTCTACCTGGCTAGAGGTTTGTATGTTCTTCCTCTGTTGTGGTGTTAAAGTTTATTTTTCACCAGTGATTACATTTTTGATGGGTTTCACATAATGGAAACCCAGGAAATGACAATCAAGCGAGCATGGGTTTTGCACCAAATCTATAACTGTGTTTTGGGCCAGATATAGATGTATAAGTCTGGTGTGATCCTGCACACATATTTTAATGTTGTATGCTGATGATGAATGACGAATGCGCTTTGTCAACATTTTGTGTGAAGCAGCCCTCACAAAGTTGTCATTTCCTATTTTGTACCCTCCACATGCCCAACAATGTACAAATTTAATTTTTAGATTTTTGGTATCACTGATCATGGCCAAAGCCTTAGACATTTGTTATTTTTAGGTCTACCCTGCACAGATATACAATGCATTCTTTCATTTGTAAAGACCCCGAACAGGCAAAAAGTTCTAGCGAACGCTCGCCCACCCCAATCTGACCTGCCAGGCTGCATGTTTGGATAAGGGTCTGGTAAGGATTTTGTGGGGATCCCCATGTCAATTTTTAAAATTTTGGTGTGGAGTTCCCCTTAAAATGGACTGGAGGGGACTCTACGCCATTTTCTTTCCCATTTTTTTATCCATATATATTGCCGGTATTTTTTGCTTTCAAAATTTCATTATTGTTGGGGCATGTTCTATACATCGCACAGATTTGGCACTTTCAGGCAGACTAAGGGGACCCCCCAGGCACGATATTTAAAAGAATATTTCATTTTTATTGTTTCACTTCAACTTTCCACGGCCCAGTCGGATAACTCTGGGAGGGCATACTATGACTATGGCATACTATGACGTCCTCCCAGAATCGCACTCCCACATGCCCCATGGACATGAACACGGGAGTGTCTGTGCCCCATCTTTGCCATATCAGCAGTGCCCCATCCGTGCCATATCAGAGCCCCAGCAGTGCCACATCAGTGTCCCATCAGTGCCCATCTGTGCCCATCCATGCCACTTCTGTGCTCTACAGTGCCCCATCAGTTCATATCTGTGTCCCATCAGTGCCCCATCTGTGCCCTACAGTGCCACATCTGTGCTTTACTAGTGCCACTAGTGCCAATACAGTGCCCATCAGTAGTGCTCACCAGTGCCACCCTATCAGTGGATCCTAATCAGCGCCCGGCAGTGCTGTAAAAAATGTAAAAAAAAATGCAAAGAAAAATGTGTTTTCGTTTCCCCATTTTCCAAAAACATGTGGAAAAAAATTACATGTTCTATGAACCCGGCACGTCACAGATCGCGGCAAAGGGCCAATGAGAGCCCCATCATTGCCCATTTGTGCCCTTCCTTCTGAGCTAGCCGCTCAGCTGTGGGCTAATTGCCAGCTCTCATCTCTCTCCACAGTTACTCAGCTGTTGATGATCCTGCTCGTCAGTCCTGTCTACTTAAACCGTCCAGTCCAGAGGAACAAATATTTTTTCCTGATTGGGTGAACTGGATCACTGCATGGATCAGTTCGCCATGACGTTACAAATGCTCCTGAGTCGCCTGGCTCATCTGGAATCTCCCACTGTGGCTGCCCCGATACAACCTATGTAGGTTGAGATATACTTTGAGAAGCTGCCCCAGGCGTTTCCCACAGACAGAATCAAAGTAGGTTTCGTGATATCTTTGCTTTCTGAGAGAGCCTTGACCTGGGTAAACCCTCTATGGGAGATGCAAAAACCTTCGTTTAAAAGGGTATTTGACGTTCTCACACGCTCTGCTTCTGCTGCCAAGTGCCTCATGTCCATCGAACAGAGTACGAGAACTGTTGCCGACTACGCCATTGAATTCTGTACTCTGGCAGCAGAGGTTGCGTGGAACAATGAGGCCCTCTTGGTTGCTTTTTCTCATGGTCTCAATTATGAGATAGCAGCCCGAGACATACCCACTGAGCTGGAGAAGTTGATCACGTTTGCCATCCTCATTGTCTCCAGACTCAGAGAAAGACTCTCTTTTAAGGAGCGCTTGCGGAAGCCTCCTGTACGTTTGTCTCCGAGCTTTGCAGTCCCACCCGTGCCTCCCTCACCTCCCATGCCTCCTGGTACCGAGTCGGGCAGTGAAGGCGAACCCATGCACTTTGCCTTTAGGAGGAGGGAGAGATTGTGCCTTTGTTGTGGCCAGGCAGGTCACTTTTTGAAGTCCTGTCCTACCCGTCCAGGGAACGCCCGAACCTTTAGGTCCTGTCATGGACAGACCTTAGGTGGCATTGTTCCATCCTCAGTTATCCAGAAGGATAAGCCCCTGGTTTCGGTCGCCCCTTCTTGGGCTGAGTCATCCATCGAGATACAGGCTCTAATCGACTCTGGGGCTGCAGGCCTGTTCATTGATGTTGCCTTTGTATCGAAGCACTCGATTCCTCTGCAGCTGCGTGACACTCCATGCCATTGAGGCTCTTGACGGGAGACCTCTACAGCCTGCCCATGTGACTCATGAGATGGTTCCATTGTCCATGGCCGTAGGGGCTCTTCACCATGAGATAATCCAATTCCAAGTTATTTCCTCACCTAAGTTTCTGCTTGTTATTGGTTATCCTTGGTTACAGAGGCACATCCCCTCTTGATTGGCTTAGTGCTGAGGTTCTCTCTTGGTCACCACAATGCAGTGAGACATGCTTCCAGAAGGTAGCCAAGGTCCTGTGCACCTCTTCACTCTCCTCCCTGCCGGAGGAGTACCTTGATTTTAGTGATGTCAAAGGTTAAGCCGGTAGTTTGCCTCCACACCGGCCGTAAGATTGCACAATTGACCTTCAGCCTGGTGCCATACCCCCTTGTAGCCGGGTTTACCCTTTGTCGGTCTTGGAGGATAAGGCCATGGAGGAGTATGTTGCAGATGCACTCTAGAGGTTTCTTCCGCAAATCCTCATCACCTGCTGGTGCTGGTTTCTTCTTTGTGAAAGTTTAATACTAGAACAGTCCATTATGAGTACCTCGTAATGCCTTTGTAACTCCCCGGCAGATTTCCAGTAATTTATTAACAATGTCCTCTGAGATTTGTTGCAGTTATGTGTGGTGGTTTATCTCGATGATATCCTCATATTTTCCAAGTCCCTGGAGAGCCACCACACAAATGTCTGTCATGTGCTTCAGAAACTAAGAGAACAATCTCTATTGTAAACTGGAGAAGTGCGGGTTCCATCGTGAACAGGCTAAAATTGTCATTTCCACTGCTGGTTTTTCGATTGACCCAGAGAAACTTTGGCCAGTCCTACAGTGGCCCTGACCCATGGATTTATGTCCTCTGCAGCGTTTCCTGGGCTTTGCCAACTATTATCGGAAGTTTATTTGTAACTTCTCGTCTCTGGTCAAGCCCCTGACTGATATGACCAGAAAGGACGGTAACCCAGAGAATTGGTCTCAGGAGTCCATTAAGGCCTTTGAGAGTCTCAAGGCTGCCTTTGTTTCTGCTCCTCTGTTGGCACATCCTGATCCTACGTTACCTTTTATCCTTGATGTTGATGCTTCTGAGTCTGGTGTTGGTGCCCTTCTGTCTCAACGTCCTACCTCTGAGAATGCTATGCATCCTTGTGGCTACTTTTCCAAGAAATTGTCACCTGCGGAGTGCAATTACGAGATTGGTGACAGAGTTGTTGGTGATCATTTTAGCCCTGAAAGAATGGAGACATCTCCTCGAAGGTACCACTGTGTCGGATCTCATTCTTACTGACTATAAGAATCTCACATTCTTGTCTGATGCTAAATGCCTCTCTCCCAGAAGGGCATGATGGGCTCTTTTCTTGTCAAGTTTCAATTACATTGTCTCATTCTTACCCGGTACCAAGAATGTAAGGGCTGATGCCTTGTCACTACAATTTTCCTCCACTTCCAAGTTAGAGTTGGTTCCGGTTCCTGTGATTCCTCCTGATCGTATTCTGGCTATGGTTCGCACCAGTCTCACTTCTCCTTTGGGTGACAAAATTCTTGCTGCTCAGGTCCATGCTCCTCCTGAGAAACCTTGTGACCGCTTCTTTGTCCAAGAGAGTCTCTACTGCTGTGCTCCAGACTTACCATTCTCCCAAGGCAGCTGGCCACCCTGGGAAGAATAAACTCTTTTGGGCCATTTCCCAACAATTCTGGTGGCTTAGTCTATGTGCTGATGTAACTGCCTTCGTAGCTGCCTGTTCTCAGGCATGTGCTCAGAGTAAGACTCCACCACACCTTCCAGTGGGCCTCCTACAACCCATACCCAATGGAGAGAGGCCCTGGACCCACCTGTCTATGGATTTCATTGTGGAGTTACCCAACTCCCAAGGCAACACTGTTATCCTTATGGTGGATGACCGGTTCTCAAAGATGTGATTGTATTCCACTTAAGAAGTTGCCCACTTCTAAGGAACTGGCTTCCATTTCAGCTTGCTTTCTCCTCTGCATATCACGCACAGTCTAATGGGGCCGCCGAATGAGCCAATCAGTCCTTGGAGCAATTCCTACGTTGCTATATTTCTGACCATCATACCAACTGGTCAGACCTATTACCGTGGACAGAGTTTGCTCACAACAGTACCTTGAATTTTGCTTCCTGATTGTCCCCGTTTATGGCGAATTATGGTTTCCAACCTTCCATGTTGCCTGACTCGTTTGTTCCGCAGAGTATTCCTGTCTTAGAGGAGCATCTCCGTGGTCTTCGTTCCTCTTGGGCACAAGTCCAGGAGGCTTTGTGTCATGCTAATGATAGGTAGAGACTTCATGCTGACAGCAAACGCCTGCCTGCTCTTTCCTACCAGGTTGGGGACAGGGTCTGGCTGTAATCTCGCAACCTCCGACTTCGTGTTCCCTCACTGAAGTTCGCACCTCGGTTTATTGGGCCTTTCCGTATTCTTCACAGGATTAACCCAGTGGCTTACGCATTAGACCTTCCTTCTAATATGTGTATTTCAAATATATTTCATGTCTCCTTATTAAAACCTTTGGTCTGCAACAGTTTTACCACCTCGGTGCCACGTCCTCACCCTGTACTGGTTGAGAACCATGAGGAGTGTGAAGTACAGTCCATTGTTGACTCCCGTAGGTTCCGTGTGCACTTACAGTATCTGGTGCTTTGGAAAGGGTACGGTCCGGAGCAACACTCTTAGGTCTCATCCTCGGATGTACATGCCCCTGTCCTCCTCCGTGATTTCCATAGAAGTTTTCCCCTCAAGCCTGGTGGTCCTCCGAGGGGGAGGGGTCATGGAGGAGGGGGTACTGTCAGGGCTGGGCTCAGCCCTTCCTTCTCTGAGCTGGCCGCTCAGCTGTCAGCTAATTGCCAGCTCCCATCTCTCTCCACAGTTACTCAGCTGTTGATGATCCTGCTCATCAGTCCTACCTACTTAAGCCGTCCAGTCCAGAGGAGCTCTGCCTTTGCCTTGGTCACATCACAAGAATCTCCTGCGTTCCTGTTTAAAGACTTTGCTGACATCCCTTCTAGCTCCAGATCCTGCTTGCTGTTCCACTACTTTGATCCCTGACTTCTGGCTTGGCTGACTATGCGTTCCGGTTACAAAACTTTGGCTATGTTTTGACTACGTTTGTTCTTTTTACTTTTATTATTAAACAAGTGTGATTTAACTGTACTTCTGTCTTGGTCTGATTTCATGGTTTCTGACAACAGTGCACATCTGTGCCCCATCTGTGCCCAATCAGTGCCACATCTTTGCTTTATAGTGCCACTAAAATGCCCATAGTGCCAATACAGTGCCCATCAGTAAGTGCTCATCAGTGCCACCCTATTAGTGGATCCTAATCAGTGGCGTAAAAATGTTGAAAAAATGCAAAGAAAAATGCGTTTGTTTTCCTTCCACATTTTCCAAAAACATGTGGGAAAAAAGATATGTTCATTTTGTGGGTAATTCCACCACCCTGGTGCTCCAGGACCTTCAAAAGTGTGATAGGTTGTCAGGAAATTATATGTAAAATTTATGCTCCTAGAACACTTGACAGTGCCCCCTGCATGTTGAGCTTCTGTATGTGTATCACTATACTCAGGATGAGTAGCAGAATGTATTTTGGGGTGTAGTCGTAAGTATGCATGTGCCATGTGAGAGAAATAACCTGTTAATATGACAATTGCGTGAAAAAAAAATCTTCACTGCAAAGAATTGTGGGAAAAAATTACAATGTGAAAAAACTCACCATGCCTCTTACTAAATACCTTAGAATATCTACTTTCCAAAAAGGGGTATTTGGGGGGGGGGGGGGGGGGTATTTGTACTTTCCTGGCAAGTTAGGGCCTCAAGAAGTGAGATAAGCTCTATTTGTGTGAAAAAAAGGACGCAAATTTAATATGGGTAGAGTAATGGATGACTGAGTAATTGTCATTCAAAATGTGAGAGGTCTGAAAGTTGAAAATTGATCTGGTTAGGAAAGGGGTTTAAGTGCTCAGAGGACAAGTGATTAAGCATCATTAAAATCACTGCTCCTTTAAAGACTATCGTTTTAAAAACTTTTTATTTGGCATTGATACATGTCCCCTAGGGCAGTACCTGGGTCTCCATACACATTTTATGGCAATAACTTGCATATAAACCTTTAAAATTAGGACTTTGGATTTTTCATGTTCGTGTCCCATAGTCTTTAATGGCATTCGCATCTTCGGAAGAACTTCTTTTTTTCCCCCTGCAATAGGCGAATGCCTAATAGCCAGTGGCATATTAGCATGGGCATGGTTATTACCATAATATTATTGCCTCAAATGCAAAACATTATTGTATAGAATTAAAAGAATCAAACATTAGTAAATGTATTTTCTGCAAGTGATAGCGCTCAGCTCAGTAGCCTAGTGGTCTGCACTCCATTCTTGAACGACTCAGGCAATGAAAATAGCTAATGCCACATCCGTTTGGTTGATTCCATAATATTAACGCTTCAAATGCACGCAATGGTATTTAAGTATTCAATAATATTATGGTGTGGAATTCCAAAAATCACACACTAGTTAATGTGCAGGGTGTTAGTTAACATTTTTTGTTTTTAATGCGCTTGTGCACTGGAAAAATCAACACAGCTACCTTAGGTGGGTGGTAGGTTGGCTGGGATTTGAACTCATAACCTGAGAGCGTTGTAGACATTAGTGCAGACCACCAAGCCATTGTGCTAAGTACAATGAGACCTGCATAATAGTGTAGTATGATTAAAGAATGAACATAAACAATTACTGCTTTATAGTCTCATAAAAAAAAAAAAAATGAAAAAACGAACATATAGCAGATATGTAACTTAAATGTTCAATACATGTAACTTTACAGAATAGCAGACATTACTCTGTAATACTCATTCATAACTGCATTCCTTAGCAAAAGAAGAAAACTAAGTAGGAATACTAATTGGAATATACATATTCATGTGATCATGACTGCAGTGCAGTTCCATATAATAAACTCGGTAGCAATTGGCACTTTCAAACTGGCAGATATGCCGATTTGACATTTACAAAGGGATGTTTGCCGGTATTAGCACGCTTTTCCATTCGCATGTTCGCCTAGTTGAACCCTTAATTGGCTTAATGGGCGTAACTAAATGCAGAGCAACCATTGATTACCATTTTTCTTAGTAAATAAACCTCACACTGTCTCTTTGGCCATTTTGGGAAAAGAGACAGTGTCTCTGCAAAATTTTTCCCTGCCCCTTATACTCAGCTTACCTGTATTCCCTCTCACCTCCTTTCTCTTATACAATGCTGAAAAAGGGGCACTGGGGAGCAGTGATGTTCCTCTCAGATCATGTGACAGTGCTCAAGTCTAGTGACTGACTATTAGGCCCAGGCACCCTGAGGACTCATTCACATGGCTTACCTATCTGTACACCCATGCAAAGAGCTCTCTTTGCAAATACGGGATGCACAATTATCCTGGGCATCAAGGTGCGGGCAGTCTCTTTTTATTGGGATGCAGCAGCTGGTCCAAATTTGACAGCCATGCGAACACGGGTATGTGTCCTCGAGTGCACGCTGTCTGCATTCAGGGACATGCGCCTGCATGCCCTTGTGAATGAGGCCTAACTGAGAAGCAGAATTAAGAGATATGCTGCCAGCAAACCAAGAATCTTTGAAAAAGCATCCAAAGGTTTTACTGACACTAACACATCACTGCATAAAATTGCTATTTTATGCTGCAACATGACCGCTTCTGTAGTTGTGGACAACACATCACTTATGTAATGATATGTGGGGCCAACGTGATAATGCACCTGTACGAGGCATGCTCATGATGACGCAGGCTCACATGAAGAGGGTTGAATGATGTTTGATATCATTCAACCTGGAAGACCACCAGTATCTTTTCATGGACTACAGGTTTTACACACTTTTTAAAGGTAGCCTGTCCTGGAGAAATAAGAAAATGTTAAAATGCTAGTTTCCTGGCACCAGTTTGTTTTACTGGCTAATCGTCTTCAATACTCTATGTGTCATTGATTTGGAACAAATATGCAGATAAGAAATTCTGATTTTATGCTGACAACACTATATTTATACTTGTTCTAGGTCAGAGACTCTGAAAACACTAAAGCCAGGTAACTTTTTTGAAAAGAAGGGCAGCAAAGTCTGCTTCCAGGTTTCCCTCAGTACAGCTTTCCTTTATAAAAGCGCAAGAAGCGTATTTCTACATTGAAAAGTCTTGGTTTTGGCAGTTGTATCTGGTAAAGCTATATTCTTGTGAGATGTGTCTTTTTAAATTAAAGTGGACGTAAACCCTCACATACACCCAGTGAAATGAATAGCCTCAGATGATACAAAGAGATAAAACAAATCTCCCTACATAAGTTTTACATGTATATCCGCTATCATCAGGTTTATATATTCTGTAGAAGGTGCACATCGTGTTAGAGACTTTCTCTTACTGTTCAGCACTGGGAGTGGATTCTTGGCATACAGCCAAGACAACTGATTGGAGGAAAGGCACACCCCCGCCCTCCTCCACATAGGCAGAGACTTGCAGAGCTGTGCTGTGAAGACCAGCTCTCTGTTAATCTATTTATAGCAACCTCCCTAGACAAATTGCAGGCTGGTTTTATCTTGGTTGACAGAGAACTTGTCAGAAGTCATCATGTTGATAACAGAGCAATGAAACTGCAGAAAAACTTAGGACTTAGTGATTTGGAGAGAGATAAGAAAACACTACAGATATATGTGCTTAGGTCAAGTTTCATTAATCAGGTTTACATCCACTTTAATGCTTCTCATGTACAGTGGGGACGGAAAGTATTCAGACCCCCTTAAGTTTTTCACTCTGTTATATTGCAGCCATTTGCTAAAATCATTTCAGTTCATTTTTTTTCCTCATTAATATACACACAGCACCCCATATTGACAGAAAAACACAGAATTGTTGACATTTTTGCAGATTTATTAAAAAAGAAAAACTGAAATATCACATGGTCCTAAGTATTCAGACCCTTTGCTGTAACACTCATATATTTAACTCAGGTGCTGTCCATTTCTTCTGATCATCCTTGAGATGGTTCTACACCTTCATTTGAGTCCAGCTGTGTTTGATTATACTGATTGGACTTGATTAGGAAAGCCACACACCTGTCTATGTAAGACCTTACAGCTCACAGTGCATGTCAGAGCAAATGAGAATCATGAGGTCAAAGGAACCGCCTGAAGAGCCCAGAGAGAGAATTGTGGCAAGGCACAGATCTGGGCAAGGTTACAAAAAAATGTCTGCTGCACTTAAGGTTCCTAAAAGCACAGTGGCCTCCATAATCCTTAAATGGAAGATGTTTGGGATGATCAGAACCCTTCCTAGAGCTGGCCTTCTGAGCCATCGGGGGAGAAGAGCCTTGGTGAGAGAGGTAAAGAAGAACCCAAAGATCACTGTGGCTGAGCTCCAGAGATGCAGTCGGGAGATGGGAAAAAGTTGTAGAAAGTCAACCATCACTGCAGCTGAGCTCCAGAGTTGCAGTCGGGAGATGGGAAAAAGTTGTAGAAAGTCAACCATCACTGCAGCCCTCCACCAGTCGGGGCTTTATGGCAGAGTGGCCCGACGGAAGCCTCTCCTCAGTGCAAGACACATGAAAGCCCGCATGGAGTTTGCTAAAAAACACCTGAAGGACTCCAAGATGGTGAGAATTAAGATTCTTTGGTGTGATGAGACCAAGATAGAACTTTTTGGCCTTAATTCTAAGCGGTATGTGTGGGGAAAACCGGGCACTGTTCATGCAGTGGGGATGTTTTTCAGCTGCAGGGACAGAGCGACTGGTTGGAATCGAGGGGAAGATGAATGCAGCCAAGAATAGGGATATCCTGGGTGAAAACCTTCTCCAGAGTGCTCAGGACCTCAGACTGGGCCGAAGGTTTACCTTCCAACAAGACAATGACCCTAAGCACACAGCTAAAATAACAAAGGAGTGGCTTCACAACAACTCCGTGACTGTTCTTGAATGGCCCAGCCAGAGCCCTGACTTAAACCCAATTAAGCATCTCTGGAGAGACCTAAAAATGGCTGTCGACCAACGTTTACCATCCAACCTGACAAAACTGGAGAGGATCTGCAAGGAGGAATGGCAGAGCATCCCAAATCCAGGTGTAAAAAGCTTGTTGCATCTTTCCCAAAAAGACTCATTGTATTAGATCAAAAGGGTGCTTCTACTAAATACTGAGCAAAGGGTCTGAATACTTAGGACCATGTGATATTTCAGTTTTTCTTTTTTAATAAATCTGCAAAACTGTCAACAATTCTGTTTTTCTGTTTTTCTGTCAATATGGGGTCCTGTGTGTACATTAACCACTTGACCACTGGGCACTTAAACCCCCTTAATAACCAGACCAATTTTCAGCTTTCAGTGCTCTCACATTTTGAATGACAATTACTCAGTCATGCAACACTGTACCTATATGAATTTTTTGTCCTTTTTTTCACATAAATAGAGATTTCTTTTGGTGGTATTTAATCACCGCTGGGTTCTTTATTCTTTGTGCTATAAAAGAAAAAGTCAGAAAATTCTGTAAAAAAAAATGCATTTTTCTTCGTTTGTTATAAAATTTTGCAAATTAATAATTTTTCTTCATATATTTTGGCCAAAATTTATACCACTACATATATTTGGTAAAATTAATTTTGTGAAAGTTATAGAGTCCAAAAGCTATGGTGCCAATATCTGAAAATTGATCACACCTGAAGTACTGATGGCCTATCTAAATTCTTGAGACCCTAACATGCCAGAAAAGTACAAATATCCCCCAAATGACCCCTATTTGGAAAGAAGACATTGCAAGCTATTTAGAAAGACGCATGATAAGTTTTTTGAAGTCATGTTTTCCCACAATTCTTTGCAAAATCAAGATTCTTTTTTTTCTTTTTCCACAAAATTGTCATATTAGCAGGTTATTTATCACATATGCATACCACAAATTACACCCCAAAACACATTCTGCTATGTGGCGATACCACATGTGTGATGTTTTATACAGTGTGGCCACATACAGAGGCCCAACATACACGGAGCACCTTCAGGCGTTCTGGAGCACCCAGGCCAATTCTGACATTTCTCTCCTACATGTAAAAATCATCATTTGCTAGAAAATTACATAGAACCCCAAAACATTATATATGTTTTTTTAGAAAAGACCCTAGAGAATACAATGGCAGTCGTTGCAACTTTTTATCTCGCACGGCATTTGCGCAGCAATTTTTCGAACGCTTTTTTTGGGAAAAAAAACAGTGTTGTGCTTTAAAAAAAAAACAGTAAACAGTAGCCCAATGTTTTTGCATAATGTGGAAGATAAAGTTATGTCGAGTAAATAGATACCTAACATGTCACCTTTCAAAATTGCGCACGCTCGTGGAATGGCACCAAACTTTGCTACTTAAAAATCCCCATAGGCGGCACTTAAAAAATTTTTTACTGATTACATGTTTTGAGTTACAGAGGAGGTCTAGGGTGAAAATTATTGCTCTCGCTCTAACGTTCGCAGCGATACCTCACATGAGTGGTTTGAACACCGTTTTCATATGTGGGCGGGACTTACGTATGCGTTCGCTTCTGCATGCGAGCACACGGGAATTTTTTTTTTTTTTTTATTGTTCATTTTACTTTATTTTAGTTTGACACTTTTTCTTCAAAAAATACATTTTTTGATCACTTTTATTCCTATTACAAGGAATGTAAACATCCCTTGTAATAGGAATATGGCATGACAGGTCCTCTTTACAGTGAGATATGGGGTAAATAAGACCCCACATCTCACCTCTAGGCTGAGAAGCCTGAACTAAAAAAAAAACGATCCTGGCTTTGATCGTAGCGGTGAGTCGGTAGAAGCACCTGAGGGCGGCGGGAGGGGGGGGGAGTCCTCTCTCGCCTCCCGTAAGAATGATAAAGCAGTGGAACAGAAGCTATGATCATTCTTATGGTGTAGGGAATCGCCGGCTGAAAAAGCTGATATCTGAACGATGCCTGTAACTGTAGGCATCATTCAGGTATCCCCGCACAAAGTCAAGGAAGTCGTATGACGGCCGGCGGTGGGAAGTGGTTAAAACGCATTTTTTTTAAACACAAAGTTGTCCATTCATACAATATTACTAACACATAGCATGTACATACCAAAAATGACACCCTGAAATAGATTCTCGTACTCCTGAGGCAATATCACATGTGTGAGACTTCCACAGCCTGGCCACATACAGAGGCCGAGTACAGCCGAGTATGGCAGAGTATGGCAGAGTATGGCCAAGCATGGCTGAGCATGGCTGGGTATCAACGAGTATTGCAGAGTATGGCTGGGTCTTGCAGAGTATGGCTGGGTATTGCAGAGTATGGCTGGGTATTTCAGGGTATTGCAGAGTATTGCGGGGTATTGCAGAGTATTGCTGAGCATGGAGGGATGGCAGAGAATGGATGGATGGATCCATGGATGTGACTGCAATTGTCACAGAGCAGTGCTGTGGGCACTACAGATCCAGCCCACAGTGCTGCTGCCATCCGATCTCTCCCCTCCACTGTACAGATCAGTACACAGAGGGGAGAGAGGAACCGGCTTCATGACATGACGCCGGTTTGATTACATGTGATCGCTCCGTCATTTGACGGAGCAATCACATGGTAAACGGCCGTGATCAGTGGCCGTTTACCGTGATCCGTGATGCGCCGGGTCCTCTGGACCTGGCAGCCATGGATGTACTCAGGTGTGCGCCCCAGGGGGCGCACGAGAGCAGGATTCTGGGAGGACGTCACTGTATGCCCTCCAAGAGTTATCCAATCGCCCTGCAGCCGTCATTTGGCTATGGGCCGGTTGGTAACTGGTTAATGAGGAAAAAAATGAACTTAAACGATTTTAGCAAATGGCTGCAATATAACAAAGAGTGAAAAATTTAAGGGGGTCTGAATACTTTCCGTCCCCACTGTATGTGCTGACCGCATCCTCTAAACTACACTTATGTACTAGCATGACCATACTAGATTCTACATACATTGGGTGTGCACTGATGACATTTTAGGAAACAATCCAGAATGACAATGTAATTGCCAACATTATTTCTTTTTAAATGCAATGTATTTTTTACAGTATGCTAACTTTTAGAAAATATACATTATATGTGTAGCACTAGCCCCTAAGGAGCCGCTAAGTTTTTAAATCCCCCTATAGTCTGCACAGCCAGGCAACAAGCATTTTCCAACTTCCATTCAGAGTCAGTAACCAGTCCATGGGCTTGTTTTTGTTGTTTTATTTAGGCTAAACAACTTGGATAGGGTCTAGGAGTATGGATGCCTAACTTGACTTAAAACAAGACTTGGAGGACAAACCTTCCTATTTCTGTACAAAAAAACAACACAAAGATGGATCCTGAACTTTCTACTCCCTCTGGAGTGACGTCTGTCTCTTAAAAGATCAGTAACACAGTCTCTGAAAGGAACACTTAGTTCCCTTTAACCTTTTTGCTGTCAAGCCCTGTGCTCCATTTTTACACTCAGGTGGCCAGGCATTTTTGCAATTTTTCCATTGCTTTTTTTTTTTTTCTCTTACGGCTTTCAGAGTTTGTTAAAGACCCCCAAACCATATATTTTCTAAAAAACATAGGACCAGTAGATTAAAAAGAAGGTGCTACTGACTTTTAAGGCCCCGCGATATTTGCGCAAATGTTTATCAGACAATATATTCGCTAAAAATGCTCTAAAATCATTTTTATCAGATATACACACAGCAAATTTTACAAAATTGCTGCTAAATTCCTACTAAATATAAAAGCCTAACCTGTATTAAGTTAATAAATAACAAATATTTGTAATTTTTAAATTACGCCTTTTTGCAAAAAGGTGAGAACGGAACGTACGCAAAAATGTAAATAACCACATTTCTCCAAAAATTTGAAGGTTTGAACAAATGTTTACCAAAGCAATATTTTTGCTAAAAAATACACTAAAATCATTATTAGCAGATACAAATTTTACAAAATTCCTGCTAAATTCCTACTAAATATAAAGGTTAACCTATTTGAGTTAATAAATAACAAATATTTGTAAATTTTAAATTGTGCCTTTTTGAGAATTAGTGAAAATCGGCCATACGCAAAATTTCTTTGAAAATCTGGAGGTTTTCCTTTTCACTTACAGCTTTCAGAATTTGTAAAAGACACCCCACCCCCCCCAAACCATACATTTTCTGAAAGCACATGGCCAGTAGAATAAAAAGAAGGTGCTACTGATTTTAAAGGCACCGCGATATTTGCGTAAATGTTTATCAAACAATATATTCACAAAAGTGTTTCTAAAATCATTTTTAGCAGATATAAACATAGCAAATCGCACCTTTTTGTGAAATGGTGAAAACTGAAGGTACGTAAAACTGTAAATAAAAACAATTTACTAATTTTTCCCTTACAGCTTTCAGAATTTGAAAAGACCACTCAAACTAGATGTTTTCTGAAAGCACATGACCTGTAGAATAAAAAAAAGTGCTACTAATTTTTTGGGCCCTGCAATAATTGCACAAATGTTCATCATATTGCTATTTTCACTAAAGATACACTAAACTCATTAATTGTGCACATAAACACAACATAACTTACAAAATTCCTGCTAATTTACTACTAAAGCATCGTTCACATGTGGCATACTAAAGTGTACACCCATAGAGGGTCATGTTTACCCACACAGGGATGCACAGATGTTCCATGCATCCTCGAACAGGCAGTCCCCTTTATGTCAATTGGGATGCAATGGCTGCACAGGCATAGCTGCTGTTCCAAACAAAGTGAGGTGGATTGAGCGCACTCTGGGTGAGGATGCAGCTGATAAACCAGCACATAAATGATTTAAATAAAGTCCATTTGGCAATGTCCATAAAAGCAGTAAAAACTAGTAGGAAGGAAGGCTGCCTGCTTGCAGAAAGAAGTTGATCAGAAACAAAGTGAGGGAAAGAAAGCGGCGCCTTCTAAGCGTAGTATATTAAAAATGTAATGGATTCAATGTAAAAAAAATAGCGAATACACTCACAAACAGATGAGCAAGACAGGCATGTATAATGGGTGTCATCCGCACTTATCCAGAGGATGCAGGGCTGGGACCGGTGTGTACCGAGAAGCCGTCCTCGGTAGCGAACGCAGTGGTGGAGTCCAATGCCTTCAGTATCCAGGGGAAGGGATTCGTGAACATCCTGCTGCAATGTCGTCACTTCCAGATTAAAGTTCAGCGGGAGGGTGCGCGCGTTCAACGCATGCATGCTTCTTCCTCAGGCTCTGATAGGGCCATCTTAGAAGTGGTATATTATATTATATAATTATATTATGCTCCCAGTCACATGATAAGCCAGAGATAAACCACACTGAGCACTAATGGAGATCAGGCTTGTTCAATTAACACAATCGAAACTAATATAGACAACTATCATCTATGCTAAAGTGAACTGGTGATGAAATGAGACTATGATGGAAAATTAAAGTTAAATGACAGGTGGTGAAAAAAACAAAAACATGATAAATGAAGTATAAAGTATAAAAGGTAATAATGGAAAAAACGGAACACTTACACACGATCGGACATTGATCGGACATTCCAACAACAAAATCCATGGATTTTTTCCGACGGATGTTGGTTCAAACTTGTTTTGCGTACACACGGTCGCACAAAGTTGTCGGAGTTTCCACTCGCCAAGAACACAGTGATGTACACCACGTGCGACAAGACTAGAAAAGGCCATTTCAGAACCAAGCGCGGCACCCTTTGGGCTCCTTTTGCTAATCTCGTGTTAGTAAAAGTTTGGTGAGAGACGATTTGCGCTTTTTCAGACTCGTGGTTTTCAGATAGTTTTCTGCTGTTCAGTTTGTGCTTGTGGGTTTGTATCTGCTCTTCAGTGCGTGCAGAGAGTACCATTGACTTGTCATTGTGTTCTTTTTCGTTCGTTACTGTTTTTCAGTTCGCTCTTCACAGGCCTTGCTGTTCTTCAGTGCATTCTGTTACTTCGTTCTGAGCAGCTGACCTTTTTCTAGCCATGTTGCGTATACATACTCCTCATAGAGTTCGTGCTGTGTGGGGGCTTGGTGTTGGGGTCCTGACCTTGACACAAGCCCAGTCCATGAACAGGGTG
Organism: Aquarana catesbeiana; assembly: GCF_042186555.1. Classification (NCBI taxonomy): domain Eukaryota; kingdom Metazoa; phylum Chordata; class Amphibia; order Anura; family Ranidae; genus Aquarana; species Aquarana catesbeiana. The sequence goes on along the minus strand of NC_133324.1, from coordinate 483,097,895 downwards.
GGAAGGAGTTCATGGACCAAGAATTGGTTGCTTCAGCGTGACCAGTTCTGTCATATGCCTTTGCTCCGTGAGATCCGTGAGAATAATCACCGTTTGTTGGCTTTGCTGACCCCCTATATCAGCAGGCAGGATACCTGCATGAGGCAAGCCATCACTCTGGAGCAGAGGCTCATCGCCACCCTGCGGTACTTGGCGACAGGGAGAAGCCTGCAGGACTTGAAGTTCTCGACAGGCATCTCCCCCCAGGCTCTGAGAATCATTATCCCAGAGACCTGTTCTGCCATCATACAGGTCCTGCAGAAGGAGTATATTAAGTTAAGATTTTTATCCTTTAATATCACATTCTATTGTATTGAATGTTTGCTAATATATTGTATTTCTTTCCTCATTCCCTAATTACCATGATTGGAATATGCTGTGAATGTCCCCTTTGTCCTCATGCATGCTGGATTTTTATGTAATTATTTTTTTGCTCCTTCATACGTATTTGCCTTCACTTACCTCCCCAGCATGGTCTACAGGCCCTATATTCACCTCATGTAGTCACTTAACAATGTATTTTATCAGCTCCTTAGTAGTGCTTTACCCAAAACACCCCTAAAATGTTTTGAAATGTGATTGGCGCTTAAAATTCAGGCAGAATGCCAGAGGCTTTTTTGAGGGGTCCCCAAATCATTTGGAACCCTCCCTCCCCCCAACTGCTAAGTCAGCTGATACCAATTCTCTATATATCCTCAATCATCTATCTGCTGACTTTGCCAAACCCATACACACTATACCCACCTCTTTTGTGGTCATATTTATGGATGAATTCCCCAAAACATGTAGTGCAAGGGCCTGCCTGAATACTTTCAAATGGTACTGTTTCAAGTTTTTGTATACTATTATTATCTTGATAGGTAATAGCAGAATGTCCAAATGTGCTCAAATGTGTACAGTGTGTATTTATATCTTTGTATTATGACGCTTTTTACCTGTCCAGTGGGCTGCCAATAGTGTAACTAAGTAGGGGCTGTTCAAAGTAATACCCATTATTTAGGCATTCATCTCTCAATGAAGTGGAGAGGGTTACCTGTCCCAGAGTCCCCCCCCCCTATAATGTTAGAAATGGCTCAGGAGAGGGGGTGAGGGGAATCTGATAGTTGGACCTGATACTTTGGTTTAAAAAAATTTCCTCTAATAAATGTTATCTTGATGTTGGCCAACAATGTTTGTGTCTAATCTGCTTTCCCTGTTTATGTGCACAAAGACTCATTTTTTTGGGGGTTTTGACTCCACAGTTTCCTTCCATGCCACAGGAATGGCAGACTGTGGCCTCCCACTTTGCCCAGTGGTGGGACTTTCCTAACTGCGGAGGGGAAATTGATGGGAAACACATCCACATTGTCCCACCACCCAACTCGGGGTTGTACTATTATAATTATAAGGGGTTCAATAGTATTGTGATGTTGGCGGTGGTGTCGGCTACTTATGAATTTCTGTATGTGGACGTGGGGAAGAATGGCCGGATGTCCGATGGTGGAGTCATCGCCCAGACCGAGTTCTTCAGGCATCTCCAGAATGGCAGCTTGGACATGCCACCTCCAGAAGACAATGTGGAAGGACTCCCATTTGTCTTCGTTGCGGATGAAGCTTTTGCGCTGGGGGACCATCTTATGCGGCCATTCCCGATGAGGACCCTCACCCTGGACCAGAGGATTTTTAATTACCGGCTGGCCAGAGCCAGAAGAGTGGTGGAGAACACGTTTGGAATCATTGCCAGCCGGTTCTGCCTATTTCTTACACCCATACATATGGCAGAGTACAAACTGAATCACATCATCCTGGCGTGCTGTGTTCTACACAACTTTTTATGGCAACATTCTGCCAACTATGCTGGCTCAGTTGGGCCTGAGGCCGGAATTCAACATGAATCAACCCTGACGGCGCTTGAAAGTAGCCGTCCTGGCTTGCCCCCCCTGAGTCCCTGTGATGTCCGGCTAAGATATCTTGAATTCTTTGCGGGTAGGGGGGCTATCAATATGCCAGACAATGTGTAAAACCTTTTTTTAAAAAAAAAAAAAGAACTCAAATCTTTGGTGACATTTAACGCTTGTGTTTTTTTAGCTGACCCTGACAGAAATGTGGGGAGTCCTGAAAATGGCGTGGTTGTGTAACATTACAAAGCACTGTTGGGTGTTATTTACTAAAGGCAAAGGCACTTTGCACTACAAGTGCACTTGAAACTGCACTGAAACTGCACTTGTAGTGCAAAGTGTATTTTCCCTTAGGAAATAACCCCCATTGTCACAGAATACACCAATTAGAGCACCACAAAAGTGTTGTAGCGTTGAGACAATAATCCACACAATCTTGATTAACAATCTTTTTAATAACAGCACAATCACATGTGCATTTCCAAAAGGTTTTTAAAACAAACCAACATGTTTGATGATTAACAATTTTTGGGGTCACAAAAAAAAGTAGAAATGTCCATTTAAGATAAAACAGGCATGTGTAAAACCCACAAGAAATACACACATTTAGAACTTACAAAGTTCACATTTGTTAGAACTTGAAAGCAATATCAGACATGAGTATTTACAAACTGTGTTTGATATTGCGTTCAGATGGGGTGAAGTCACCCCAGGCAAAGCCAAATTTGGAAGATGCACACAAATTTACAAATGTCAACATGTGCTAGCTGCCATCACGGGGGATCAAGGGACGTGTTTTGGGGGTGCAACCCCTTCCTCACAGCTACTTTATTATTGAGGAAGGGGTTGCACCCCCAAAACGCGTCCATTGATCTCCCGTGATGGCAGATAGCACATGTTGACACACTGTGTGCCTCTTCCAAATTTGGCTTTGCTACAAATTAAGATAAAAAATATGAAAAATTTTGGCACAACAAAAATCCAAGGGATTTTGCGGGGTTTTAAACTCTCCCTAAAACATCAATGATGTTCTTCATTTTTTGCTGAACATCATTGATGGCTTTCACGATGTTTTCCAAGTCCCTATTACACCCCATGATCTCCCCGATCAGGATCTGGGCACTTTCCGAGGTGAAAGGATCTGGATCCACAACATCACGATCACCTAAAAAGATTGAAACAAAAAAACACCATGTATTATAAATATGGCGGCATCCATCTCTTACCTGAGCCTGTGGTCGCAGACACTCACCTGTTGTGGTGCCAATTTCCACCACGTCTTCCTCCTCCTGCTCTGCTGGTCTTTGGTGGATTTCCCCTTCTTCCAGAGGTGGGGGGTCTGTGGTCTCCTCGGATGAGGGGTGTCCTCCGAGTCTTTTCTCCCCTATGTAAAAAAAAATAGGTCTATTTAGCACACAGATATTTGATGACAGAACTATAAATATGAAACATTGCTTGGAAGTGGGGTACAATTGTCTGTTTTGAGTTCCAAGATGTTGCATTTTTCTTGTCCTTTGTGAAGCTTCAATACTTACCTGTTTTGTACAAGCTTCACAGATGGAGTCACCCCTATAGTATACACTGGAGCACCTGTGTGGGCCCCCTAATAAAAAGGGTGTTCTTGTGTCCCACACTAGTGCTCCAGCGTCCAGATGTGTAAACAGCTGCTGAGTGTCCTCTCCTTACACAGAATCTAGTTTGCATTTCATTCTAGTAACAAACCCATCTACACAACCAAATTAGTTTCACACAAGTAGGCCCTAAAAAATGTGGGCAAATGCATATGGCCAAAACAATGGTGTTTTATAGGCTGAAAGAAAAATGTTTGATACAAACGAATAATGTGTCCATGAACATGAAAGTTGACATTTTAAACTGGATAACAGTTAAGAAAAGCACATGGAGCAGCACGAACGTAATAAACATAAAAAGAATAGGAACACAGCACAACTACTTACTTTTTTGCAGCACTCTCCGGATCTTTCTGTACTGCTCGTGCTCTCTTAATTTTAGGTCCGACCACCGCTTCCTGAGCTGATCTGTCGATCGATGTACCCCGAAATTCCGGTGCAGACTTTTTACCACTTTCACCATGATCTTGGCCTTTCGGACATTGGGGTTGGGGTAAGGTCCATACTTTCCATCAAAGTCGCCCTTCTTCAGGATGTTGACCATCTCCAACATCTCCCCAAAGGACATATTCGATGCTTTAAATCGTCTCCTTCTGGATCGGGAAGTTTCTGCCTCCGGGCTTTCCTCCTCCTCCTCCTCGTTGCTGTAATTAGCACACACCTGCTCTTACTCCGCCATGTGCTCTTCCCCACTGCGACGAACGAGAAGGGGCGGGGAATAGACTAGAAAGAATGTCAGGGGTGGGCGGAGTTTCACGCATGCGCAGTGTCTATAAAACGTAACACGCGTGCGTAGTAGGTACGATCTGTGAGCGGAGGAAGGAGTAACGGAGGCGCCGATCGTGATTGCGAAGGTAAGATTTAACATTGGGCCTATACTGCTTCTAGATTGAGGCCTGTATTTGCACAAGTTTAGAAGACTTTAGGCTGACATTAGGGTTTGTCTTGTGTTGTGTCTTGCAGTGAAAATGGATATCTTGAAAGATAAGGACTTTATGCCAATCTTCATTGATATGTTCAGGGAGCTGCCCTGTTTATGGGAGATAAACCACCCTGAATATAAGAACCAAACAAAGAGGAAGGCAGCGATGGATAATTTGTTGGAATTTGTGAAGACGGTGATCCCCACGGCAGACATCACCTATTTGAAGATCCTAATTGGTGGCCTGAGGAGCACTTATCTAAGGGAGCACAAGAAGGTCCAGGATTCCCAGAGATCAGGAGCTGCAGATAAGATTTATGTCCCCAGGCTCTGGTACTATGACAGGCTGCATTTTCTGGCAGGTCAGACTGAACCCAGGCCAGCACTCTCCAATCTTCCTTCCACACTCCCCCCCCCCCCCAGCTGAGGCTTCTGACGCCCAACCTGGGCCTTCCAGGCAGCAACATGTGGAGGAGCCCAGCTTGAGCCAGGTATAGCATTCCTCTAAATCTTCATGGTTGTCCAATCAATGATGTTAACTAGATGTTAGTTTGGAGTACTAATTTATGATTGTGATTGATGATGCAAGAAGCTCTCAATAAGGGGTTGAGGGGCCAAATAACATGTGCTACCCACATTTGTAACCTTACATATAGTCCTCCTCCTCCTCCAGATCCTACTACTCCTCCTCCTCCTCCAGGTCCTACTCCTCCTCCTGCCACATCTCCAACACCAGAGCCACAGCTGGGAAGGAAGCGTGGAAAGAAGACCAGAGAGTGATGACCCTGGGTCCAGTCTGGTCTGGCAAAAGATGCAGGCTCTTGTAGTACCACAGCCTGGGGACATAGATGTCATCTGCTGCCTTCCGGATCTCTGGGACTTCTGGACCAGACTGCACTCCCTTAGATATGGACTCCTCAGGCCACCAATTTTGCAGTAAAATAATTGATGTGTGCCCTGGGGGTCCAAAGCTTCGCCAATTTATGATGTTTATCCGGCATTGCATCCCTCTTTGTTTGGTTCTGAGCCCTTAATAAAGGAATTTTTGTTTCAATTATACTCGCCTATGTGTGTTTTCCTTCAAAAAGGACTGTTTGTGAGGATTCAGGTACATTTCAAAAATTCAATGTGAAATTAACAAGGGACACCAACACCAAACAATCTCCTTGAGATTAAATAATACAAGATATCAATGGTGTTGTGGTAACTTGACACACAAAACACACACAAAAATATTCTGGAGTAAAACTAAAACTAAAATAAAACAAAGATCAGCCTTGAAAAAAAATACAAACCCAAAAAAAAAAAAAAAAAACAGCCTTGAAAAAAACAAAAAACAAAAATATAACAACAAAAAAGAAATTTGGTCAGATGTGACAAATCAAAATATATTGAGGGAATCACGATAAATAATAAAGAAAGAAGTTTGTGAGAAGTCTGTGTGAATATCAGCAGCAAAACTATTTCATTCTTCTCACATTATAAAGAAGAAGAGAGTGCACTGTATTAAACCATTTTTTACATTGCAGCCTGACGAAAGTGCTGTATCCATTCCGAATGCTAATTTTACCAGACCAAGCTGTTCCGTCTCGGAATTTCTTCTGAGCATGCGTGGCACTTTGTGCGTCGGAACTGGCCATACACGGTCGGAATTGACGCGATCGGATTTTGTTGTCGGAAAATTTTATAGCCTGCTCTCAAACTTTGTGTGTCGGAAAATCCGATGGAAAAAGTCCGATGGAGCCCACACACGGTCGGAATGTCCGACAACACCCTCCGATCAGACATTTTCCATCGGAAAATCCGACCATGTGTACGGGGCATTAGAATGATAAAATAAGAAAAACTGAGCTATAGTAATTCCATCGATGCATCGATCGATGACAGGAAATGTGTATGGTTAAAGGGAAAATTTATTCCTAATATGACTGTATGAAGGTGGCCAATCGTGGAGATGGGTAATGTATAGAGAAGGGGAAAAGAAAATACAAAAATAAAAATGAAAATAAAAATGGAGAAGTGAGTGCTGGGGGGGGGCCATTACCGTGGAGAAGCTGAGTGCTGGCGGACCTGGGAGGGGTCTATTTTTTTAAAATTTTTACTTTTTTTTTTTTTACAGTTATTTTTAAACTTTTTTTTGGGTGGGGGGGTCTTTGGTGAGATATAAGAGGTCTACACAGACCCCCATATCTCTTTTTGTTTGAGACAAAGAAAGGGACTGAAGATAGTCCATTTCTCTGCAGCACTTTACTTGAATGAATAAGGAAGCTGTATAGAGATTCCTAATTCATTCATAAAATGACAGACTGATACATAGTAACACTCGCGGTTTACTATGTATCATCTGTCAGTGGACATAGGAGCGATCACATTTCCATTGTACCACAGGGGAGGGGCTGGTAAACACGTGTTTACCAAGCCCCCAAGCCCCAACTTCAACCCCACCAACACCGCCCCCCCTTCCCACCGCGCTCCCCAGCCTGATAGATTGCCGGAGCTTTGTGCAAGCAGAAGCTGCAGGCGGCAGAAGGGGAAGGAGGGATGCTGTCAGAACAGGGATGGATCGGGGGTGCGGGGGTGATCTGACTGACGGGGGGACACATCAGATCGGGTGGAGGGGGGCTAATCAATGCTGGGGGGAAGAAGAGGGGTGAAGGGAATAGGAAAGGAGAGTGGGGGGAGCAGTTTTAGATGAAAGGGAGTGTCGGGAGGTGAAGAGGCAGGGGGCAGGGAAGTAGTGGCATGGGTGGGGGGGTGTGCGGCCACATTTAAGCTTCATAACTCTGATCAGCGAGTTCTAATCCGCTGATCAGAGTTATAGATTTGTTCAGCAGAGTCTGCTGAACAATTCTGCTATAAGTTTATGGTCATTGAAGTGACCATAAGCTTATAGGAGAGGGAGAAATGAGGTCCACACGCTGGACCTGACCCCCTGCAGGCACTTCTGTAGGTCTGTACAGATCTGGCAGTGAAAGGGTTAAATGAACCTCTTCAGACCCCAGATAGAAACTGTGCATCCACCTGGCTGTCTCAAAGAGTATCCCAAAGCAAGGCATTCCAGAACAGGCTTGCAGGACTGTCCCAGGGAGAACTGGTTGGGTATGACACCTAGCAGCCCCCTCCCTTGTAGGTCCAGGGCGTGTACTCACACTGTCCTTGCCATGCATCTGTAGGTGAAACTGTTTTCAAGCCTTTCGCTGGGCTAGTTTCTTCCCTGGCTAAACAGGCTGTCCTTCCCTGGTGGACTGCAGGGCAGTGGAGATCCCTCTTTCAGCTTCCTTTTTTCCACCTCCAGCCTCCAGGCTAAAGGCAGACCCCCTCTCAAGCTACACAAAGCAGCACTGCAACAGTCCATCTTCCACCCAACTCCCTTGCTGGCCAGACTCCACAATATTTATGGGCTGGTTCAGCCACCCTGCCAGGCCCCCTGTCTGGGGATAGGCCACATTCCCAAAAATGTTCAGATCACTCCCCCTATACCCCTGCCCACTAGCTTTTAGAAGTTTCCATGAAACCTCCAGAACCAGGGGGAGGTGATAGAGGACTAGACTGTAGAGCCTTCCAGCCTGACCTGAATCTGAACCCTCACCCGATTAACAGACTCATGCAACTACTATGAGTCAAGCAAATTTTCCTACACCTATTTTAACAATAGAGGGTGCTACAGATGCATAGAAATGTAATAGCCCCTCAATATTAAATGTTTCTAATGCCCTGTACACACGATCGGACATTGATCGGACATTCCGACAACAAAATCCATGGATTTTTTCCGACGGATGTTGGCTCAAACTTGTTTTGCATACACAAGGTCACACAAAGTTGTCAGAAAATCCAATCGTTCTGAACGCAGGGACGTAAAACACGTATGTCGGGACTGTAAACGGGCAGTAGCCAATAGCTTTCGTCTCTTAATTTATTCTGAGCATGCGTGGCACTTCGTGCGTCGGAATTGTCCACACACGGTCGGAATTTACGTGAACGGATTTTGTTGTCAGAAAATTTTATAGCCTGCTCTCAAACTTTGTGTGTCGGAAATTCCGATGGAAAAAGTCCGATGGAGGCCACACACGGTCGGAATTTCCGACAACAAGCTCCGATCGCACATATTTCGTCGGAAAGTCCGACCGTGTGTACAGGGCATTAGCCTGTCAGTTACAAAGCTTGCAAGACCCAATGCCGATAATATCTAGCAATATCCAATAAAGCAGTCATCCTACTTTTAAAAGTTTAACCTAAATCTAATAAGGAAATGATAAACTTTAACGAGATTTTATATAAGCTCTCAAAGGCAAGCTTGAATACATGGGATGTACTTAGTAATGTCAGCTAGGTGCCATACAGCAAAGCATCATGAGCTATAAAGTGTTAATAAGCAGCAACGCAATCACAACATCACATTTAAAAATCATTCCTAGAAATATTTCCAATGTAGTGTTATTAAGAAGTACATTAATAGCAGGAACAAGTTAATTGTAGTACACTGTGATTATTTTAAAGTACACCGCCCTTTTCTCCTTTTCTGACCTGATCACAAAAAAACATTCTCAAATCTAGTGAAAAGCTAATTCTTCTGGATCATTAGAAAATATACTGCTCAGTTCCTGAAGGCAAATTTAGAATTATATTCCTTCTTTCCAAAATCCCTTAAAAAATAACTATTGGATCTTCTCTGGTGGACTTGGGTAGGGTACACTAACAATTCTTTGTGCCAGTTTGCACTGACTTAAACCATTTACTAAAAAAAAGCTCTCAAAACTTTGTGCTTGTTATACTGTAGACTGAACTACTGTGCTGACATCAAAGGTTGGTGCTTTCATTACCCTAAGCTCATTTTAGGTGTACGGCATTAAGGGCTCATTCACACCCTATACTCTGATAATACAACTTACTTTCATTGGTGTGCAGTGGAGGCACTCCAATACACCTTCACCACTCACCATGCTTTGTGATGCACGGTGATGAGAAAATGCTACAGCAATTTTTGGTTTGTTGCTGTGCGTTTCCAATTCAAGGAAATGGTCTGCCTTAATGCAATGCATGTAGGTTAAATATGTGGCAACAAACTGGACCCATGTGAATCTAAAGGCACACACCTCTCAAAATTAAAAAATACAAATTGAGATGCATTTAGCAGAACATCCTACCTGCTCAGTATCAGTCTTTCATCCCATCAATATTGTAATAGATTAGTTCTTAGACCCATAAACTTTCTCTTGAGCACAGGAGGGCAATTCCCAAACACATTTGCTGCTTCCTGATATACACTGAGAGGATGCTGTTAAAATAAAAATAAAACACACTAAAATGTTTTTTTTACAGCCAGTAGATATACAGTGTACATGCTTTACACATTTGAATATGAGATTCTATAAGGGGCAGGGCAGGAGCTAAAAGCCAGACCAGGCTAGAATTTACCCCTAGGCTGAGTCATTGGCTAGTGATGGGGGATTGATAAACATTGGGAGCCAGTCACTAGTGTCTTTTTGAGATTTTATTACATGCATGTAGGGAGAGAGGACTAAGGGCTGGAGATACCCATACCAAAACTCCAGATCCACTTCCAGCTTGTATAGTGTAAAATACCTTTAGGTTGACACCAGCAGCACTGTATACAGCACACTCTAGCTGGCTAGCAGACTCTTATGTTCATCTTCCCAAAAGAGTCAACTGACCCCTCTGAGCATCCAGCTTCTTCCCAGCTCCCTCCTTCAGAAGGTTATCTCCTGCTTGTTCTCCAGTTTGGTTTAGCTTCCTCCACTAACAGGCAGGACAGATTCTGAGGACAACTTCTAGCACCATTCAAGACCTCAGTACAAAGCACATGTTAATCCCCAAACAGCAGGCTACAGGCTTAACAGGACAGACTACAGGCGGCACACCTATCCATGCCAAAGCATAGGAAGAAGGGAGATTCACAAGGTTAGCCCCCAAATATTTATGTCCTCCCCCAACATGCAAATCTCCTAGTAGGTGGCCAGAGACAACATAAATATTCATAACACATTATTACTGTGGCCTCTTGCTCTGATAGTTGAGGTAAAAGTGGCACCAGTGACAAGCAGAAGCAACAGAAACACTGAGCTTAGGAGAAGACCAAACAAGTACAGCACTATAAATCAAGTTGGGCTGTTTACCACCCAGCAAACTAAATTGGGATATTCACCCCTGTTTAGGGCAGGGTAGCTACAGAAGAAAAACAAAGGCATAAAAATTAGACATAGCAGCTGAAGTTCATCTCCGTACTGAGACTGCTCTTTCCCCCTGTCAGCTAGTTCTTGTCAGCACATGTACATGCAGCATGCCTAATTTGTTCTAGGGGCTTTCCCTACATTTCCCTATTTGAGTGCTGCTGTATAGGGACTTACAAGATGTTACTACTGAGTCAAGTGCAGGTACTTACACTAGCTTTATTAAAAAATGAATTACATTTTGTAATAAACACATAATTGATCTTGTTGGCGTATTTTATTTTAGTTTAGCTTAATATAAACTAGTTATATAGATATAGTATAAGCACTTTTTCCTTTACAGGTTAGCTAGTATAGTGCTTATAATAGGGTGGGAGCAGGTTTATGCTTAGCTGGACTTCTACTTTAATTTAGGAGAAGGCATTTCCATCCATATCTGATAGATCTAACCAGTTTGACTAGCTTGTTGCTTCATCAACCAATAATACTTTTTTTAGTACCCATGAATACTGGATCCCATCCATGCTTAAATTGCATCTGCACCTTTATCCATCCACATAGGGGTTATAATATTAAATAGGTGGATACTACACTTGACAGTTATCCTATGTAGTTGAGATTATTAAATGTCTTTCAGCACTACTGGAGAAATGACACAATGGATTAAGGTCAGGATAGCAAGACATGAATATTTCCTCTGTACAATTACCCATAGCCAGACACCTCTCTGAATGTGCCCACTTGGATTTCAAAAGATAGGAGGAGTGGCAAGCAAAAACATTTACTCAAGAAAAGGTACATTTATTCATTGTTTGTACACTTTATATCCATGAGGGTTAGATTTTGATTTTCGTATTTAGATTTTTGTCATATCTCTATATATTTGATTTGTTTTTTTAGAAACCTTTTGAAACCTTTTCATTATTATTAATTACTACTTGTTCATTTGGATTTGTGCTACTTCAGGTTTATATGTACAGTATATACAAGGTATTTACTGGGGAGGAGGTTCACTTTGGGGGTTATTTACTAAAGGAAAATCCACTTTGCACTGCAAATGCACTTGAAAGTGCACTGAAAGTAAAGTCGCTGTAGATCCGAGGGGGACATGCAAGGAAAATAAAAAACAGCATTTTAGCTTGCACATGATTGGATGATAAAATCAGCAGAGCTTCCACTCATTTCAGATCTACCCCTTAGATTTAGAGCGACTGCACTTCCAAGTGCACTGCAAGTGCACTTGCACTTGCACTTTCAAGTGCACTTGCAGTGCAAAGTGGATTTGCCTTTTGTAAATAACCCCCTTTGTGGCTTTTCTGTTAGTATGTATCTTCAAGAGGTCAGAGTGTCTTCCCTTAACTTTTTGTTTCTTTATACAGATTATCAGCATTCTTTTGTTTTTGTTGGTCCCTAGTCCCTGGGCTCATCTTGCTGCTTCACAAGCCCAGGACCAAATGTCAAAGTGTTCAGGGTGGTTGAGGGATTTCAGGATGGTGAAGTGGGTGACTGAGATCAGGAAAGTATGTTCCTAACCGCCACCTGCTGAGACTGAACCTGGAATTACTGGTCAGAACTGTCAAATCCAGACTGGTACTTACTAACCGCAAAACACATAAAACAAACTAAAACTGATTTTTTTTCCAGATTTTGTCCATCCATTTCTTTGCTTTTTATGAAAAATATGTTCATGGTATTTTTAAAAACAAATTAACAAAAAAGGTCCCATATGTGCTAAAAAATGTAAAAATTATTTTGGCATGCAAAACAGTTAAACAGTTACAGTACTGTTGATTAAACATACTAAAAGTTCAACATTTGATGACGATTTTAATTACTCTGGGTGTAAAAAGGGAAGTTAGTATATATTGGCTTTAAGGCTGATGTCAGAATCCAAACTCGGGGACTCTTCTGAGCCTGGCATCACCTCTACCTAAAGTTCTGGATAGCTCCTTACCTAATCTCTTGGTCAGTCCTCATAGTTATCCAGTTGTGTGGCTAAACTTGCTTCTCTGCTAGACTTTCTTTTTAAGCTGGGTCTCTGCTACTTACTAGATTATTGTGCTTATGCCAGCATTTTGCTTTTTGTTGCTACTTCTACACTGAGTCCTAAATGCACTCGTGTACTGACCCTTAGCTAATTCACTGACCACTCTTCATCTTTCTCCACTTCAAAACTGAGATACCTCTTGTTCAGGCTTGACCTGCTATACTTCTGCTTCAATCCCTTTTTACTACTGTTGTGCACTGAATCCAGCCTGTTTATACCCGCAAACTTGATTGCTGTTTAATCTACTGAATGCAAAGCCCGATCCCAGATTGTGAAAGCTTATTACCATAAATGTGATTCATTGTTGATAGTCCTCATAAAAAATAAATTAGATAATGTCCCTGCTTCCATTATTCTATGTATAATATTCACAAATCTGGTGACATATTAATGCTGTAAAAATGTTTCTGGTGCTCAGAAGGAGTTAGCCAACAGCCCATGAGGCAAGCATACAGTACATTAAAACTCTAAGCATATTTAATTTCAGAAATATATGTCTTTTTTTTTTGTAGCTTTTTACTTTTCCAATAAAAAGCCAGTTCAATCTGCTTATGTGTCCTATCATTTCTAAATTCCTCCCTTCTTCATTGCAGCTAAAAGGAAAATCAGACACCTTTCTCAGAAGTGTGCTCATTCACTATGCACCTGCAAGAGGTCTATTGGGAAGAGATCACAGAATCAAAGGTTCCTTCGGTTTCACAGCATGCAAATGATACCCACATATGCAAATAAGTAAGATGTATTCCAATTCCGGTCACACGTTCCTTATTTTCACTGGAGAATAGTTGCACTGCAAAGTTATGATAGGTGATCTGTCCCGCAATGATCTTTCTGCAGAGATATGTACAGTAAGCTAGACAATTTGGCCTTGTTGTACTTATTAAAAATGTAGAAACATTTAAGGAAAGGCAAGAGATACTCTGATGCAACAATATATTTGGAGCTGTCACTCTGGTACATCTAATGATCTAACAGCTGCAGGTATTGAATGGGTCTCTATGGGTACTTAATGAGGCAATTTAAACTACTGTTTACTACAAAGAAAATCCAGATGGCTAGTACTGCTAGTTAATAAAAAATGGCTGAATGATGTACTGCTGCTTACTTTTTTTTTTGGGGGGGGGGGGGGGTTGGAGGGCATTTGAATATTTCTCTAGCATATATATATATATATATATATATATATATATATATATATATATATATATATATATTTCTAGCTATCCTATTTTTGAAAAAGGTCAATTTAGATATCCCAGCGATCCTTTTTTATTTCATAGATTTGCAACATGTAATTTCAGTTTTTACTGGATGATTTTGGCTAAATATGAATGAAGCTATGGCAAATCATTGTTCTTGGTGTGTCTGCTTGCAAAGCTGGCTAACCTTTTAAAGTGAAGTCAAAACATCTGACTGGCTTAATTAAGGAACTGTAGGCGGAAAAACCCCAACTAGAAGTTATTTAGTTTAATAAACCACAATGGAGTTGATTTACCAAACTGGAGTGTAAAATCTGGTGCAGCTGTGCATAAAAACCAATCATCTTCCAGGTTTTATTGTCAAAGCTTAACTGAACAAGCTGAAGTTAAAAGCTGATTGGATACCATGCACAGCTGCACCAGATTCTGAGTGCTCCGGTTTTGGTAAATCTCCCCTTGTGCGTGTTAAACAATTGCTGTGCTTTTTTCATGAAATACTGTTTTCACCTCTTTGTACATGTAATTTTGCATCCCATTACTGTTGATCTCCTGTGGCTTCTTCAGCCACTTTCTGTCTACAAGCATTAGTTTCAGCACTGGTTGCATATCATCGGTGTGGAATAGCTTCTTGACAGTGACAATAGTGGACCGTGCATATGAAATGTGTGTCAGTATAGCTGGTTGTTATCTCAACCACGATGACAATGCACAACTGGGAAACATCTGTCAGCCCATTATAGGTAGTGTCTGAACAAGGATCTTCATAGCAACTACTTTTCTTTTCTTTTTTTATATATAAAGGCTACATATTTTTTTTTTAAATGTAAAAGAAATTAAAATTGCATTAACATGGTATATTTTATCCACTAAAGTTTGTAAAATATTTTAGTAATTGAATGTAGATCTTCTTTAACCACTTCAGCCCCGGAAGGATTTACCCCCTTCCTGACCAGAGCACTTTTTACAATTTGGTATTGCGTTGCTTTAACTGCTAATTGCGCGGTCATGCAATGCTGTACCCAATTGAAATTTGCGTCCTTTTCTTCCCACAAATAGAGCTTTCTTTTGATGTTATTTGATCACCTCTGCAGTTTTTATTTTTTGCGCTATAAACGGAAAAAGACCGAAAATTTTGAAAAAAAATGACATTTTCTACTTTTTGTTATAAATAAAATCCAATAAACTCAATTTTAGTCATACATTTAAGCCAAAATATATTCGGCCACATGTCTTTGGTAAAAAAAAATGTCAATAAGCGTATATTTATTGGTTTGCGCAAAAGTTATAGTGTCTACAAACTAGGGTACATTTTCTGGAATTTACACAGCTTTTAGTTTATGACTGCCTATGTCATTTCTTGAGGTGCTAAAATGGCAGGGCAGTACAACCCCCCCCCCCAAATGACCCCATTTTGGAAAGTAGACACCCCAAGGAAATTGCTAAGAGGCATGTTGAGCCCATTGAATATTAACTTTTTTTGTCCCAAGTGATTGAATAATGACAAAAAAAATTACAAAAAGTTGTCACTAAATGATATATTGCTCACACAGGCCATGGGCATATGTGGAATTGCACCCCAAAATACATTCAGCTGCTTCTCCTGAGTACGGGGATACCACATGTGTGAGACTTTTTTCGGAGCCTAGCCGCGTACGGGGCCCCGAAAACCAATCACCGCCTTCAGGATTTCTAAGGGCGTAAATTTTTTATTTCACTCCTCACTACCTATCACAGTTTTGAAGGCCATAAAATGCCCAGATGGCACAACCCCCCCCCCAAATGACCCCATTTTGGAAAGTAGACACCCCAAGCTATTTGCTAAGAGGCATGTTGAGTCCATGGAATATTTTATATTTTGACACAAGTTGCGGGAATGTGACACTTCTGAAATTGAAGAAAGACAAGAAAAAAAAATGTTTTTTTCTTTTTTCAATTTTCAAAACTTTGTGACAAAAAGTGAGGTCTGCAAAATACTCACTATACCTCTCAGCAAATAGCTTGGGGAGTCTACTTTCCAAAATAGGGTCATTTGGGGGGGGGTTTGTGCCACCTGGGTATTCCATGGCCTCCGAAACTGTGATAGGCAGCGAAGAGTGAAATCAAAAATTTACGCCCTTGAAGGTGGTGCTTGGTTTTCGGGGTCCCGTGCGCGGCTAGGCTCCCAAAAAGTCTTACACATGTGCTATCCCTGTACTCAGGAGAAGCAACAGAATGTATTTTGGGGTGTAATTTCACATATTCCCATGGCATGTTTGAGTAATATATCATTTAGTGATAACTTTGTGCAACAAAAAAAAAAAATTGTCTTTTTCCCGCAACTTGTGTCACAATATAAAATATTCCATGGACTCGACATGCCTCTCAGCAAATAGCTTGGGGTGTCTACTTTCCAAAATGGGGTCATTTGGGGGAGTTTTGAACTGTCCTGGCATTTTATGCATAACATTTAGAAGCTTAAGTCACACATTACCCACTCTAACCACTTGAAGACAAAGCCCTTTCTGACACTTTTTGTTTACATGAAAAAATTATTTTTTTTGCAAGAAAATTAATTTGAACCCCCAAACATGATATATTTTTTAAAGCAAATGCCCTACAGATTAAAATGGTGGGTGTTTCTTTTTTTTCGCACAGTATTTGCGCAGCGATTTTTCAAACGCATTTTTTGAAAAACACACTTTTTAAAATTTTATTGCACTAAAACACACTATATTGCCCAAATGTTTGATGAAATAAAAAAGATGATCTTAGGCCGAGTACATGGATACCAAACATGACATGCTTTAAAATTGCGCACAAACATGCAGTGGCAACAAAATAAATACATTTTTAAAAGCCTTTAAAAGCCTTTACAGGTTACCACTTTAGATTTACAGAGGAGGTCTACTGCTAAAATTACTACCCTCGATCTGACCTTCACGGTGATACCTCACATGCATGGTGCAATTGCTGTTTACATTTGACGCCAGACCAACGCTTGCGTTCGCCTTAGCGCGAGAGCAGGGGGGACAGGGGTGCTTTTTGCTTTTTTATCTTATTTTTAAACTGTTCCTTTCATTTTTTTTTTTTTTATATCATTTTATTGTTATCTCAGGGAATGTAAATATCCCCTATGATAGCAATAGGTAGTGACAGGTACTCTTTTTTGAAAAAATTGGGGTCTATTGGACCTTAGATCTCTCCTCTGCCCTCAAAGCATCTGACCACACCAAGATCGGTGTGATAAAATGCTTTCCTAATTTCCCAATGGCGCTGTTTACATCCGGCGAAGTCATGAAATGTTCGTAGCTTCCGGTTTCTTAGGCCATAGAGATGTTCGGAGCCACTCTGGTCTCTGATCAGCTCTATGGTCAGCTGGCTGAATCACCGGCTGCATTCTCAGGTTCCCTGTTGAGACAGGAGAGCCAGAGAAAAATACGGAAGACGTTGGGGGGGGCATTCCCTCCCACTGCTTGTAAAAGCAGTCTAGAGGCTAATTAGCCACTAGGATTGCTTTTACATGAAAGCCGACCGCTGGCTGAAAAGAATGATACCAAGATGATACCTAAACCTGCAGGCATCATTCTGATATAACCACTCAAAGTCGTGAATTGCGTACCTGAAGACAAAAAAATGGTTAACAATAAAACACAGTAAACAGTAAAGTATAAAAAATTGCATACCTGAAAAGCAAACATTATAAAACATAATAACAATAACAATAAAACATTGCAGAATAGAATACAGTAAAAAAGAGCAGAACAATAGAGAGAGAATAGAGAGAGAGAGAACAAGGAAATGACAATTTTTTTTTATTTTATATATTTTTTTGTTTTTTGTTTACACTTTTTTTTGTAACTAACTTCTATAACTGTAACCGGTTCCAGGTTCGGGTCTCTCAAAATGCGATGGCATCTTGGGAGACCCTGTGAAAGTGTGTCTAGTCTGTGCAATGCTGTACCCTGCGCTAATACTCAACTAGTGCATGGTAGCGTTCAAAACATTCACCAATGCAAAGACCAGGATTGTCAGGACAGGAGGGACAATAATAGCGGGCGTCATGCCTATATCTGCGCTTGCTGCAGACACGACATCTTTTTTGGGGGGGTTCGTTGGGTAGGGGTACTCGGGAGGACATAAAAATGCCGACTGCATTTGGTTAGGGATGTGAATGGGGGAAGTACGGGTGCTGCAGAAGTGGTGGGTTCCCAATTAGGATTGGCGAATGCAGCAGAAAGGGCACTATGGGCACAATGGGCCTGTGTTTGTCTTCTTGGTGGCAGTGGGACACTACTTGTGCTTGCCACCTCACCAGCTTGAACTGCACTTATGGGACTCGCCACGTCACCAAGTGTTACTGCAGTGCTGGTTTGACTATGACCGGGGTGTACTAGGCCGCTGGTGCTTGCCACTTCACCAAAACGCTACCAAAAAAAAACTGTTAGCGATCGCAAGGATCAGGCCTGACTCTGCGAACGCTGCAGTTATGCGTTTAGTGTTTTGTAAGTGACAGTGATCGATCGATACTGCACTTGGGTGGGCTGGGCTGGGTGGAGGGGCAAAACGCAGGTGCTAGCAGGTATCTGGGCTGATCCCGCTAACACTGCGTTTTTGGGAACCCTAAACTGCTGGGGATGCTAGTATAGATCTGATCGGATCAGATATTGATCCGTTCAGATTCTATACCACTAAGGGAGGTGTACGGTGCGTGCGTGGGTGTTAGTGGTACTGGAATTAACCTGACGCTGCCTGGGGCTGGTGCTTGCCAGTTCACCAAAATGCTACCAAAAAAACTGTTAGCGATCACAGGGATCAGGCCTGACTCTGCGAACGCTGCAGTTATGCGTTTAGTGTTTTGTAGGTGACAGTGATCGATCGATACTGCACTTGGGTGGGCTGGGCTGGGCCGGGCGGAGGGGCAAAACGCAGGTGCTAGCAGGTATCTGGGCTGATCCCGCTAACACTGCGTTTTTGGGAACCCTGAACTGCTGGGGACGCTAGTATAGATCTGATCGGATCAGATATTGATCCGTTCAGATACTATACCACTAAGGGAGGCGTATGCTGCGTGCGTGGGTGTTAGCGGTACTGGCGCTAACCTGATACTGCCTGGGGCTGGTGCTTGCCAGTTCACCAAAATGCTACCAAAAAAACTGTTAGCGATCGCAGGGATCAGGCCTGACTCTGCAAACGCTACAGTTATGCATTTAGTGTTTTGTAAGTGTCGTGATCGTTCGATACTGCACTTGGGTGGGCTGGGCTGGGCCGGGTGGAGGGGCAAAATGCAGGTGCTAGCAGGTATCTGGGCTGATCCCGCTAACACTGCGTTTTTGGGAACCCTAAACTGTAGGGGACGCTAGTATAGATCTGATCGGATCAGATATTGATCCGTTCAGATACTATACCACTAAGGGAGGCGTATGCTGCGTGCGTGGGTGTTAGCGGCACTGGCGCTAATCTGACGCTGCCTGGGGCGACGCATATCACCGCCGGGCGATCAGGGGGCTAAACCTTTATTAGGTAATAAACGGCGGGTGCCCTGACACTATAAAAAATAAACTAACTAACCAGCGTCACCCGTAACGGTTATACGACGATCAGTGGTAAAAGGGTTAACTAGAGGGCAATCAAGGGGTTAAAGCATTTATTAGGTAGTATATGGGGGTCCGTGACGCTATAAAATGCTGAAGGCGAACCTAAATATTTAGCTCCCTAACTAGCATCACCAGTGACACTAATACAGCGATCAGAAAAATGATCGCTTAGTGACACTGGCGAAGGGGGGTGATCAAGGGGTTAAAACTTTATTAGGGGGGGTTAGGGGGTATCCTAGACCTAAAGGGGGCTAATACTAACTGCCCTACCACACTAACTGTCACAAACTGACACCAATGCAGTAATCAGAAAAAAAAAAAAAACTGCTTGGTGTCAGTGTGACAGGGGGGGGAGGGGTGATTGGGGGGTGATCGTGGGGGGATCGGGGGTGTATTGTGTGCCTGGCATGTTCTACTGTGTGTGTTGTGTTGTGCACTCACAGTGAAGTCTTCTCTCCTCGACGCCGGAACGGAAAATACCGAGCCGAGGAGAGATGACATCATTTCCTTTGCTGCTGTTTAGCATACAGCAGCAGAGGAAGAAGCTGATTGGCTGTGAGCAATCACGATGGGGGGGGCCAGGAATGGATGGTCTCCCCCTCGCGTCTCATCGCTCCCAGACAGAATCCGACCGCCTCGGGCACCCGGGGGGGTCCGATTGGACCCCCCACCCGCGGGAGGCAGATCATGTACAGGTACGTGATTCTGCCTGCCCGTGCCATTCTGCCAACGTATATCGTCGTGAGGCGGTCGGCAAGTGGTTAACCACTTCAATACTGGCCACTTTTATCTCCTTCCTGCCCAGGCCAATTTTCAGCTTTCAACGATGTCACACTTTGACAATTGCGCTGCAACACTATACCCAAAATACATTTTTATAATTTTTTCACACAAATAGAACTTTCTTTTGGTGGTATTTAATAACTAATGGGTTTTATATTTTTTGCTAAAAAAACGAAAAGAGACCAAAAATTGTGAAAAAAAACGTTTTTCATAGTTTCTGTCAGAAAATTTTGTTAAGTAATTTTTCTCCTTCACTGAGGTGCGCTGATGAGGTTTCATTAATGGGCACTGATAGGCTGCACTGATGGGCACTGATGAAGCGGAACTGATGAGATGGCACTGAAGGGCACTGATGAGGAGGCACTAATATGCTGTACTGATAGGTGGCACTGATAGGCGACACTGACAGGCACTGATAGATGGCACTGATGGGCACTGATAGGCACCACTTATGGGCAATGATAGGCGGCACATATAGGTGGCACTGATGGGCACTGATGGGCACTGATGGACAGAACTGATGGATAGGCACTGAAAGGCAGCACTGAATTGCATCACTTCTGGGCACAAATTGGCATCACTTCTGGGCACAGATTGGCATCACTCCTGGGCACTGTTGGGGCTGCACTGATAATTAGAGCACTGATTATCAGATAATCAGATGCACTGACCAGTGCCCTATTTATCTTTATAGTCTCCCTTGTCTGCCCCTCTGGGCACAGACTGGCATCACTCCTGTATTGATAACTGTATTGTATGTACTTTGAAACATCAGCAGTTGACCACAAGCAATCACTGTAACTAAATAAGGGCCCATTCACAACAAATGCAGTGAGTTGGGCAGCGTTTCCAGTGCAGTCCCACTGCTTATCAGCCCATTCACACCCCTGTGTTGCTGTGGTGTGCGGATGGTGTGTACTGAAAAAAAAACAGTGCGTGCAGTACTTTACTGCAGTTTGAGGCAATCCACCATCTCTCACTGCGCAGCAGATAGTTAACCTTTATGAGATGTCTGGGTGACATCTCAATAAAGTTTGTTTAAAAAAAGAATGGATAACAGTGTGCTGCACCGAGATTTGCACATCATCTCTGCGCTGATCTTGGCTAAACTGCACCACACGCCAGAAGCAGGTGTGAACATACCCTAATTCCAAGTGACCAGTTATAACAGTGGTATATGGCTAAAAATATCTTACACCATCTTTGGTCATTATTGTTTATGAGTATCCATAGCAAAACCTAAACTCAACCTTTATCATTAGAATAGTCTCCCTTAGTATTTAATTTCGCTGATTTGTTAAGAAAATAGACAGTCAGGAAAACACTGTTTTGCTTTTCTATGATCGTGTTAAATTTGGATATAAAATTACTAAAAAGTGCATTTCTCACTCTTGCCAAAATGTATTCTCAATTAAGCCAATCCAGGTTAAACCACTCCAGTGGTGAAGGAGTTAAGCACGGTGGTGTCAAATTTCGTGTTTGTCTCCTTTCAACAGAATATGTTTTGCTATTTTTCAAGGTTGAAAGACTTAACCAAAGTATTAAGACAATCCGTTTACAAAGGCAATTTTACTGTCAAAATAGGCTTTAGTTTTTTCTTTTGATTTTTGCCTTATTTATTGTTCTGAACTATGTACAAATCTTGCACCTCATATGTGTTTTTTTACTTTGATTTATTTATATCAGGTCATTTATGTTATTGTTTTCTGTTACGCCAAACCAATAATTTTTGTTATATGTCACATGGTGTTAAATCATCTTAGGAACTTGGCTAAAAGTATCCCAATTTATCTAGCTGAAACATAGCACCTTCTGTTAGAGTTCAAGGTGGGGTTGCACTGGAAACAGAAATAGACAACCAAAAGAAACATGCACATCGTGAACGCTAATCTGATGTGATCAGCTTTTTTTATGTACAGTAGCAGATGGGATACTTATGATCCAAAAATATTCAGTAAGCATGCAGCAAGAATAAAGCAAAAGCAGAAACATACAAATGCAATTCCACTGGTGCAGATACTTAATATGTTTAGCAGTGTTATCATTAAACATTCTGAAAGCTTAAATACCTTAAAGTGTATTTCCTCTTTTGCAGTCAAATTTGAGAAAATCTCATTACATGTTTGTTATGTATTCCCATGCACATAGTATACCTATTTTTAATGAGACATAGCTAAACATAAACTTTTTTTTATATTTGGGTAGAGTAGGCCTAAAATGTCTCCGCTGAAAGACTTCCCCTCTATTACTGTTTTGGTGACAACCCAAAATTTGGGATTTTCATTTACTTTTGGTGATAACAGTAAACAGGTCAAATAGGCAGGGTAAATCTCACTAAGAAAAGCACAGACAGCAATAAAAAACCTGACACGTGTTCTAATCCTTCTCCGCTTTATCCAAAACAAAAAAGTGTTGCCTTTAACCACTTGCTGGCCGCACCATAGCAGTTTTACTGCTACAGGGTGTCAGCTGTGCGCAGGATCATGTCCGCCTGCCGGGGGAGCACGCTGATTATTCACAGCAGAAGCCGATCTGCATGTGTCGGGCACTTGATGTCTGCTGGCACCCACCAATCATCCTAGTTGTTCTGTGTATTATAAAAGGGACAGTGGTCCATACCCGGTCATACCCAGAAGGCAGAGAGCTAAGAAACTGTTGATACCACTGCCGGACTCCGTCCTGTTGGCCTGCTGAACATGCCGAGTTTGGGATGACAAGTAATACATTTCTGCCTTGAGGACCCTGCTATAGTCTAAGGGAGCTTCAGTCCGCCCTAAAGATGCCAATCCTGGATTCTGCTCCTTTTTGTGAGGGTACGATGGGGCAGCCAAAAGCCTAAATTAGGCACTAGGGGTGTTAGAAAAAGAATGCACTTTATGTTGAATTGTCATGTTAACCTATTCTTGAGCAAAGATTTTGAAACTTTGTCTTTGCCTAGTCTGAAGTTACTCTAGGGGTGTAATGCAAGTAACTGGCACATAGAGTCTACAGCTCGGCCACTAAGCACATTGGGATATGAAGATAATGGTACAAGAGTTAACACAGTGTGAAGAAACAGTGGTTACCAAGGGTAACAAAGATTTCTCTAGCAGCCTGTCATAAGCATGTACATGTGACAGATGGAATGGCCTCTAACAGGAGGAGTTGTTGTTGGCACTCTCTCAATGAGCAGGTCTGTCTCCCATAGCAAGGGGAGCACATAAGCACTGCAGCGGTCCCCAGCCTGTACACAGGTACGGAAGAGGAAAAGCTAAGTGAAGTGCATGCACGGAGTCAGTGCTTGGTGCACTGCAGGGCTCCATACCATTACTGGGAGTGAAGCAGCTGTAATACGCTGGACTAGCGGAGAAGGCAAGGGCTCTGTGTGTCCCTCCTTAATGCATCAGTTACTGTGGTGATGTACAGTAACATCATGAGAGTTTATTAGAGACCAGTCATCTGTTCCAGTAAAGGTACCCCATGTGTAAGGCAGTGACCCTAACCAAAGTGCCTAGCATAGCCCAAAAGAACCCAACCAGGGTAGGCCTCTCATGTGACCCTTGCTTGGCACTCAACGATGAGGAGAGCAGGAAGGAAATGTCACCCACCTACTACTCTACCCTTACAAGGTGTTAGTGTCAGATAGTGACTTAATGTGTGAAAGGCCAGGGCCGCATGTGACTTGGTTTATATATTACTACTAAATATCTTATTTCTCTCTGTGCTGTTCATCCCTTTTCTCTTTTATGTTTTTTCCTATGACCTCTTGTATCTATTCTTGTAGACAGAAATATAGAACATTGCAAAAAAATTTTTAATGGGGCTGTAGGGAGCACAAATATGGAATTAGCCTCATGTATTGTTTCTCCATTTTATAATTGTCTTGTAAACCATGTCCACGGTCTCCAGTTTACAATTTCTGAACCATTTACTGAATATTATGTGTGGTCATTAGGTGATGTCAGGATCTGCACTTGAGGGCCTTATATCAAGAAAGTTGACCAGCACTGTATCAGATGATCCATTCATGGACCCAAGACTTTGAATACCCCTGCAGTATAAATAATGAAAGAAACATTTAAAAAATTGTCGTTTACTCTTGAATTTGAAAACTGAAACTTATTGCATATGATGTTAAATTGCATATTTGCATATTTTTAACCATCTACTGAGCACAGGAGATTGTTTTAAAATAGTGACTTGTTAAAATAGCAAAATACTGGATGAACCCTCTGCACACTGCCATAACCTTTCTAGCAAACATTGCAACAAAAATAGGTTATTTAGGTCACACAGTGTGAAATAAATATTTCTATTTTTTATTGCAATGTTTGCTAGAAAGAGTATTGCAGTGTGTTTTAGTGTTAACATGAGGTCACACCCCCTGCACCTGGTAGTTTACATGCATGTACAAGCTATTGGGATCTGAGCACAGGTATAGCTTGTTTCTTTTCTTTTTTTGTTAAAATGGCAGACTGCAAGAAATTCACATACTTACACTCTTTCCTTGAATGAATCAGCAAACCTGTACCTTGCACACTTGAAAATGATGTGTCTGTACCTACCCCATCTCCCAACATCTGTCATAAACTAAACAGGAACAAAAGGAACTGGACTCTACCCTGACAATGACTGTGTATTCACCAGGGACCCCCTCTCAGAGGTTTGAACTTAGTTGTGTCCTGCCCCCAGGGCACTTTCTCATGTACTAGCAGATGAGGCAGTTAGATGTGATCAACCAGGTAGAGTCAGTTGACCAGCAAGGGAAGGTGGAAACTGGTGGTAGGAGCCAGTTGACCAGTGAAGAAATGTTGGAATCTAATAGGATGAGCTAGTCAATCAGTGAGTAAATAGAGAATTAGAATGTATTTTGTATACAAAATAGGGAGCTAAAGGATACTGGAGGGAGTGTTAGAGACTTTAGCTTCAGTGCACACAGGGCAGGCAAAGATGAAATCTTTGATGTCACATCACATGTTGGCCACCCATAGGAGTGTACTAGAAGTTCATATGTAGTGGATGCTCAGGTGCCATGCAAATTTAGAGACATGAGCGCACCAGGGAACTCTTTCTCTGAGACTAAGGAGTTCAAAGGTGCAGTGTAGCAAAGTGGAACTTTGGGTTGCGATACAGAGGTAGTAGCAGGGATGCTGGAAAGATCTATGATTGTTGAAACTTTGGAAAACAATTAAAGATGGAGATGTTGAAATATATGGAAAGAAAAATGGCTTGGGAATTGATAGTGCCAGGTTTGTAAATCATGGTAGAAGCTGATAATGGAGAAGAATAGGGCCCATCGAGCGTGCATGAGGGTTAATCTTTTTTTTTTTTAAATCAGAAACAAAATTATACAGCATACAGGTTAGAATACTGAATGTATACACATCTTGGAGTTCTAACACGTCCTGTTATGGATACAGTTATCAACATTTTAATATTGCCAGAAGGAGACTCTATTTGCATTCTATCAGAGGTAATGACTAGTGCACTATTATCCTTTAACAATAAATCCAGCGTGTAATATGACTCGTAAAGAGTATGTATCTAGATGTCAAATAATATAATCAGATTCCAACTGCAATAGTGTCACCGTTATACTGTAAGAACTCCAATGTTTTACTATAACCTTAAACTATAGAAAGGGGAGACATAGTAATCTCCTAGCAGGATCAGTGGGATCAATCCCAGTGCACTATAACTCTATTATCCTTGCTTAGATTCAGTATATTTAGTTCACTATAATATGCTCTGGTAAAGGAGAAGAAAAGAAAACATTAATAGAGAAAGAGAGGAAGGAAGAAAGAAGAAAGAAAAAGAGAAAAACAGTTGTAAAACAAAGCAAAATCATGCCATAGATTGCAACATAACACACTCTGCCTTATACCGCACAGGAAACGTATTGCCCTGTATATCCCTTTCCTTTACATATGTTCACTTTCCATATAATGGTCATGTCTACATCAGCCCAGAAGTAACCTATCTTTAATTAATTGGTGTGGGGCTAGACCAGGAACATCCAACCACGCCTGCCATATCGACAGGAACTTTTGTGGGACCTTTCTATGTTGGTAAGCAATCTTTTCTCTTATGAGAAGCCTATTAACACTGTCTATCCATTGCTTCTTGGTGGGTACTCGCGGAGTAATCCACCACTGAGCAATTAGTTTCCTTGCCATATATAATAGACGGATGATCGCTATACAAGTGGGTGGGGGTATCGACTCATCATCTATTCCTCCTAGTATACATGTTAATGGGGTCCTCTCAAGAGGTATCATATATATTTCCGATATCGTGTCTAGTACATCCTTCCAGTACCTGAATAGTTTGGGGCATTTCCAGACCATATGGAGCAAGTCCCCATGATCGCGTTCACACTTTGGGCACAGGGGGGAGTCTCTGATTCCCCATTTATAAAGTTGAAGGGGAGTTCTGTATGCCCTATGTAGTAAATAAAGGTGTGAGATTTTCTGGGATGCAGATAATGAAACCAGGGGGGCATTCACCAGGCATATATCCCAACTATCTCCATCTATTGCCCCTATGTCCTCCTCCCAACGCTGTCTACATGGTGTTCTAGAGGAATCTTGTATTCGCGTAAGGAGAGTACTATAGCAGCGAGATATCACCCCCTTTTTAGCTTCCTCCATAAAAACTTCCTGAATAATCGGATGTTCTGTATGGTGGATCCTGACAGTTCTACTCTGGGTTTGTATAACATGCCGCAATTAAAGATAGTTATAGAAATTATTGTGCGGGATCTCAAACTCTGTTTGAATTTGCTGAAATGATTTGAGGGTATTATCTTGGTATAATTGTAAAATATATTTGATGCCTGCATCCTCCCAGTTCTTAAAACCTTTTAATTTTTGTATTTCTTTAAGTTGTCTGTTTTGCCAAAGAGGTGTGCAAGACAAAAAACCTGTAACGCCCAGTAATTTCTTAACAAAGGACCAGAGCATAATCAACAATTTAATCGTAGGGGCTTCCGGGTCCAAATGTAGGAACCCCGCCTCCAAGCTTGCCAGGGCTGAATAATTATTTTCATCTAAAGTTATAAGCATATGAATCGGGTCTTTGGGATCCAATAAGCCCCATCCTCCTAGCTGTTGTAATTGGGATGCTAAATACTACATTCTGGGATGAGGGACGGCAAGTCCCCCCTCCTCCTTGCCATATTGTAATGTCGATAATTTTATCCTTGCTATTTTTTTCCTCCAAATAAGCTCCCTAAATTGGGTTTCTATCCTATCGAACCATCTTTTAGGTATCCATATTGGGGAGTTATTAAAAATATATAACAGTTGTGGTGCCCAAACCATTTTGATAAGGTTAACTCTACCATCTACAGACAAGGGTAGTTTGCACCAAGCTTTGCACTTTTAATTAAGAGGGGTGCCAAATTCCGATCAATATAGGTGGCCGAGTTCGATGTCACCTGAATCCCCAGGTAGTGAAACGAGCTAGGGTTAATCTTTGAATGGTTTGTTGCTATTGCAATTTCTTGTGGTTGGTAAAAATTGGTATAGAGTGTATTGATCCTTCAGGTAAGCTCCTCCATAGAAAGAGGCACATGATCAATTTTTTGCCAGGCACAACCTATGGAGACATCACCTCAGTACCAAAAGCAGAAGCAACCACTTTAAGAAGGAAGGGCTTTTTTTGGGGTCCTCTGGATCGAAAAAAACAGGATCAGAAGGTAAGGCTTTCTTGAGATAAAGAAAAGTGTTAATAGCATTTTCAAGCCAGTATTTGGCATTAGCTCCCTTCCAAAAAAAAAAACGGCTACCAGGGTAGAACTGTTATTAATAGATGAATGATAGTAGTTGTAGAATCCCAAGAATCTCTGCATGGCTTTAAGCCAGGCGGGTAAGGGCCAATCTAATACTGCAGACACTTTGGAAGGGTCTATGCGCAAACTGTGTTCCAAATTATATTAAAAATGACACTTTGGGGACTTCAAAGATGCATTTCTCTAGTTTCATATAAAGGTTGTTGGCCCAAAGCTGCTGGAGATTTTTACAGACCAAGACCACAGACCTGTAGTGTAGATATCTAAAGATGGGTCCAATGCAGTGCTCTTTTCTGGAGAAATGGAGGTACTAAGAAGCAGCACAAATGAACCTTGGGTTGTAAAACAGAGGGAGTAGCAAGAATGCAAGAAGGGACTATGACCATATAGACATCAAAATCAAAAGATTTGAAAAGGGCATTTGCTTGCAAGTTGTCAGTGCCAGGTTTGTTGGTAATGGTAAAGTTGAATATCAATAAAAATATGGCCCATTAGACCTACCTGGGGTTTATCCAAGCGCATAACCCTTGAAGAAGCCAGACGTAGGCTGACGAAATGGCGTTGGTTGGTCTTTGAGATACGTCATTTACGGTCAGCTGGAACGCAGATGGAGCGCTAACCGGCGATTCCTATACAATACATCCTGATCCCTGTCTTCTTTGATGTAAGTGCAATACAACCTTTTTTTTAAATAAATGATTTTGAATTACTGCACCATGAGAGCGTTCTTTCTTTTTCTCTCCCTCTCTATATGGCAAAACTGAAACTTTGAATACGCTATCTACGTATATATTGAATGGATGACTGCAACGGTTTGGATTCATTCCTGTGACCTCATGTATGACACTCTTGGATTTTTCCATATGCGTAATTTGACTCCCTGTCAATTAAGTCTGGTGAGTGCATTGTGTGTCTGCATGCGGGTGGAGAGGAACCTTTCCTATACTCACTGAGGATGTTATTTACGTGTGGGATTTTATACATGGACTTCACAGTTTTTATGTATTTTATGATATAAGAGCGTGGTTTCTTTTCACTACCTGAGGTTTTACCTATGGTCAGTTTGTGGGTGTTGTGTTCAGTAAAAATTGTTAGCATTGTATTGTAATGTAGTGGCCCTTCAAGGGAGTGCCTTCACTCCTGCAAAGCTAACCTGATCCCAGTCCTAAGAATGACACTTTAGGGACCTCAAAAACACACTTCTCCAGTTTTTGCGTGAAGTTGTTAGCCCAAAGCTGCTAGAGAACAGGACGGACATGACTACAATAGGACATGAGATCAGAAGAGAACAACAAAATGTTCTCAAAGAACACCACTGCAGACCTGTAGATTAGAAGTCTAAAGATGGGATGAGAGATCAGAGGAGAACACCAGTATATCATCTAAATACACCACCAGGGGACCTGTACAGTAGATCTCTAAATATGGACCCAGTAGAGAATTATTTCCAGGGGACTAGGAGGTACAAAGGAATCTTTCAGAGGAGCTTGCAGGACAGAGGTAGTAGCAAGGATGTAGGGTGGGGGGTGGTAGATTGCTGGAACCCAGGACTAAATTGATTGGGCAGTCACAGTGCTTTCTTGCTGAAAGCTTGGGATAGATTTTGAAGGCAAGGCTTTAGATACACAGCCGGAAAAGCTAGAGTCACTGCAAGAAACCAACTTCCCTTCTTTCCAGTTGATAAAGGAAGAGTGGACCTTCAGTTATGGGAATCACAGAACTATGAAGGACTTCTATCAGTGATTCTGAGCTACTTGTTATTAGATGATTAGCTTTGGAGGAGTAGAGACACTTAGTGGAAAGAAATTTCCTCATAATAAAGTAAGCTGCTTGACAATTGAAGAAGGGGTGACTATCAGAAGATAAGACCAGGTAAGGTGGTGCCATCAATGGCTAAGATTTTTAGATGAAACACTGTGGAAATAGATAGAGTGCCTAGAAAGAGAATCAGGGATTTGCCTATTGTGCCTTAATCGAGGAAAGCTTGGCAATTATGATGTTTTTTACAACATTGAAGGATAATAGGAACAGACCTGGTTGAGGTGAATTTGAGATTAGAATTGTCGAGTACCCACCCCAGAAGTTAACTAGGCTTTGGGATTTTTTTTTGGACAATGTGAATATTGAAAGAGGTAGTGTCCCTTCCCACCACAATAGATGCACAACTCCTTGGAACATCAATGAACAATCCTCTGATGTAAGGCGGTTCTGCCCAATAGCATAGGTTCCTCCTGACTGGTAGAGGAATCCAGTTGGGAATGCTATGAGTAAGTACTAACGTTAGTGCGAAATGTCAGCTCTCTTTGTCCGCTGTTATTTTTGTTTTTGATGTGAATTTTTCCTAATAAACAAGGCTAATTTTTCAAGAGTGCGGCTGTCCAGAACTTGTTCCTGTTTTCTGGGAATGCGAGATCCAGGAGGATTCCAGAGAGTCACGATAAGGAGTGGGTTTCTGCTGCTCGGAATGCACTGAGCTCCTCTCCCTCAACTTGTGTACTGAGGGAAATAAGATTTCCAGGTTGAGAGGCAGGGATCTTTTGCCCAACTCATCCTTTATCCTGTTATTCATGCTCTGCCAAAAGGTAGCCACAAGGCCCTCGCTGTGCCAGGCCAGTACT
This sequence comes from Aquarana catesbeiana, assembly GCF_042186555.1. NCBI lineage: Eukaryota > Metazoa > Chordata > Amphibia > Anura > Ranidae > Aquarana > Aquarana catesbeiana. The sequence goes on along the minus strand of NC_133324.1, from coordinate 483,067,244 downwards.
GAGGAGAGGATGTTGAAGTGTACTGCATACTGGACGATAGTAGAGGAGCCCTGGCATAGAAGAAGAAGAGCAACAGTAACATAAGATATGTGTTAAGGCTCGTCAAAGATGGATTTCAGGGCTGACAAGAAGCAGCTAATGTTGGGGGTGAAGGGGTCCTTGCTCTTCCAGATGGGAAAAGCCCGGGCAAGAATATCTCCAGATAATATCTACATGATGCACACTACTTTGGTCTAAACAGCGGGAAAGTTGTTAGGTTGCAATTCAAAAAGTATGCTACATTGATTCATTAACCCACTGCAGGGTGTCAGAGTAATGTAGTGGATAGAATGTTAAGAGTAGAAGAGGCAGAACTAGTTGATGTATCAATGGCGCTGAGGATGGGGATGCCCTGTGAAAATTCTTCTGTAACTCGTCGAGGCAGGTGGAAAGGCTCTACTGAAAAATCATTATCTGGGCTTGGTTTGACTCTTGGGAATTTAATTTGGGCCAGTGCATGAAGTGTGTTATTCCCGGGTATAGGTGCATCAGTAGGGTTAATAATGTAGCCCCATGCAAACTGCCATGAACCTTATAATGGAACAGAGAAATCCAGACCCTACGCTGACTATGAATGGGCTCGCTGGGAAGCAGAATCTAAGCAATAAGCGTTAGTCACCATAGACCTCATTACAGGAGTTTGGTCTCAGCTGTGCCCACCCTCAGGAAGATGACCACCAGTAAGGAAACAGAGGTGGCGAGTGGTATAAGCCAGTCAACCAGTAAGGAAACAAAGGAAGCCTGTTGTAGGTATGGGTGTGTGAGTTATCTTATTTAGGAAACAGAGAAAGCCAACTAAATCATGTTGCAGAGCTACAAGTCTTAGGAGAAGCAGACTTGGCAGATGGAACTGTTAGCGAAATTTGGTTGTACGCAAAGCACACAGCCAAATCTCCTGTTTCTAAACATAATAGCAATTTCGTCTAATGAAATAAATGCAATGCATCTCACCTTTTGATCGTATCCATCCTCTGGTGTGTGCCCCAGCCATCCAACAAGACAAAACACATGGTTCTTACATTCTCATCTCAGCAAGGCTGGCCTTTACAGCTCTGTCTGCCTCCTTTATTCAAAAGACCACAAAAGCAATCACAAACAGGAAGCCCTGGCCCCAACAGCCAATCGTTTCCTTCACAGGGTGTGACCTCAGCCTCACAGGATATGACCTCACAGGATGTAAGTGACCATATAAGGATTTAACAACAGAATACAAAACAACCAATGAACAATGACTACAGGACATGATACAATATACTAAATGACGATGACTAAAGTTCCTTGTGCATGGGAGATTATCTGCAGGTATACATCATGGCACCCCAAACATGTTGATCAGGCATACCAGGGGTGACAAGAGCAAAACACCTCTAAACCGATAATGTCTTTGCAGAGTGAACGCATTCCTACCAGACGATCGTTCTGTGCATTGCACAGGGGCCCTTTGCTGGCGGACATGTCCTCTCTCCGCAAACACTTCTCTCCAAACACCAGGAAGTTTTCCACTACCTAACAGGTCTCAGCCAGCGTCGGACTGCTCCAGTCAGTTCTTTAGAGCGGACTGCGAGAGATCAGACACTGGGAGATTTATGACAACACATTAATATAAAATTTCCACAACAGAACATTCCAGTAAGAGCAGCTGCAGAGTTAGAGATGTATTAAATGTACCTGGAGGAGCGGATGTGGTGAGGGGATGACATTTGGACTGTACCAAAATCAGCAGCTGTGGCAAGGGGTGGACAGGTGGAAAATGCCAGGTGCAGCGCTAACCGCACGGAACGGAATGGTTGTGCATACCAGGAGTAGAAGTTGTGCCAAGTAATTGACATGGGAAGCCAACCAGGAGTAGTGGTTGTAACCAGGAGCAAAAGGTGGAATGTACCTGGAGTAGTGGTTACAGTGGTTACAGCAGGTGGCAGCAGAGGCACAGGAGAAGCTCAGCAGTTGGAGAGGCACAAGGGCAGGCTGAAACAAGTTTGGAGACCCAGCCATTATGTGGACAACCGCTGCACTTTGAGGACACATTCAGGACATGTACATGCCTGACACCCAAGGAAAGTTGTGACTCAGGACCTAGGAAGATAAGTAGCTGCTACATCATCACACTGATTGACAGGACTGTGGTCATGCTGGATGAGTACTCTTGTTTTTTTTCTCTACAGCTGTTAACATTTGAATCTATTTAATTTAGTTCATTAATTAACTTAATTAATTGTAATGTTGACAACATTTTTATAAGTTAAAAAAAAGGAACAAAAATGGAAATAAGATTTTGTTTCTCCCACTGGTAATTTCTACTTTCATTAGGCAACAGGGTCTTTTGGGTTGTAAAATTAGAATAATAGAGTATTGGATTTCCGTCCCCCACACTGTCTGGAGTGAACACCTTGAGGCGGGAAACAAACATATTGATCCTGTACTTCTCCTTATTTTGACATCACATAAAATAAGGTCATGCCATAATTCTAAAGCTGTGAGGGAACGATTTGCCAATCATGAAATGCAAACTTCTTTTCTCATTTGGATGCTATGAGTATATGCAGCAAACAGCAAACCTTGTGCCAGCCAACAGTGAAATGCACAATCATAGCACAGTTGGTGGGAACCAGAATGCTATCTGCCCACGGCATGTGTTTCCTTAATTTTATTCGTCTTTATTAGAACAAGCCCATGTGGCAGCAATTTTAATACAGAAAAAAAGCTTCAGAGATGTAATTATTACAGGGTTTTTAATTAACTATTTCAAACAAAAATAATTGCAAAGAATTGTTATTATTAATAATATTATTAATAAATAATAAAACCCTACTATTATTTTTGATAAATACCATTGATAATAAAACATAAAACATAGGTAAATTGCTACAGTTTAATCCATGCTATTCTATTGGAAGCCAAATAATTACTTCGTATAGTTACTTGGTTTATGTTTACTTTCTAAATACTTTTTCAGCAGCATTGTCGATGCATATTGTGTTGTTTTAAATTACTGACATTATTATTTTGTTTCTCTAAAAACCCTACAGTATACCTGACAGTTTGTGTGAACTGGTTGTCATATAGCACAGCAGCAAGTAAAATTATGCCATATAAGGTTAAATGATTGCATAGTGTGACCTATTTTGGTCTACCTTAAATCTCAACTATGTTCATCTATCGCCCTGAAGGTCCCCCAGCAGCATTTTATGCTATTTTTTTATACTTACCTTTTTTCCCCAAAGTCTTTCAAAGCTAGCTATGTAATCCCATAGGGTCTTCTTCCTTGTTGGTCTTCACCCTGCAACAGTGGGGAGTCCTCAGTGCTTTAGAGAGCTGCTCTGACTTGAAGATGTCAATGCTCCTCGCTACACCATTACACAGTGCAGGGCACTGTGGTGGTACCCCCCAGTGAAACAATGACAAGCACTGCAGTCTGAGAGGAGGGACATTTAAAAAAAATGCAAGGATGGTCTTTAAAAATTAATTATTTTTTTTTACAAGATAGGAATTTGATAGTTGCCTGAGCTGCTTTTGAGTGTGTTCCCATGGCTTAACTCTCATGGGCCATACATGAAAAATGTTATTTCTTTTATTTTTTTATCCTAAGGCTTTGTATCCCCTTAAAGGGAAAGTTTAGAGTGTTTAATGAATATACAGAATGTTAAGTTATTGTTGTAAAATGTATGTCTGTAGTGATTGCTTCCTGGAAGGATTTCACAGACAATTTTGGACAACTGTATGAACGCATAAATAAATAAAGTGCTGCGCAATTTAAAAGTCCATAAAACATAAAAATAATCCCAGTTGGTGCAGGTGTAGATACAGCTAGGAGCCAATATAGTGCAAGTGACACACATAAATAATAAAGATCTCGGATCGGTGTCAGTGATCCCTCCACCGCAAACAGATGGCCTCTCACCTCAGCAACTCAACCTGAGACAGGTCACAAAGCGAGAGTCAGTGACAGCTGATAAAGCAATCCAGGCAAGCCACTCCAGGATCCGTCACAGTCAGTGTATATAGGTGGCATATGGAAAGAAATAATAAGGCAATCTAGTGCTCTCTGTATGTCAAATTTTATTAAGATACGAAAAGAAAATATTGCACTCACATATAGAAGCACTCAGATACGAGTGTCGGCAAATAGACGGTGGAGGGATCACTGGCACCAATCCGAGATCTTTATTATTTATGTGTGTCACTTGCACTATATTGGCTCCTAGCTGTATCTACACCTGCACCAACTGGGATTATTTTTATGGTTTATAGACTTTTAAATTGCGCAGCACTTTATTTATTTATGTGTATCTGAGGTTTTGCTTTTGAATTAGCCTTTAGTGTCCGCTTGCGATTTTATTGTTTGTGTCCTCTTGGGTTAGCGCTGGATATCTTTCTATTCATAAGTGTATGAACGCACCTGAGCTTATCCTTAGGACAGATATACTCCTAGCTCAACCCTTTAACATCTTATTAATGAGGGATTGGTCTGTTGGGTGCAGACCCTAAAATACCCCTTTGTGGAACTCCTAGAATCATTACTTTAGATGATCTGCACTATATTAGCTAATACAAAGAGTGAACATACTGTATGTTAACATAAACTGTTATATCCCATGTACTTTGGGGAAAAATTATCCTTTCCTCCTGTTATAAAATTTCAGCTATTCAGGTCCTTGCTTTAGTCGCCAACACGATTCCTTGAATTAAAGGTAACTAATCTAATTAATGAAGATAAGAAGGAATGCATCAATCAAGATAACCTGAAACAAGCTTATACGTAAAGCACCAATCTTACACTTTGTATTTTTGGTTTGAACCAGCATGATCATTTTATTAATTGGTTCCATATACACTTTCCTTCACACCTGGCCCTGATTGAATAGCACATTGAGGAGACAAGCCGAGAAATCGCAGGGAAGGAAACTGCTTCTCTTTGTCTCAGTATAATTAGGGGAAAAATCTGCAAGTTAAAAAAAGCAATAGACATTCTCAACACAAAGTATTTAGGAGAGAACCAATTAACAAGATTAACTCTGCCTGTTGCATGAGCTAATGTTTCTGTTTCAGATCATAAAAAGATAATATAATGGATGTTAGCCATTAGAAGATCAGTGTGATGTGTATTATATGGCATGATTTAATACACTGTAATCCTGAAATGGCAATGAGAAATTGCACACTGTATCTCTGTGCTAGAATGATTTGAATTGCTAAACTCGTGTTTTAAACATGAATTTTGAATACAGAATAAATGAACATTAAATATGATGGTAGTCTAAGCTGGTGAATTTGCAAGACCTTTTAGTGTGTAGTTGGTGTGTGCCACGTTTGTTGAGAAAAAAACCATCCCAGCATTAGGACTAGGGAGCTTTTCCTGCCCACAATTTAATGCATTGTATTAGATGAGGGATTTGTCTCCCAGAACACTGCATTTCTCTAAAGAACGAGAGCCAGTACAGTGGCTGCAAAACAAAGATTATGTCATTATGATCGTCTCAGTGTGGAATATACACACTGCAATATTTTTTTTAATACCACAATATTTTTTTTTAAATCACAGGCATAGCAAATTATTTTGTCTCCTTGCTGTGTTGGTCAAAACACAAATCAATCAATGTAGTGCCAAATGAAAGGGAAATGTCCTTCCAGAAATTCTTCTACTGCCATGAATAGTAGTGTAGTTTATTTTTACGGAAAATAGTAAACAGAGACATTGTTAGGGTCTTCAAATTCCTGGGCAACAGTGGGAATGGAAATATATTTCCAAAATGTGTAAGTTAAAAAAACTGAATTTGATTTAGCCACTTGTCATCTACTGACAGAGAACACGGAGGCAGGAGGAGACAACAAAGATGACCCCCTTAGGCCGGCCATACACAGAGCGAATTTCTTTCCTGTAAAAAAAGTTTTGTTGATTCCCCCAACAACACAGATAGTGTTGATGCGGGAATCCCTCCTGCCAGGCCATTGTCTTCTTCCGTTGGGGGTGGGGAGACAGTGATTATATTATAATCACAAAAGAATCTGGCAGGCTGGTTGTATCCAAGTTGATCGGTCAATCAACTTGGTACATTCAGCCTACACATTAACGGTTCAAATCTGCTGCTAAACCGGCCGGGATTCAAACCATGTATGGCTAGCCTTAAGGCCCGTACACATGATCCGAAAATCAGATGAAAAATATCGATTTCGAAACGATCGTATGATAATCAGAATGTTAGTACAGAGCTTTCGAGAGACGATCACAACAGTTCATCCGTTATTATCCGATCGGGCAAGCACGAAAATGTTTCTCGTACGATATCAGATCATACGATTTTCGTTTAATCGGTACAGTTGTCGTTTGAAAATACAATAGAAATACACTACAACACATGACATCACTTCCAATTTTTTATTCTGTCGTTCGAGTAGTTTTATAACTTTAGTAAACTCTTCATGTTCGATATGTGACTAGCATGCAAACAAAAAAGAGGATCTGTTGTCCGATTTTCAGATCATGTGTACGAGGCTTTAGGCCAGGGGAGATTCCTCCATCCACACTCATTAGCATGGATGGAGGAATCTTTTACATTTCCTAAGTATTTAGACCCTTTGCTGTGACACTCATATATTTAACTCGGGTTCTGTCCATTTCTTCTGATCATCCTTGAGATGGTTCTACACCAGCTGTCCAGCTGTGTTTGATTATACTGATTGGACTTGATTAGGAAAGCCACACACCTGTCTATATAAGACCTTACAGCTCACAGTGCATGTCAGAGCAAATGAGAATCATGAGGTCAAAGGAACTGCCTGAAGAGCTCAGAGACAGAATTGTGGCAAGGTAGATCTGGCCAAGGTTAAAAAAATTTTCTACTGCACTTAAGGTTCCTAAGAGCACAGTGGCTTCCATAATCCTTAAATGGAAGACGTTTGGGACGACCAGAACCCTTCCTAGAGCTGGCCGTCCGGCCAAACTGAGCTATCGGGGGAGAAGAGCCTTGGTGAAACAGGTAAAGAAGAACCCAAAGATCACTGTGGCTGAGCTCCAGAGATGCAGTCGGGAGATGGGAGAAAGTTGTAGAAAGTCAGCCATCACTACATGAAAGCCCGCATGGAGTTTGCTAAAAAAAACACCTGAAGGACTCCAAGATGGTGTGAAATAAGATTCTCTGGTCTGATGAGACCAAGATAGAAATGTTTGGTCTTAATTCTAAGCGGTATGTGTGGAGAAAACCAGGCACTGCTCATCACCTGTCCCATATAGTCCCAACAGTGAATAATGGTGGTGGCAGCATCATGCTGTGGGGGTGTTTTTCAGCTGCAGGGACAGGAAGACTGGTTGCAATTGAGGGAAAGATGAATGCAGCCATGTACAGGGATATCCTGGACGAAAACCTTCTCCAGAGTGCTCAGGGCCTCAGACTGGGTCGAAGGTTTACCTTCCAACAAGACAATGACCCTAAGCACACAGCTAAAATAACGAAGGAGTGGCTTCACAACAACTCCGTGACTGTTCTTGAATGGCCCAGCCAGAGCCCTGACTTAAACCCAATTGAGCATCTCTGGAGAGACCTAAAAATGGCTGTGCACCAACGTTTACCATCCAACCTGACAGAACTGGAGAGGATCTGCAAAGAGGAATGGCAGAGGATCCTCAAATCCAGGTGTGAAAAACTTGTTGCATCTTTCCCAAAAAGACTCATGGCCGTATTAGATCAAAAGGGTGCTTCTACTAAATACTGAGCAAAGGGTCTGAATACTTAGGACCTTGTGATATTTCAGTTTTTCTTTTTTTAAAAAATGTCAACAATTCTGTGTTTTTCTGTCAAAATGGGGGTGCTGCGTGTACATTAATGAGGAAAAAAATGAATGATTTTAGCAAATGGCTGCAATAACCAAACCAAAGAGTGAAAAATTTAAGGGGGTTTGAATACTTTCCATCCCCACTGTATATATATATATATATATATATATATATATATATATATATATATATATACATATATATATATATATATATATATATATATATATATATATATATATATATATATATATATATATATATATATATATATGTACATATATATATATATATATATATATATATATATATATATACTTACCTGCTGATGCCCTCCACCCTCTTAAACTTTGTATGTTTTTCCCCATTGTGGATGTGCACGGCTTTACTACGTCCTGTTTTCATCTCCAGCTGTGTCTGTCCATTATTGGCACTAAATGCATACACTCTCAAGAGTAGCTATTTTAGCAAATGAGAGTTGGCAAACCTGCAAGATAGAGAAGGACTGGCCAGAGAGGGATCACTTTGATGCAATCGGCCAGCTTTTTCATGTATTGCAATATACGGAAACCAAGAATCCCCATTTCATAAGCAAGAGTTTGCTATAGGAAAGAGTTAACAAGTGGTAACACGTATTCAGTTTCTAATGTGTTGCATATGTAAAGCTATTTGGACCCAAGCATTAATTTTTCTATATCCACTGCATGGTGCAGGTTGGTAGCTATAAAGGGCAGGGATGCCCAAAGTTGCTAATTTACTGGTTATAAGTGTATACTCACTGTGCTGTAACCTCTTTGTATTATATATAGATTTGGATGGTTATTTTGGGACCCATTTGGTTATTTGCATAGATGACTAACTTTACCTGCTGATGCCCTCCACCCTCTTAACCGCTTCAGCACTGGAAGAATTTACCCCTTCCTGACCAGAGCACTTTTTGCGATTCGGTACTGTGTCACTTTAACTGACAATTGCGCAGTCGTGTGACGTTGTACCTAAACAAAATTGACGTCTTTTTTTCCTCACAAATAGAGCTTTCTTTTGATTGTATTTGATCGCCTCTGTGGTTTTTATTTTTTGCGCTATAAACAAAAAAAACATTTTTTCTCCTCAGTTTAGGCCAATATGTATTCTTCTACATATTTTTGGTAAAAAAAAATTGCAATAAGCGTATATTGATTGGTTTGTGCAAAATTTATAGCGTCTACAAAATAGGCAATAGTATTATGGCATTTTTATGTTTAATTTTTTTTTATTAGTATTGGTGGCGATCTGCGATTTTTATTGGGACTGCGACATTATGGTGGACAGATTGGACACTTTTGACACTATTTTGGGACCATTGTCATTTATACAGCGATCAGTGCTATAAAAATGCTCTGATTACTGTGTATATAACACTGGCAGTGAAGGGGTTAACCACTAGCGGCGGTGAAGGGGTTAAGTGTGTCCTAGGGAGTGATTCTAACTGTGGGGGGGAGGCTGCACCTCACATGACAATGATCACTGCTCTCGATGACAGAGAGTAGTGATCTCTGTTCTGTCACCAGGCAGAACAGGGAAATGCTTTGTTTACAAAAGCATCTCCCAGTTCTACCTCTCCATGACACGATCTCCGGCACCCACCAGACATCGAGTCCGTGGGACCCGCGGTCATGGTTGCGGAGACCGCGGCGGCGTGCACGCACCCGCAGCACCGCTACTTAAAGGGGACGCACCTGTATGCCCTTTTGCTCACCAGAGCCATTCTGCCGATGTAAATGCGCTGGTCGGCAAGTGGTTAAACTATATATATATATATATGTGTGTGTGTGTGTGTGAATATCCAGTCCAAGATTAAGGGTGGGAGCAGAAGGACTCTAAGCCAATCTGGCCAATCAGCATATTGCTTTTCATAGTACTATCTGTCAGGCTTTGTAAACAAACATGCCAGAGAGGAGAGCACGGGGATGCCTTAATGTATGTGCTGCTACTCCTTTATTTTCCATTCACAGGTTGGAGAGGGTCATGGATTGGATGTATTGCTAAATGTGACCAGGAACTTAAAGTTCCCTAAAACATGTGACTGTAAAGAAGAATCTCCTGCTTGTCTGTGCTGCTGAATGTTGCTCATTTGAAGCGAAATCATGTCTATAAATAAATATTAAATTACAAAAACAAATCAGGCAGAATATGCTAGTTTAAAGAGATGAGTTTTGAGATGTGATTTGAAGATGGGTAGGAAATCAATGTTTTGGATGTCAGGAGGCAGGGCATTCCAAAGTCAGGGGGCAGAGCGGCTATAGGCTCTCAATCGTGTTGTCAGGTGAAACAAAAAGAAGAACCCCCTCCAGGTGTCTACTTCCTAATGATCTCTCCCCTCTCCAGGCGTAGGTGCAGCAAGGATAAAACCACTGACACATTTCACACCATTACAGCAGGTGCTTATTCATAGCTACCACTTAGCTATGAATAAGCACCTGCTGTAACAGTGTGAAACGCGTCAGTGGTTTTATCCTTGCTGCATGGATTTATTATAACAATAAAGAAATCGTCTTCATTTGAGTGCGGCCATTCAGACCTTTTTGTTCAATTTTTGTAATTGTTAGGCTGGCAGATGGAACATTGAGATGAATGGAAGAAGAAGGCCTGAGAATATGGGAAGAGTCTGGTAGCCACCCTGGCGGTATGATTATGTCAGATTTTTGTGTCTCAAGGAGGTACATTGTTTTGCATAGAAATTTAGCGTTTTATATTGTAGGCCTGTAATTCTTATGCCGTGTACACACGAGCGGAATGTCCGACAGAAAAAAGTCAGACGGGAGCTTTTCATCGTATATTCTGATCATATGTATGCCCCATCGGACTTTTTACATCGAAAATTCTGAAAGAAAGAAAGAGAACATGTTCTAAATTTTTCCGACGAAACCAATTCCTATCGGTAAAACCGCTTGACTGTATGCTGTTCCGACGTACCAAAAACGACACATGCTCTGAAGCAAGTACGAGACGGAAGCTATTGGCTACTGGCTATTGAACTTCCGTTTTTTGGTCCCGTCATACTAGTTTTACGTCACCGCATTCTGGACGGTCAGAATTTGGTGTGACCCTGTGTATGCAAGACAGCTTGAGCGGAATTCCGTCGGAACTCAGTCGGAAAAATCTTCAGAGTTTATTCCGACAGGAAAACCAGTCGTGTGTATAGGGCATAAGTAATAACACATTTAAATCTGTCCAAACAAGAGTCTAGTAGACATCCCGGGTATGATAAAGTTTGAAACATGACATCATAAATTATAATATGATAAATAACTATAAATTAATATAAAAAATAATATAATAATAATAAAATGAATTTCATCACAATTCACTATTGCTCAATTCTGCAAGTGTTCTAATTTACTATCGCTGTTTTCTAGCTGGTTTAAAACCACTTTTGACATAAAGGGACACTTTTTGTTTGCCATGAACAATCTCAAGTTTCCAGGCAGAAAAAAACAGTATATATAATATAAAACTGCATGCAGGGCACTGGACAAAGCATTAGGAACAAAAGGGAGTTGAAATAATTTCATACAGTAATGTAATCTGTAAGATTACAGTGTACTGTATGTGTTATGTTTTGTGTACTTTCTGAATTTTCTGCCGGGCTCCGCCCCCATGCGTCGCTACGCTCACAGGGAACGGAACCCGGAACACAGAGCATCCGGCAGAGGATACAGCCGCAGACACAGCGGGGGGACATCACAGGATCCTGGTGACAAGGTAAGTACACTGGACCAGGATTCTGCAATGCAATCCCGAGTTTGGCTCTGGGTTATCGCTAATGGTACTGAAATTTAACCCCGAGCCACACTCGGGATTACCGCCAGGGAGGTTAATATGCAGGAGTTCAGAAAGGTACGAAGGAGCGAGGTTATGAATGACCTTACAGGTAAGTAGAAAAATCTTAAAATCAATACGATATTTGACTGGAATCCAGTGAAGGTGCTGAAGGACCGGAGTGATGTGATATAGTTGAAGGCAGGACCGCTCGATGATGTAAACGGGTGACTCCGCCCCCTTCTGATGTCATGTGATAACTTTGGCACAGGGTTCCCCTTAATATCCCAAAGGGCCTGGTAATGGACTGGGGGGGAACTCACACCGTTTTTTTTCAATGATTTTTATGTATATTGCTGATATCTGACAATACATTACAGCCGCAAGCAGTTTTAAATGACATTTTTCCTTTAGAAATTTAATTTTGCTGCTCTCATTCATTGCACTATGCACGGCCTCTATTTAAGCAGCATTTAAGCAGGCTTACATAGTGTGGGGCATGGACTTAGCCCTCTGAGCCATGATTGACTAAAGGCATCCTGCTCTCACAGCAGAGAGTGCTGTGATTGGCCAAAACATGCAGGTCAGGTGCATGCTTTGGCCAATCAGCAGCTGTCAATGCACTGCGATCTCGCATTTCCTGCAAATGCCCCATAATGTTCTAAATTTTTGGCAAACGGGCAAACACCCGATGTTCGAGTCGAACTTACGCTCGACTCGAACATCGGGCTCATCCCTAGTGGGACAGAACACTTCCTGTTTGCCTGCCTGAAATCTTTAGATCTTGATTGGGGTATAATCTCTTCAGTGGATGTAGACTCCTGTTTAAATGGGGCATCAGTGTAAAGCTAATATGTGCTCATCACATTCTGAACACTTAAATGAGACGTATGACCAAAGCATTTTTAGCTGTACTTCTCTTCTGGGTCACAGGAGTGCACTTAATTTTGCACCCCTGTGACCCAGAATCAGCTGACCGCATGTGTCAGATAGCCGTTCCAGGCTCTGGCAGGGTCCCTGCAATGACTAACACTGACTGAGGTAACATGAGGCAACAGGTGCAGTTTAGTTAGAAAAACACTAGAACAATGCTACCTAGCATTGAACAGGAGGGAACAAACAGGGGGATGTACCAAATACAGACATAAACAAATAGTAGTTGCCCTAAACCTTCACTAAATGTCAGTATAAATCAGAACAGTAATAACCAGATACAGTTCAAGACAATAATAAAAATACATTTCCCTCTTGGCTGTGTGTGCATGTTCACTCAGAAAGAACAGTCATTTGCTGCCTCTCACGTTGCTTGTGTAGCACTCCTGGGCTGGCAAAATCTAGTATATATCTCTGCTGTAGTTATCTAAAGTTATCTGCAATTCATTTTTCAGGTCTGATCGGGGTTTTCCTAAACTTTGTGCTTTTGAAGTAATATTTCAGAAATAGTGTGGGGGGATCAGTTTCTGGGAGGCTGACCCAGAAGATGTGGCTGGAGAAAAGATAAATGTTTGGGAGGATCTGATCATAGCTCTCTTCCTCTGGGAAACATCATGTGTGTGAGTTCCAGAGATGTTATTGCTACTAGGCCTCAGCAGGTATTATGGCTGAGGGACTGAAGAAAGCTGCACTCAAAGTGTTACTAAACTCAGAACACTAAAATCAGTCTGTATATGCAGTAAAGCATGCTTGTTATACTTACTGTGGAACCTAAGGGGTTAATCCTCTGCATTGTGTAAAAAAGCTGTTTGATCCTGTCTTCTCCGATCCTCCCCTTCTTCCACTGTCCCCAAACCATCACCTGATAGTACAGAGCCTTGGAGGCACTCTGCCAATGCTCAATTTGGTGTGTATTCCTAGAGAGTTTTTTCGTAGGAGGGCACATGTGATCAGCACAGGGCCAATCACCACTGTCCAGACAGAGGGTCAGGGGTCCTACAGCCTCATAGGACAGAATGAAAACTCCTACTACAAGCTATACCCAGACACTGATAGAAGTCATAAGACTGCTACTGGTATATACTGCTGATTAGACATGTGCACACTGAAATATTTCGTTTCGGAATTTTGTTTTTGTCTGAAAAATAAATTTATTTAGTTACTCTCGAAATTCGTTTTTATTTATTTCATTTTTCATAAAAAAATTGCATTCGTCCGAAAATCCAAATTAATTAAGGTCGAATCTGTAATTGAAGGCTTATGGTGTCTGTCGAACGTTCAAAGAAGATTTGACAGAGCAGCTAAACTGTACGTGTACATTTCTGGTCGAATTTTCCGCCTACAAGCTAGCTGTAGTAGAATTCTAATGTTGTATGACTAGTAATAATTATATTTATTAATTATTTTACTAGTCAGCCAACATTAGAATTTTTCTATAGCCTATGGGCGGATGGATTTGACCGGAAATGTACGATTGCAGCATCGTACAGTTTAGCTGCTCCGTCGAATCTTCTTAGAACTTTCGACATACACCATACACATTTTTTGTTGCTTTGTCAAATCTTCGTCGTTCATGTTGAATGGTCTACTCTACCCCAACAGTCAGCCAACTTTCACATTCGTTTCTCAATGTGCCATATCAATATCTGTGTCAGATATTGATATGGCATTATAATATAGAATCTATAATAAATCCCCCCCACAACACGGGCAGCCTATGAGGCTATCACAACACTAGCAACACTAGTATCACTATCAAGTTCACAACACTAACACAATAGCAGCAGATTATGAAAAAGTTAAGTTGAACTGTAGCTTGCTTCACTATTGTTCTGCTGCTGTGCTTATGCTTAATTGCTAAATAATTCAGTTTCTCTGACAAACGGACCAGCTAAGATTGACTGTCTTCTGTAATGATTCAGTGTGTGTGTCTCTCTCTGCTAGCAAATTGTAAGTGAAAGTGAGTTGGCTGTACGTGTGTACTTAGTTCTAGCTATTTTACTGCCCCTCCTCTTCTCTTACAATCAGCCAATAACATTCATCTTCATCATCATTATTTTTATTTTACTTCCCCCACCCAATGTCGAATCTTTTCTCTCTATGTCAAATCTTTTCTCTCTATGTAGAATAATCTTGGACTAATAGAGTTAAGGTTAGCCACATTCGACCACAGGTTCGATAGACACAGATTGTTATTGTCAGCGTCATGTCAAATATCCTATCTATATCGAACTGTTGTCACAACGAAAACGAAAATAGAGCATTTGTTTATGTCGGATCTTTGGTTTTTGTATTCTGCATTTTCGCTATCTTTTGTTAAAACGATAATGAAAATACCTGAAAGTCGGACGAAAATGCATTCGGACGAAAACGAATGCACAAGTCTACAGCTGATGAAAAAAGGTATTTAGCAGTTTATATTTAGCAAAATAATTGCATTTCCATGTTCTGTGTTCCTGTGGGAGACCATATATAGTGAATGCATGGTCCTGGAGAAAGGGGCATGTAAAAAGCCCCCCTTATGTTCATACATGAACATACTATTGTTACTTATTTCTTAAATGAATAGTAAACAATTGCACACCATTTTAGCACACTTAATTTTAACACATATAATATTGCCATCTTTGTTCTGCATATTCAGTAATAGAAGTTGAATTATTAAAGTAGATGATATGATAAAATAGATTTTTAGAAATTTTATTTTATGGGTGCACTTCATTATCATATGTATTACTCTAGAATGCATATTGCTACATTTGCATTCCATATTCTGCGAGTCTAAAGCCTTGTACACACAAATGGATTTTTGTTCCAGGAATTGTGAATGATAGACTATTTGCCTAAAATCCGACCGTTTGTACGCTCCATAAGACAATTGTTCAACTTTCCACCAACAAATGTTGGATGGCAGGCTAGTAAATTTTCGGTAAAGTACATAGGGATGAACCAAACACCGCCCGGTTTGGTTCGTACCAGAACATACTGAACAGGCAAAAAATTCTGCAGAACACACGAACACCGTTAAAGTCTATGGGACACGAACATGAATAATCAAAAGTGCTCATTTTAAAGGCTTATATGCAAGTTATTGTCATAAAAAGTGTTTGGGGACCTGGGTCCTGCCCCAGGGGACATGTATCAATACATAAATGTTTTTTAAAAACTGCCGTTTTTTCGGGAGCAGTGATTTTTTTTTAATGCTTAAAGTGAAACAATAAAAATTAAATATTCCTTTAAATATCATGCCTGGGGGGTGTCTATAGTATGCCTGTAAAATGGCACATTTTTCCCATGTTTAGAACAGTACCACAGCAAAATGACATTTCTAAAGGAAAAATTGTCATTTAAAACTGATCGCGGCTGTAATGAATTGTCGGGTCTCGGCAATGTAGATGAAACTCATTGAAAAAAAGAGGATGGGATCCTCCCCAGTCCATTACTAGGCCCTTTGGATCTGGTATGAATATTAAGGGGAACCCCAAAACAAAATAAAAAAAATTTTGTGGGGGTCCCCCTAAAATTCATACCAGGCCCTTCTGGTCTGATATGGAAATTAAGGGGAACCTTGCACCAAATTGTTTAAAAAATGGTATAGGGTCCCCCCCAAATTGATACCAGACCCTTATCTGAGCACGCAACCTGGCAGGCCGCAGGAAAAGAGGGGGGAAAAGAGAGCGCCCCCCTCCTGAACCCGCATGCCCTCAACATGGGGAGGGTGCTTTGAGGTAGCCCCCCCAAAGCACCGTGTCCCCATGTTGATGGGGACAAGGGCCTCATCCCCACAACCCTTGCCCGGTGGTTGTGGGGGTCTGCAGGGAGGGGCTTATCGGAATCTGGAAGCCCCCTTTAACTAGGGGACCCCCAGGTCCCCCCCCCTGTGTGAAATGGTAACAGGGTACAAATGTACCCCTACCATTTCACAAAAAAGTGTCAAAATGTTAAAAATGACAAAACACAGCTTGGGAACAAGTCCTTTATTTGAAAATATATAAAAAAAAAAGTCCCATGATGTCCATTCCTCTTCTTATATCACTCCACCGACAGACCAAAAAAGAAAAAAAAAATCTGCCACCGATCCTCCTCTGTGAGAGGCTCCCACTATGTCACGCTTCTTTGCTGATGACAGTTCTTATATAACTGAGGGCGGGGCCACCCGGTGACGTCCCGGGTGACCCCGCCCCCTCTGATGCTACGGGGACTTTCCCATGGCTTCCCCGTGGTGTCAGAGGGGGCGGGGTCACCCATTTACCTAACCGGATGGCCCCGCCCTCAGTTATATAAGAGTTGTCATCAGCAAAGAAGCATCACACGGTGGGAGCCTCCCATAGAGGAGGATCGGTGGCGGATTATTTTTTCTTTTTCGGTCTGTCCGCGGAGCAATATAAGAAAATGAATGGACATCGTGGGACATTTTTATTTTTTAATAAAGGACTTGTCCCCAAGCTGTTTTGTCGTTTTTAACATTTTGACACTTTTTTATGAAATGGTAGGGGTACATTTGCACCAGTTACCATTCTACATGGGGGACAGGATCTGGGGGTACCCATGTTAAAGGGGGCTTCCAGATTCCGATAAGCCCTCCGACCGCAGACCCCCACAACCACCGGGCAAGGGTTGTGGGGATGAGGCCCTTGTCCCCATCAACATGGGGAGAAGGTGCTTTGGGGGGCTACCTCAAAGCACCCTCCCCATGTTGACGGCATGTGGCCTGGTACGATTCAGGAGGGATGCGCTCTCTTGTCCCCCCTCTTTTTCTGTGGCCTGCAAGGTTGCGTGCTTGAATAAGGGTCTGGTATGCATTTTAGGGGGGACCCCTATGCCATTTTTAAAAAAATTTTGGCACAGGGTTCCCCTTAAAATCCATACCAGACTCTTCAGGTCTGGTATGGATTTTCTGGGGGGACCCCTACGCCATTTTTTTTTAAATTTGGTGCAGGGTTCCCCTTAATTTCCATATCAGACCCGAAGGGCCTGGTATGGATTTTAGGGGGACCCCCACGCAATTTTTTTTTTAACATTTTGGTTCGGGGTTTCTCTTAATATTCATACTAGACCCAAAGGGCCTGGTAATGGACTGGGAAGGGATGCCATGCTCTTTTTTTAATGAGTTTTATCCATATTGCCAAGACCCGACAATTCATTACAGCTGCGATCAGTTTTAAATGACAATTTTTCTTTTAGAAATGTCATTTTGCTGTGGTACTGTTCTAAACACGGGAAAATGCGCCACTTTACAGGCATACTATAGACACCCTCCAGGCACGATATTTAAAGGAATATTTAATTTTTATTGTTTCACTTTAAGCATTAAAAATATCACTGCTCCCGAAAAAAATAGCCGTTTAAAAAAAAAAATGTTTGCATTAATACATGTCCCCTGGGGCAGGACCCAGGTCCCCAAACACTTTTTATGACAACAACTTGCATATAAGCCTTTAAAATGAGTACTTTTGATTTTTCATGTTAGTGTCCCATAGACTTTAATAGTGTTCTGGCGGCTTTCGAATTTGCCCCGAACACTGCATATTGTTCTGTGTTCGCAGAACATCCGAACAACCAAAGTTCGACCCGAACTTATGCACGGGCCGAAGCGTTCGCCCATCCATAAAAGTACAAACACGCATGCTAGGAAGCAAGGATGAGCTGGAAGCGGTTGGTCTTGTAAACTATGGTTCATAATCGAGAATTAACATTCGTGACGCGGCAAATTATGAAATCTTGAAATGCAGCGCACATTCTCTTCTTCTTTAATGGGATAATAATGAATCTGCTTTGCTGCTGATACTAATGGAGTTCTGGCAAACGTATTTTCAAAGGCTTTTTTTTCTAGTGATATAAAGGCTTTTTTTTCTAGTGATATCAAGAATAATATTATTATGCTTGATATTTTTTTTTTGTGCAAGTTACCACAACACTATTATCCCGTAGTTTTTAAGATCAAAGATACAACTATGTTGGTGTCCCTTGTTAATTTTACCTTGTATTTTTTTTAAATGTAACTGCCAACTCCCAAACCGTCATTTGAAGTAAAACACATAGCCAAGTATTATTCTACATAATTTTTTTTTATTGTGCATTAAAAAAGGAAAATATTTAATAAGAGGTGCTATCTGCCATACAAATAAAGAACTTAACCAAAAAGTGCATTCTTTGCATACAAAAATATAGAAAATATAACAAATAAAATCATTATTCCGAAACTAAAAAAAAGGAAATTAGTAATTTGTGAAGGGCTGAAAATCCCCAGTCCAGCAGCCTTGTTGGCGGTCTTGTGGCTGGTATTGCCACTGTCTGCCATGCTGCTGTGGTGGGTAGGGTGGTCTGTGGTGGGTGGGGTGGCTGTGGTGGGTGGGGTGGCTGTGGAGGTGGTGGATGTGGGGCCACAAAATCACACAGGTGTGTGTTCTCTTGAATTTGGCCCCTCACCCCCTTGTTGAGGAGCTGCAGGATGAGTTCCTCACACCTGCTTCTTTGTTCACTATCCATCTTCCTTAATTTATTGGCAGTCACCACGGCAAATCCCTTAGCCTCATCTGGGTCTGTCCTGATGGCAGTAGTGACCTGGCTGAGGAAGGCAGCTGTGGCCTCATCCAGATTCCTTCTCTTTCTGGCCCTTTTAGCAGGAAGGCGTAGGGGAGGGATCTGGTACTCTGTCTGTCTGGCTGCTGGCCACTGGCTCCTCCTGACTGACACTTTCCTGTGTATGAAAATGGGACATAGTTAGAATCTTTTTTAGGGTTTGGTCATCAATCACACACAATTTTGATCTCCTCACTGTTGAAAATTGAATGTAGACAAATAGAAAAGACTATCATTCTGACCCCAGCATTTTTTATTCTTGTACAAATCATTTTTGGTCACTACTGTCTATTGATATGGAAACCACTTTGTTAAGGCAGTACTATTTTAACAATAACATCTAGTTATCATCGTATTTTTGGATACAAATATGTTCAACAATGCTATACCTGGGTCAAGCTGGGCTCCTCCACATCTTCATCCTGTGCAGCAGGACCTGTGTGGACTTCTGGAGCTGTGGCCTCAGCAGATGTCGAAGGGAGTGTAGACAGTGATGGCTTGGGTTCTGTCTGGTCAGACAAAAACCGCAGGCTGTGGTAATACCACAGCCTGGGGACATATATGTCATCTGCTGATGCTCCAGATCTCTGTGAGTCCATCATCTTGTTGAGCTCCCTTTTAAAAGTAGTCTTCAGGTTTGAGATTTTTGTCTTGACATAGTTGATGTCTGCCCTGGGGTACACTGGCTTCACCAATTCAAGCAGTTTCTCCAATGCTGCCTTCCTCAAGATTTTATTTTTTGAGTAGTCTTGACTCTTGACCTTCCAGACAGGGCAGCTCCCAGTACAGGTCAATGAATTGGGGCAAAAAATCGGTCCGTATGGTACAGCCTTGAAGCGATTTATTGTAAAAAAATTATTGTGATCCTCTTAAAAAAGCGTGCTAGTATAGCGCTGACTAAACAGTAAAGATCCACACTGTAAGACAAGGTAAAAGACAGACTGTTTGCGTCCGAACAGCTGTGAGATGGTAGCGGGTGACGTCAGAGCAAAGACTCCGCCCCCGTACGTGGCGTTACGTCCACAGGACTTCGTCAGCGAGGGTGGAGTCAAGCTGTCACCCAGACGCTTAAATACTTGCTGACTGTCAGCAGAGGTTGTGTCTCAAAACCGGAACCAGAAGCTAATACAAAAACGTATGATTCCTAAGTGGGGACACCTACTGAGAATATGGTAATTAATAAAAAGCTACCTATTGATTTTAAACAAAAATACAAATAAAAATTCATGAATAATTCCTGGTCTCAACTAGGAAGAAAAAGTCAGATTATTTACTTCATGATTGATGTACATATAATTAATTAATGACACCCGCGGCCATCTCTTTCATAAAATCTGATACACATAAAACACATAAAAAATACAGTTAAATGCATAACAGCAATACATGCACAGGGAATATAAAATGATTACTCACAAAATGAGAAGGAATAAATTGCAAAACCACATGAATAAATACTTAACTCAATACATAAAATAAAACCAAAAAATCTAAAGGGGCATATTAATCTCATTTATCAGAAATAAAACAATTAAGGTAAAACTCAATGTTTAACCCTCTAGGGACTGCTACTCTTGTTTCGTGGATCCATAGAGATTCTCGGCGGCTAAGTTGCCTAATGAAGTTTCCACCCCTCCAGTGTTTCATAACTTTTTCAATGCCCCAAAACTGCAGTTTCATAGGGTCCCTATTATGACAAACTCTAAAATGTTTAGATACATAATGTGTTTTTAAGCCTTTTTTAATGTTATTAACGTGCTCCGCTATGCGGACACCCATGGGTCTGGAGGTTCTCCCCACATATTGGAGTCCGCATTCGCACTGAAGCATGTACACCACTCCTACCGTATCACAAGTAATTAAGTTTTTAATCTGGTAGGTTCTATCAGTGGCAGTGGCACGAAAATCCTTCCTTTTCTTAACATTGGATTTACATTGCTTGCATGCTGGGCATTTACTGCATGCATAGAATCCTGTCATGAAATTAAAGATTCTATTTTCTTTGATTACAGGGGGGTCCACCACACTCGGGGCAATGATATCCCTCAAAGTGGGTGGTCTCCGGTAAACAAATGTGTGATGGGCAGGGAGGGTAGGGCCTAAGATAGTATCTCTTTTCAAAATTTCCCAATATTTTAGAATAATCTTTTCCACCTTCTTATGTTGGATATTTTAATCCAAAATAATCCTATATTGGGAAGCTTGTTGTTCTGTATTCATATTTCTATTATTCCTTCTATCAGAATCTGCTATAAAAGAGGGTCAGTCTATAGTACCCACTTTTTGAACTTCCTCCACTATAAGTGACTTGGAATATCCCTTTTGTAGGAATTTTTCTGCCATAAGGTTAGCTTGCGAAAAATAATCATTATCTAGATAGCAGTTGCGCCGAAGGCGAATAAACTGCCCCCTGGGGATGTTAAGTAACCATGAATTGTGATGGCAGCTATCTAAGGGGATATACCCATTCCTGTCTGTGGGTTTACAATAGTTCTTGGTCCTATAAAAACCTTCATATATAGAGATCTCTAAATCAAGGAAGGCTATGCAGGAAGCATCAGCCTTCCATGCAAGACGAATATTCTTATGCCCCGTACACACGGTCGGATTTTCCGACGGAAAATGTGTGATAGGACCTTGTTGTCGGAAATTCCGACCGTGTGTAGGCTCCATCACACATTTTCCATCGGATTTTCCGACACACAAAGTTTGAGAGCAGGATATAAAATTTTCCGACAACAAAATCCGTTGTCGGAAATTCCGATCGTGTGTACACAAATCCGACGCACGAAGTGCCACGCATGCTCAGAATAAATAAAGAGATGAAAGCTATTGGCCACTTCCCTGTTTATAGTCCCGACATACATGTTTTACGTCACCGCGTTTAGAACGATCGGATTTTCCGACAACTTTGTGTGACCGTGTGTATGCAAGACAAGTTTGAGCCAACATCCGTCGGAAAAAATCCTAGGATTTTGTTGTCGGAATGTCCGAACAAATTCCGACCGTGTGTACAGGGCATTAGTGTTCCCATTGAGCCGGGACATAAATAATTGGAGGCTAATTAAGTCACCTTCCCAGATAAGGAAGAGGTCATCTAATTTCTTTGGTAGCAGACCAGCTGTGCAGGTCTGCTACTAAAGACAAACTCCTCCTCCCAGAGTGCCATAAAAATATTCACAACGCTCGGGGCGAAGCGAGCACCCATAGCAACCCCGAGTATTTGCAAAAAGAATTTACCGCCGTACCAAAAATAATTCCTGGCAAGGCAGAACTCCAATGCCTTTAACAAAAAGTCCTTTAAATGTGAGGGTAAGTCTGATTTGTCCAAAGCCCACTGTACCGAACTAATGGCATCAGAATGACCAATTATCGTGTACAGTGAACTAACATCGGCTGTCACTAGTAGGCTATATTCTTTGCACAGTATTTTCTCAATTTGTATGATATGTTTGGTATCTTTTAGAAACGCTATAGTGGTAGATACTAAAGGTTTCAAAAAGTAATCAATATACTGACCCAAACGTGCTGAAACGGAATCAATGCCGTTTACGATCGGCCTACCTGGAGGTGCTTGAGGATCTTTATGAATCTTAGGTAAGAAATATATGATCGGTCTTCTACAGGCACTGGGGTTGAGGTAGGATGCCCCTTTTTTATTCAACACTCCCCTATTTTTTCCCAAGGAAATAAGGACTTCCAACTCATCCTTAAACTGGTTGATAGGATCCTTAGTCAACACTTTGTATGTCTTCCTGTCTGACAATAACGATCCATTTCCTCCTGATAGTAAGATTTACTCATAATTACCAACCCCCCTCCCTTATCAGCAGGCCTTATTACTACGTTCTTGTTTTTCTCCAATGCGCTAATACCTTTTTTCAGAAAAGCAGGGTCTCCTACTTTTCTGACTTTCATTTCCTCCAAATCACTGATGACCATATTTTTGAAAACTTCTATATGATAAGGGAGGGGGGTTGGTAATTATGAGTAAATCTTACTATCAGGAGGAAATGGATCGGTTATTGTCAGACAGGAAGACATACAAAGTGTTGACTAAGGATCCTATCAACCAGTTTAAGGATGAGTTGGAAGTCCTTATTTCCTTGGGAAAAATAGAGGAGTGTTGAATAAAAAGGAGGCATCCTACCTCAACCCCAGTGCCTGTAGAAGACCGATCATATATTTCTTACCTAAGATTCATAAAGATCCTCAAGCACCTCCAGGTAGGCCGATCGTAAACGGCATTGATTCAGTTTCAGCACGTTTGGGTCAGTATATTGATTACTTTTTGAAACCTTTAGTATCTACCACCATAGAGTTTCTAAAAGATACCAAACATATCATACAAATAGTTGAGAAAATACTGTGCAAAGAATATAGCCTACTAGTGACAGCCGATGTTAGTTCACTGTACATGATAATTGGTCATTCTGATGCCATTAGTTCGGTACAGTGGGCTTTGGACAAATCGGACTTACCCTCACATTTAAAGGACTTTTTGTTAAAGGCATTGGAGTTCTGCCTTGCCAGGAATTATTTTTGGTACGGCGGTAAATTCTTTTTGCAAATACTCGGGGTTGCTATGGGTGCTCGCTTCGCCCCAAGCGTCGCGAATATTTTTATGGCACTCTGGGAGGAGGAGTTTATCTTTGGTAGCAGACCTGCACAGCTGGTCTGGTACCAAAGATATATAGATGACCTCTTCCTTATCTGGGAAGGTGACTTAATTAGCCTCCAATTATTTATGTCCTGGCTCAATGGGAACACTAAGAATATTCGTCTTGCATGGAAGGCTGATGCTTCCTGCATAGCCTTAGATATAGAATAATTCTGCGCTACCCTAAAACGAAAGACAAGGAAGCAGCCAACACGACCAACAAAGTGTAAAATGGAAAAACAACAAAAAAGTGTGGCGCTGAACAATGTCATATAAAACTGTAAACAAGTCAATAGACAGTAAGGAGGATCAATTGTATCTGCTTTTAAGCATATAGTCCTCATATGAAATTCAAAGATACATAGTCTATATGGCAATATGTTAAGACAAGATATTGAAGACTTATATAGACATCTTGACTGAAAATCCGCTCACTACCACCAAGAGTTGAGGAGGCTTACCAGATGAGGTGGACCCAATGGGGCATACGCCGGATTGGGTCAGACAAGGCTTAGGTGGTGAGTGGCTGTATATACTCCAAGAAGGATGCGGTCTCACGAGTTTGTTGTATTCATCCAGATAATACCAGGAACTTGAGAGGTGTGCGCAATCTCCCGGATGTGGGAGGTCATGTAGATCTGGTTTCACAGTGACATCATCTGTGCATTTGCTGGTTGCAATGAGAGAGTCTGTTAGAGAATGTCTCTGTCTTCGCTTTCATTTAAACCATTATCTGAAAAGATACAGGGCTTTCTGGGTGGCATATGTATTGTTTCTCAACCAGAAATCCTGTGACCCCCTTGCTCCCTGTATGACCTCCCTGAGCAAGGGGGTCACAGGATTTCTGGTTGAGAAACAATACATATGCCACCCAGAAAGCCCTGTATCTTTTCAGATAATGGTTTAAATGAAAACGAAGACAGAGACATTCTCTAACAGACTCTCTCATTGCAACCAGCAATTGCACAGATGATGTCACTGTGAAACCAGATCTACATGACCTCCCACATCCGGGAGATTGCGCACACCTCTCAAGTTCCTGGTATTATCTGGATGAATACAACAAACTCGTGAGACCGCATCCTTCTTGGAGTATATACAGCCACTCACCACCTAAGCCTTGTCCGACCCAATCCGGCGTATGCCCCATTGGGTCCACCTCATCTGGTAAGCCTCCTCAACTCTTGGTGGTAGTGAGCGGATTTTCAGTCAAGATGTCTATATAAGTCTTCAATATTTTGTCTTAACATATTGCCATATAGACTATGTATCTTTGAATTTCATATGAGGACTATATGCTTAAAAGCAGATACAATTGATCCTCCTTACTGTCTATTGACTTGTTTACAGTTTTATATGACATTGTTCAGCGCCACACTTTTTTGTTGTTTTTCCTGCATAGCCTTCCTTGATTTAGAGATCTTTATATATGAAGGTTTTTTTAGGACCAAGAACTATTGTAAACCCACAGACAGGAATGGGTATATCCCCTTAGATAGCTGCCATCACAATTCATGGTTACTTAACATCCCCAGGGGGCAGTTTATTCGCCTTCGGCGCAACTGCTATCTGGACAATGATTATTTTTTGCAAGCTAACCTTATGGCAGAAAAATTCCTACAAAAGGGATATTCCAAGTCGCTTATAGTGGAGGAAGTTCAAAAAGTGGGTACTATGGACCGACCCTCTTTAATAGCAGATTCTGATAGAAGGAATAATAGAAATATGAATACAGAACAACAAACTTCCCAATATAGGATTATTTTGGATCACAATATCCAACATAAGAAGGTGGAAAAGATTATTCTAAAATATTGGAAAATTTTGAAAAGAGATACTATCTTAGGCCCTACCCTCCCTGCCCGTCCCACATTTGTTTATCGGAGACCACCCACTTTGAGGGATATCATTGCCCCGAGTGTGGTGGACCCCCCTGTAATCAAAGAAAATAGAATCTTTAATTTTATGACAGGATTCTATGCATGCGGTAAATGCCCAGCATGCAAGCAATGTAAATCCAATGTCAAGAAAAGGAAGGATTTTCATGCCACTGCCACTGATAGAACCTACCAGATTAAAAACTTAATTACTTGTGATACGGTAGGAGTGGTGTACATGCTTCAGTGCGAATGCGGACTCCAATATGTGGGAAGAACCTCCAGACCCATGGGTGTCCGCATAGCGGAGCACGTTAATAACATTAAAAAAGGCTTAAAAACACATTATGTATCTAAACATTTTACAGTTTGTCATAATAGGGACCCTAGGAAACTGCAGTTTTGGGGCATTGAAAAAGTTATGAAACACTGGAGGGGTGGAAACTTCATTAGGCAACTTAGCCGCCGAGAATCTCTATGGATCCACGAAACAAGAGTAGCAGTCCCTAGAGGGTTAAACATTGAGTTTTACCTTAATTGTTTTATTTCTGATAAATGAGATTAATATGTCCCTTTAGATTTTTTGGTTTTATTTTATGTATTGAGTTAAGTATTTATTCATGTGGTTTTGCAATTTATTCCTTCTCATTTTGTGAGTAATCATTTTATATTCCCTGTGTATGTATTACTGCTATGCATTTAACTGTATTTTTTATGTGTTTTATGTGTATCAGATTTTATTAAGGAGATGGCCGCGGGTGTCATTAATTAATTATATGTACATCAATCATGAAGTAAATAATCTGACTTTTTGGTCGTAGTTGAGACCAGGAATTATTCATGAATTTTTATTTGTATTTTTGTTTAAAATCAATAGGTAGCTTTTTATTAATTACCATATTCTCAGTAGGTGTCCCCACTTAGGAATCATACGTTTTTGTATTGGCTTCCGGTTTTGAGACACAACCTCTGCTGACAGTCGGCAAGTATTTAAACGTCTGGGTGACAGCTTGACTCCACCCTCGCTGACGAAGTCCTGTGGACGTAACGCCACGTACGGGGGGCGAAGTCTTTGCTCTGACATCACCCGCTGCCATCTCACAGCTGTTCGGACGCGAACAGTCTGTCTTTTACCTTGTCTTACAGTGTGGATCTTTACTGTTTAGTCAGCGCTATACTAGCGCGCTTTTTTAAGAGGATCACAATAATTTTTTTACAATAAATCGCTTCAAGGCTGTACCATACGGACCGCTCTTAGGTGTTTTCTTTTCCCCTTTTTTTTTGCTATATCGCATTGGAAGTCCATTTTGCCTTATTGTGCATTGGAGAGACATCTGTTGGGAATTAGTGAAAACAACCAGAGGATCCGAGCCGTGCGTAACCCGGATTTATGGAATCTATGCCTGTATGATCTTCTATCTGGTAAGCATTCTATATGCACGTAAGTGGAGAAGATTTTGTGGTGTTTCCATAACAAGAAGAAGTTTTTTACTTCAGGAGAATTGTGTTCCCGTATATATGGACTTTTATTAATATTATTTGCGCTGCACTTAATTTTTTAATTTTTAATTTTATATGATTTATGGGCTTGGTGTTAACCCTTAGTGTTCAGATTGCAATAGTTTTACTATATTTTGTTTGCGCTGATTGTTCCCAATTTTGGTAAGACAGAACACAAGACAAAATATAATGTCTGGCTTAACTCATAAGCTGCTCGCAATCTAGACCTCAATCTAGGCCTCAATCTAAGCAGTATAGGCCACTAACCACCTATGCCCAAATTTCCAATTGTTCCTTCATTTTCTGGCTCCTTTCGTGTGTTGGCAATGGCGATCATTTGTCCTCCATTCCAAGTTCGTTCCTATGGCTGTTCCATCGACCATGCGTTATGGCTTGTTATACACTACGCATGCATGAAACTCCACTCTCAGTGCATCATGTCGCTAAGGGGTGACCATCTCTCTTCTGTATGCAACACACAGGGCGGAACATTCGGGAGGGACAACATTGCGGATGAGCTACACCATCGTGGGCAGCCCCGCGATGGTGTAGCTCATAGGAGGCACAAAGCAACGTCCATGATCAAGGATGAGATGGTGGAGATGGTGCGCACCCTCGAGAAGCACAACTACGACTGCAAGCTGCGCAACTACAAAAGGCTCAACAGCCAAAAGGACAGCATTTTGGAGAAGGTCATTGCCGTTTTGCAGGGTGATTTTTCGGTGCAACGAACAAAGGACCAAATCAGAAAACAATGGTCTGATCTCAAACACCGTGACCAAGACCAGATGGAGTCCATACATAAGATCATCAAAAAAGTAAGCAAAATTTATATCTAACCAATATGGATATGTGTAAATTATCTGTCTGTATATGTGCTTTCTCCAAGTAGCTTGAGAAAATTAAATATAATGTTTTCTATAATCTTTGTCTAAATTGTTATTTTAAAGATGAAGTAAAATAGAAAGCAAATGTGAACATTCTTATTTGGTTCTGTTTTTGGACATCTCTTTATTTTTGTACCTTATTTTTTCTCTTCTTTCAACAGGGAGGCACCAAAAACTGAGGCTCCAGCCAAGCCACCAGAAGGGGTGAAGGGAGGCTACCCTCGCTCGGGCACCAACAGGGGAGGCAACAAGGCCATCTTCCCACCAAAACGTAAGTGAATACTTCAAACACACTCATTTAGCCACCAACAGGGGTGATTCCAGGTGGGCCAAATGTCATGGGCTTAGGGCAGAACTTAAGGGGTAAAGAACACTTTCTGGTTGCTGCCTGGCTCATCAGTGCCCATTAATTCAGCCTTGCCAGTGCAGGCATGGCTAGAGGAGAGGCCCCAGGGATCACAGTCACACAGAGTCATGCCTGCTAGAATGATCATCATATATCCCCTATCCCACAGAATACCAGAGGGGAGGGGGGCAACTGCAGGACTTTTTCAATGTTGGCACTTGTCTAGTGTTTGCCCTCTGTAAAATGACATCACCTTCCCTTTTCTATGCATTTTTCACTGTAAAAAACCACAGTGTAGCATGGTGGAGTCCACTAGTCAGGAGCAAACATTGTCATCAGACCAAGTGCAAGGTCGGCCCACTAATGTAGCAAAATTGATGCTAGAAACAGATGGGACTAGGGGTGGCTTAATGAATGGTGTATTGTTTCTTTTTAGAGGAGAGTGAGTGTGGTCAGCTCACCCAGGATTTTGGTTTGGAGACGTGGGATCTGACTCCTGGACCCAGCACAGACCTGTCCGTCGTGGACGTCAAATCCCCTGACGCAAGTCACACAGAGGGCCAAAGCGACCCTGAAGAGGAAGAAAGTATTCGGGAGCCTCTTTTTTGCACAAGTAAGTATTCTTGGAATCTGGCTTCAAATTTGTCTACATGTCAAGTGTTTAGCTGAACAAACCAAACACCCACTCCACATATTAGCAAAGTATGTAGTGCCTGGAGAAGGAAGAGGTGGAAGGAGCTGTCATTTTTGCTAGGTACCCGAGTTTTGGACACCCAGGCACCAGGGCCAAGATTAGTAGTTGCAGTGTGTACATTCCTAGTAGTGTAGGTGTCTGAAGGGCAAGCAGGTTGCAAGCAACAATAGACTGGGCAGGTAAGTATTTCCTGAATTTGAATAGTAACTTGATCATAACTTACTATGTATGGCTTCAGCCACTTGACCATCGTTCCCTTAATTCTTTTTTTGTCTTCTTACTATGTCATGATCTTCCAAGATGCACAATTGGCCGAATGAGTGCAGATATGTTACATTGCTTGAAGGATCTGGAGCAAATAAAGGAGGCTGCCACTGCTTTACAGCAAAGAATCAGAAATTTTGTAGACATGCTTGCAAAATTCTAATTTCCTCTTGCCTGTTCGGAAGTTTCTTGCTCCACTTGTTGGCTCCTGTTTGCACTTTTAGTATTTATCATGTTTTTCTGACTTTTAAATGAGCAAGTTTAGTGTCTGAACTCAGTGTTTCTCCACTCCACTTCTTTAGGTGCACCACCAGGTCCTGTTTTCTGTATTTTCCTCAGTCTAAAAACAACTGTGTGAATTACTAACACTGAAAATGACAACATGACCTGTGCCAAATTCTAAATATATACAAAACATGACCTGGGTTTGCATCTTGAGAAGGAGAGTTGGTAAACACTGCCCTAAGTAATGTGAATTGTAATCTTTCTGTGTTTTGAAGAATAGCAAAGCCAAAATTTGAAGATGCACAAATTGTGCCTTAACATTCTTATTTCCCTCATGATCCCATGCCTAAAATGTATGTATTTCCATACATATAGTTTGCCAAAAGCCACAAAACACACAGTGTGTCAACATGTGCTATATCTACCATCACTGGGTACCAATGGACATGTTTTGGGGGTACAACCCCTTCCTCATAACTATAGAAGCTCAGAGGAAGGGGTTGCACCCCCAAAACATGTCCATTGATACCCTGTGATTGGAGCTAGCACATGTTGACACACTGGGTGTTTTGTGGGTTTAGTAAAAAAAAATTGTAGCTACACACTTTTGTGGCATGGGATCATAAGGGTAATTTAATTGCTATGGCTCTACGTGTACATGGCTTCAAATTTTGGCTTTTAAAGGGTTGAGATCACCCCATATGAGGAAGGCAACATCCACACAGTCTTGGGATACTAATGTCTCATTTGGTCTTCACTTAGCATACCAAAATCTAACTTTGCAAGTTCCTGAGTTTGGGATGTGTATCTAATGTTTTGGAACATTCCTGTTTAGCCCCAAAAAAGGGGAAATAATGCAAAACATACACCAAGATGTTGGTTTGTTTTAAAACCTTAAAAAGCACATGTGAATGTGCTTGGACTAATTTTTTTTGTACTAAACAATGTGTGGCTTATTATTTCAAAGCTCAATACCATTTTAGTTAGTTGTTGGTAAGGAGCCTCTATGCTTACTCAGGTGTGCTACTATCTTGGAATTAGGATCTGGTTTCATACACCTACCTTTGGATTATTATCTTCACTCCTTCTATGGACTTTTTCATGTGTTTTTTTGTTTTTGCACTGATTTTTTTTTGGTCACCTGTAGCTGGTAAGGAGCCTCTATGCTTACTCAGGTGTGCTACTATCTTGGAATTAGGATCTGGTTTCATACACCTACCTTTGGATTATTATCTTCACTCCTTCTATGGACTTTTTCATATTTTTTTTGTTTTTGCACTGATTTTTACCGGAATGGGACTTTTTATATATTATTATTTTTATTTTTATTTCTTATGATTTCTGGTGTTTATGTTTTGTTTGAATTATTTTTTCAATAATTGATTCTTGTATTTGATATTGTCTTATCAAGGTTTATCACTTATTAATATTTTTCATGTGGTTATTTATTTTTACATCTTATCACTTTATTTTGTGCAGTATCCACCTTAGTCTTTCTTGATGAGAGTTTTTTCACCAATACTTCTTTCTACCCTGTTTCCCCAAAAATAAGACCTAACGTGATTGTCAGTGATGGCTGCAATATAAGCCCTACCCCCCAAATAAGCCCTACCCTGTTTCCCCAAAAATAAGCCCTACCCTGAAAGTAAGACCTACAAAGTAACTAGGGCTTATTTGGGGGGTAGGGCTTATATTGCAGCCAATCACGCTAGGTCTTATTTTTGGGAAAACAGGGTAGTTTGATTTCTACAATTTATCATTAATTTTTGTGCGGTATTTGCCTTAGTTTTCTCTGATGAGAGTTTTTTCACTATTACTTTGTTTTGACTTGATTTCACTTTTGTCAATTCCTTTATGATTTTAGTGCCGCATCTTTTTCACATTTGTACTGGAGCTTTTGTAGTAGACTTTTTGGTGCTGGCTGCTCTATTTATTTTTCAATATTATTTTTTTAAATTTAGTTTAGTAGCATTAACCCTTGGGTTTTTAACATTTCTGATCTCGTAGAGTGCCAGGTTGATTGGATTCAAAAACAGCCTGGAAAAAATTTGACAGGATGCTAAAGGCCACCCTTCTGGCACGAGAGAGCCTGTAATTGAATACTCTCTGCTCTGGGGTCAGGTTCCTCATAGGAAATGGCTTTATCAGATGTTCCCCCAGAGCAAAGGCCTCATCTGCAACAAAAACAAAATTGAGGCCCTCAACATTCTCCTCAGCAGGTGGCAAGATTAAGGTGCCATTCTGGAGCCACTTGTAGAACTCTGTCTGCATAATCACTCCTCCATCAGAGTTGCAGCCGTTCTTCCCAACATCCAGATACAAAAACTTATAGTTGGCAGACACTTCAGCTAGCGTGACTATGCTGCAAAAGCAAAATTGAAAATTAAAATAATATCAGCCAGAGTTGGGTGGTGGGACAATCCGGACATGCTTGCCATCAATAGCACTACCACAGGTTTATGAAAATCCCACCGATGGTGGAACAGGGCTGCAACTTCCTGCCATTGATGTGGGTTGGAAGGAAACTGTGGGTTAAAAAAAATAACATTGCAAGCAGATTTGACACAAACATGCTTAACTAACATAAGGAGAAAACCTAAATGAGTATTTTAAAGACAAAAGGATGAGGTCAACTTATCAGATTCATCTCTCCCTCTGGTGAGCCATTATCAAAATTTTAGGGTGGGGGAGGAAATGGGTAATCCTCTCCACTTCCATGAGAACTGTTTGCACAAATAATCAGGGATACTTTAGCCAGCCCCTCCTTACTTACGCTATTGGCAGCCCAGTGGACAGGTAATAAGTGTCATAATCAAAAATATGGATCCACACTGTCCAAATTGCAGCACATTTTGGCATTCTGAAAATAACTATCAATATAATAGGAGACAAAAACTGTCTATGTTACAATTTGTAGGTAATCAGGCAGGCCCTTGCACTACATGGTTGGGTGAATTTAGACAGAAATTTAAACACAAAAGAGGGATAGTGTGTATGGGTTTGGCTAAGTGAGCAGATGGAGTATTTGTATCTGTTGACTTTGCATTTTTGGGGGAAGGGAGGGTTTCAAATGAGTTTGTACCCCAAAAAATGGTCTCTTACACTCTGCCTGAATTTGAGGACAACAAGAACATTTGTACACATTATAGGGGTTGTTTGGGGTAAGCCCCAAAATGTAGCTGACAAAAAACACTGTGAAGTTACTAGGCTAGGTGGATATGTGCCCAGGATAGCATGCTGGGGAGGTTAGTTAAGGAAAATATGCATGTATGCCAACAAAGGAGCAGGAAAAGCTTACAGCATGCATGAGGACAAAGAGGTTGTTCACAGCATATTACAATATTGATAATTATGTAATCGACAAATTAAGACAGTATATTAGCAAACATTAATACATAGAATGTGATCTCAAAGGTAAAAACTTACCTGAATATAGTCCTTTTGCAGTACTTGGATAATGGCTGAGCAGGTGTCTGGAATAATGAGTCCCAGAGCCTGGGGGGATCCCAGTGGTAAACTTGAGCTCCTGGAGACTTCTCCCCATCGCCAAGTAACGCAAGGTGGCTATGAGCCTTTTCTTTGGAGTGATGGCAACCAGACATGTTGCGGAATCGGAGGAGATAATGTATTTATTATTGGCCTTGGAATTATTGCTTTGACGCAAGTCCAGTCCAGGAACAGGAGGAGGAGGATTTCTTAGACCAAAAATTGGTTGCTTTATTAATCGTGACCAATTATGTCATCTGCCTTTGTTGCGGGAGCTCCAAGAGAATAATCTGGATGATTTTCGGAATTATCTCCGGATGACGGACCCCTGCTTTCACCAACTCTTGGCATTGTTGACCCCCTATATTAAGAAGCAGGACACATGCATGAGGCTTTTATTTTATTTTTTTGGTTTAATAATGATTTGATTTGGTATATTTTCTATATTTTTGGATGCATAGAATGCACTTTTTGGTTAAGTTCTATTGGCAGATAGCATGTCTAATTTTATTTGTTTTCTTTTTTTAATGCACAATAAAAAAATGTGGAGAATAATACTACAATACTACAGCATTTTAGCTTGCACATGATTGGATAATAAAATCAGCAGAGCTTCCCCTCATTTCAGATCTACCCCTCAGATTTACAGCGACTGCACTTCCAAGTGCACTTTCAGTGCAATTTCAAGTGCACTTTGCACTTGTAGTTTGCATTTGTAGTGCAAAGTGGATTTGCCTTTCGTAAATAACCCCCATTGTCTCTTCAGATGGTGTTATTTTTACTACTAAATATATTGGTTCCTTTTCTTGCCATATAAATGGGAACTCTTGTTGGAATATCTGCACGTCCTGTTTCCTAACGTTGATATTAAGAATCTCTGATTTAGAGGGGTTCATCTTAAAGTTTGATATCTCTCCATGGGCTTTTAGGAGCTTCATTCAGTTGGGCAGCTAATTTATGCTCCTCGACCCCTATCGTAATCCCCCCTATATCTGTGCTCTGTCTGATACCAGATACCAGCTAGAAGTGGTTCCAACGACAGAACAAACAATAGGAGAGACAGGGGACAGCCCTGTCTTGTTCCATTATACATCTCGAATGGCATAGATACTGTCCCATTAACCTTTACCCTAGCTGTTGGATAATTATACAGTGTTTCAATCCATTTGATCATCTTTTGGCCTACTCCCATTACCTCTAATGTCTCATCATGAATCCCCAGTCTACCCTATGAAATGCTTTCTCCGCGTCTCTTGAGAGAATTAGCCCTGGGGATCTGTTTTTTTTATTTTCTTTGGCAGTAACAGAGTTATATCTCTCCCTTCCCTTCCTGGGATAAATCCGACTTGGTCCGCATGCACCAGGTCATTCATTACCTCTTCCATCCTACTAGCTAGTACTTTGGCGAATAATTTC
Organism: Aquarana catesbeiana; assembly: GCF_042186555.1. Lineage (NCBI taxonomy): Eukaryota > Metazoa > Chordata > Amphibia > Anura > Ranidae > Aquarana > Aquarana catesbeiana. Next base: position 483,032,766 of record NC_133324.1, on the reverse strand, counting down.
ATATCTACAATAACAGCGAGATCTTTAACTGGAGCATAGGTTATGTGGGCAAAACTATTAGACCCTTTTGGAGAAGAATCAAGGATCATGTATATTATGCTACAAATGGTCTTCTGAATACCACAATGGGGTATCACATAGCTTTCAAGCATATGTATAACCCCATGGTGTTCAAATTTGCTGCTCTGGACGTTGTTTATGCCGACCCTCGTGGGGGTGATTTTGATAAAAGAGTACTCCAATGTGAAATGTAATGGATACATAAATTACAAGCCATGGTCTACCCAGGCTTAAATGATATGATCAGTTTCAAATCCTTTCTCTAATAGATTCAGTTCATTAATATACCATGCGATTTGTTTGTTTCTGAGTTCATTCTTCTGCCTTCCTAAATTGTTTCCCTTACCCCCCCATCCCCCTTCCCCTTCCCCTCCTTGTTCTTTAAGATAGGGTAACACAGGAATAGAAATTGAATTTTTATCTGTACCATTCGCAAGGCTCACTAGATTATCTCAATGGAGATAGTTGATGTATATGCATATACAGTACTATAGATATAGAATCGGTATCCGACCATTAGTAAATATGACTTGCTGGAGAATTCATGCATGATTTCAGATTAACAGTGTTTATATATTTTCAGCATACTGTTTATGTAATTTTGTTGGATGCATCTATGTCTCTGTTTTTATGATTTATCATAGGCTATCCACTTGTGAGTGGTGGTCACGAAACATCTTAAGCCAAATGCATTAATATGTGGTCTCTCTGCACATGCACAATCAGGGTGGCATATCGATAAGAATAATAAGAATTTTCTCTTTAGCATTTGTATGCATAATTTTTATCTATTGTAATTGGGGCCTGGGCAGAAATGTTAACACAGGGTCTTTCAGAAACATGTAACTCCCAGACAGTGGTGACACTGCATACTTTTACTGACATTTGTAGTTCATCAACTTTCAGATTTAGCCTAAAACTGATAGACACAGCAGTTCCTACAATGCCCAGAATGCAGTTGTTATACTCTATGGCCGGCGCATGCGTGAGGTTTCCTCCACCTGGATGCTGCACCGCTCGGATTTCTCCCCCTAGATGTAATGTCCTTCTCTCTGTATAGACCTCTCTACACAGGCGCAGAGAGTATGAGAGCTGATATCCTACAATTCCCACAATGCTTCTAGCAGATCACATTATGCCCTGGCTAACGATCAGCTGTGGCTGATCTAGAGTATAAATACCTCTCAGCTGCGGCAAGCCCTGTGTGCAGTGGATTGCTGTCTCCCAGGGGCATGCTGTGATATTGAAACTTTAAACGTAAGTACTTAGCTCTAGGTCATTATTAGGCCCTTGCTGCTGCAGACTATTTATATGCCCTTACTGCTTCTATCTAAGCCAATGTTATTATTGTATACTTATAGATACAGCGATTGGCTGTTGGGCTATATATAGCCATCAGCAATACTGGAATTCAAATCCAGGATTCACTGTGGGATACTCTTTGATGGCCCTCCTCTCTTTGATGGCCCTCCTCTCTTTGATGGCCGTTCCCAAAATAAGGAATACTATTTACATGCCCCTGTTCATACATTCAGCGATACTTAATATAGTAAGTCCTAGCTTTTTTTTTTTTTTTTAAAGCCTATACAGACTCTCTGTGCTGACATTGGTTGTATGTGCTCCATTTTCAGTTTTCTTTAACTTTTGAGTGAATTACCCACTGTATTGTAACTGTACATGATTGTGCATTCCAAACAAGGTAATGGCTTGATGTTCGTCTCTGCACTCGCAATTGCTTAGTGCATGATTTTTATCTTGAACAGTTTGTTTATGTGTTATTTATGTGTGTCTAATGACATTATATCTCATTTCAGATAGAGAAACATATTCTCTTATCTGTCTTGTCTGTGAACCTTGGCCGTGTCCTGAGGAAGCCTAGCGGTGAAACGCGTAGACATACAGGGGCTCACTGCACAATATTCATAGATGCATTTATGTTATAATCTTCATTCGAACTTTTATGTATTTATAACCTTCAATAAATTTATATTTTTATACTGTTACTTCCTCTCCAATGTTTCTCAGCCTAAAAAGTCCGCCCCCCTGGTAATATGTAGTACTACCTATTTTTTTTTGCCTTCTATATTTGTACTAATCACTGACTCCAATAGCCTATGTTTTATCAGGAAATAATCAATTCTTGAGTATGTCCCATGTACAGGGGAGTGGAATGTATAGTCTCGTATTTTAGCATGCTGTATCCACCTCACATCTATCAGCTGGTTCTGATGCAGTTTCTTTTTTAATATCCTCCGTTGGGCATTGCCAGTCCCCTGTACCCGGGACATACTATCAATCTCAGGTTCCACAGTCAAATTAAAGTCCCCTGCTATTAATAATCCACCTTTCCTAAACTCCACTAATTTCTCCATAACCGCTTTTAAATATTTTATTGGTTTCTTATTTGGGCAATAGATATTTGCCAGAGTACAGTCCACCTTGTTTAGTCTTCCCCTCAGGGAAAAATACCGCCCCTCTGGGTCCACCAACCTCTCCTCTAGTGTAAACCTTACCCCTCTGGCAAAACCGATGGCAACTCCTTTTTCCCGATTTGTTGTGGAGTCTCCGTAAAGCCATTTTGGAAAATTCTTTGAGTTTAGCTTTATAGTTGTTTCATGGGAGAAATGGTTCTCCTGCAGGAAGACTACCTCTCCAGAGAAGAAATATAATATTTCTTTTTATATATGTATTTAACCCACGCACATTGTATGTCAGAAAGTTCACTGTTGCCATCTTTGCTCACAGGGCTCCCCTCTCATGCTCCTGTTTTCTTTACTCCTCCCGACTCCTAGGTCGGTGTAGTTATAACCACTTACCGAAGGTTTTCGCTTTGATGGGGGTTTAGCGAGCAAAGAGGAGTCAACAGCTTCACGGCATTCCTTTATTTGATTCTGAGAGGTTATTCGTCTATCCACCTCCCTTTCCCACCCTCCCTTTTGGGGAATTTTGGTCATCTCTTGACCAATGATCCAAGGCCTTCCACTCCCTCCTGCCTTGCGATTCTCTCCCCTTGAGATTGAGCTCTGAGTTAACACCTCCGGTCAGACCTGCTACCTCTTATACTTAGAGGTGCTCCCAAGCCCACCCAACTCCCCATTCCCATTTTTCTTTTCCTCCTGCCGCCTGCCTCCCTCCTCCCCCCTTCCCCCCGCCCCCTCTGTCCATGCTCTTCTTTTCATTCTATGTTTTCTTCTTTGTTGAGGCTTTCTTCTTTTTTTATTATGACTGGGTACCATTGTTGCTGTATCCCACTGTCTACTGTTCTCTCAGTTTCCTCCCACCAACCGGGGATCTCTATGATTGGCATGTCCAGTCTTTTATAAAATGTATCTGTTTCTTCTGGGAATCTTAAGGTTGCTGAACGACCATCCTTGCGCCCTATTAAACAGGCTAGGAAGCCCCATGAGTACCGGATCTCGTGATTCTTCATTTATTCTAGTAAGGGTTTTAATACTCTTCTCCTCACTAATGTTTCTTCTGCCAGATCTGGGAAGACCTGTAATGCTGTTTCTTCATGTGTTACGGGGTGGTTAGTTTTTAGGCCCTCCCATATCTGTTCTTTATCTTTATAATTATGAAATCTCGCTATCACATCTCTTGAGACTTCTCCTGCCTTGTCCACTGGTTTTCTTATTCTGTGTACTTTTTCAAACTATCAACATCCGAAAGTTTTTTGGAATTAGTTGTGCATAAAAACACAATATTAGATGAGAATATAAATGAATCACCGCATGCTGGCATTCAGGATGCGTTATTTTGATGGTGTATACATAACAACATGATAAATGTAATAAATTTAATAAGATTTAATAAAATAAAAATAAAAATAAAATGCAAATCCATTGTATAAAATATATATAATGTAATGTGTTCGTAATTAAATTTTTCACGCGGTGATTCATTTATATTCTCATCTAATATTGTGTTTTTATGCACAACTAATTCCAAAAAACTTTCGGATGCTGATAGTGACAGGCTTGCTGTGTCACCGACCCGGATATCAGTCCAAACTTCATTATGGTGGAGTGGACTTGCAGGGTCGTAGCTGGGAGTTATCCCTATCATCCGAGTGGCACGGGCTCCGGTCTGCAGTATGTCTGCCAAAATGGCCGCCACTAAACAGTAGTGCGCAACCGCAATGAGGACACGCATGCTATTTAAGAGCGGGAGGTGTAGCAAGATGGACGCTCCTGTTGACGTCCAATGATGAAACGCGTAAGGAGTGGCTTATGAACGTCTTGCGTCACCTCCGACCAGACGAACACAGGCTATTTTGATGGTTTTTATCCTTTGATCCTTTCATGTGTACACTAACCATAAAATGTGAGTACCATCTTTGCTTATGTACAAAATAAAGCTTTTAAAAATGGTTTTACACTATGGGCATCCCTTCTCTTTCACATGCTGAACACATTAAAAGTTGCTAGACAACATTAAAAGCACGAACCAGAGCTGCCAAGAGTTGCTACACAGTGGCAGATACTGTGACCGCGCAATACCCCTGCAGGGGTGAGGCTATTCGGTGAGTGTATGCATATTAGGAGCACGATTAAGAAGCACCATCACCAAGCCAGCTTTTGAACAAGAAGATCCTTTTAAACAATATTGTCTTTCAATAAGAACTGGTCCTTTCTGAGCACAAATCACTTTGCCATATAAGAAGACCTTTAAAAACAATATTGTTTTTCCAACAAGCACTGTTTTTTTTAGCACAAGTCACTTTGTCAATTAGCTTATTGTTGCTAATTAGCACACATTTTCTTCCACCAAGCACTTTCTTGCATATGCACTTTTATTAAGATTTACTTATGCATTGTATGTGATATTATATCATATAATATTATATTGGTCATATATTATATATTTTTTATATATATTTAATATATTTTTTATGTAACCCCATTACAAAACTGGGAAATAGCATAAATTTAATGTCTGGTTAATATTCACAGGGGTAATTCACATATGAAACACTATTTTTAGACAAATAAATACATTGAAGTATTTCCTCTGGCTACTGAAACCACATTGCTAAATAGCCACCAGAGGTTGTAACACAACCCAGACACATTCACAATCCACTGTTAATTAGTTGCCAGGGGCTGCAACACACATTTTTTCAGCTTGTTCTTCCTTTTTTCATTAATTTACCCATTTTTTTGTTTGAAATCAATCTTATATTGCTACTTAACACTACAAGCTTATAGCACCACACCGTGGCAAATGTGTACATACACAAGGTCCATGGCATCTGCTACTAATTTATAATATACACATTTCAAACCCTCCAGCTTTCCACATCTAGTTTGGGAAACTACATAAGGTGCAATATAGTGGTTTTATCATCAATTATCCACTCCACTAGAACAGCGCCATACCTACATCTGTTTTACATCTATTCCAGTACACTCCACTTAGGTACCTGTAGAGGCAGCAGTTCTATATCCTATCTGTACCTATATCCATTGTGCGGATTCATTTTTACATTACCTTACATTTGCCACCTGCTGAGGAAAATGTTGAGGGCCTCAATTTTGTGTTTGTGGCAGATGAGGCCTTTGCTCAGTAGATGTTCCCCCAGAAGCCCTTTCCTATGAGGAACCTCACCCCAGAGCAGATAATCTACAATTACAGGCTTTCTCGTGCCAGAAGAGTTGTGGAAAATGCCTTTGGCATACTCTCCAGTCGTTCCAGGCTGTATCTAACCTCAATTAACCTGGCCGAATACAAAATCAACCATGTGGTATTGTGCTACTGCATCCTCCACAATTGCTTAAGGAGGAATGCAAGCAGCTACTTTGCCTCACTTCAAAGGGAGGTTGACCTTTCAGTGTCAGGCCCAGCTGATCCTGGCATGATGGCGGCTCTTGAAAGTGGCCATGCTGGGTTGCCATCCCAAACTGCCCGAGATGTCCAGCAACAATATATGGACTATTTTGTGGGTAGGGGGGCAGTGGCTTGGCAGCAAACTGTTGCTGATCATGAAAAAAACTTTGATTTGATACTAAACTCCTATTTAATTTGAACTAACGTTTGTGTTTCTTTTCTGTCTCCTAGGTTCGCAAATGGCTTTAATTTTGGCCATTTTCTACAATAGTGTAAACGTACCTTATTTGCTACATGTGGTGACAATCTCTTCTTCAGCTAACTATGATGTTGTGCTGTGGGTCTGCTACACACACACAATGTTATTGTTATTAATGTATCTAATGCATTAATGTTAAAAATATTCGGCCTTTTAAACTCCTTTAATTCATTTCTTTGAGGTCCTAAAATTGCCTGAGTTTGCCACATTTTAGCACACATTGTTAGTGTAACTACACCAACTTAACAAATACACTGGTATTGAGCATTGAAATAAGAAGCCACACATTATTTAGTATAAAACATTTTACTCCAAGCACATTCACATGTGCATTTTAAAAGGTTTTTGAACAAACCAACATCTTGGTGTATAACATGTATGTTTGCCATTATTTTGCCTTTTTTGGGGCTAAAAAACAGGCATGTTTGAAAACAGAAGATACACATCCCCAACTCAGGAACTTACAAAATTTGACTTTGGTAAAGTGAAGACCATATGAGACATTAGTATTCCAAGACTGTGTTGATGTTGCCTTTCTCAGATGGGGTGATCTCACCCTTCTTAAAGCCAAAATTTGAAGCCACATGCACGTAGAGGCATAACTGTTAAATGTCCCTTATGATACCCTGCCTAAAATGTGTGTAGGTACAAACAGGTTAAAAGGAGAGAAATCAGCACTATTGGGACTTTAAAATGAGGATAGTGGGGCCGTTCATACCCCTCCTCCATCCCGGTTCAATGTTAAAAACTAAAAAAGAAAAAGGATGTGGGACTTTGAGTGAGGCCCACGGGAGCAGAAGTAAAACTAGAATAAAGTTTCAATTTTTTAATATGAAGTAATACATAAATTTATAAGTTTACATTTGTAGGCACATAGCTCAATAAATATAATTTGTATTCAATCATAAAATACATTCCAACAAGGACTTCTATGTAAACATATGAGGATATGAATAAAAAATGCATAACAGTAAATATGTGGCACGCAGTGTCACTAGAAAAAAGTGGCAAAGACAAAATGCAATAACAATGGAACGTCCATACATAGCTAATAATGGTGTATGAATAACGGTAGTTGTAAGCTCTATGCCGTTTCGGGACCTTATAGCCACTCATCAGGAGCATAACCATATTAATCACCTATAAATAGGGGAAATTAGCAATATTTAGAGTAGTTTAAAGGACGAGTGGGCAAATGTAAAACATAAAATTCCACATTCTTCCACAAAGACCATGAACTTACAAATGCGTCCGTGGAAAGGCGGCGCAGCTCTGAATGCCGAGCCCACCCACAATACCAGGGTCCGAAGCTGAGGGAGCGTGTCCAGGCAGCAGACCCGGCAACGAGAAACCCCCAGATTGGGTCAGAGTGTGACGGGTGACCTCAGTGGAAGGAGGAAAAAAAAGAACCTGAAAAGCAAAAACACAAAGTGAATAGGTAAGAATAGTGTGAAAAAATGAAGGGAGAATATGAAGCAGTGAAAATGGGTTGGAGTAAAAAACGAATAAAAGAAAGAGAAGGAAAAAAGTGAAGAAATAAAAGAAAAAAAGTTCAGAGAAAGAGAGAATAGAATATGAGAGAAATAACCAAGATAGTACAGAAAAAGACCAGGGAAGGGGGATGGTGAAACAAAAGAGGAAAACTGAGTGAAAGAAAAGGGGGTGAAGAAAGACCATAGCTGTGAAGAAAAAGACCTGAAAAATGGAAACACGAAGTGAATAGGTGAGAATAGTGTGAAAAAAAAAAAATGGAGAAAAGAGTATGAAGCAGTGAGAATGGATTGGAGTGAAAAGGGTGAAAGAAAGAGAAAGAGAAAAAGTAAAAAGTAAAAAGAAGTTTAGAAAAGGAGAGAATAGAATATGAGAGAAACGACCAAAATAGTTTAGAAAGAGACCAGGGAAGGGGGATGGTGGAACAAAAGAAGGAAAGTGAGTGAAAGAAAAGGGGGTGAAGAAAGACCATACCTGTGAAGAAAAAGACCTGAAAAATGGAAACACGAAGTGAATAGGTGAGAATAGTGTGAAAAAAAAATGGAGAAAAGAGTATGAAGCAGTGAGAATGGGTTGGAGTGAAAAGGTTGAAAGAAAGAGAAAGAGAAAAATGAAAAAGTAAAAAGAAGTTTAGAAAAGGAGAGAATAGAATATGAGAGAAACGACCAAAATAGTTCAGAAAGAGACCAGGGAAGGGGGATGGTGGAACAAAAGAAGGAAAGTGAGTGAAAGAAAAGGGGGTGAAGAAAGACCATACCTGTGAAGGAGGGAGTAGGGGCATGGTTGCCAAAAGTGTGTGGCTGCTTGATGGTGTACGGATAAAGCCTGGATTGGGAGACACCTCACTGGGAGAAGCCAAAGCGGGGAGTGCCGCCGCAGAGCACACCCCCAACATCATGCAACCAGCAAACCAAAGGGGGACCGGGAGGTGCCGCAGACCCGCCAGCCAGGCGACAGAGCTGGCCGACCGCGAGCGCCAAACCAATCTCACCAAGCGCTGGAGATGGAAAACACGCTGCCGCTATGGGCGTCATAAAGACGCTGAACAGCCGGCGCGGGAGGCATGATGTCGACGCTTGGGGGGGAGGCCCCGCCCAACCCACGTCACAACAAGGCGGAGGGGGGATCCCCAGTACGCGTCGCAGCTCCGGAGTGTGGCAGAAAGGGCAGGCCAAGACAGACAGCAGCCAAAACCAACAGTGCATGGACACAACTGCAAACACTGAATTATAAAGGGGCAAAACACCTGAGATGACTTACTAGTGATTGACTCCATATAGGGACAATCAAGGTGTGAAATAGGGAAATACTGGATAGACATCAAAATTAAAATAAATTAAATAAAAAATCTGAAAATTAAATGATATAATGCTTGAAAGTGCGACCGTGTGCCTCCATCCCTAATTATTTGATTAAAAGGAGAGAAATCAGCACTATTGGGACTTTAAAATGAGGATAGTGGGGCCGTTCATACCCCTCCTCCATCCCGGTTCAATGTTAAAAACTAAAAAAGAAAAAGGATGTGGGACTTTGAGTGAGGCACACGGGAGCAGAAGTCAAACTAGAATAAAGTTTCAATTTTTTAATATGAAGTAATACATAAATTCATAAGTTTACATTTGTAGGCACATAGCTCAATAAATATAATTTGTATTCAATCATAAAATACATTCCAACAAGGACTTCTATGTAAACATATGAGGATATGAATAAAAAATGCATAACAGTAAATATGTGGCACGCAGTGTCACTAGAAAAAAGTGGCAAAGACAAAATGCAATAACAATGGAACGTCCATACATAGCTAATAATGGTGTATGAATAACGGTAGTTGTAAGCTCTACGCCGTTTCGTGACCTTATAGCCATGCTCCTGATGAGTGGCTATAAGGCGTAGAGCTTACAACTACCGTTATTCATACACCATTATTAGCTATGTATGGATGTTCCATTGTTATTGCATTTTGTCTTTGCTACTTTTTTCTAGTGACACTGCGTGCCACATATTTACTGTTATGCATTTTTTATTCATATCCTCATATGTTTACATAGAAGTCCTTGTTGGAATGTATTTTATGATTGAATACAAATTGTATTTATTGAGCTATGTGCCTACAAATGTAAACTTATGAATGTATGTATTACTTCATATTAAAAGATTGAAACTTTATTCTAGTTTGACTTCTGCTCCCGTGTGCCTCACTCAAAGTCCCACATCCTTTTTCTTTTTTAGTTTTTAATTTTGTACAAACAGGTTAGTTTTTAAAGCCCCAAAACACACAATGTGTCAACATGTGCTATCTCCCATCACGGGATATCAATGTACGCATTTTGGGGGTGCAACCCCTTCCTCAAAACTAAAGTAGGTGAGAGGAAGGGGTTGCACCCCCGAAACACGCCCATTGATACACCATGATGGGAGATAGCACATGTTGACACACTGGGGGTTATTTATGAAAGGCAAATCTACTTTGCACTACAAGTGCACTGCAAGTGCACTTTCAAGTGCGCTTGCAGTGCACTTGTAGTGCAAAGTGGATTGGCCTTTTGAAAATAACCCCCACTGTGTGTTTTGTGGCTTTAGCAAACTAGATGTAGGGAAAGACACATATTTTAGGCATGGGATCATGAGGGAAATCATAATTTTTTGGCCCAATTTTGTGTGCGTCTTCAATTTTTGGCTTTGCGATTCTTAAAAAGACATAAAGATTACAATTAAAACATTACTTAGGGCAGTGTTTCACAACTCTCCTTCTCCAGATGCATTTCCAGGTCATATTTTCTCTATTTTTTGCTTTTGGCACAGGTGATGATGTCATTTTCGAGGATAGTAATTCACACAGTCGTTTTTCTACTGCGGAAAATAAAGAAAACAGGACCTGGTGGTGCACCTAGAGAAGTGGAGTGGCTAAATACTGACCTCAGACACTAAAGCCTAGGTTCACATTGGAGCGATTTGTCATGCGAGAGAAGTCGTAGCCTATCGGAGGCAATGGCACTGTTCCAATCTGTTTATCGGCGCCGCAACAATTTGCAAGAGTAGTTCCTGCACTACTTTTTCCAATTTCAGGTGCGACTTCAATAGACATCTGTGCATGAAGCCACACAAATGTCTATCAAGTAGCACTTGAAATTGCACTGACCTTGCTACTTAGAAATTGCGCTACTTCAAGTGTAGTAGTGCGATTTCAAAGTAGCATGAATGTGAACCAGGGCTTAAAAGTAATAAAAACATGTGAAATCTTAAAACTGAAAACAGGAGCCAACAAAGTGGAAGAAAACTTCAGTCCAGATGAACTTAAAATTTGGCAAACATGTCAACATAATCTGTAAAGGAGTGGCAGCCTCCTTTATTTGCTCTAGATCATTCAAAGCCTGCATCATATCTGCACTCATACAGCCAATTGTGCATCTTGGAAGTTCGTATCATGGTAAGAAGAGAAAAAAGTATTAAGGGAACGATGGTCAAGTGGCTGAGGCCCTACATAGTGAATTATAATCAAGTTACTAATCAAATTGGGAAATACTTACCTACCCAATCTATTGTTGCTTGCAACCTTGCCCTTCAGACACCTACACTAATAGGAATGTACATACTGCAACTACTCTGTAATCTTGGCCCTGGTGCCTGGGTCTACAAAACTCGGGTACCTAGCAACACTGCCAGCTCCTTCCACCTCTTCCTTCTTCATGCTAATGTTTAGGCACTACATACTTTGCTAATGTGTAGAGTGGGTGTTTGTTTTGGACATCTAAACATTTGACATGTATACACATTTGAAGACAGATTCAAAGAATACTTACTTGCGCAGACAAGAGGCTCACAAATAAGGATAGAAAGTATTCCTGCGCTATCATAAAACGGGGGAATAAAGGAGAAGCCAAAATATATATGTGAGATCAGGAAAAGCAGCGTACACCGAAACGGGTACAGCCTGCCCCTAGTTATAACAAAGATGGATAGAGATGTGGTGTTGCGCTAATCCCTTAAATAAACAATAACTCTGCATGTGCTACCACAGTGATGGTGGGTGTCTCTAAGATGTACAACATTAAATTATTGCTGCTTAGAGAGTGCCTCTATAATAAAAATGTGCAGTGCTGGTATGACTTCTAGCAAAAATATTATATAAATAAATACCTAACATGCAGGTGATCTGCTAAATACAATAATCAAAAAACACAAATACATGAAAAGTGAACAGTGCTTGGGAATCGTTGTGCACACACTAATTAAAAAAAAAAAAAAGGACAACTAAGGCATTCCTGGTCTCTAGTAAAACAGGTGTGCACCTGGTGTGACTCAGCACACACCTAGTGCCTTGTTTCCACTGAGCCGATCGGTTCGGTTTGGTTCAGTACGGTACGCTATTTTGGGTGTTTCCATTATGAAAGCAGCCCATACAACCGAACCGAACCGTTCCATTCAGGGTCCTGCTTCAAATGTGGGGCCATAGAAAATGGAACGGTTCGGTTAGGGCAGAGCTACGATACATTCCACTGATTGGCTGACAGAAAACCCTCATGATTAGTGGACTACACTATGCTGCACTGTGGTTTTTTTTCCCTTAAAAATACATCGAAAAGGGGAAGTCCCAACATTGAAAAACTCATGCAGTTGCCCACAACCCCTCTTGTCTCCTATGGGATAGGGGATATATGAGGCTTATTCTAGCAGGCGTGACTCTGTGTGACTGTGATCCCTGGGGCCTCTCCTTATCCATGTCTACCCTGGCAAGGCTGCATTAATGGGCACTGATGAGCCAGGCAGCAACCAGAAAGTGTTCTTTACCCCTTAAGTTCCGCCCTAAGCCCAGGGCCTTTGGCCCACCGAGAATCACCCCTGTGATTGAAGTATTCACTTATGATTTTGGGGGGAAGATGGCCTTGTTGTCTCCCCTGTTGGGGCCCGGGCGAGGGTAGCCTCCATTTGTCCCCTCTGGTGGCTTGTCTGTAGCCTCCTTTTTTGTGCTTGCCTGTTGAAAGAAGAATAAAAAAATAGTTTTTAACAAAAAAAATGGCATAAAAAGAAAATAAAAAATGTTCATATCTGCTAATTTACACATATACATATTGGTTAGATACAAATATTGCTTACTTCTTCTGATTATGTGATGGATCGACTCCATCTTCTCTTGCTCGCAGTGCTTTAGATCAGACCATCGCTTTCAGATTTGGTCCTTCGTTAGTTGCACCGAAAATTCGACCTCCAAAACGGTGATGACCTTCTCCAAAGTGAGGTCCTTTCGGCTGTTGGGCCTTTCATAGTTGCGCAACTTGCAATCATAGTCATGCTTCTCGAGGATGCGCACCATATCCACCATCTCACACTTGCTCATGGGGGTGGCTTTGTGCCTCCTATAAGCTCCACCACCGCGGACCTGCCTTGAATTCTCGGAATCCGTCATGCTGTCACACTCCCGAATCTTCCGGCGTGCGTGTCGCATGCAGAAGAGAGATGGTCACGCCCCACCGTCATGACGCACTGATAGTGGAGTTTCACGCATGCACAGTGTATATAAAGCCATATCGCGCGGTCGATGTAACGGCCGTAACAATGATCTGGGAGTGGAGGGCGAATGATCGACATCGCCAAAAGGAAACATAAAACAAAGGTACAGTTGTAATTTGGGGCATCAGTGGTTAGTGGCCTATACTGCTTAGATTGAGGCCTGTATTGGGACCAGATTATTTATGAGTTAAGCCTGACATTAGGGTTTGTCTTGTGTTCTGTCTTGTAGGCATCTGCTAATTGAATTCACAATGGTGTATATATTCACAGCGCCAGACTTTTTGCCTGAATTTATAGAGCAGTACCGGGAGCTGCCATGTCTATGGAAAGTTAAGAGTAGGGATTACTCAAATAAAATCAAGAGGAAGGCAGCGATAGAAAAACTCTTGGAATTGGTGAAGCCTCTGTACCCCACGGCAGACATCAATTATTTGAAGGCCAAAATTGGTAGCCTGCGTAGTACATATAATAGGGAGCGCAAGAAGGTCCTGGAATCCCAGAGATCGGGAGCATCAGCAGATGACATATATGTCCCCAGGCTGTGGTACTACAACAGTCTGCGTTTTTTTGTCCAACCAAACCGAACCACGCCCATCACTCTCAATGCTTCCTTCCACATTGGCTGAGGCCACAGCTCCTGAGGTCCACCCTGGTCCTTCTACACAGGAAGAAGATATGGATGAGCCCAGCTTGACCCAGGTATAGCATTGTTGAACATATTTGTAGACAAAATTATAATGATGTTAACTAGACATTATTGATCCCAAATTGATGCCTTAACAAAGTGGTTTACATATCAATAGACAGTAGTGGCCAAAAATGATTGGGACAAAAATGAAGAATGCTGGGGTCAGAATGATAGTCTTTTCTATTTGTCAACATTCAATTTGCAACAGTCATGAGCTCAAAATTGTGTGTGATTGATGACCAAAAACCAACAAATATGTCCCATTTTCATACACAGGAAAGTCTCAGTCAGGATGAGCCCGTGCCCAGCAGCCTGATGGAGTCGCAGATCCCTTCCCTACGCCCTCCTACTAAAAGGGCCAGGAAGACCAGGAACCTGGATGAGGCCACGGCTGCCTTCCTCAGCCATGCAACAACTGCCATTAGTACGACCCCAGATGCACAGGAGGCATTTGGCTGTATAACGGGTAATAAGCTGAGAGATATGGAGGAGGAGCAAAGGAGTATGTGTGAGGAGCTAATCCTGAAGCTCCTCAACAAGGGGAGGAGGGGACAAATTACATCTAAAACACACATCTGTGATTTATGCAGCGTATACACGGTCAGACTTTTCGACCAGACTTGTCTGACTGACGCCGGCGGACCAAATCCGGCGGACAATCCGATCGTGTGTGGGCTTCCCCGGACTTTCAGCAGACTTTTCCAGTCGCAAATCTGACGGACTTTAGATTTGGAACATGCTTCAAATCTTTACGTCGTAATTCCGCCAAACCCAGAAATCTGCTCGTCTGTATGCTAGTCCAATGGACAAAAAACGACGCTAGGGCAGCTATTGGCTACTGGCTATCAACTTCCTTATTTTAGTCCTGTGTACGTCATCAGGTACGAATCCATCAGACTTTGGTGTGATCATGTGTAGGCAAGTCCTTTCGTTAAAAAGTCTGTCGTAAGTCCGTCAAAAGTCCGTCAAAAGTCAGCTGGAAAGTCTGTCGGACAAGTCTGGTCGAAAAGTCCACACCTCCACCACCTCCACAGACACCAGAGCAACCCCACCCACCACAGCAGCATGGCGGACCGTGGCAAATACAGCCCCAAATCCCCCAACAAGCCCTCTGGCCTGGGGATTTTCATCCCTACAATTTCTAATTTTCTTTTTGTTTATTTTTTAAATTATGATTTGAGTTGTTATACTTTATTTTATTTTTTTGTGCAGAAAATGCATTTTTTCTTTAAATTATTTTATTTTGATTTGTAGGGCAGATAACATGCATAATTTAGTTTATTTTATTTGTTAAAGAAAAAACGGCCTCAGCTGATGTGGAAGGAAGCGTTGACAGCGATGGCCTGGTCTGGCAAAAAACGCAAGCTGTGGTAAGACCACAGCCTGGGGACGTATATGTCATCTGCTGCTGCTCCCGATTAGGGATGAGCCGAACACCCCCTGGTTCGGTTCGCACCAGAACCTGCAAATGGACCGAAAATTCGCATGAACTTTAGAACCCTATTGACGTCTACGGGACTCGAACGTTTGAAATCAAAAGTGCTCATTTTAAAGGCTAATTTGCATGGGATTGTCCTAAAAAGGGTTTGGGGACCTGGGTCCTGCCCCAGGGGACATGAATCAATGCAAAAAAAACTTTTAAAAACAGCCGTTTTTTCGGGAGCAGTGATTTTAATGATGCTTAAAGTAAAAAAAAAAAAAAAGTGAAATATTCCTTTAAATATCGTACCTGGGGGGTGTCTATAGTATGCCTGTAAAGTGACGCGTGTTTCCCGTGCTTAGAACAGTCCCTGCGCATCAGTGGAAAAGAGAAATGTTTTTCCCATATTAACTCTTACAGGAGAGAATTTCCCTTCCTAGAGGTAGATTTCATCTCACTTCCTGTTGTCTCCTTCCATTTGCAAGTAGGAGTCGTTTGTAAGTTGGATGTTTGAAAGTAGTGGCCTGCCCTATATACTCAGCAGAAATTTGGGCCTTAGGTGTTGTTGTTGCCACAACACTGTAAGCCCTCACAGGGCCCTGCTGTGAAATATTAGATCAAGAATTGTAATTACATGCCCCTGTTGAACAGGGGCAGAAAAATTGGGCCTTTGGTGGTGGTGGTGGTGGTGCTGGTGCCACAACACTGTAAGTCCTCACTCGCTCTTGGTGGGCGCAGAAACGGGCCCTGCTGGGAAATATTAGATCAAAAATTGTAATTACATGCCCCTGTTGAACAGGGGCTGAAAAATTGAGCCTTAGGCACTGGTGCTGGTGCCACAACACTGCAACCCCTCACAGATACTCTAGTTGGAACGCAGGAACGAGCCCTGCAGCAAAGTATTGCATCAAAAATTGTAATTACATGCCCCTGTTAAACAGGGGCTGAAAAATTAGGCCTTATGCACTGGTGCTGGTGCCACAACACTGAAACCCCTCACAGATACTTTAGTTGGAACGCAGGAACGAGCCCTGCTGCAAAGTATTGCATCAAAAATTGTAATTACACACCCCTATTAAACAGGGGCTGAAAAATTAGGCCTTAGGCACTGGTGCTGGTGCCACAACACTGCAACCCCTCACAGATACACTAGTTGGAAAGCAGGAACGAGCCCTGCTGCAAAGTATTGCATCAAAAATTGTAATTACACGCCCCTGTTAAACAGGGGCTGAAAAATTAGGCCTTAGGCACTGGTGCTGGTGCCACAACACTGCAACCCCTCACAGATACTCTAGTTGGAACGCAGGAACAAGCCCTGCTGCAAAGTATTGCACAAAAATTGTAATTACACGCCCCTGTTAAACAGGGGCTGAAAAATTGGGCCTTAGGCACTGGTGGCGGCGCCCAGAACCAAAAATGTTCTTACAAGCTATCAGCGAGATCATTGAGGAGGAAGAGGATAATTACTCAGGATAGTCACTCAGCATCAGCATAGGCAGTCTTTGAAGGGATATGAGATTTAAAAAAAAAATATTCGGTTACATCAGCATCAGGTGCTTGGTAGCTGGTGGTGATCCAAGACTGATTCATTTTTATGAAGGTCAGTTGATCGACCGAGTCGGTGCACAGACGCACCCTGTG
Source organism: Aquarana catesbeiana (assembly GCF_042186555.1). Taxonomy (NCBI): domain Eukaryota; kingdom Metazoa; phylum Chordata; class Amphibia; order Anura; family Ranidae; genus Aquarana; species Aquarana catesbeiana. Next base: position 483,015,870 of record NC_133324.1, on the reverse strand, counting down.
ATTGGTTACAAAGCCTCCAGCAGCACTGAATGTGCGTTCCAAAAGAACGCTGGATGCAGGACAGGCCAGTAGCTCAATTGCATAATGTGCAAGCTCTGGCCAGTGATCCATCCTCAAGACCCAGTAACCCAGAGGATTTTCGGTGGGAAAGGTGTCCAAGTCAGATCTTGCCCCTAGGTATTCCTGCACCATGTAAAACAGACGCTGGCGATGGTTGCTGGAACCGATCATACCTTGGGGCTGCGGACTAAAAAATTGTCTGAACGCATCGGTCAGACGGCCACCTTCTCCCTTCTCCCCCGCTCCTTCTTTGACTGATCGAAGCCTCAGCAACACGTTGTCCAGAAACAGGAGTTTGTAACCTCCCAGTCTCTGGGAATGCATTGCACAGACCATTCTGCAAGGCCTCCCGAAGATGTTTCATCCTCTGCTCCCTCTGCAATGGCAAGATAAGGTCCGCAACCTTACCCTTATAACGTGGATCAAGGAGGGTTGGCAACCAGTATTGGTCCTTCTCCTTGATACCACCAATACGAGGATCCTTACTCAGGCTTTGCAGGATCAGGGAGGCCATGCAGCGTAGGTTTGCTGAGGCATTCAGTCCAGAGTCCTCTGGGTCACTAAGGATGACATGGTCCGCAGCCACCTCCTCCCAGCCACGTACAAGTCCATGTATTTCTTGGGACTGATCCCTTAAAGACTGCTGCTGATGCTGAGTGCCAGGCTCCACCTCCATACTGACACAATCCTCCTCCTCCTCTTCCTGTGTGATCAGCGGGCACGCAGGAACACTGTCTGGATAAAGGGGGCCTTGAGAGCTAAAGAAGTCCTCCTCTTCCTGCCTCTGTTCTGCCTCAAGTGCCCTGTCCATTATTCCACGCAGAGTGTGCTCAAACAGGTGGACAAGGGGGACAGTGTCACTGATGCATGCACTGTCACTGCTCACCATCCTTGTGGCCTCCTCAAATGGTGACAGGACAGTGCATGCATCCCTAATCATGGCCCACTGGCATGGGGAAAAAAAATCAAGCTCCCCTGACCCTGTCCTGGTGCTATAGTCACACAGGTACTCATTGATGGCCCTCTGCTGCGTGTGCAGCCCCTGCAGCATGGCCAACGTTGAGTTCCACCTGGTGGGCATGTCACAGATTAGGCGGTTCTTGGGCAGGTTAAACTCCTTTTGGAGGTCTGCCAGCCAAGCACTGGCATTATATGACCGGCGGAAATGCACACAGACTTTCCTGGCCTGCCTCAGGACATCCTGTAAGCCCAGGTACCTGCCCAAGAACCGCTGAACCACCAAGTTAAGGACGTGAGCCAAACAGGGCACATGGGTCATTTGTCCCTGTCGGAGGGCAGAGAGGAGGTTGGTGCCATTGTCGCAAACCACCATTCCTGCCTTAAGTTGTCATGGCACCAACCCCCTCTGAACCTGCCCCTGCAGAGCTGACAGAACCTCTGCCCCAGTGTGGCTCTTGTCCCCCAAGCACACCAGCTCAAGCACCGCATGGCATCTTTTGGCCTGCATACTTGCGTAGCCCCTTGAATGGCTATGGATCACCACTGGTTCCGAGGACAAAGCACAGGAAGAGGCCATGGAGGAAGAAGAAGAGGAGGGGGTGGAGGAGAGAGGTGTGTCACAATCATTAGTAGTGGCATTTTGGAGGCATGGTGGCGAAACAACCTCCAACACTACTGCACCTTGTCCTGCATCCTTCCCAGCTGCCAGCAGAGTCACCCAATGCGTGGTGAAACTTAGGTAACGTCCCTGTCCATGCCTGCTGGACCATGAGTCAGCGGTAATATGCACCTTACCGCTGACTGCCCTGTCCAGCGAGGCATGGACATTGCCTTCCACATGCCGGTAGAGCCGGAATCGCCTTCCGTGAGAAAAAGTGGCGTTTGGGTACCTGCCACTGAGAAACCGCACATTCCACAAACTCACGGAAGGGGGCAGAGTCTACCAACTGAAAAGGCAGCAGTTGAAGTGCTAGCAATTTTGCCAAGCTAGCATTCAACCGCTGGGCATGTGGATGGCTGGGAGCGAACTTCTTTCGGCGGTGCAGCAGCTGGGGTAGGGAAATTTGCCTGGTACAATCTGACGTCGGTGTACCGAAAGCAGATTGCCCACAAGTACTTGGCTGTGACACACCTAATTCTACACCTTCATTCCTCTCAGTGCAGGTCTCAGAGAGGACTGAAGGTATCGTGGGGTTGGAGATCTCAGCTGATGAGGAGCAAGGAGAGGTCCTCTTTGTTCTTTGGTGTGGGTCTTTTAGATATGCTTGCAAACGAACTGCATGGCAGGTAAACACATGTCTGGTCAAGCATGTGGTGCCCAAGCGGGAGATGTTTTGGCCACGCGAGATACGCTTGAGACATATGTTGCAAATAGTGATCTGATGCACTTGTCTCAAAAAAGGCCCACACCAAAGAACTTTTGGAATAACGTGCAGAGATAGCAGAGCCCTGCACATGCGGAGCTTTGGGGTGTGATGCAGTCAGTGTACTGCCTCGTTGGTGATGTGCCTCCTCCTCCTCTTCCTCTCTCCTATCAGGCATCCATGTTGAGTCAGTGACCTCATCATCCCCTCCCTCCTCATCACTGGAGCAAACCTGGCAGTATGCTGCAGCAGGGGGAGCATGACGTCCAGATTGCTGTCCTTCTTGGGCACCCCCTCTGTCCGTGATCATGATACTGCCTTCATCTAGCTCAGTATCATCATCAGAGCCTTCTAAACGCTGGGCATCCTCCTGGAGCAGGTACCCAACACTGTGGTAAAACAGTTCGAGGGACTCCTCAGGAGGACATGGTGGGGCTAGGGAAGGAGTCACTGATGCCATTGAGTCGAGGGAAGAGGTCGCGTTGGCACCTGCTTTGCCAGACAAAGTACCCTGAGCATGGGTGAGTGTGGATGAGGAGGATGAGGACGGCTTGGTCATCCACTCGACAAAGTCTTTCGCATGTTGCGGCTCAACGCGGCCAGCTGAAAAAAAAAAGGCCAAGTGTGTCTCACGGCCACGTGCTGATGAGGATGCACCGTCTCCATAACCAGCATTGTTGCCTCTAGACACAGAGCCTGCTAGCCCTCTTTTATTGGCTTGTGACTGTCTGCCTCTCCTTGTTGGCCTTCCAGACATACTAATGGCCTGTAGCTGCGCTAAGCTGGGATATATATATAATATATAGATACTGCAACTAGCAAAATCAACTGCCTGTCCATAGTATGAGAACACCACCAACCTTCTACAGGTAGCTTTAGGTGAACACTCTGCAGAGCTTGCAAAAAACTAACTTGTAGCTTATTTAGCTGCCTGCGGTAGTGATAGGATCAGGAAAACACCACCAACCTTTTACAGGTAGCTTTAGGTGAACACTTTGCATAGCTCGCAAAAAACTAACTTATAGCTTATTTAGCTGCCTGCGGTAGTGATAGGATCAGGAAAACACCACCAACCTTCTACAGGTAGCTTTAGGTGAACACTGTGCAGAGCTCGCAAAAAACTAACTTGTAGCTTATTTAACTGCCTGTGGTAGTGATAGGATCAGGAAAACACCACCAACCTTCTACAGGTAGCTTTAGCTGAACACTGTGCAGAGCTCGCAAAAAAATAACTTGTAGCTTATTTAGTTGCCTGCGGTAGTGATAGGATCAGGAAAACACCACCAACCTTCTACAGGTAGCTTTAGCTGAACACTGTGCAGAGCTTGCAAAAAAACTAACTTGTAGCTTATTTAGCTGCCTGCGGTAGTGATAGGATCAGGAAAACACCACCAACCTTCTACGGGTAGCTTTAGCTGAACACTGTGCAGAGCTCGCAAAAAAATAACTTGTAGCTTATTTAGCTGCCTGCGGTAGTGATAGGATGAGGAAAACACCACCAACCTTCTACAGGTAGCTTTAGGTGAACACTGTGCAGAGCTTGCAAAAAATGAACTTGTTGCTTATTTACCTGCCTGCGGTAGTGATAGGATCAGGAAAACACCACCAACCTTCTACAGGTAGCTTTAGGTGAACACTGTGCAAAGCTCGCAAAAAACGAACTTGTAGCTTATTTACCTGCCTGCGGTAGTTGTAGGATCAGGAAAACACCACCAACCTTCTACAGGTAGCTTTAGCTGAACACTGTGCAGAGCTCGCAAAAAAATAACTTGTAGCTTATTTAGCTGCCTGTGGTAGTGATAGGATGAGGAAAACACCACCAACCTTCTACAGGTAGCTTTAGGTGAACACTGTGCAGAGCTCGCAAAAAACTAACTTGTAGCTTATTTAGCTGCCTGTGGTAGTGATAGGATTAGGAAAACACCACCAACCTTCTACAGGTAGCTTTAGCTGAACACTGTGCAGAGATCGCAAAAAACTAACTTGTAGCTTATTTAGCTGCCTGCGGTAGTGATAGGATCAGGAAATCACCACCAACCTTCTACAGGTAGCTTTAGCTGAACACTGTGCAGAGTTCGCAAAAAAATAACTTGTAGCTTATTTAGCTGCCTGCGGTAGTGATGGGATCAGGAAAACACCACCAACTTTCTACAGGTAGCTTTAGCTGAACACTGTGCAGAGTTCACAAAAAAAACTAACTTGTAGCTTATTTAACTGCCTGCGGTAGTGATAGGATCAGGAAAACACCACCAACCTTCTACAGGTAGCTTTAGGTGAACACTGTGCAGAGCTCGCAAAAAACTAACTTGTAGCTTATTTAACTACCTGTGGTAGTGATAGGATCAGGAAAACACCACCAACCTTCTACAGGTAGCTTTAGCTGAACACTGTGCAGAGCTCGCAAAAAAATAACTTGTAGCTTATTTAGTTGCCTGCGGTAGTGATAGGATCAGGAAAACACCACCAACCTTCTACAGGTAGCTTTAGCTGAACACTGTGCAGAGCTTGCAAAAAAACTAACTTGTAGCTTATTTAGCTGCCTGCGGTAGTGATAGGATCAGGAAAACACCACCAACCTTCTACAAGTAGCTTTAGGTGAACACTGTGCAGAGCTTGCAAAAAACTAACTTGTAGCTTATTTAGCTGCCTGCGGTAGTGATAGGATCAGCAAAACACCACCAACCTTCTACAGGTAGCTTTAGGTGAACACTTTGCAGAGCTCGTAAAAAAAATAACTTGTAGCTTATTTAGCTGCCTGCGGTAGTGATAGGATCAGGAAAACACCACCAACCTTCTACGGGTAGCTTTAGCTGAACACTGTGCAGAGATCGCAAAAAAATAACTTGTAGCTTATTTAGCTGCCTGCGGTAGTGATAGGATGAGGAAAACACCACCAACCTTCTACAGGTAGCTTTAGGTGAACACTGTGCAGAGCTCGCAAAAAATGAACTTGTTGCTTATTTACCTGCCTGCGGTAGTGATAGGATCAGGAAAACACCACCTTCTACAGGTAGCTTTAGGTGAACACTGTGCAAAGCTCGCAAAAAACGAACTTGTAGCTTATTTACCTGCCTGCGGTAGTTGTAGGATCAGGAAAACACCACCAACCTTCTACAGGTAGCTTTAGCTGAACACTGTGCAGAGCTCGCAAAAAAATAACTTGTAGCTTATTTAGCTGCCTGCGGTAGTGATAGGATGAGGAAAACACCACCAACCTTCTACAGGTAGCTTTAGGTGAACACTGTGCAGAGCTCGCAAAAAACTAACTTGTAGCTTATTTAGCTGCCTGTGGTAGTGATAGGATTAGGAAAACACCACCAACCTTCTACAGGTAGCTTTAGCTGAACACTGTGCAGAGCTCGCAAAAAACTAACTTGTGGCTTATTTAGCTGCCTGCGGTAGTGATAGGATCAGGAAATCACCACCAACCTTCTACAGGTAGCTTTAGCTGAACACTGTGCAGAGTTCGCAAAAAAATAACTTGTAGCTTATTTAGCTGCCTGCGGTAGTGATGGGATCAGGAAAACACCACCAACTTTCTACAGGTAGCTTTAGCTGAACACTGTGCAGAGTTCACAAAAAAAACTAACTTGTAGCTTATTTAACTGCCTGCGGTAGTGATAGGATCAGGAAAACACCACCAACCTTCTACAGGTAGCTTTAGGTGAACACTGTGCAGAGCTCGCAAAAAACTAATGCCGCGTACACACGGTCGGACTTTTCAGCTACAAAAGTCCAACGGACGCTGACGGACTAAAGCTGGCTGGTAATCCGATCGTGTGTGGGCTTCTCCGGACTTTCAACGTACTTTTTTAGCCTCAAATCCGACGTACTTTAGATTTGAAACATGCTTCAAATCTTTACGTCGTAACTACGACGGACCCCGAAGTCCGCTCGTCTGTATGCTAGTCCTACGGACAAAAAAACGACGCATGCTCATAAGCAAAAACTAAACGGAAGCACTCAGTCTAGTAAAACTAGTGTTCGTATTGTAGGTAGCACATTCATCACGCTGCAAAATCTGTGATCGTTGAATGCAGCGCATTTTATTTCTTCTTTACGAATGCTCTAAAGAACGAAGGTGTTTTGCTGTTCATATTCAGAGTTCTCCCAAACTGATTTCTGGATTCTTTTTCTCTTTGATCTCATGAATGATATAGTATGCTTTTTAAAAACAATGTTTCCATACTAATAATACTTTTTACCTTTTATTTATTTTTTTTTTTTTTAGGTTTGTAAAGTTACCACAAAGAACCCATTATTCTAGTTTTGTTTTTCTAGTGCTTATTTTTTAGTTTTTAGATAAAGTTAACCCAAAGCACCGTTTTTGGTTATGTAGATTTTTTTATTTTCAAGACTTACCACTTGAACATTATTAACATTAGTAATGTATTTTTGGTGTGTTTTTTCAAACTCAATGAGATTGTTGTCCCTTGTTAATTTAACATTGTGTGTAAAATCAATGATTTAAAAGAAAACACATAAAGTCTTTTGCTAAACTCAAAAAAGATCCATTTATTCATGGTCAAAATAAAATAAAGAGGAAGTCAACGCTGGAAAAAGTCGGTGTACAAGAAAATTGGGATCTTGAGGAGTCCATATAAGAGGGAGCACAATCTGGTCCAAGAATCCCAGAGATCAACAGCACCAGCAGATGATCTAGATGTCCCCAGACTGTGGTCCTACAACAGCCTGCGTCTTCTGTCAGACCAGACTGAACCCAGGTCATCACTTTCTTCTCTTCCCTGCAGCCTTTCCTCCACGCTGCCCTGCAGCCTTCCCTGCAGCCTTCCCTGTAGCCTTCTTTGGAGGCTGTGGCTGTGGTGTTTCAGTTGTGGCAGGAGGAGGAGGAGGAGGAGGGGGGGCTGCCTCATGTAGTTGTGTGTTTCGGGTTAGCGTGCCCTGCAGCCCCTTCTGGATAGTTTCCCCAAATAGGCGCTCGCAAATGAGACGCTGCTCCCAATCCATTTGAAGAAGCCTGCTGGCTAAGTAGCAGCCATAGGACTCTTCTGCTTCGGGGGGGCTTCTCAAAAAACGGGTGGCCTCTTGCATGAGGCGCAGGGATGCCTCCTGTGTGACCGTCCCCTTCCTGGCCCTTTTTTTGGGAAGGTGGAGGGGAAGCACTTGTGATTGGGTCATGCTCCTACTGGGCCCAGCCACCTCACTTGGCCCAGCCACCTCACTGGGACCAGCCACCTCACTGGGACCAGCCACCTCCTGCCTGACACTGGGCCCAGCCTCCTCCAGGATGATGGAGAATCCGCCCTCCTCCAGGCTGTCCATGGGCCCGGTCTCCTCCTGCCTGCCACTTTCCACACATTCCTCCTGGATGGACTCATCCTGTGTATAAAAAAAGGACATAGTTTTATTTATTTATTTGGGGTTCATCAATGACACACAATTTGCTTCTCATGACTAGCAAATTCAATGTGAATACATCTCTTTAATAAAAGAGTCTAATCAGACACCCTAATTTTTTATAGCAGGTGCCAAACATATTTAGCCACTCCTGTCAATTGATATGTATACACAATTTTGAGGCCAAAATTATTTTAGACAATTATAACATCCAGTTAACATCATTAATATTAGTACAGTAAATATTTGTTAATATAATTTACCTGACTCCAGATGGTCATATCCGGTTCATCCAGGATGGAAGACCCAGCTTGCTCCTCATCAGCCTCTGCTGGGGTGGAGGGAAGGGTGGAGGGAAGGGTGGAGGGAAGGGTTGAAAGTGATGCCCTAGCTTCATTCTGGTCATCAAGAAAACGGAGTTGATTGTAGTACCACAGCCTGGGTACATAAACATCATCTGCTGATGCTCCTGATCTCATTGATTCCTGGATCTTCTTATGCTCCCTCTTATACATATTCCTCAAGACCCCAATTTTCTTGAGCAATGTCTCCATTGTTGCTTCCGGGATGGTCGCCTGGACAAAGGACAGAAGTCTCTCCAGCGTTGACTTCCTCACATGCTTTGCATAATACTGAGGGTGTTTCACCTCCCACAAATTCCTCATCTCTCGATATTTAGATATGAAAGCTGTAAGGAACTCTGGATCCTTAAATAGGGGATTCATTATATCTGGAAAAGATAAAGTCACAAGACAAAAAACACTTATTATTAGGTTTCTGCTAACCCCTCATCATCTTCTCCCTATGTAGGCCTCATCAATCTATCAAGCCATATAGGCCGCTTGCTACAAAGTCATGACCATAAAACCAAAAAAAAAAAAATTATTTAAAATTACCTTTGTTTTGTAACGTCCTGGTCCACTATCACCTACGCACAGAACGTACGTACGACACGTGCGCAAGGCCCCTCTTTATACACTACGCATGTGTGAAACTCCACCTGCGTCGCCCGCCCCTGACGTTCGAAATTAACTCATGTTCTCCGCCCCCTAATTCGACGCACAGAACGTACGTACGACACGTGCGCAAGGCCCCTCTTTATACACTACGCATGTGTGAAACTCCGCCTGCGTCGCCCGCCCCTGACGTTCGAAATTAACTCATGTTCTCCGCCCCCTAATTCGACGCACAGAACGTACGTACGACACGTGCGCAAGGCCCCTCTTTATACACTACGCATGTGTGAAACTCCGCCTGTGTCGCCCGCCCCTGACGTTCGAAATTAACTCATGTTCTCCGCCCCCTAATTCGACGCACAGAACGTACGTACGACACGTGCGCAAGGCCCCTCTTTATACACTACGCATGTGTGAAACTCCGCCTGCGTCGCCCGCCCCTGACGTTCGATTTTAACTCATGTTCTCCGCCCATTTTTAGTTACGGCGCGTAGTGGGGTAAATAATGGCGGAAACACCTGACATGTTAACTACCTCAGGTAGCGAAAAAAGCCCGGAGGCTGGAACGTCAATCAGATCTGTGAGGCCTAGATTTAAGGCCTCCAATATGAGTTTTGAAGAGATGGTGGAGATGGTGGCCATTCTTCAAAAAAAGGACTATGATGGGAAGTATGGGCCGTACGCACGGCCAAATTTGCGCAAGGCCAAAATAATGGCGAAGGTGGTGGACACTTTACAGGCTTCTTTTGGGGTCCAGCGCTCCAAGGATCAAATTCGCAAAAGATGGTCTGACCTCAAGCTCAGGGAGTCGGATCAATACAGACGGATCCGTAAAGTGCTGGAAAAAAGTAAGTACTTGTCGTGTTTTTCTCTTGTGTTTATTACCTTGTATACTGCTCCATGTGCTTTTCCTTCCTATACGATTTTTTTGCTCATCGTTTCAAACGATCTTTTAATAAACCTCGTTACATATCTATAGATATATCTATCTATATATATGTGTGTATATATAGATAGATATATAGATAGATATATAGATAGATATATATAGATATATATATATATATAGATATAGATATAGATATATATATATATATAGATATAGATATAGATATAGATATATATAGATATATATAGATATATATCTATCTATCTATCTATCTATATATATATATATATATAGAGAGAGAGAGAGAGAGAGAGAGAGAGAGAGAGAGAGAGAGAGAGAGAGAGAGAGAGAGAGAGAGAGAGAGAGAGATTTTATATATAGAGAGAGAGAGAGAGAGAGAGAGAGAGAGAGAGAGAGAGAGAGAGAGAGAGAGAGAGAGATAGAGATAGAGATAGGTAGATAGATAGATAGATATATAGAAATGTAAAACATTCTTTTGGAATATTTTAAGTTATCTTTTTTTTTTCTTTACATTTAGTTATATATTTAGATTTTGTTCCAGATATAGAGAGAGAGAGAGAGAGAGAGAGAGAGAGAGAGAGAGATCAAAAGATTATTAATTATATTTCGAGATATTGATATCTAGATATCTATCTATCCGATATGTCTTTATAATTTTAAATATTGAGGTAAAATAGGAACTCTACACAAACCACTTCACTCCAAATGTTTTAAAATTACTATGTACTAAAATATCTGTGTGCTAAGTAGATTACTAATTTTTTGTTTCACATAGGGGAAAAATCACACAGCCAACAAGAAGACAGTCCACCCCAAGCCAAACAACATGATTGGGAAATCAGCCCAAGCCCCACTGAGGTTGTGGAGGAAGGAGAGGTGGGCGACATGGGCACCCCACCAGGTGAGTGTCTGACACACCAGCTTACGGTAATCTATGCATGGCTGTCTTTTCTTTAATGTAATTTTTCTACTCTATTTTAGGGGATCTGGTTGTGCTTGATTCAAGCAACAGTGCCACCCCCGAGGATGTGGAGGAATTATGCTACATGGGCACCCCACCAGGTCAGTGTCTGAGACAACAGCTTTATTATGGTAAGGTAAACTATGTATGTGTGCATATTTCTAAACACATTTTTTGGTTTCATTCCACTTTAGGTACAAGAAGTGACTATTTCACCTCAGACAGTGCCCAACGGCTAATTGGTCAAATAATGGCCTGGAATAGGGAGATCGATGAAATGCGTAATCGGCTGGATCGTATGCAGCAGGAAATGAAGGACATGATTGATGTTTTGGGTAGAATCTAAATGCCCTTTTTGAAACCCCAAAACATCGATCATGTCCTTCATTTCCTGTTTTGCTGACCCCATTCTGGGCCTTCTCTTTATTTTTTTGGCTGAACATATATGGCTGTTTAACATAATTTAAAAAAGGAGGGCTGTTTCTAGAAAATACATAAAAAATCCACAAAAAAATAAAATTTGATTTTCAAAAAAACAAAAAAAAAATAAAACTTGATTTTAAAAAAACCAAAAAAAAAAAACTTGATTTAAAAAAAAAAAAAAAAAAAAAAAATTTAAAAACTTGATTTTCAAAAAAACCAAAAAAAAAAAAAAACTTGATTTTAAAAAAAAAAAAAAAAAACTTGATTTAAAAAAAAACAAAAAAAAAAAAAATTAAAAAACTTGATTTTAAAAAAAACCAAAAAAAAAAAAAAAAAAGATTTTCCAAAAAACCAAAAAAAAAAAAAACTTGATTTAAAAAAAAAAAAAAAAAAAAATTTAAAAACTTGATTTTCAAAAAAACCAAAAAAAAAAAAAAAACTTGATTTTAAAAAACTTGATTTTAAAAAAACCAAAAAAAAAAACTTGATTTTAAAAAAACCAAAAAAAAAAAAAATTAAAAAACTTGATTTTCAAAAAAACCAAAAAAAAAAAAAAAAAAAGATTTTCCAAAAAACCAAAAAAAAAAATAAAACTTGATTTAAAAAAACAAAAAAAATAAATAAAAAAAAAAGGATTTTAAAAAACCAAAAAAATAAACAAAAAAGGATTAAAAAAAAAAAAAAAAAAAAAGCCTGTTTGCGAAAATCAAAAAGGCAATTATGTAGAAATATTTAAATATAATTATATTTTTGCAAATTATTAACATATCATTATATTTTTGTCTATGAACATTTTCTACTAAATGCATAACTGAATGCATAACAACGATTAATAAAAACATCTCCTTATAGGAATTAAATAAATGTGTTGTTTGTTATTTCAATGCTCAGTATCAGTTTGGTTATAATTGTAAAAAAGTTGTTTACAGTGGCAATGGAGCTTATTTAGACATTTAAAAGGAAAATACAGTTGGCACTACAACTGCTCGACCATAACCTAGGAGAAAGCCCAAAAGAAAGGCAAGCAATAAATATAATTCCAGATTTCATCAATATTTTTTTTATTTAAAAAAATTAAATATCCTGGCCCATTGCAATGGCCCCCCTACCCATAAAATAATTAACATATTGCTGTCTAACTTGACGGGCACTTTGGGGGGCCAAGCCAGTACGGACAGTATCCAGGCCCGTAAGGTTGTCATCTATAAGTCCGGCCTCAGGCCCAACTGTTCCTATATAATTTAGAGAATGTTTGTGTAAAAAGTTGTGCAGAATGCAGCACGATAAAATGATAAAATTAAGTTTGTATTCCGCCAAATTAATGGATGTTTGAAACAGGCGGAACCGGCTGGCCAGAATTCCAAACGCATTCTCAACCACTCTTCTAGCTCTGGCCAGCCGGAAATTAAAAACCCTCCTCTCCGGGGTGAGGGTTCTTTGGGGGAATGGCCTCATGAGGTGCTTGCTCAGAGCGAAGGCTTCATCGGCAATGAAGACAAAGGGGAGTCCTTCCACGTTATCCGCATCAGGTGGCAATCCCAGGCCACCACTCTGGAGACGCTGGCAGAACTCCGTCTGGGCAAATACTCCTCCATCCGACATCCGGCCATTCTTCCCCACGTCCACATATAAAAATTCATAGTGTGCCGACACCACCACCATTAAAACAATACTGTGGAACCCCTTATAATTAAAATAGTATGACCCCGAATGGGGTGGTGGCACGATGTGGACATGTTTCCCATCTATAGCCCCTTCACAATTGGGAAAGTCCCAACGGCTGGCAAAATGGGATGCCACAGTCTGCCATTCCTGTGGCGTTGAAGGAAACTGGGGAATCAAACAAGAAAACCAAAATCATTAATTTGGAAGCTAACATTGCAAGAAAATTATACAATTAAAAACATTATTCCCCAGCATCAGTATAACATTAAATAATTTAATTCTTCTGGAATAACTAATATGGAAAGGCACACTTATCAGATTGCTCACCCCCTCTGATGGAACATTGATTACATTTTAGGGGGTTGTGAAATCCCTAAAAAAGATTACTTTTAGGACACGCAGGAATTTAGGGACTAAAAAGGCTACAAGACTGCAGTTGTCGCACTCTGCAGGTGCAGTTGCTAACCATCTTACAGTAAATGAGGTAAGGTAAAAAGGCATTCATGTTGCAAGGAGTACACAATCACATGCAAGGGCAATTAATGAAAACACTTTGTGGCTTGCATATGATTTGATGATGGAAATCAGCAGAGCTTCTGCTCATTTACTAAAGCACTGGAACAAATGCACTTGTAGAGTGCACATGCATTTTGCAAAGTGCAACATATATTTGCTTTAGACAAATCAACACCACAGAACATTCAAGCAAATTTTTACGAGAGTGGGGGGGGGGGGTTGGGAAATCTAGCTAATTGCTAATTATAAGCACACTAAATACACTCAAACAAAATACATTCAAAATGAGTAGACTAGGTGGATATGTTCCCATCATTGCATGCTGGGGAGGTTATTGAAGGAAAATATACATGCATGACAAAAAATAACAGGAAAAAAATCCAGCATGTGTGAGGATAAAAAGGGGACATTCACACTATATTGCAATGATGGTAAGTAGTGTTTGAAGCAAGAAATACATTACATTATCAAAGATTACATAAAAGAACATGTGATGCTAATAAAAGAAAAATATCTTACCTTAATATAGTCCTTCTGCAGGACCTGGATGATGGCAGAACAGGTCTCTGGGATAATGATCCCCAGAGCCTGGGGGGAGATGCCTGTCGAGAACTTGAGGTCCTGCAGGCTTCTCCCTGTCGCCAAGTACCGCAACGTGGCAACTAGCCTCTGCTCCGGAGTGATGGCTTGCCTCATGCAGGTATCCTGCCTGCTGATATAGGGGGTCAGCAAAGCCAACAAACGGTCAAAAACGGGGTCCGTCATCCGGAGAAAGTTCCTGAAATCCTCAGGATTATTCTCACGGATCTCACGGAGCAATGGCATGTGACAGAACTGGTCACGCTGGAGCAACCAATTCTTGGTCCATGAACTCCTCCTCGCCCTGTTCATGGACTGGTCTTGGTCTGAAGAATAAACTACAGCACCAAACACATACAATGCACGAGCTCGACGACGAGTACGTACAAGTAACATGGTTTCAAAACGGTCGGCTGGTCAGAACGCACTTAACAGAACGCACTGAAGAACAGCAAGGCCTGTGAAGAGCGACCTGAAAATCAGGAACGAGCGGACAATAAAACAAAGATTTCTCAATGCCAACTGACCAAACGCACTGAAAAGCAGATACAAACCTCACAAGTAGGGATGAGCTTCGAGTTCGAGTCGAACTCATGTTCGACTCGAACATTGGCTGTTCGCAAGTTCACCGAACAGCGAACAATTTGGGGTGTTCGCGGCAAATTCGAATGCCGCGGAACACCCTTTAAAAGTCTATGGGAGAAATCAAAAGTGCTAATTTTAAAGGCTAATATGCAAGTTATTGTCATAAAAAGTGTTTGGGGACCTGGGTCCTGCCCCAGGGGACATGGATCAATGCAAAAAAAAGTTTTAAAAACGGCCGTTTTTTCAGGAGCAGTGATTTTAATAATGCTTAAAGTCAATCAATAAAAGTGTAATATCCCTTTAAATTTCGTACCTGGGGGGTGTCTATAGTGTGCCTGTAAAGGGGCGCATGTTTCCTGTGTTTAGAACAGTCTGACAGCAAAATGACATTTTGAAGGAAAAAACTCATTTAAAACTACTCGCGGCTATTGCATTGCCGACAATACACATGGAAGTTCATTGATAAAAACGGCATGGGAATTCCCCAAAGGGGAACCCCGAACCAAAATTAAAAAAAAAAAATGACGTGGGAGTCCCCCTAAATTCCATACCAGGCCCTTCAGGTCTGGTATGGATATTAAGGGGAACCCCGGCCAAAATTAAAAAAAAAAAAATGACGTGGGGTTCCCCCTAAATTCCATACCAGACCCTTCAGGTCTGGTATGGATTTTAAGGGGAACCCCGCGCCAAAAAAAAAAAAAAAAAACGGCGTGGGGTCCCCCCAAAAATCCATACCAGACCCTTATCCGAGCACGCAACCTGGCAGGCCGCAGGAAAAGAGGGGGGGACGAGAGTGCGGCCCCCCCTCCCTCCTGAACCGTACCAGGCCACATGCCCTCAACATTGGGAGGGTGCTTTGGGGTAGCCCCCCAAAACACCTTGTCCCCATGTTGATGAGGACAAGGGCCTCATCCCCACAACCCTGGCCGGTGGTTGTGGGGGTCTGCGGGCGGAGGGCTTATCGGAATCTGGAAGCCCCCTTTAACAAGGTGACCCCCAGATCCCGGCCCCCCCCCTGTGTGAAATGGTAAGGGGGTACATAAGTACCCCTACCATTTCACGAAGAAAGTGTCAAAAATGTTAAAAATGACAAGAGACAGTTTTTGACAATTCCTTTATTTAAATGCTTCTTCTTTCTTCTATCTTCCTTCATCTTCTGGTTCTTCTGGTTCTTCTGGCTCTTCTGGTTCTTCCTCCGGCGTTCTCGTCCAGCATCTCCTCCGCGGCGTCTTCTATCTTCTTCTCCTCGGGCCGCTCCGCACCCATGGCATGGGGGGAGGCTCCCGCTCTTCTCTTCTTCTTTTCTTCTCTTCTTCTTTTCTTCTTTTCTTCTCCGGGCCGCTCCGCAATCCATGCTGGCATGGAGGGAGGCTCCCGCTGTGTGACGGCGCTCCTCGTCTGACAGTTCTTAAATAACGGGGGGGCGGGGCCACCCGGTGACCCCGCCCCCCTCTGACGCACGGTGACTTGACGGGACTTCCCTGTGACGTCACGGGGAATGCCACAGGGAAGTCCCGTCAAGTCACCGTACGTCAGAGGGTTATTTAAGAACTGTCAGACGAGGAGCGCCGTCACACAGCGGGAGCCTCCCTCCATGCCAGCATGGATTGCGGAGCGGCCCGGAGAAGAAAATGAAGAAGAGAAGAAGAGAAGAAAAGAAGAAGAGAAGAGCGGGAGCCTCCCCCCCATGCCATGGGTGCGGAGCGGCCCGAGGAGAAGAAGACAGAAGACGCCGCGGAGGAGATGCTGGACGAGAACGCCGGAGGAAGAACAAGAAGAGCCAGAAGAACCAGAAGAACCAGAAGATGAAGGAAGATAGAAGAAAGAAGAAGCATTTAAATAAAGGAATTGTCAAAAACTGTCTCTTGTCATTTTTAACATTTTTGACACTTTCTTCGTGAAATGGTAGGGGTACTTATGTACCCCCTTACCATTTCACACAGGGGGGGGCCGGGATCTGGGGGTCACCTTGTTAAAGGGGGCTTCCAGATTCCGATAAGCCCCCCGCCCGCAGACCCCCACAACCACCGGCCAGGGTTGTGGGGATGAGGCCCTTGTCCTCATCAACATGGGGACAAGGTGTTTTGGGGGGCTACCCCAAAGCACCCTCCCAATGTTGAGGGCATGTGGCCTGGTACGGTTCAGGAGGGAGGGGGGGCCGCACTCTCTCCCCCCCTCTTTTCCTGCGGCCTGCCAGGTTGCGTGCTCGGATAAGGGTCTGGTATGGATTTTTGGGGGGACCCCACGCCGTTTTTTTTTTTTTTTTTTTGGCGCGGGGTTCCCCTTAAAATCCATACCAGACCTGAAGGGTCTGGTATGGAATTTAGGGGGAACCCCACGTCATTTTTTTTTTTTAAATTTTGGCCGGGGTTCCCCTTAATATCCATACCAGACCTGAAGGGCCTGGTATGGAATTTAGGAGGACTCCCACGTCATTTTTTTTTAAAAATTTTGGTTCGGGGTTCCCCTTTGGGGAATTCCCATGCCGTTTTTATCAATGAACTTCTATGTGTATTGTCGGCAATGCAATAGCCGCGAGTAGTTTTAAATGAGTTTTTTCCTTCAAAATGTCATTTTGCTGTCAGACTGTTCTAAACACAGGAAACATGCGCCCCTTTACAGGCATACTATAGACACCCCCCAGGTACGAAATTTAAAGGGATATTACACTTTTATTGTTTGACTTTAAGCATTATTAAAATCACTGCTCCTGAAAAAACGTCCGTTTTTAAAACTTTTTTTTGCATTGATCCATGTCCCCTGGGGCAGGACCCAGGTCCCCAAACACTTTTTATGACAATAACTTTCATATAAGCCTTTAAAATTAGCAGTTTTGATTATTCATGTTCGTGTCCCATAGACTTTAACGGTGTTCGCATGTTCGAACGAACTTTTTTCCTGTTCGCATGTTCTGGTGCGAACCGAACAGGGGGGTGTTCGGCTCATCCCTACTCACAAGCACAGACTGAACAACAGTTAAAACGAACTGAAAAATACGAGTCTCACAAGCGCGAATCGTCTCTCACCAAACTTCTACTAACACGAGATAAACACGAGATTAGCAGAAGGAGCCCAAAGGGTGTCGTACGGGCTATTGAACTTCCGTTTTATAGTCTCGTCGGACTTGGTGTACGTCACCGCGTACTAGGCTGTCGTACTTTTGTGTGGTCGTGTGTAGGCAAGTCCGTTCATTAGAAAGTCTGCCGCAAGTCCGCCGAAGGTACGCCGGAAGTATGTCGGACAGGCTGTCGGACTTTTGTAGCTGAAAAGTCCGACCGTGTGTACACGGCATAACTTGTATCTTATTTAGCTGCCTGCGGTAGTGATAGGATCAGGAAAACACCACCAACCTTCTACAAGTAGCTTTAGGTGAACACTGTGCAGAGCTCGCAAAAAACTAATTTGTAGCTTATTTAGCTGCCTGCGGTAGTGATAGGATCAGCAAAACACCACCAACCTTCTACAGGTAGCTTTAGGTGAACACTTTGCAGAGCTCGTAAAAAAAATAACTTGTAGCTTATTTATCTGCCTGCGATAGTGATAGGATCCGGAAAACACCACCAACCTTCTACAGGTAGCTTTAGGTAAACACTCTGCAGAGCTTGCAAAAAATGAACTTGTAGCTTATTTACCTGCCTGCGGTAGTGATAGGATCAGGAAAACACCACCATCCTTCTACAGGTAGCTTTAGGTGAACACTGTGCAGAGCTTGCAAAAAACGAACTTGTAGCTTATTTACCTGCCTGCGGTAGTTGTAGGATCAGGAAAACACCACCAACCTTCTACAGGTAGCTTTAGCTGAACACTGTGCAGAGCTCGCAAAAAACTAACTTGTAGCTTATTTAGCTGCCTGCGGTAGTGATAGGATCAGGAAAACACCACCAACCTTCTACAGGTAGCTTTAGGTGAACACTGTGCAGAGCTCACAAAAAACTAACTTGTAGCTTATTTAGCTGCCTGCGGTAGTGATAGGATCAGGAAAACACCACCAACCTTCTACAGGTAGCTTTAGGTGAACACTTTGCAGAGCTCGCAAAAAACTAACTTGTGGCTTATTTAGCTGCCTGCGGTATTGATAGGATCAGGAAAACACCACCAACCTTCTACAGGTAGCTTTAGGTGAATACTGTGCAGAACTCGCAAAAAACTAACTTGTAGCTTATTTAGCTGCCTGCGGTAGTGATAGGATCAGGAAAACACCACCAACCTTCTACAGGTAGCTTTAGCTGAACACTGTGCAGAGCTCGCAAAAAACTAACTTGTAGCTTATTTAGCTGCCTGCGGTAGTGATAGGATCAGGAAAACACAACCAACCTTCTACAAGTAACTTTAGGTGAACACTTTGCAGAGCTCGCAAAAAACGAACTTGTGGCTTATTTAGCTGTCTGCGGTAGTGATAGGATCAGGAAAACACCACCAACCTTCTACAGGTAGCTTTAGGTGAACACTGTGCAGAGCTCACAAAAAACTAACTTGTAGCTTATTTAGCTGCCTGCGGTAGTGATAGGATCAGGAAAACACCACCAACCTTCTACAGGTAGCTTTAGGTGAACACTGTGCAGAGCTCGCAAAAAACTAACTTGTAGCTTATTTAGCTGCCTGCGGTAGTGATAGGATCAGGAAATCACCACCAACCTTCTACAGGTAGCTTTAGCTGAACACTGTGCAGAGCTCGCAAAAAAATAACTTGTAGCTTATTTAGCTGCCTGCGGTAGTGATGGGATCAGGAAAACACCACCAACTTTCTACAGGTAGCTTTAGCTGAACACTGTGCAGAGTTCACAAAAAAAACTAACTTGTAGCTTATTTAACTGCCTGCGGTAGTGATAGGATCAGGAAAACACCACCAACCTTCTACAGGTAGCTTTAGGTGAACACTGTGCAGAGCTCGCAAAAAACTAACTTGTATCTTATTTAGCTGCCTGCGGTAGTGATAGGATCAGGAAAACACCACCAACCTTCTACAGGTAGCTTTAGGTGAACACTGTGCAGAGCTCGCAAAAAACTAACTTGTATCTTATTTAGCTGCCTGCGGTAGTGATAGGATCAGGAAAACACCACCAACCTTCTACAAGTAGCTTTAGGTGAACACTGTGCAGAGCTCGCAGAAAACAAATTTCTAGCTTATTTAGCTGCCTGCGGTAGTGATAGGATCAGCAAAACACCACCAACCTTCTACAGGTAGCTTTAGGTGAACACTTTGCAGAGCCCGTAAAAAAAATAACTTGTAGCTTATTTATCTGCCTGCGATAGTGATAGGATCCGGAAAACACCACCAACCTTCTACAGGTAGCTTTAGGTGAACACTGTGCAGAGCTCGCAAAAAACTAACTTGTATCTTATTTAGCTGCCTGCGGTAGTGATAGGATCAGGAAAACACCACCAACCTTCTACAAGTAGCTTTAGGTGAACACTGTGCAGAGCTCGCAGAAAACAAATTTCTAGCTTATTTAGCTGCCTGCGGTAGTGATAGGATCAGCAAAACACCACCAACCTTCTACAGGTAGCTTTAGGTGAACACTTTGCAGAGCCCGTAAAAAAAATAACTTGTAGCTTATTTATCTGCCTGCGATAGTGATAGGATCCGGAAAACACCACCAACCTTCTACAGGTAGCTTTAGGTAAACACTGTGCAGAGCTCGCAAAAAATGAACTTGTAGCTTATTTACCTGCCTGCGGTAGTGATAGGATCAGGAAAACACCACCATCCTTCTACAGGTAGCTTTAGGTGAACACTGTGCAGAGCTCGCAAAAAACAAACTTGTAGCTTATTTACCTGCCTGCGGCAGTTGTAGGATCAGGAAAACACCACCAACCTTCTACAGGTAGCTTTAGGTGAACACTGTGCAGAGCTCGCAAAAAAATAACTTGTAGCTTATTTAGCTGCCTGCGGTAGTGATAGGATCAGGAAAACACCACCAACCTTCTACAGGTAGCTTTAGGTGAACACTGTGCAGAGCTTGCAAAAAACTAACTTGTAGCTTATTTATCTGCCTGCAGTAGTGATAGGATCAGGAAAACACCACCAACCTTCTACAGGTAGCTTTAGGTGAACACTTTGCAGAGCTCGCAAAAAACTAACTTGTAGCTTATTACCTGCCTGCGGTAGTGATAGGATCAGGAAAACACCACCAACCTTCTACAGGTAGCTTTAGGTGAACACTGTGCAGAGCTCACAAAAAACTAACTTGTAGCTTATTTAGCTGCCTGCGGTAGTTATAGGATCAGGAAAACACCACCAACCTTCTCCACGTAGCTTTAGGTGAACACTGTGCAGAGCTCGCAAAAAATGAACTTGTAGCTTATTTACCTGCCTGCGGTAGTGATAGGATCAGGAAAACACCACCAACCTTCTACATGTAGCTTTAGGTGAACACTTTGCAGAGCTCGCAAAAAAAAAACTTGTAGCTTATTTAGCTGCCTGCAATAGTGATAGGATCAGGAAAACATCACCAACCTTCTACAGGTAGCTTTAGGTGAACACTGTGCAGAACTCGCAAAAAACTAACTTGTAGCTTATTTAGCTGCCTGCGGTAGTGATAGGATCAGGAAAACACTACCAACCTTCTACAGGTAGCTTTAGCTGAACACTGTGCAGAGCTCGCAAAAAAATAACTTGTAGCTTATTTAGCTGCCTGCGGTAGTGATAGGATCAGGAAAACACTACCAACCTTCTACAGGTAGCTTTAGCTGAACACTGTGCAGAGCTCGCAATACACTAACTTGTAGCTTTAGCTGTACACTGTACAGAGGTCGCACTACACTAACTTGTAGTTTTAGCTGAACACTGTGAGGAGGACGCACTACACTAACTTGTAGCTTTAGCTGAACACTGTGCAGAGGTCGCACTACACTAACTTGTAGTTTTAGCTGAACACTGTGCAGAGGTCGCACTACACTAACTTGTAGTTTTAGCTGAACACTGTGCAGAGGTCGCACTACACTAACTTGTAGTTTTAGCTGAACACTGTGCAGAGGTCGCACTACACTAACTTGTAGTTCTAGCTGAACACTGTTCAGAGGTCGCACTACACCAACTTGTAGTTTTAGCTGAACACTGTGCAGAGGTCGCACTACACTAACTTGTAGTTTTAGCTGAACACTGTTCAGAGGGCGCACTACACTAACTTGTAGCTTTAGCTGAACACTGTGCAGAGGTCGCACTACACTAACTTGTAGTTTTAGCTGAACACTGTGCAGAGGTCGCACTACACTAACTTGTAGTTTTAGCTGAACACTGTGCAGAGGTCGCACTACACTAACTTGTAGTTCTAGCTGAACACTGTTCAGAGGTCGCACTACACCAACTTGTAGTTTTAGCTGAACTCTGTGCAGAGGTCGCACTACACTAACTTGTAGCTTTAGCTGAACACTGTGAGGAGGATGCACTACACTAACTTGTAGTTTTAGCTGAACACTGTGCAGAGGTCACACTAAACTAACTTGTAGCTTTAACTGAACACTGCGAGGAGGACGCACTACACTAACTGTAAATAGTCTAGCTGCCTGACTGTGGTACTAATAGGATCAAAAGAACACCAGCAATTTTCTTCAGGTAGCTGTAAATAATGTAACAACACAAGCCTGCCTGTCCGTAGGAAGATAACAGGAACGAATCTAGCTAAACTGAATACAGTGTATATATATATATATATATATACAACACCTGGGATGCATATATATATACACAATACACTGTAAGTGTAGCTAACTCACTGACTGTCCTGCCTAATCTATCTAACTTAAATCGAATGACGAATGACATACTTGGCCAATCATCAGCCAGCAATGCACTGCGATGCCGCAGTGAATTATGGGCCATGACGCACCACACGAATTTGGCGCGAACGACCATATTGTTCGCACATATTGGTTTCGACTCGAACACGAAGCTCATCCCTACTCCCAATCTCTGAGTCCAGGACCATATTGTGCTCCCTATTAAATGTAGTCCTCAGGTTCCCAATTTTGTGCTTCACATAATTGAGGTCTGCCCTGGGGTACAAAAGCTTCACCATCTCCAACAGTTTCTCCATCGCTGTCTTCTTCTTGATTTTTTTATGACCTTCTTGTGCTCCCTATTAAAGATAAAAAAAGTATTTTGAAAAATACTTGGCTATGTGTTTTACTTAAAAAAGGACAGTTTGTTTGTGAGTAGGCAGGTACATTTCAAAAATACAATGTCAAATTAACAAGAGACACTAACATTGTATCTTCGAGCTTAAAAACTATGAGATAATAATGGTGTTGTGGTAACTTGACCCAAAAAAAACAAAAAAACATTGTTATTCTGGATATCACTAGAAAAAAAAAGCCTTTTGAAATACGTTTGGCAGAACTCTGTCAATATCACCAGCAAAGCAGCTTCATTATTATCCTATTATAAAGAAGAAGAGAATGTGCACTGCATTTCGAGATTTCATAATTTGCTGTGTTACTAATGTGATGTCTCTATTACGAACGCTAGTTTTACAAGACCAACCGTTTCTGGCTCGTCCTTGCTTCTGAGTATGCGTGTTTGTACTTTGGACTTTTGTCCGACGGACTTGTGTAAACACGCTCGGAAAATCCTACAACAGACATTTGTCCGTGGAAAATTTTAAAACCTGCTATCCAACATGTGTCCGCGGAAAATCCAACAACAATTGTCCGATGGAGCATACAGATTTTCTGCCAACAGCCTGTCATCACACATTTCCCGTCGGAAAATCCGATCGTGTGTACGAGACTTAAGACTCGACTGTGCCTTTAAGCTTATCATTTTGCTGATTAAGTAAATTTATTGTTGTTTAAGAAGTGAACTTGTGTTGAAATCGAAACCCGAAATGAGGAACTTACGTGTTTGTCATGAGATGGTGTGTCTGGGGTTATGCCTATCTAGGTGACATAATATAATGTGACATAATGAGTTTGCTTAGATACAGAGATGTAAAGAGTTAATTATATGACATTATGATTGGTTGAATGCATGTTAAAGAAAATATGTCATTTGAACATGTACCCCTTATTGGTGGAAAATGGTTGGTAACGCCCATCTTTCATTCATATTTAACACCCTGTTTGAGCCAGAATAAACCGAATAGTGCATGGTAAATCAACGTGTGTTGTGTCAATTATTTATATACGCTGTACCTTATGCATAAAAGATTTTGAGTGAGAGCAACGGAATCGGCCGACGATGAGGTAATTATAATTAGATAATAAAGGTAAATAGTCAGTACTAGTGGTAAAAGGTGAAGGTGCACTTTACACTGGGTTTAGTAACACTTTAAAGAAACTTGCTGGAGAAAACTTGCGCGTGTAAAAGTGACGGACCGTCCATATGGGGTGCAGGGGCCCTGCCCCCCCAATCAATGTGCCCGTCCCTAATCTACATGCAGATCCGGATGCATGGATTTCAATGGG
This sequence comes from Aquarana catesbeiana, assembly GCF_042186555.1. Lineage (NCBI taxonomy): Eukaryota > Metazoa > Chordata > Amphibia > Anura > Ranidae > Aquarana > Aquarana catesbeiana. The sequence continues at coordinate 482,992,128 of NC_133324.1, read as the reverse complement.
TTTTTTTTTTTTAAGCACATGATTAGAGCCTGAGGCTCTAATCGGCTTCAAAAAAGGGTGGGCTTGGGGCACAGAGCACTGCACCCTGAGCCCACCCAGTTGTGTGACAATTGCAAATTAATATTCGCTATTGTCTTCCTGTTTCTT